>NC_137592.1:17858154-18458154 GCF_963210335.1 Falco punctatus
AAGAGGCATTGGGAAGGAGCCCATGTTTTGTGGAGTCGTCCCGCACATGAGGAACAGTAAATACATTCATGTGCATAAGAAGCAGAGTTCGAGAGGCCTAAATGACCTTCAAGCTCTTATTTCCCACGATCTGTGAACTTGGCTTTCTAGCTTTTTAAGGTGAAGGTTTTCCATAGAATTAATCTGTAATTTGAACACAACTGACACCTCTACGCTACACTTAGGAAATCTGAAAAGATTTGTTGGTTTTGTGTAGTAATTGCCTTCTGCTCCTGCCAGAGTAGTACTGACATGGCACTGTAACAGCACTGACACTGTGGCTGTGGGATTCCCATGTCTCATTCATTCTGTTGAAATGCATTTTTCTACCTCTGACATTTTCTTCAATAGCAAGATAGAAAAACAGTTGCCGATTCTGGTGTGATATGTTGGCTTGATAGAAATATTTACTCTATTTGTGAGAGATTTAGTAAAATTAATTAAATTTGTTTTAGAAAACATATGACTTGCATTATTGTTCATAGAAATTGCTATGATTTCAAGAAAGCCTCTTTTTATAGCTTCTAGGCTCTTAAGGAACATAAGTTTTCCATAAAATAATGCTTTATATTTCAGAAAGAGTTGGTTTTACTCCAGATGCCAAAAGCTAAGACATTTGAGAATGCGAAAATCTTTTTCTATTTTCATTGGCAAAGAATTCCCATTTCTTATGATATATGATTTTACAGCTTTGTAAGGTGATATGAGCCTCTATTATTGCTAACATTTATTTTGCTTTAGAGGAAAAATCAGCAGGGAAGAATACGAGGTTTTGCAAGAGAGTAGAGAGCATTATAAGTACATTAATTATCCTGGCACTTTTAATATTTCTTCAGATAAATTTGTCTTAGTGTTACAGCTCCATTACAGTTAAATGCCAGTCACCTTTTCAATGTTCTACGGTGATTTTTAGGATTTAGAATGGCATCATATAAAACTGTCTCTCAGCCCACTGTATATTTTTGCAATAAAGCTCATCGTTTAGATAATTGTTTACCTTGCCTGTTCTTAATCATTTCCCTTTCATTTAAAAAAAATCGAAAACATTATTTGAACTAATGATGTCTGTTTAACTGACATAAAAATTTAATAGTCCTTTTTAGATGTACAGATCCTTGAGAATGACTTAAGTGGCAACATTTCAAGCGCACCGTTGTTGCAGATGCCTGAAGCGTGCCTCCCATGTATTGTTCAATCTGTTTGTGCAACACGCTGATTCAGTGTGTGCTCCATCCCTCCTCTTCTTGCCTGTCCACACAGTAAACCGAAGACTCTCGGTCACGCAGTAGCAGTGACCACTGAGGCAGTTTTTGCCTGCACCCGCATGAGCAGGGGCGTTTGCACTCTGAGCATCTGGCCTTTATAGAACAAATTCTGTGCTGGAGAGCTAAGCATCTACAGCAAAGCCATGGATAAATTAGGATGGACCCAGAAAAAAAGGAGACTTAAGAGGCCTAGCTCTCACCTCCTTGAAATTTATTCCATAGATTCCAGCAAAGTTAGTCTTTCACAGTGGTTCAAAAGGGATGAAAACCAAGTTCTGAGTCTGCAAAAATCTGCATACTTCAAAGAAAACAATTCTGCCTGCCTGTCTCCGAATCTCTTCTCTGTTGTCCTGCCCTGCATGACCTGCTGTCCCCTCACTCCTGCTCCCTCTCTGCTCCTTCAGTAGATACTGCAGTTTTGCACAGGTCTTTCTCCAGGCCTGTTTACTTCTTTCTCTGCAGGAAAGAAGGAACTTTTTGACAGTGAAAAAAATACATACTTGTGTCACAAAAAGACAAGCCTGGTCATAAAGAAGCCATTCAATACCTTATCTGTGTACAAAATTTCATTGCAGATTCAAAATCGAAGTTAGAGGAGAACCCTGTCAGCCTGATGTAGCATGCATGACTCAAGGCACAAGTAAGCAAATCCCAAACTTGCTACTTCTGTCATCTTTCCTCTGTCCGTTGCTGTGTGAAACAGCGAATAAGGATGTGAAAGTCAGTTAAGTAACTAACTCACAGAGTCAGTTTCCAGAGAAGTGAAGGTTGCAGAATTTGCTCTTCCTGGGTACATCCATGGCTTCGAAGCTTGCTTTCAAACCCACTTTCACAATCAAAGTTTCTGTTTGTCCATAAGCTGCCCAGAAGCCACTACACACTCAGACTGGGGTCTGGCACAGCCCAGCTGACTTGCATTGCACTGAAAAGTCAGGTTTTACCCAGAACTCATGAAACTGCATACCAGAAGCGTGCATGCCACATGGATCAATCTAGCTACACCCTCAGCCTTCCCTGATACTGCCCTTCCAGGCATGCCCACCCATTGCAACCAGCCTTAGATGACAGCGTATCTGGGCAAGTCTAAAAACTCTTCTGGAAGGCAGAGTGAGAAACAGCCTGGTTCCTCTGCCCTTATTTCATCTGGGAGTCCACAGCCTATCACAAAGCCCATCAGAGTGTTTCTAAATACTACATAGCAGTACATCTGTTCTTTCAGTTCCTATCCTGAGGGTCAGTTCTGGGTGACATTTTTCAGCTCTTATATATAATATGCCACGTTATTTTTTTTCTCAAGAGTTACATCTTCTAGGACAAGGCCTGTCATAGTGTGTGCCATAGTTTAAGGAATGATTGACTACCTTATAAGGCATGGTGTCTTGCCTAATCCTTTGCTTTTTCCTCCTCCAAGGCCAGCTGAGGTTCTCAGTCCACCCAGGCTGGAGGAAGGAAACCAGGATAGATAGCAGGGGGAGGTGCTAGAGCAAGTACAAGGGCGTACCAAAGTTAGTTGTTCCTAAGACAGGATTTGTCAAGTGTGACAAAACCCACCAAGCACAGTGGATGCCCTGTGTCACACAGGACATACAAGCCTTGATGGAAAGTGCAAAACCTGACCAGGCCTTTGGCTAATTGGTGCCTCCCTGTGTCCATTTTTTCTAGTCTGTACAGCAGAGAACCAAGATACGTTTGCTAACTGGCCAATTTAAAAAACAAACAAACAACCCCCCAAAAATCCCCGACCAAACCAAACCAAAAAAAAAATATGCAAAAACGGGCATTCTTGCAACTGACTGATGCATGTGCAGGAGTTTTGGCCAGTCAAGGCTATGCCAGAGTTATTGTGCGAAATGATTTGCCTGAAAACATGCAGAGCCCAAGTAGCTGTGTGTCACAGATCAACTTCTAGGCTAGTTACAGCAGTGGCACTACTGCTGCTAACTGCAGCAAACTAGGTTGCCTTGCCAGCAGCTAGAATGGTGATGGCCAAAATGACCAGAACAACTGACTGGGGTGCAGCCCTAAGCCAGGCAGAAAGGAAACATCCAGGGTGTTGCTGAGGGCAAAAGGCTGGCTCTTGGCACAGCTGTCATTTGCTTACTTGGTAGTCTGCAGAGAACTCTGACATATATGTGTATCAGCCATGCCAATGTCCTCCAGCAAGGCATGTGTTTTGGTTGATTCTTGTGATGTGAAGGGAAGTTCCTTCTGAGGGAGATCCCACAAGGAAAGAGACACCCCTGCGTGGGCACTGGATTCATGGAGAAGTCGGACTGCCAACCAGCAGATGTCTCCAGGTCCAGGATGTCACCAGCAAAGATGACTAGGGTATGTAGGCGAGTGACTCCAAAGGGAAGGCAGGGACCGTTAGGGAAAGACGGAAGGGCTATTGCTCCTCTAACAGCATCAAACAGGGCTGTGAAAGATTGTTGAAGTCTAGTTGTGTTTGCCAAAATGCCACAAGCTGCCCATGAGGCATGCCCACGTAAACATGGCATTGCAGTCACCCTCTCCTCATCCATAATCCTTTCCCTGCAGCTGCTTTCCCTTCAGTCTGGATGCCTGGGTAAGCAAATCTTGCAGTGACTTGCCTTTACAGATCCACTCTTGGTCTAAGGGATTCCTGTCAAGCTCACAGAAGTTACGGAGCACAAAGAGAGGTGTGTGGGATTGCTGGTGCACCAGGTTCACTACTGCTGAACTTCAGCATGAAGACACTGGAAAAACTGAGGTTTCCAGTGTTGATCAGTGGAGCAAGACACAGGCTGTGCTGTGCTTGACCAGCTGCAACATCCTGAAGACCCTAACAAGTTAAAGCCCAGTATCTTACTTCAGTATTGTTAATGAAAAATATTCAAAATCCATGAGGCAGCACCCCAAAAACATAAGTTGCAGGTTTTTCTGTTAACATTTTTAGGGTTTTAGAACTCATCATTTTTCTTTGCCGTGTCACATGACATAACATGATTCCAGCACTTGGATTTAAGAACTCCATGACATCCTACTATTGTAAGATACACAATAAAATCATGTGCTTCTAGAGCAATGAATAAGATTACATGTTATTACCATTTTATTTCATTTCACTTCTTTCATGAAATTGCTTGAGTCACATGGCATGAAACATATTTAAATATTTTCTAGAAAGAAACCTATAAATGTAGAAAACTGAGATGAAGCATGCAAGCCATATAACCAGTACATTCCTTTTATCACACAATGGCTTCAGTTCTCACAGGAGTCTACTCATGTTTAAATAGTGACAGTCTTTGGTGCCACTGAAATGTCATAAATTCTTGATCAAAGGACCCCACAGCCTTTGATTACATGAAAACAGTCAAGTGACATAAAACATGGCACTTTTCACTGTGGTTTACATACAGATTATAGACATGCTATATACTTACAGTTTTTCATTGCATAGGACAGCTTGTGACCTGGGTTTCTTTTCATGTGCAAAACCATGAAGGGCTTATAGTTCTCCCAATGATCCATTTAACTAAGACAAAGGAAATAATTTTATTCTATACAGAAAATACAAGCTTTGAACTGCAAATATATCCCATTTCCCTAGCTACACAGACATCTTGGGAGCAATCAGGACACATCTGAACTAGCGGTCTATGCCATTTTAGATGACCTAGGCTGTCTAAGGCATCCTTATTGGGCTGACAGATATGGTAAGGACTTACAGGAGACCTAAGCCCTTTTGAAGCGGCAGCTGGAGGTGTGTCAGGATCTAAGAAGACACTAGATGCTTCTGATTAGGCAACTGAATCACCTAGCGCCTAATATTCAAAGCTGCACCTACACAGGCCAGTTGACAAAATCCATACACTGTGGTACCCACCAACTCCTGCGTCTGTATACGCAAGCAGTTGTTTTTAGAAGAGTTGCTGATTTTGCATACACACATTTCAGGGACCGTGCCTTGTTCAGGAGCCAGTGTCAATCAGTTGCCTCTCTGTCCTTTACATTTTCCCCATTATTCATTCATAAAATCTTGCAAAGATGGTAGAAGGCACAAACAGGAGCTAGAGACTAAGGTAACTCACATACCATACCACTGAGCAGACACCAGAACTGGTATGTGGCTGAACAGGATTAAGAGGCACAAGGAGTGATGCAGGAGTAGTAAGTCCTTACACGAGATTCTCATTTCTTCTCTGGGATGCGCCATGCCAGTGGGCCTGATACTTAGTATAGTCAGGAAGATGAAGGAGATGTAGCTGCTCAGCCAGTCTTCGGCAGGCTTCTGCAGCAAGCTACCACGTACCTCCAAAAAAAGGGTTTTCTTCCCAGGATGCATACCATGGCAGGATATTACAGCATAGCAGTTAAAAAATCTGCCACAGAGGAACCCCTTTACCCTGGAGAGGCAGCTGGAACTTCTTACAGATCTTCCTTAAACATAATACTCAGGTTGAAAGGACTGAGAAGGGACTGAGAAGATTATGTGCAGGATGGCCTGCAGCCTCTACACTTCTTGCCTTTGAGACCAAGATGAGAGTTATGAGAGCCTCCATCCAGATCCAGGATGGAAGAGGAGTCCTTATAGTCCCTGCTCCCCAGTGAGGCAGGCTCTGTCCCTCCTCTGAGACTGGGGGAAACACTGCCTCTCACCCTTGTCACTTGCTGCTGGGAAGAATTCCTATCTGTAGTCAAAACAACAGCAAAACTCCTTTTGACTTAGCAGGACAAAAGTTTCATCCTTGGAGAAACCAAGGAGTACCTTTGCATTCCTTTGCCTTTCCAGCCTAAGTAGCTCTTATCCCAAGGAACTGGAAGAGACTCCAGCACCTCAGTGGTTCCACAGTGGGTGCTCAGGAAGGAGTCTCTTTTTCCTTGAAATGACTGAAGGAACTGGCCAGAATCTGATCTATTAAAGCTGGAAAGTTACTGCTGAACTTTTAACATCCCTGTCAGTCCTAATTAATTTTTGCCAGCTATAATTTTGTTGAGTGGACAACTTGAAATAAAGTGCATAGAAGGTAACATGCAGCTACAATCAACCCTTTGTAATACTTCCATATTAATTTTTTTCACTCAAGAACATTCAGATTGCCTGTACAGTCCACATACACATACTAAAGTGCTAAACTCACTGAATGCAAACACTTACCAAACAATTTGGGAGTATGAGGGGTGGGGGGAAGGCTACAGACATCTGTGGTTGTGGTAACAGAAGTACTTTGCTCTGACTTCAGTTTCCTGATGACAGGAGTGGAAAACAATTACCGTTTCCCCAATTCAATTCTGACCTTATTGTCTTGGGAAAATTCCTTGCAGATGACAGAAAGAGAAGAAAGTATCCTACCAGATGTACTTCTAGCTCTTGCACTATTTATCTGCCCTGCCAATTTCAAAGCCTGTTTATTTGGTTTATTAAATATTACAGCTTACTATTTAAAATACCACACAGCAGGACTGGAAGAATTACACGCTTAACTACGTTATCCTCCTTTGTTCAGCTCTTATTTGACAAGGTAGAGTCTAGGCTCATATAACCTTCAAGACATGACATGGCAATAAACTGTTCTGGTTTTAGTATCAGCTGTAAAATCTGCAGGATGACTGACAATTATAAACAACTTGGGAAGTGACGTACAAGATCCCTTTTAATACTGGAGTCTGATATCTATATTCTGTGTTGGAAGCATGGTCTCTCTGGCAGGAGCTGTGTAAGCAAATAAGTGGGAGCATATGAAACGTTTAATTCTTAAGGCTCCATTACATCCTCCTCTTAGCAAAGGATACTCACCATTAGTAACTTTCCACCCCCCCTCTTCTGTTTCTGCATCAGACAGAAAAAGCTAATTATGTAGCTTTCAGATACCTGGGCAGCTGGAGAACTTCTTAAGCATTTTACAATGAAATATAAACTCCTGCCCCTGTGGTCCCTACATGGCACAATCCAGTAAGGAATGCATTTTTCATAGGACCATACATTCTGTATTGGACCGTACTTTAAAAATATATGTGATACAAACATTTAAATAGGTTCACTGTATTTAGTTTTTACTAGCTTTTCTGAGAGGAGGCATTACATTGATTTACCACCACACTACGCCACTATCTGTGTATGATACAATACAGAGTACAGGTGCACACTTCTGAATTAGCTCAGATTACCTTTGTTCTGATGAGAACGAGTGCAGTGATCAAGGATGGAAGTGAGAAGTGCACAGAGGAAGGCAGGACAGTCCTTGTCCAAGACAGGTGCTCACGGCCTCGTAGTCAGGCACAAGGGGGTTCCTGCCTCCACTGCAATTTGCACATCCAGATGCAGCCAAGGAATGTAAGCTTTAGGGGGAAAAAAAAAAAAAGTAGGCATATTGTTAAATTGATGGGAAAGGTTATATATATATGTCACTCCATCTGAGCAAAGTAAATATAGGTTTTCCTGTATTTTGACAGCATTAACAAGATTTAGACATCTATAGCTGGAAGGGATTTCCTGGTATCAGTTACTCCATTCCCCAGCACCAGCACAGAATGACGTATATCAGGCTATTCCTGACAGATGCTTACTTTTTAACATTCCAATATTAAAAAATGAAAGTGGTGTCACAGTGACCACAGCCAGCATCCCCTCACTCTACTTCATTGCCCTTCTAATTTGATTTTTTTTCTAATTGCTAATCTAAATGTCTCTTGTTACAAATTAAGGTAATTACTTTCTAGCTTTGTACCTTCACTGAACATAGCCAACAGCTGAATCGGCTTCGTGACAACTGAAAATACACTCAGCAGACTGCCCTATTGCCCCTTCCCTCAGCTTCCCCTGTTTTTTCAGCCCAACCTCCTTCTGTCCTTTCTCAGAGCTCAGGATTTCTGAACAGCCTGTCATGTCCATTGCTTTTCTCTCAGCTCTGTCTAGGTTTTCATTCTTTTAAAAACACAGTGCCCAAACCAGACTCTTATTCCAGCTGTGGAAATAAAATCCAGTGCCAAACAGACCCCCAAAATTATCTTCTTTGGCTTACATATAGCCCTATGATTAACACTTCCCAGAACATCATTTGTCCGTTCTGTAATCCTGCCACGCAACTGACTCAGCGCTCAGCTTGTGACCCATGTCACTCCGGGTTCTCCTCTACGGAAAGGACCGCAGCAAGCCCTCTGTAAAGGCCTGAGGCTGACTCTGAGGGACGGAGCAGGGTAGATCATCTCACGTTGTGACAGCTCAGAGGCAAGAGAGCCTCAGGGCCTGTACCCACCTGCCACAACCAGCCCAGACACAGCTCAGGTAAAGCGCTGTCAATTAGATGGCACAGAGACCTGGGTGCAATCAGTCCCAGAGAAAGGCTTGATCCTGCCACTGGTTTTGTGAGTAGATCCTTGCATTCGTCAGATAGTTTAATACAACAAAAATGGACTGAAACAAATGTAAATGGAGTCCATGGGCAGAGGGCAATGGGGAACAGAGGTGGCAAGTGCATGCCTGTCAGTTTATGTACTTACAGGGCACGGGTTAACACTGTCATGCCAATTACCTTTACCCTCAATATTCTGAGTAAGGAACAGAGAAGGGAGTTCACTAATGGTGTGCTTTTCTTCAGGTGTCTTCTTCTTGCCTTGCTTCTACCTCCAACGTAGTACAGGATTCATCCTACCTAACTGATCTAAAACTGACATTGTGTCTAAGCCCGTTTTGGTCTCCTCTGCAGCCTGGGAAAGCAAGAACTACCTTCTGAGCTCTGGATTCACTCCGTTCCAAAACAAATGTCTTAGAGACAAGGCATGAATCACCTCCTGAAGGTGCTGCCTCTCTCCGTTGACCAGTGAGGCAGTGATCAGGACAGCCTTAGGCCAGGTGTCCAATTCTTTGACAGCTATGGAAAGGCAATCACAATTATTTCCTTAATGATAGGCCAGACTGTCTAGTCCAGCTGATCACTTTTCCAGGAAAGCACTCATAATCTGTTCCATGCACAGGCAGATTCAGTGTATATATGAGACTCCATGAAGTTTAGTTTAAATGCTGAATATCCTTTCTGTTCTCTGTCTTCCACACATCCTCTGCCTCTAACTCTACTTATCTATAGCAGATTGTCTTTTCCCAGCCATTCCTGGCAATACCTCAATAACCAGCAGCTGGGTCACATTCATGGAGTCACAAGAACAAGACAAAGCTATCAGTTAAAAATGGTATCTCCTCTCCCTGGCTTTCATTCGGCCTGGCATAAACTGACAAAGGGATGTAATTATTATTTTTTTTTCCCTGACCACATTTCTCATAGCACGTAGAAGGAAGCGTAATTTGCTGTCACAGCAGTTTTTCCCTTTCACACTTGGCTAACCACACTGCACATCTCACACGGATCTTTTTACTCAGCTGCTGCAAGCGATGGTTCCGAGGTACCAGCAATCAGAGACTACACTGGCTCAGCTTTGTTAGAAGGTGCAGAATTCTATGCTAAAACTATACAGGCTTTACTGATCTTACTAAAAGATAATTACTGTAGCAAACTCATGAAATGCAAACTGTTGACAGAAAAGCTTTGCTGGTAGATTGGTGCAGAGTAGCACATGTGATTATACAGTACATATAGATGTAATTTTGGTTCTGTTTCTGCAGAACTTCATGCAAGAACTGGAAGGTCAACATCATCCCCTAGGAAGACGGATAATCAGCAGCTACATTTGGGATGCACAGTGTTGCTGTTATTGTTGGGTCAGAAGCTGCCACTAATCTAGAACAAAAGCAGAAAATAAGTTTCCTCATCCAAGCTGTACTTGAAGATTTATCCAACACCATACTTATTTCCATGAAAAGTACTGTACATTTGCCACTAGTTGACACAGAGTTGTCCATTCTTGACACTGAACCTGACACTCTTAGTTCCAGTATAACATCACGTGAGAGACAAGGGATTTGGAAATCACGAGCATGGAAACTGTTTTCCATATCCTGGTCTGGTGTATTTGTATTTTGTAACTGGAAAAGTGTAATTGTGTGAAATTAATTAAGTGATGGTTCAGAGCACCACTAACTTATTATGGCTGAAAGCTTTTTATAGTGGTGTTCTGTGCTCAGGGGTCTGGAGTTGGCCTGCATTTTCAAACACTAGATGGTGCCAAGGGTCCACACATACAGAAAAGCTGACTTCAAGAAACAAAAATGTTCCACTTAATGTCAATAAACTGACATCGTTTGGTTGCTGTGTAGTTCTGTCAATTACTTCAAAATCTACCGTTAAAATTTCTCATTATCTAGGAAGTGACAGAAAAAAAAATCGATACAAGATAAAAGTAACCCAAGTAAACTCACAGGCAATTTAGTGCTGGAGTCTACAGAGAGGACAGTGACTCTGAAACAGTTTCTATACAGGGATGCTGCCAGCATGGGCAGGTCCAGATTATCTAGCCCAAAACCTTTTCTCTGAAAGTGACTGGTAGAAAGTGCTTCAAAGAAACCTATAAAAGCCCTGTGGCAAGCAGATAGTCAGAGTTCTACCCTTGGTCTTAGCCTGGTACCAGTTGGCTTAAGCCTAGCATATGAAGCCAAACTTTGTAAAAAGGTGTTTCTAATTTAAAAATTGATTGTTCTTGCTAGATATAGAAAAACTAGTTGACCTGTTTTATATCTTAAGTATGGACACTGACTGCAAGATTAAAAAATGCAAACAGCTGCAAACTGTATCTGCTGCAAACTGTATCTGTACCTACATAATAACAAAGGTGATAAAAATCTTTAACTTTTTCTATATTTACTGCTTTTTTGAATAGAAAATGTCATATTTGCTTATCTGATAATCTTACTGGTCCCACTATATGACCAAACCCTACGGAACAAGAAACAAATTACAATAACTTTACATCAGAAGTGCATAATATCCACTGTGTACTGCTTTATAGCAATATTTGTGGAAAAATCTGTAGCCATTTTTCAAGCCAGTATCATACTTCCCTGAGGCAGTTTGTATGTGACTATTACCTGTGAGATAATGATAGACTGTTACTAAACTATTAACAAGAAAGGACAGAAAGAGAAGAAATATTTGACACCTCGTTAGCATTTCTATTCTGATACTCTCTTGTTTCAAGTTATTGATGCTGTTCTTTTCCCTGTCCAGATTTTCCTGTTTGTACACAGTTGGAGTTCTGCGGGAAGAGGAATTTCTGTCTGCCAAGGATATGCAAGAGGGTGCAATTACTTGAGTCTTGGGAGAATGGCTCAGTTCACGTAGTTATTTGTCAGTAGATCCTGGTCCTGTGATCAGAAGGATTATCATAAGGAACCTCTCATAGACATCAATGTAGCTGGACAGAGACTTTATTTTCTCAGTGGAGAAGTAAGTACCCTTTCTTAAATCCTTCTGACCCAAGTCTCTAAGAAGGATCTTTGGATCCACTCTTGATGTAAAACTGTTCCTTGGAAACTGGGCTGTGATGCCTACACAGTGCTTGTCTCTGTGGTTTTTATGGCAGCATTATGTCACGTAAATAAATCAAGTTACTTTTAGAACTTACCAGTACTTACTCTTACCAGTAGGCTTACAGAGTGGGGACCAGTCCATAGGCAAAAGAAATTATGTAAAGTAGCGCACCATAAAGCAGACTGAGCAAACAGAATACACCGTGTCTCTGTTGCTTGTACATCTTGCATTTACCAGAAATATGCTGCTGAAAAAACTTGTGTACAGAAGCTCTGGTGGGAAGGTGCATAGGACAGACAAACATACCGAAGGGAAAACAACAGTATACGTATGCCTATCTGATGGTGATGTTTAGACATATAACAAAGATTACAGAAGTTGTGAAGAATGAAGACATGTCAGTAATACAGAATAATCTGCGTGACATGGTCAACTGGACACAAGCAGAAGATACAATCAAACATGAAGTTACAGATTCAGGAGGAAAGCATGCAGATCATATTCAGACAACAGATGAAAGCTGGAAGATCTGTCCTGTGAAGATGTGACATTGGAAAGGATTTGGCAATGAGTAAGGCAGATTGTCTGCTAAGCATTCAGCTTCTGATCTGATTCTGTAGCCAACAGCACTAATGCAATCCATAAATGTACTTATAAATCAAAATTGAAGGGTCCTATGTGACATTTGTGTGATTGATCTCTGCTAAATTCAGTGTTGAGACACTGAGAAGATTTAGAAAAGAGTCACGATTGCCATTAAAATTTGGAAAACATTTTGTAGTGAAACACGTCAGGAATTTGCTTTGCTTATGAAACAAACAGAAGTCCATAACCTGTGCAGTTCCTCTGCAGATCAGCATTACTTCGCTTGCCCACTGGGTGCCCTGAGTCACTCTTACAGTGCGTGGGTAGATCAGGTTCCTAGGATGAGGTCATTTTCAAACTCATTTTGACACAATTACATTTTGAAAAGTTAGGTTAAATATTCTCAAAGAAAGGAAGGGCCAGTTACAGGAGATTGATCTGTTACCCATTCATTAGGGATCTAATGGAAATAAGAACTTTGATAAAAACTTTGTTCTGAGAATCAGCCACCGCAAGTTTCAAGTCATGTCTATCTGAGCAGCTAACTGCTGCACCACCACTCCCCCAAATCCAGGGAAGTCCTGAGTACATAGGCAAGCACTGCTGACACATAACTCCAATTCACACAATTGGGATGAGCACAAGCTGGAGAGTAGTACTGCATTTGTGAGCCACATGCAGCCCTGTTGCCCAGATGTTGAGCAGTCCTGCCTTAAGCACTCCTTTGCAGACAGTCTGCTTTCCTAACATTGTAATTGTAGATCATCTGCCAAAGACTTTAAAAGCTTCAAAAGGCTAACTTCAATTTCTATGTGTCCTTACAAATGCACCTACACAGCATCAACTCAAGCCCAAAGCCAGGAATCTGCAAACTAAATGATACTGCCACAATGCTCAATAAGCAAAACTTCCCCACTAGCAAGCAAAACATCAAATAAATCATTTTACTTTAACCCTTTTTCACTGGAGACAAGAGAAATGGAAAAAATGCAATACATCCACTAGATATGCCTGAATCATATGTAATGTACAGGTCAACCACATCCCTCCCAATATGAGGTTGGAAATGGATGCATCATAATTCTCCTCCAAAATTCCTGATAGCTCAAAAGCTATCAGGAATGAGATATCAGGCTGAGATAAATAGCTGCTGCTCACAGTTCAGTGTTCAGGCAAAAAAGGGATGAACTGGTGGATGCATCTGTGAGCAGCCTGTAAAGAGAGTGGTCATTCTTTAGGCTTGGCAAGCAGCTTACAAAATTAAAGCCATTCTGTGATACAGACAAACATCAGTATTTTCAACCTACAATACAGAACTATTATAAAGCAGTAAAATGGCCATGGATATCAGAACTATGTTTCCTAACTTTCTTTCCCAACTTAAAACTAAACTTTTTATGTGATATAGAACATGCCAGAATTTTCATCTCCAGAAGCATGAGTTTTACACACATGTTCACCTAGAAAACTCTGCTTATGTACCAACTAATTAGGAGTTAAGCTCAGGTTAAGGAATAATGCGATACTGAATTGGATCACAGCTCATTTACCAGTTTACAACCATTAACAAATATTGTAAGTTATCCTATCTGAATTTTTCATTTGAAAAAAAACAAACAAATCTTAGTATTTACATGCATCATAGTGAAGTTGTAAGATCTAATCTACTGAAGTGTGAAGTGTGATGAGGTCCTCAGCTAAAAGATGTTAGGAACAAATAAGATTTATTTGAAAGTACAGAAAATGATCTGAACGAAAAACAGATTTGGGTAAATTAATAGGAGGAAAATATACTCTGTTTCATTCCATTAGGGTGAATGGCATTTTGCCAGCAATATGAGTCATGGAGAATATTACATTCTGTGTGTAAGGCATGGCTAGGCAAGAAGAAAAGGGGAACAGTAATCTGGAAGACAAATTTCAGGAAGAAGTAAGCAGGAATACACTGAAGGGATAGCAATACTGCATGAAGAACTACTTTAAGACTAAAAGCTGAATTGTATCTTATCACTTTGAAAAGTATTCAAGTTAAAAGGTTCAAGGATTCTGCTGCAGGAATGAATCAGATCTGAAAGCCTGACATACAGTGTGTGAGAGCGTAGGACAAAACATTCTCAGTCTGGAAGACCTGGTTCTGAAAAGAATTTTCAGATTAGATGAATCATGGTCAGAGCTCTCATGAGTCATTGCAAAATCTTCATTAATACTTGTAGACCCAAATAAACATTTACAACACTAACTGAAAGTCTCAGCTCTTCCACAGAATAATGAAGGATTAGCAGAAACAGCCTGGCCCAAAACAAAGCTTTGAAGAAAGTGAAATGTGAGAAAAGACAGAGATTCAATATTGAAACATTATTCATCGCTTCTATAAAGGACCCCCCCAGAATTAGTGGTGCCATTTCTATCTTCTCTGTTCCCATGTAGACATCTTATTGGTACTTTTGACATTCCGGCAAAATGACAGTAGCAATGCTGGCGTCTATCCCCACACACAGTGGTATCTCAGCTCATGGTGGCAGCAGTTTCCATTTGCTCTTTTTTTGTGGACTAGAGTCACTCAGACCTCAGCTGCACTGGAACCGTATGATATTACTGCCATCATCACCAATAACTCTGTTCAAAAGTAAGGACACCAGAAAAACAAAAGTGTGTAAGGACTGAGATAGGGAAAGCTGCTGGCATATCTGAGTGACAGCACGACAAAGTAGACAAACTGCCCAATCACTACATTTTATTTGCACTGCTTGCCAAATGCAGTCCTATACAGTGTCATTAACAGAATCCAGTCTTAATAAATGTCATCTGTGTGGAGTATTCGCAGGCCCTGACTTGACACATCTATTACTGGCATTACACAAGTCCTTCTTTGAGTCATTTTTGATTGAATGTGCTGATACAGACCACAGCCAGAGCTGCAGATAGTACTTCCACAGGACTTCTGGAAAAATATTGCTTGTAGCAGTAACTAGCCAAAAGATGCATCTAGTCTTTTTTACTCATTATATAGCCTAAAAATACATTTGATAATTTAAAGTTTGATTTGCCGCTATATTTAAATCTACTCACCTAGGCTTTCAGCAACAAAGCAATTCCTCCACACACTTTGATGGACTCTGCCTGAATTTTTTATATTGCTGTGCATGTACATGCCCTCTGAATTTTGGCTTGCCAGTATATGAAGATTATTACCTAGGATCTCTCTTGAGGCTATCAGTTCCATTCAAATTCCATTCAGATTTTAAATTTATGGCTAGGCTTTGGTTTATCTGGCTTGATTCAATGCCCAGTGAAGTCAATGGAAAGTTCTTATTGACCTAAAAGGAAGCTGACTGAAGCACTTTGGTGTGCCTGGTTTGATCAGACATTAAAGTTCTTTTCTTCCATTAGGTTCCCTGTATTTGAAGTGGGTTAGGAACTGTCACAAAGTACTGAACTGTTTCTGAACACAGAGGTGTGAAAAAAATAAAAAGCACAGCTCATGAGGGTCCAGCCCAGCTCTCACTGCAATCAGCAGAAGCTGTTTCATTTACTGTGGTGGAAGCTGAGCTAGAGCTGAACATCAGAACTACATTTGTTCCAGCATTTATTCCAGAAATTTAAACCTAATGTAAAAACCAGATGTTTTTTCCTTTTCTGGGTCTTTTATTGAGTTGGAGAGAAGGTAGGATCCCAGTGCTGTTCAAAACTGCATGAATTTAATGAAATGTAATCTGTTTATTTATGTTTCCAAAGTTCTGTGAAACTCTCAACTTTCATTTTAAACAAGAAAAAGAACAAAAGGAAAAAAGCAACTGCTTTTAAGACTACAGAGAAAGGTGGAAAACCATAAATCCTAAAAGCTCAAAAATAAGAAGACCCAAGTCCCTCCTCACAAAATGATTTGTGGTAAAATGCTATGATTTTTAAGTCTGCTTCATAGTTTGGAGGTCTGATTCACTTTGAAATGCTTACTATTGTTAATGCCTCTGTCTCACTGTGTTGGATAATAATTCTCTGTGCCATGACATTTCCCAAAGACTCTCAACAGAGTCAGCACTCCCATCATGCCAGAGGCTGTCCAGAAAGTCAAAATTTTAAAAGGGGAAAAGTCACGTAGTATGTCAGCAAAATTAATTTTACCATGCGCTAATATGCAAATGGATTTAAAAATGCTGTTTGAACGACAACATTACAGTCTGCCTTGATTCTTGTATAAAATCAAACTGGAAGAGATGTTAGAAGACCTTCTGCAAAAATATCTAAGAATGCAGCAGCCAAGGCTGAGCCCATCAGTGATGGTGGGAGCGCCTCCAGGATAATCTATTTCAGAAGGGCAAAAAAAATGCACAACCACCTGGAGCCAGAGAGAGGGGTGAGCATGTGTGAGAGCCCCCCAGGGCAGGGCAGGGGGGGCTCCATGTGCTGGAGCAGATTCCCCCCAGCCCGCGGGGCAGCCCATGTGCATACCCCTGTTCACATCTAGATTTTGACATTTAGATGTTGACATCTAGATTTACTCAAGTGCATCCCACCTTTCTAAACAGGTGACACTTCCTCGTCAACTGACTGGCCAGTCTGCAACTGAGCACAGGCATTGGTCTTAGCTGGGTTTCTGCCTCTCAGAGCAGCTTCCACCTCTGGAACAAGGCTTCTCCATGTTCAGCCTCCAGGCTTCATATGCCTGTCAGAGTGGCAGAGTTTGTGTCAACATTTTTTTGCGTAGGCCCAGGACTTTACACAGCCTTTGCAAGTATCCAATGCATCTAGCTCCTCATATGACTTTTGCAACTCCTTCCATTTTTGAGTTTGGAAACACCCACGCCTCTGCTCAACTCTCTGACCTAAGCACCAAAATGGGGATTTAGCAGAAACAGTAATAGGTAAACAAGAAAACTTTTCTAAAACAAACCAGTATTTTGTAATCCAGATTCATAAGGCCCAAACCCCCAGGTTAGCAAGCCTAGTAGGCCATGCTTACTTGAAGCTAGACATGACTTCTTGATGGATTGCTCTTCTCCTTGTGGGCTGGTGGTTTCTCCCCATCTATCTTTCCAACTGCTTTGCTCTAAGCACTTTCTTACATTCTTATTCATAAGGTGAAGCCCAGCTGGAGGTGGCAACCTGCCTCTTAAAATACCGTACAAGTAGCTCCAATGTGCTGATCTGATGAAAGCAAACCAGGCATCCCTACCCAAGTACCCTTCACCCCGTGTGAATGCAGCAAGCAGGAAGCATTTGGGTGTTGGGAAGGGGTCCTTCTGTAGGAGAACCTTCCGGTAAGACTAAGGGTGCTCATGGTTAGTTCGTTAGGGTTTGGGGTTTGCTTTCTATGGAGAACTATGAAAGCTGGTGGAAATTCCACGCTGGGGAATAACACTATTCTTGTTTTGTAAGTTTCATGGGGCAGGAAAATTTTCTGTAGCCAGCTTTACATGGGTGGATCAAAGGTTGTAGGGAAACTCTGAGAGAATTAGAACAATCTTGTTTTTCATGGTATGTCAACCAATTAACACTAAACCTTTGTAAAAACATTGTTAATAGTATTTGTTTGCTAAATGATGATAAAGCATCACATGTCAAAAAAAAAAGGTATACAGATAAAGATATTATAATATAGAGAAGATCTGTATCTGTATACATTCATACCAGAAAATATAAACAAATAAACATAAATACATACCTTACTTAGAAAACCATCCTAGGTATATTTACCTTATCTTTTCTGGTATATTACTTGTGTAATTACAGTATATCACATTAGCTTTTGTGATCTGCAGCACTAATTCTTGACAACTCTCTAGATAATTATGCAGACAGATGTACTATATAGGACATCATTGTTTCAGACACTGCACAAACACAATGGTGGCATACCCTGCCTCAAAGCGTTTTCTGTCTAAAAGATGTACTAGAACAGAATTATTGAAACGTAAGACTGCAGAGCCAGAAAGACTTCAGGAGATAGTATAGTCCAACTCCATGCATTAAAAGCCAGCTAAAGTGTGTTTAGACCAGCTGCAAAGGTATTTGTCCATTTTCTTGAAAAGCTGCAATAAAGGCAATTACACAGCATCCCTATACAACCTATTTTAGCACTTTACATAATCAAATGATGAAAACAAATTAGTCTAATCTGCAGCAAGGAAGATATATGTTTAACACATGGAATATGTTACTGTTGTAAGGATGGAGAACAGCTGAGCACTACATATTTATAACATTCATTCATGCACTGGAAAATTGTTAAAATCTCTACTCATAACCTCTTTTTTAAGTAAGCAAGCTAATTCCTTAAGCTCTGCATTAAGTTGTGTTTTCTAAAATCTGCCATCAGGACAAGTTTTCCAACTGAGTCTTTAAAAGGATCAAGTAGAGCAGAATAATTACTTCCCTTGTTTAAAGTATGACAGCCCTGTTCATTCATCCTAGAATGACACTATTTAGTTGACTCATTTATAGTTTGTAAAATACTTTTGTTCCCACATACTTTTCTGCTATACTGCTACATAGGTGGTTATTTTCTTTATATACATCTACAATTTCTCCCTTCCTTGCTAGGCTAATTATCCTCTTAAAGAAAATTAGACTTGTTTAATGACAGATGGGGGAATGGGGGGGGGGAAGTTGTGGGCGGACACTTATCAGTGCCTTATCTTGGTTCTCACATATTCATTCTTCAGTGTTTTATGCCAAAACTCTCCAGGGCTTGAAGTTAGGCTGATAAATCTATCATTTCTGACTTCTCTTTGGAGCTGAATGCATACCATTTCTCTTTTCCAGACCTTCTAGATATCTATGAGATGATTGCCAATGGTTCAGAGATTAAATTCAGCTAATTGGTTGAGTAGAAGAAAAATCAATAATGTCATACTTCAGGTGAATGGCAAAATCAAGAGACCAATTGCGGATTATCTACAGTTTGATCCAGAACAGCCACTCCTATACATAAAGATGTTGTCTCAAATTAATAGATATGAATAGATTTTACCTTGTTCTGATTTAGCCAGCACAGAGCCTCACTGGTTCCCTTAGCATACCAAGTGGGGAAAGCCTGCCTTGTGCTTACTGCTGTGCACACAGCTCATGCTGGTGCTGGGAGCACCACACCAGTTCTGCCAGCTTTACAGTTTTCTTTGTAATAAACATTTTCCAAACACAGTACAGAACTGATTTCATAATAGCATGGATTAAAGTGCAAATGTGCCATTAGTGAAAGCCTGAATGCTTGGAACGGCAAGAATACATGAACCAAGACTCAGGAAAATAGGCTGTCTAGCATTGTTCAAAGGCAGCTTCAGTTGGATGCGGGATGCAGGGAGGGGAGCTGGGCCAGGACTGGACCAGGGAAGCATGGGGTTTGTGGGTGCCAGGCAGTGTGCAGCTGAGCTGAGGGGCAGACGGCTGTGCAATGCCACACTGAGCCATGCTGTGCTGGGCCATAATGGCCTGGTTCATGCCATACCAGACTGTGCCATGCCACGCTGTGCTGGTACACCCCATACCAGGACAGGCCATACTCAGCTGTGGCAGGTCATGCCATACCAGCTCAAGCTGGGCTATACTGGGCTGACAGCCCGCACCATCTCACTAGCAGGCTGAGGGATGACTGGGGGAAGCAGGGATCCCCCAAGAATGGCAAGCTGTCTTCAGGCAAAGGCAGCCTGGCCCTTTCAGGGCTCATTCATGCAGCCTGGGGCAGCAAGGTACTTTCTCAGCTGCAGGTAAGCCCAGCCAGCACCGCATTGCTCTTACCTCCACTGCTTTTTGCTTTCCCACTGGTGACTGAGTATTGCTTCCCTAGATTTTCCTCTTCCTAATTTCTCCATCCTAGATAATATTGGAAGAAAGTGTTATCAGTAATGGGAAATTAGTTGTTGAGATCAAGGGTGTTTAGATTTTCCTGGCTCAAACTGCTGCAAATAAACAGAGCCAAGTTTCACTCAGCAAGACCTGCACTGTCTGATGGAAATTTTTGAGAGTTGTGTAGAAACAGCCTTTCCCCAAGGAGATAAATTTCAATACCAGCCAACTAGGAGAAAGTTGTGATAATAGCATCCTTTTCAACCTGCTCCCTTGCTAGTCTAGTTGCTGTAAACAGAGGTCCCTTCCCTGTCAGAAGGTTCTGAACTTAAGGATATGCTGATCTAGCAAGGCTGTGCAGGAGAGCTGTCAGGAGTGAGCCGTCTGGGGCTCCTGCTGCCACCATCTTATGGATGCTCTCAGGCTCAGCAGGACACTCAGACTAGATACATCCCCATCCTGTGATGGAGCAGGAGGGTCCCTGGGCAGTAACTGTTATTTCCTAGCTATGAACCACTTCTGGACTTTCTCCACCCATCATCTCCTGCAGTATGTGAAATATGCCCTACAGGTCTGAGCTGTAAGATTTTAGCATGTGCCTCCCAAGGCTGAGAAAACAAGCCATTCCTGAAACAAGGGGTGCAGCCAGGGGATAGCTGGTTTCCTCTTTACTAAACAGCACCATTTTCCTACTTCTTGAGAAATCATTTTTACTTAATGAGATATACTCTTGTTATAATGGGCTATTTTAATTCACGGGTCTGCTATGTCAAATGTGTAAAGAATCTTTTTAATGGCAAAAAGTTGTTTCTTTTTTAAAAGGTCCTCCTTTCAAAACTGCCCAGGGTTTTTATTTCCTTTTCTCCATTTTTAATAACATGGATGATAAATAATCTGAATTTTACTCCCACGGATTACATTTCCATGCTTTAAAATCTTAATTTTTCTTTGGAAATCCACTGCACACATTAGTTGTACCATTGCTATTGTTATTTTTAAATTCTGGATATTCACATAGCAGTAGGCTAGAAAGTCCTATTATTTCTTTTGTTGAAAGTATGTCAGGGATAAGCCTTTTAGTAGGGGTCCTTTATGAGTCAGTATTTAAAGAGCAACTAAAAAAGCCCTCTCCATGCAAAGAGAAAAAACAGCAAGTAGTTACAAACATATTTGTCATTAATGAAATTAATGAAATGAAAATAAGAAGAAGCACCAACATACACAATTGTGTTTATCGTCCATTATGAAAATCTATTCCAGAGCCACCTTTTAAGATGCTTTCCCTCCAATTATGTATGAAAATTAGGTACTAACACCAAAGGCCAGATCTTGAAAGTGTTTACATGTATGCATTCTCTCTGTTCACATGGAATTTGCCTGGTCTAACACGATTCAGGTAATGCTGGTGCCAAAGTGTTCACTGAACCAGGTCATACATCAGGTCAGAAAGTACTCATGGACAGTGCTCTTCAGACAAAAAAAAATAATCAGGGGCATTTTAAAAAAATGAACATTTAGTGTGTGATGAGAAGAGAGATATGCAGAGCTCATCTTTTGCATTTAGTCTGTGCTTTCCCTTTCTTTTACTAAGGTCATCTAGCATTTACCTCTGGTTTTCCCCTGGCAAGCTGCCCAGTTTTTTGGCCAGTTTAAGGCTATGATAATACTGTAACATTGTTAATAATTGGTAAAGGCATTTTGAGGCAGTACTGCAGCAGTGACTTAAGGGTAGGATTTGCATGAAGAAAATGTGACATGAGCTGCAGGCAATAAGTACATACAAAAGAAAGGTAAATTATGGAAAGTATAAAAACTGCTTTACTCAAAAATCTTCAATAAATTACATCTTTTGCTCAGTTTCTCTAATATTGGAAAATTTCCTTCCTCTCAAATAAATGCTCATTCTTTTTTATCATTGCTTTCTGAGCTGCAGCCTTTTACTTGCAAAACTGAAAGTAATGACTTATCCAGAGCTTTTGCTGTGACTCATTTCATTCAGGGATCACGGCTTCTTGATTTCGCTCTCATTGCAATTCATATGCTTGGGAAGAGGTTTCTCTACTGCTGCATTCTGCATGGGAGACCTATCTTCCCATCCCTTCACCTCAGCACACTCACTACTTGTAAACTTGGGATTTGATTTTTCAGAGTTTATTTGATTTTTTTTTCTGTATAAAAAATCCATGTCATTTGTCAAAACACTGAAAAATGACCTTACGAGTATTGTCAGACTTCACATTTAGAAGGGAATGTCACTGTGCCTTGATTTGCAATCAGTAAAACAATTAAACAAATCAAGCTTAATTCTAGAAATTTATTACATTGTGACCGAGACTGAAATTGGTCAGAACTCAAACTCGATGAAATCTCAGTGACATTCAGATCCAGGTGAACAGTTTAAGACTGGAAATGAACCCGAGTCACAGTTTTTAATCCAGAGCAGAATTCTCACTTTCTTGAATGGATGGAAAAAAAAAGAGCAGGTCTGGATGCAACCCCCAACTTCCTCTTAGAACTCCTGTTTCTTTAGAGTAACCCCACAGGTTAACTTAGGTTTCTTCATTAAAGCCACGTTCAAGGGCTGGAATGTACCCCTGCATTTCCCATTTGGCAAATTTCTCTTTGGCTCTTTGGGCTGTACGGCTCATTTGTTGCATTACAACTGTAAATCCTTTTAGAGCAGAGCTTTCTTCTCTAAAGTCAGATAGTCCCTTTCCAGTAAAAGGTCACCTCTATCCTTTTAAGTACACTTAGTGATGCTGTCTTGGTAAAGATCACGAGATGATGACCATCAAGAATATTGACAGGTTGTCCCTTCATAAGCACCATGTACTTCTTGTAAGTTCTTTTTTTTCTGTCTTATTTCAAAGATCTGGTTTTCAGTCTTGGACGTTCTCCCGAATAAAAGGAAATATAATGGGAGATAATAGTAAAGAGAATAAAGGAGGAAAAAATGCTGTGAGTTCTTAATGCCCATTAGAATACCCTTAAAAGGATATGTAAAGCAGCAGTTTCTTAAGAAGGTAGCTGAGGAGGACAAAATGTGAAAGTAGTTGTACCTGTGGCATAAAGCAGTCCAGAGATGGAAACTCTAGATATCCACCAAAAGTGATAGTTATATATCTGTATACAGACACATGTATATCTGTAGCTAGATAGCTGAAAGCTGATGGCCTAGTAAGGGGTAAAGCTGCTGCTCTCCTTTAGACAATCATAATTCCCACTGAAGTGAATGACCATAGCAGGAATATTGCTCATGTAAACACTGTGCAAGCTACACCAAGGAAGCATCTCTACCCAAAGTCAGACAAACAATCCAAATTTTACATTCACTGGTTCAGTCTTGAGATCCTTCTACAACTGAAATTTCTGCTGCATTTGTTTACTAGAATGACACTTCAAACAAACCAGATGATTTTTTTTTCTCTGGTAGAACTTCTTTTTTTTTTTTCCTTCAGCCATACACTTTGTCTTAGGCAAAGCTAAGCACACGCTGCTTAGCTAAAGCTGTCTCTGTTTATGGCCTCAGTACTTCCTCCACGTGAATCCTTGGCAGCTCGAATAATTTGGAATGTGCAAAAACATATCTGCCTGCTTTCCTGCTTACCAAAAATCCTACTTGTGATCCAGACGTGCATAAACTGTGCTTCAAAGTAGACCGATTAATACTTTGAATCACTGTTTTAATTATGATTTAATTTGGAAAATGGAAATTCCTGACTTAAATAGTTTATCATTTTCTATTCCCATTTTTTTACTTCCTGAAAAAAGTTGGATTCTCATTCATCACTAATCTAGTGTTAATTTGCAGCAGTATGTAGCCTCTAGATTAAATTGGGTCTTCTTTCTGCTAATCAGTAAGACACGCTCTCTACATACACAAGCACTTATTTAACATAACATAACATATATTTATTCAGACTTAAAATGCTTCTATTTTATGATGCTAGAAAAAGGTATCTGATATTTCTTAGAGCTGATTTCTTTTTGATTCCTGATTAGTGTTATGCTACATTTAGGTGCAAATTGGAATTCAAATATAATACAAACATTCAGAATATTTAAGTAGTGTTTTGTTAGCTGAATAAAATCAGGTTAAATTCCTAGCTATAGGAATAAAAAGGCTTGTCAAAACCAAATTTTCATTTAAAATGTCACTTTATCTTCATGAACTGGATGACTGTTCCTGGGTAATCCATCCTTCACAATGTTAAAAGTAATTTTATCCTGAAATGGTAGAAACTGAATTTCTTGGCTTCTTAGCATCTCAGCTGTAAAGCACCTCTACATGTACACTATTTACAACTACCATGCTTTGTGTGTCTCACTTCTTGATGACCTATTCAGAATTTCAGATGCTGTATTGAATTTCCTACTGGTATTAATAGGAAGACATGGAGGCTTGAGAACCACAGCTCAAGAGCTGTGTTTACAGTGCTTTGATTTTCACCTTTACTGCTGTGACCATGGGCAGCCCTGTAGACTCGGCACAGAAAGCCTTTTCAGTCCTTACTTTATTTAGACTTCACCTTTCTGTCCACGATCACTCCTACTAGTCATTCAGCACTTACACCCTTTCTTTTTGCAGGTATGCTTTGATACTTATGAAGAAAGTGGTTGCACTATGCAAGCTTGCAAGGTAACTGGATGGATATAGACAACCAGATCTGTGGAATACTAGTTAAGGTGCAAGAGGCAAGTCTCATTTTCAGAACTGACACTTACGGTGGTGAACCACTCAAAGGGACAGATTCACAGCTAGGACTGAAGTCTTGATACGGTGGCAGTGCTGTGCCAACTTTGAGCCACGAAAAAAACTGGCAGATAGCTTTGCAGTGTCTCCCAGCCTGAGGAAGTGGAGAGACCTCCAGGGAGCAGCGGCAAGGTACCCACATGAAACTCCATCTCCATCTCAAGTTCTGGGAATACCTTTCCCTTCTCATGGGAGGCAAAGGTCTTTTACATACAACAGGAACAGCGACAATGATAGATTGTGGTTTGTTTATACCTGTAACAAAGATTATGACTATTTATTTATTTTTTTTACAGAATTAGGGTTTACATAATATGCTTTTATTATAGTTTATATAGTCATTTGCAGCTTTTTCATGGCAGGACTGTTTCATGCCACAGAAATGCTATCTTCTGACGGCATTTTGCAGACTTCTTGAAAGCTTGCACACACAACACTTTCCATCGTCTACAAACAGAAAGAGATTGGCAGGAGGGTGTTCTCTGTCAGAGGTACTTAACTGAGGAGCTGGCACCTCACCCTGAACTGAAATAGCTTCACAGGCACGCTGCAAATATTTTCCTATTGCTCAGACTTCTCAGTGGGGAGGGACTTGGCAGGAAGCTAAGGTCTGTATGAGGGGTAGATTCTGTGATCTGTTTAGTTAAGATCTAACCACCAAGCGTACATATTTTACTGGCAGCTGCTGACAGCCCTGCTGGTCATCTGCTAGATTCGTCAGATTAGTTTTGTAAACAGATCAGGGGCACCTGTAACTTTCAGACTAGTGCCTCCTTCTGGATAGAAAAAAAAAATTCTCACAAGTGAGGAGCTGTCGTTTTTGCTGAAGGGGCTGAGGCTATCAAATAATGAGCATACTCCCTATATACTGGAAAAATGGCTCACAAGCCAAAGAGCCAAAAATAATAAAGTGTATTCCAGTGACCCTACTATATTCCTACTGTACTCTGAACTGCAGCGAATACGTGATATTGGAGGTTGCTTTATAGTTGTGGTAGCAAGGCTGATAATGCATTGGAAATAGATCACATAGTAAACTATGATCTCTCTATTTTGGCTGACAGATGTCTTGAAGAAAAAGCAAAGGCATTCATATACTGACCTTAGAAGATTGTAAGTACATGTATAACCTACACAGATTAAAATAGGTGGATGCTGGTGTAACTCTGGCCTGACAAAGGCCAGTCTGGAGGGGAGAAGCAAATGGGTTCAACCACACTTGAGCCGCAGAATGAGAGGCATGTACTTCACTGGCTTATGCTAATAAGGCTGGGAGCCCCTAATGCCTTCTTTGAATGCACCCCAGAACTGTCGTAACAGTCACGTAATCTAAACTGCAATAGCAGCTAAGTATTAAAAAAAAAAAAAAAGCAAAAAAAATTCCCCCAAATAGTCTGACAGACAATTCTACAGAGAATATAGTAATGGTAACTAGTATGTAAGGTATTATTAATAGGCCTGGATGTCTAACCGATTTTTAATCAGATTACGTAAGGTGGTGTACAATCATTTATATGCACTAATAGTCAGGACAACACCTTTTTAAGTACTCAGAGCTTTAGAGTTGCCAGCCTAGTACTCATAGCACTACACTTATGGCTTTCCAAAGCATTAAAGAAATTCTAGCACACAAGCTCATAGTTATTTCATGTTAGAATTTCATTGCATGTACCTGAAGTGCAGTAGGGCCATCTCAATGTTACTTCACAAGTATGGCAGTAAAAACAGGGCTTGCAAGACCCCGCTTTTCTTCTAGTTTAAGAGCAGTTTACGAAACAGATTACTCTTGCAGTCACTGAAGCTCTGAAACCTACTGGGGTGCCCACAGTTGTAGAAATGAAATAATTCCTGGTGGTTAATCATAATGCCTGCTATTAAAAAGTCAGGAACAGCTACAGAGTCCTAGTGTATCACTGTTGTTTCCCCTTGAGAGATTTTAGGGGAGATTTTTAGCCAGCTCCCAAAGCTGATTTTGCTAATGACCCAGATACCAAGACCTTGGTGAAGTCACTTGCAGTTAGCTCCACAAAAGAGACGTCAGTGTTCCAGTGCTTCACTGCGAGGCCAGCTCATGTGCAACGGGAGCTTCAGCCTTGAGATGGGCACTGCAGCTTTCCTGCGCAAAAGCATGTGAGTTGTTGGGGCCTGAACGATGAGATTCTCAAAAAGCAACAGTCTGAGTGAGAAGCTACCTAAGCTGTGTTAAAGCCTTAATGCTTAAAGGTTGCTAGGTATCAAATGCACAAGAAGAGGAATATGACTTCAGCCAGACTTTAACTACGAACTCCATTCTACAGATACAAGGTAGATCATTCTTATAGGAAAGGAATACACAGTGGGTGATATGTGGGTTTTCTGATTAACCGAAGCATGTTTAAATATTGACTACTGAAAAACAGCAGTTCACTTCAGAGCTGTTCTCAGAAGTTAAGAATGATACTCCTATGAACTTTTATCCAGACTTAGAATATTTCAGGACATTAAACTAAGGCTGAACATTGAACAGATGACTTTGTGGACACATATGCATGGTATTGCTCAGTGTTGACAAACAGCAGGACAGCCACCAGCATCATTCTTACAGTCTTGCAAGAAGATCCAAAATCCGAAGAAGAATTTTCTTATACTGATTAAGAATTAAATGCAAAAGGATTCCAAATCACAGTTTGACGGCACTAACAGTAAAAACAATTGCCAGACACTGATTACCATATGTAGTGTGTTTCTGTTACGTTTGGAGAATCTGTACAAGAGAAACAGCTATTTCACAGCTTTGTTCTCATGTCTTGTTAGCACCTTCCAGTCTCCTAAAATTCTTGCTAAAGGATAAAAGTATTGAATTCACAGCTACTCGACAAAAACCAGACAAGGTGTTCTTTCACTGTTCACAGCATAATACCACAGTTAACATTTTACTAGCTGAAATGTAAAATGATCTACTCATCTCCCCACAAGAAATCAAAACCAACTCATCCTGACTACTAACAAAGTCTACAGAAGACAAAATTAACACCCTATCCCCGAAGACACTCAGGCACTACCCACATTTCAGTAACAGCTGGATGACCACACACCTTTGAGGATCCAGTTCCTGAGGATTCTGTCCCATTTCAAAGGATTCTATAGGTTGCTTTCCAAAAGGTGCTTTGATACAAAAAAGAAAAAAGAAAGTCTCCCCAGCCAGCATTCCCCCTATTCCTCCCAGCAGATACCAGACTGATGTAATCTCCTTCTACACTGTCCTCTATCCTTTCTGGCTGGCAAAATTAGGGTGCAAGCTAAAATTCCCAGCTGGCATAGCAAGACAAGCACCCCACAGGGCTTCAGAAACTGCTGCCTGGTAAGCTGCCCTTTGGAATTCATAGACCACTGGAACAACAGCAAGGGAATTACGTGCCTATTCCTAAAAGTCATATATAGCAGAAATTTGGTTAAGTGGACTACAATGAAGTATGTCTAAGTGGCTGCAGAGAGCCATTCACCTCCTGAACTGCCTATTTCCTCCACACGAATGCTTCTACATCCTGAAATTAAGACTCTCAAATACACAGAAATGTTATGGGGCCTTCTGCAGAATTCAAAGAAGAGAACAAAGCTGTATTTTTTTAGCTCTCAAAAAATATTTGTAATCCTTTTCCTTAACCTAAAGTTATTTCCTAGGACAGACTGGAAAAGGGTTGAATGATATACTATATCATGCAACGATGCCATGCAAAGTATACATTATACTAAGTCAGTACTGCACTATCAGGCTGCTGCAATAGATGGAAAATGCTCAATCATCAGTTAGCAGGCTGTCTCATTGCTCTCATTGAAGGTAATTTATTTATCACTAGTGGAAATTCCAGCTCAGAAGTCTTGTTTGCCACTTTTTGAAGGGAATACAGAACCAGCAAGGTAACATGATGCAGTTTCTTTAGATCTCTAAAATCAAATAGTCTTTCCAGGTCCTTCTGCATAGGGAAAAGATCAGCTACTGTTGTATCTCTATTTACCTGCTAGTGGCAAGCTTAATTTTTATTAAAGCTTTATTGGAAATAAACCTGCCAGTAACAGTAAATCAGAAAATGGTATTTAAAAAAATGCCAGTTGTTCTAAATGCCACTTTTTATGCCTTATTCATAGAAGCTTGATGTGAGCATCCATTCTCAAAGAAACCAATTAAATGGAATTAGGTCCCTACCTACCTTTAAATATTTGCACGTCTGAACCAAAGTAGGAGCAATACTTAGAGGAAAAGATACTGTTCTACATCAAGAAGTGTGGCAAAATCTGCCCGTTAACATGAATTTGAATCAAAAATTTATCTCTTAAGAGATATTTGGGTTTTTTTCTTATCAGATCATTGATTTATTTTAATACTTGCTCTTTCTTCAGCATTCTTAGTTTTATCAATTTTATAAATGTAACATTTTTCACATGCAAATGTACTTTGGGATTTACTTGTGGGTTCCTCAATGCACTGTAATCCCGTTGACCCATCTTATTGAGAAAATGTTGTCCTGCAACAATCTGGATATGCCTTAATCTTTGGCAGAATTGGGATAATGTGTCTAACCCATAGATGTCCAGATAAGAACTGGCTAAACTGATAGTTTTATGTATGAAATGTTCAATAACTATCACATTTCCTGCCTAACTATAATCATCGCTGAAAGTTGAACAATTATAAGGAGAAAGTGTTTACACAAATAAGACAGCTGTATAGCCTGAAGTATTAAGGGCTGGTGGGGAAAATTACATATTCATACAAAAAACGTTATGGAAAACTGTTTGAATGGACCTCAAGGTAAAAAAAAACACCAACGTACCAAAACTATGCTTTGTTTGTTTTCCAAATAAACTGATTCATTAAAGGGGTTCTTGTGTCAAACTCTTAGTCTGCCCTGGTCATACAGGTATTGAAAGTATTACACACACAAAAGACACACAGAGACCAGACATCTCCTAGCAATCTACATATGCCAAAGTTTTTTTGAAAGAATTCTAACCCCAACCTGACATCAGCTTCCTCAGCAGCCTTGGACAGATCAGCTGAATGGTTCTTATTTATCTATCTTGTGTGGCATTATGAGAGAAAATTAACACTTACTGAGTGCCCAATGACAGATGCATGCGCCTGTGCTACACACACTTCTACTGTTGCCAGTACTACAACTTCCTCTCTCCATCCAAGCATTGATTTTTCATTTCAAATATAAAGGCAGGAATGAAGCCAGAGCATATGGCACTTTATGGTAGAGCAGTCTTTATAAAATTGCATTTCACAGCTAGCGTGTGACAAGCACACTTGTCAAAACCTGGCTAGCCTATATATTCACCTCCAAACAATCTTCATGACCTTGCCACATGCAGTCTTGTATCGGAAAGGATTTAAAACTTTTTATTTGCTTAAATAAACTTCACCCTTAAAAAAACCTGTCCCTGGCCTCCAGCTGTTTCTGAAAAAACAAACACCCCAATCTTCAGAAATCTTTTATAGAATAAAAAGACATGGAGATTGCAAGCTAGTGTATATCCTTAATATTTGCATGATCATCTGTTTTTAATTTAGCTAATATAAATAATTTTAAATGTTTTCTCTTTTATAATGAATGTACGTGACAGTCATTTCTTCATGGGTTTCTTTTCTTCATGTACCATAATACCTGGCTGTCTGTTTTTATCTCAGTGCAACTATCAATGCTGCACTTACTCAAAGTTCAGCAGGAGTGTATGCTTATATGTTAGCCACGTGCAGAGAGGTAGATATGATAAGAAAACTGGATAAAACAGAAAGAAATAGGGGTGAATATTACCAACAAAATCTTAACAGATCAATTGTTATCGCCATTCTCCTAACCTTTTAAAGATTTCTGTGAAACCCTAATAAGTAGAGACTACCTGAAAACCAAACAAATAGGTCTGAAAATCAGTAGAATAACTCTTCCCTTATATCACTTTTGCTTACTTCCCATCCTTCAGGAAACAATGATTTTGGAAGCCGTAAAAGGAAGCTGTTCATCACTGAAATGTCATGTCATCATTTCTTCAAAAGCCTTCCATAGAAAGACAGAGATTTAAGACGCCAGAGTAAAGTCTTTGCTTAATCCAATTAGCATTTAAATATTTGAATCAATAAGAGACGGAAGTTGGACTGGGCTTGATGCCAACTCTGAGAGCCATGCCTTTTGTCACATGTGGTCTCAGTTGCACTGATGTGTTACTGAAGAGTAGTAAATGCATCAGAATAGTAAATGTCCATGACACAATCTGGGAGCTGTACAAACTTAAAATCTTTATCTTCTATGGAAGCAGCAAAAGGAGTAACAAGATTAACAACAGGGAATGATTTCCTGAAGACTCGACTGATAATGATATATTTAAGATGCCTACGATGAGACCCATTAACTGGTAGAAAATGGCAACTGTGAGTTCTGTGTGTTTGCACATTACCTGAAACAGTTAACAGTACTAATATTTAGTCATCATAACCATGACAAGGCAGAAAAAAAAAAAACCACCTCAACATTTGTTTTCCCTATACCATTTGGAAAACAAGCATATAGTAAGTGCATTTGCTGGAAGTGCTTATGCTTAATGAATCGCCAACATTGCTAAATTCAGTGCAGAGACAGAGAGACACAGACACAAAGGAGAAGTAGTTTCTAGAGGTTTTCTACTAGAAAGCCCATCTGGAAATGTCTGCTTAATTAGGTGGTTATTTGGCCATCAATTCAACGGTGCCTAAAAAATTTACTTGCTTATTTATCGTAAATGATGGCAACAAGGCAAAAAAATAAGCATCGTAAGTGTCTTCATGAACCATGTAAGAAAGTAATCTTTACCAGCAATACCCACATGGAGAATACTCCACTCAGCTCTTCCTTCAGTTTCTTGGCAAGATTACAAACAAATTCTTTGAGGTCTCTTTAACACATCTGTTCCTGTTGCTCTGAAGTGGATGAAATAAGCGCTCCTGGTCAACAGAGAACTCAGGCATTCTGCAGGCATTTGCCAGACATGACAAACACATGTGTGCCTCATGCACGTTCTGTGAAGTAAACTATGGCCCCCACCCATAAAAGTTCATGAAAAAATCAGCTTCTGATGAATTTCAGATGGTAACTTTTTCTTCCATAAAAGCACAAGTCTGGAAGGAAGATAAGCAGTTCAAAACCAATTGGTCTTCACATGAAGCACATTTGTAATCCTCACTAGAAGAAACATTTGGCTCTGTTATTTGTAAGGGCTGTCACCATGCCTTATCAGATTATCCAACCAGTTTGCTGACGGGGAGAGCGAAAATATTTTTGCTTAATAGCAAACCTCAGCTGTGATGCAGCCATGTGTTCATTCCCTCGTGATATTCAGTGTGAGCTCTCCTGCCACCAGGATTCCATTTAGCACCCTGCAACATTTTTTTTTTCTTAAACCAGTCCAGTGATGTGGTACAATAACGTAAGTGAAACAGATCCCTGCATGACCCCATGTGCCCACTGAGCAGATAGTTCTGTTAAAGCAGCCAGTAAGTCAGTGACTGGGCAGCAACATCCCAAAAACCACTGTTGGATTCTCCAAGGTTCAAAGCGAATGACAGAAAGGGGCCCATCTTTAGGCCATATATACTTACAGGAGATCAGGAAGCCCAGTTTCAATCCAGGGAAACCAATGACTTGTCTGAGGGGGTTTTGTAAGTCTTTATTAGCCCCAGAATCTTATTTGCAGTGTAGAGGCCCTATCACAAACTAAATTTTGCCATACCAGATGCTAATAGCCACAGCTCCTGCTCTTGGCTTACCGTCTTTCAGTGAATAATGAATCTGTCATGCTGGGGATTCTTTCTGTGTCTGGGAAACTTACAGCTTTGTTTTAGGGAAATATAGCAACACAGTTCGCTGCACTACTTCATGCAGCTGCTTAATTCAATCTGTTGTTCTTTAATTCTTGCATATACCTCTTACGTCCACTGATAATACAAAAGGCACCTGTCATTCTTGCCCAGAATTTATGACTGTGAGATCAGCAGAGTGACCTGGTCTAAGCGTCTCTGGGCACAGCGACGCTCTGTTTGTACAGAACTGGAATATTTGTGCAATCTGAGGCACTGCAGAGGGGTGGGCTGATTATATAGGGTGATACATAGGTGCAACAGACTTACCATCCGAAAACTGTATATCTCTTACTTTGCTAAATAAGAGATTTTGGTATAAGTTTGGCCATTCTCAAGAAAAATTGAATGCAAGGTGATCAGTGACATCTCTGTATATAAGACAAAGTCTTTCTTGTTATCCTTCTGATGATGAATAAACAGAATAAACCTAAGAAGGGAAAAAAACCCACCACATTTCTATAAGTAAACAATTAAAGTAGTCCTAATGCTTTGGGACAGTATTGCTAAATGACTATCCTGGATGTTCCTTTCATCAGCTTCTACAGCAGGAAGAACAGGGTTTAAAAAAAAAAAAAAAACGCAAACAAAAAATCACAAAAAAACCAACATGGAGAAGAATGTGAGAACACCATGACAGAACAAGGACCCTTCGACAGTTCCTGCTCGATTTTCATCTGACTGGCTGTTACAGGCACAGTAACATTTTTATAACTAATCTGTTCTTTCAATAATCTACGTTGAAATGTTGCTCACACTTAGCTCAGTAATAGCTCTGGCCAATGAACATGCAGAAACAGTGAAGCCAGTATAAGAATCCAGCAGTACTGAAGAAAATTCTAATCCTACTAAATCTGGCAACACAAATCTCTTACGTAAACTGTGATTTAGAGGACAATCTGATCATCTGGGAACATTAATGTGTTTGCAGTACACAAAACAAAAATGGCAACTTTCCATTACAGATTTTGTTTTCCACTGCATAATGTCTCAGGAAAGGCATCCATTGCTAACAAAATATTTTTGGTATCAACAAAAATGCTTTTATATGACAACTTCATTATACTGAAACTGTATTTTATGTTAGTTTTGTATCTTAGGATTGTATGTTAGTTTCAAAGCTAACCTTAAGTGCTTCTTTGCCAAGATTGCCTTGAACTGTGGTGCATCTCAGAGGTGCAGGATAGGGCTTATGATCTAAATTTAAAGCAACGGGTGTCCAAAACAATGTTCCGAAAATGGGCTTTTCTGGAAGTTGGCTGTTATATCAGCAAATTTTACAGATCTCAGAAACTGAACCCCTCACAAGGCTAAGAAGGTTTGAGAGCTACAGATGGAAGATCCCAAGCATGTACAAACCACCAGAACAACAAACCGCTGTTTGTATCCACTATTAAAAAAAAAAAAAACAACATTCAAAAAAACATCCAAACAAAACATGTCCTCCTTTTCCAACAAAAATACATTCTGACATGCAAAAGCAGCTGCCCAGTAATAAGATACAGGTGCACGACAGCTCTATTCACAAAGTAATTATGAACAATGGATCATATTATTTAAATCCCTGTTGTTCTTAAAATCAGTTACAAAATGAGGTAAGAGTTCATTCAGTGCCACTGTTTACAGAGTGCAATAAATATTCAATTCATACCATGTATTCAAGAATTACAGTCATGCTTTTGAAATCGAGATACTGGCAAGTTTTAGGAAGACAAGAAAAGAAGTTTTATTCACAGAATAGAAAAAAAAATAATCAATCTTACAGAACACACCCATGAAGGGTGAAAAGTTCAGAGTATCAGAGAATCTGCCACCTGAAAACGCCACACACACTGCTGACAAGCACTGGCTGCAAAACTTGAAGCCAATTATAGACATTTTCTTTTCATCCCTATAAAGGAAGTGCCATAGAGATGTACATTAATGTTAAAATTCTTTGATGTGTTTGGAAAAAAATGGCCACCACCACGTGGAAATAATTTTGGAGGTTGCCAGCTATCACCAGCTACCTAAGCCCACATACCTCCATTCAATTGTTAAGGTAACTGAAACTTTTAAGAAGAACAGCAGCAGCACTGCTCACTTCTTTGGGGAGACGCAGCTCATTCCACTATCCTGACAAAGCTTCTTAGTAAATATAAAATGCTGAAAAGAATTACCATTTTAGCAGCTGCAGGATGTGAACGCATTTGGAACAAGGAACTTTGGTGACAGATGCCCAATAATGGATAGTTAAGGGTAACAGGAAATGTCAGACAACCCCCTTTAGAGGACTGCTTCCAGTGCAACCACAGCATGGCAGGAGCTAAGAGCAAAGAGAATAATTATATCCCCAGTATTCTTTATTTTCTCCCACTAACACATAGAACAGTGATTGTTCAATCTCCATTAGTCACGCAGTTGTCTCAGTAATAGATATAAGAACAAAAGGAAACCTAAACCAGAGTATCTATTCATAGGGAAATTCCCATTGACAGTTTTTCGGTTACAGTTGAAAGAAAGTTGCAAAAGCATAAGGGATTGCCAAATGGGGATTGCTGGGAGGAGTAAACACTTAAAAAGGTCTAGTTAAAACCCCACCAGAAATTTAAATAATACCATTTTTTCCCTTAAAATGCATGCACTGTGAACATTTATTACTCTCCATAACAGAAATTGCTTTCTTAAGTAGAAACTAACCAAAGGATAAAAGAAACGCAGAGCAACGCTCAGCCTCTCATGTTCAGAGAGGCTCACTTCAAGTCTTGCATCAAACCAATGCTGAAGAGAAGGCAGCCTGTTTCAATCTGTCAGATCTGACACGTATATAAGGAATTACATCATAGAATTCAAAAGCCAGTTTCAAACCAAGTATTTAAAAGCCAGACTAACTGAGGAAATGATGAGACTGACACCTGGCTTTAGAAATAGATGCTCATTATTTTATTGCCTTGGGCCACCAGATACCCTGTGTGAAGTCTCCTTAGAACCTAACAAGGGAATAGCTGATCAGTCTTACTGTCAAAGAAAGACCTGGCAGAGTAGCACACTAGATTTCAGTAGTTAAAAATACTTGTGATTTAACCAACCCTACTGTAGGCAGAAATAAAATTCAACAGGACACTCGGTGTTAAAATCTGAAGAACATTACTTAAGAGGGGAGGACGTAATACTTTGGGGTGAGAGTAATTATAAATACCTATAAGCAGAGAACTAAATGAAGATACTACTATAACGAGGTGATACAAGCTCATATTTTATACATCTAGAAAGTATTACTATCAGACAAGTGGAAGACTCAAGATACTGCCAAAGAACCAAAGTTTTAATCTCAAAGATCTGTGTTATAATGGTAACAGTTTCAACATATCCACTAGGATCTTCTCATTCACTTCAAACTGTATCAGTTGCTGCAAACCATTACCTTTAAATACCAGTTAAAATTAGTGCTATACGAACAAAAATCAAACATTATGTACATTTCTAGGCAAACAATCAGGCTGTCTTTACCTCTTATCGCATTCCAAGCAAATATTTTCCAGAAAGCAATATTCACAAATTATTTTCAAGAAAAGTTACTGTACAAAGACACAAAAGTTAAAGTTCATAAAAAGACTAGTCAATACAATTAGACAGAAGTTTGCTTGTAGTTCTTCGTATCCAAGACCTTCTTGCCACACATTGAGCAGATGCCTATAAGTACAAAAAGGTGTGTAAATTTTAAAATCATAAAAGTTTTTCTTCAAAAACATAGTTGCTATGTTTTTGTAAAGATCATGTTCAAAAAATTGTTTAAAAGAGTTCTCATTGACAATCTGTCCGTGCATTTTCTCACCAGATATTGCAAATTCAGCAGTAATAATGAATTTAATATAAATTAGTATTTACAGCATATGTGTAATACTGCCACTTGAAAAAAAAGGTTCTATTTTGAGAGCGTTATGATTCACAATACTGCCCAAAGCCTCTATAATTTGCTGGAATACTGGAAAAGAGTCAGGAAAGGCTCCCACCTGGCAAACAGGTAAAAACTCATGAAGTTCATGAGTCCTGTAACCAAACCAAGGCCTGAGATAAAGAGAAAGCAGCTAGCCTAGGAAAATATAGTCACCAACAAACTGACTGCTAAATGGGGATTAACAAGTAGGGAGCTTCAGACAACAGAGAAAGTGTCGATTTCACAGAATTAAGCTATTTTTAGAGTAGTAGAAGTGAGAAACAATGGACACCACAAATACTTGAGAGCTGAAGTGAAGATAACCACCAATGTCCCACAGGACTTTGACCTAAACCCAGAGAATGACAAGTCAGAAGACTACAGCAGCAAAAGTACACATGTCCAGCAAGGGCAGAGGGGTGCATCGTCTCAATGTTTCCCTCTTCTTCTAAAGTAGAAAGGTGTTACATCTTTTGTCTGGTAAGGCCACATCTTGTTTTACAAGATCATTCAACAGCAGACACAAAAAAGTCAAGCGGCAACTATTCTGGTTAACTCTCTCCAAATCATGTGCTTTCATATATTGACATGATGTGACCGGTCACATACCGACAAGTCCATTAGGAAATAGAACAGCAGGGCACATCTCACATGCTTTACTTTGGAGAGCAAAATCCAGCCCACATGCTGTTCACTTCAGGTCTAAATTGAGCAGTAATTAACTCTCAGTTTCAGAGATACGCAACAGTTGAAGCGCTAAGCCATATGACCGCATTTGCTTAAAGAAACACGTCACAACCACATCTTTGATGACTGGAACTAGAACCTAAAGCACTTAAAAAGTTCTGAATTTTATGGAGACCAGATCCAACCTGGAAGGATATACAAGCAGACGAAGACGAAATCCTGAAGCCCACCCAAACCAGCCAGCCATAAGTTTAAGAAAGCAAAAAAGGTTCTACCGTATGGGATATGGGCAGCCATCTGGCAAGCATCTAGCAACCAGAAAAGGCAAGCCTCCTACAGCAGGCTGCTAAAGCACTGACTCAGTACGCATTTATAGAACAATTAAATTTCATACACAAAACTTACTACTAGTTAGCTGTAGCTCTGCATCTAGCAATTGGATCACCCCATGTCTCTGTGCTATGTTAATACCAAGAAATGCACAATGTAACTGAGTTCATGTCACTTTTTCCCCTCCCCAGAAATTACAAGTTTAAGCCTTTTTGCTTTCCTATTCAAAATTGCAACACTAGTAGAAGTTTTATATCCTCAAGGCTCTCCATCAGATTTGCTTGAAGTTGATTTTATTACCCCCTCAGGAGGTTTTGAACAGTTTTAACAATACTGAAGACTTACTGTGAAGACTGAGATACAAACCTTCTGGGTATAAGCAGAATTTCAGAATTTTGTAAGTACAAAAAAGATTTTATGTATTATGCACCGTACAGTGCAATATCTTGCTTTCTTGGAACAATGATTGTATTCTTCTTTTTCATTTTTCAGTTTCACCTTAAGCCAAGCTTGACTTATGATGCATTGAGCATTTTCATAACTGGACCAGAGACTCCTTGCAGAGAAATTAACCTTTCAGTGACTTATGTTAAGCCACTGAATGCCTAAGAGTACACGCAGGCTCAAAGACAACCGTAAGCATAATTTGCCTTCAGAGACAAATTTCTGAATTGCTTTTACATCTCAATTTGTTCCTTTCTCTTTGCTTTTTATTCCCAAGGTATTCTACTTTTGTTAAACTAGCCTAATGCTTTACCAAGATTAAAAGTTGTTGTTTTGTGGGTTTTTTGGGGGGGAGTGGATGATCTGGGGCGTTTGGTTTTTGGTTTGAGTTTTCTTTCTTGTTTGTTTTTTGAATGGATTGGGGTTTTTAGGTTGTTTTGCTTTTGGTTTTTTTTTTGTTTGTTTGTTTGTTTTTTTTTTTTTTTTTGTTTTTTTTTGTTTTTTTTTGAGACCACTACTTCCAGTTTTAGATTTAGCTATTATAAAAAGAGGAGAGGGGATAATGGAGCAGAAAAGGGACTGCAACAAGCAATTGAGTTTTACAGAACCTAATAATTTTTTTAAAACTAAGGAAACCTGAACTTGTTAGATGACTGTTTTCTATGCAAATGCCAAAACTAAGTTTACAATTATTCTTCCAATTCTAGTGCTTCAGATACCAGAAAGATTCTAAAAGAAGCAGAATCATAGAATGACTTAGGTTAGAAAGGATCCCCAGCAGTCTCTAGTCCTGCTCACCCACTCAAAACACAGCCATCCTGGATGAGGCTGACTCAGGGCTTTTCAAGTCAAGCTCTAAATGCCTCCCTTAGAGGTTCTGCAACCTCTGTGGGTCCCCGTAATTACAATATTTAACCAGCCTCACAGTGAAAATGTGTTTCCTTGTACGTAATTAGAATTTTCCACACTCTAATCTGTGTACATTTTCTCTTATTCTATTACTACGCATCTCAGAAGAGTCTGACTCCACCTTCTCTATGCCTTCCTATTAGTAATTGAAAACAGCAGTTGAATATAACCTTAGCTTTCTCTTTGTATGGTGAATCAAATTCAAGAGTTCTACTTGTTCTCTAATTTCAAACCAAACTGGGGTAATTTGGTACTCAGTGAAACTCACCTTTTTTATAGGCACATCCTTGACAATAGTGAGACCCTGGCTGATGGACAGAACTCTTACAAATCCGACATATTGCAAATTTATTCTTTCCATAAGGATCAAATCTGGGAAAAAAGAAAAATATTTTATTTATATACCTTTAAATAAAGTATTTCCTCTGCCACATCCCCAAAAGTCTAAGTCAGCGGGCACAGACAGAAACTCCAGCAAAAACTATGATTTAGAAGAAGGACATATAAAGATTATTTCTAATAGGCTGCAGAAAAGCTCCCACTTTCCCTGTTAAGGGATTTCTTGCATTATGGACGAAAACTTAACAAAAGAAGAACTAAAAATATGTCTTTTTTTTTCAGATACCATACTATATTGAACTTAAACACCTCCCAGAAGCATAACAGAATATCCCCTGCCCAACATTAAGGAAATGCTTGTGAGATTGTACCAGCAATCTCAGCACAGAAAAGTAGCCTTCCTGGCTCCAATCCTAACAGTGAGAACTGCAGTAAAACAGTTGCCCATGGTCTATGGTTCACCAGAAAGCACCCGTGAAACATGTATGGACATGCTTTTACAAACTAATCAAATGACATAATCCACACAAATATACTGGGTTTTTTAAATGTATTTTGGACAAGTTTGAGCAGTTGCCCAGATATGGAGGAAACAGGCTATTTACAGCAAACTGACTTCTTTAGCCAAATTCAATATTAAATACTAACCTTGCCTTCTTTGAGGTCAGTGCCTTGTTTTCATTTAACTTGCGGCCACCACTTTCTTCAAAAAGAACAAAAACATGAACCAGTAAGTTTTCCAGTTCCATACTTAAAAAAGGCTTAGTTGACAGCTTTTACACATGTGCAAAAAAAGTCACAAAGAAATAAACCACACAGCACAGCATTAAAGCACTGCACAACAGCATGCCTTACACCGTGCTCTATTTGCGTATTGTCATTACACACAAGGAGAAAAATCCCAGGCAAGGTCAATACGGAACGGCTCGGGATAGGTATATTCCCGGTGCGTTAAACCTGCGTGGGAGGGAAACTAAGGGGTTAAAATTAACCTAGTCAACTATTTCACATTCTAGCCGTAAGAAGGCGAGATAGCTCAGGTGCCCAACCTAGAAAACAAGCGTTAAACCTCCTCAAGGTTACCTGTCGTGTTTCTCGCACCATCCTTCCAGGTATCGGGAGTGATCACCGTACCCAGTTTCTTCTCGCCTACGTCAGGAGACATTACAAAGAAACGAATTAAAACCGTACTGCGTTAGCACCGCGGCAAGCGCCGCCTACGGCAGAGCGACAGCCACCGGGCCCGCCACCAACAGCCCACCCACTGAGCCCCAGGGACGCCGGGACCCCCGAGGGCAGGCCCCGGCGGCCCGGTCAGGGCCCTCCCCGCCACCCCGGGCCGCCCGCACTCACACTTCTCGCACACCATGGCGCCGCCGCCACAACACCGCCGCTTCCGGGCCCGCCCCGGAGCTGACGTGTGGGGGGCGCCGGTTTCCGTTGCCGGGCGGCCCCGCGGCGGCGGCGCTGCGGTAAGAGGCGGACCGGCACCCCCCCGCCCCCTCATGGCTTGGGGCAGGTGCCGCTGAGCGGAGGCCTGCCGGGGGAGCGAGGCCTGCCGGGGGTCTGCCCGCCGCCGCCTCCCGGTTGAGGCGGGAGCAGCGAGCAGCAGCCCGGCCTGGGCGGCGGGAAGGGGGCTCCCCTCGGGCGGCGGGAAGGGGGCTCCCCTCGGGCCAGGCGGTCGGTGGCGGGGCAGGCTGCTGCTGCAGCTGCGGGTTTGCCGTCGGTTTTTAAACGAATGGCGTTCTTCTGCCCCAAAATAATCGCTTTCACCCCCAGCTATGTTCAGAGCTCTGCCTCGGGTGGTGCTACTAGGCAGAACCGTGTGGTGCTTCTGGTGTGTTTCAGTAACGGGGTGCGACTTGCTGTCTTGCAGGTGGCCGCTTCACGGGGAACACGATGAAAGAAGCAGCAATAAGGAGGCTCCTGGCTGCCAACCTCCTCTGCGTCCTCTCGGTTGTTCTGACAGCGGTTGTTCCGGCTTTCTTCTGGGACGGATTCACGGTTTTGGGAACACACCTCACGTGGCTGTGCATTTGTTCTGGTTGTGTTAGTACCTTTAATATACTATTGCACTTAGTCCTTAAACCGAATCTGTCTCCTAAGAGAAGTTCGTTTGCTCACAAGGTAAGATTTCTATTCTTAAACTGTTATCAGACCATACGGAGGGGAAGTGGATTCTTTCCCTAAAATAATTAAAAGACAAAGACGACATTTTTTGTTGATGAACTCTTGTTTTCCATGAATGAGCTGCATGTAGCACCTTTTAAAATAAGTTCTCCGATATTTTAGTGATATTAAACTTTATCTGCCTGTAAATAACCTGTTAAGGTAGAGCGATTCTGTGCCTTTCCTCTTTCTTGTCGATATATTGTTTGTAGTCCTAGCCACTGATCTTCTTACATGGTCACAAAATTGAACAGGGGCAGAACTCTTGTAGTCCAGCTGGGCCTTCAGTGTTATAAAAAAAACTTCTAGCACGCATAGTTGTAAGTTTGTAATAACTCTAAAGAAAGACAAACAGTTTTTAGAACTTGAGACAGAAGAGAGACAAGTTTAAAAGGAAGATAATTTAAACAAAGTTAGTAGATTATAGAAAACTATATGGAAAAGTATTAGAGTGGCTGCATTTCCTTGAATGATGAGATTTGCGTACAAAAGAATCTAAATCTGGGAGAAATTCTTCCAATTACAGTTTGTAAGAAAAGCACTGAAGGTATGAATCCCAATGAAACAGATTTGAACAGAACAAATCTGGAGCAGCACACAACTTGTACAGGGGTGGGGGAGTATACCAGCGTTTTGAAGTCACATAGATAGTCTTTTACTCCAAACTTGTGGAGTCAGCCAAGATTTGGTGCTCTGATGTGATTCTTAAGCATTTAAGCAAACATCCTTGAAAGCAGTATCTTTGTATGCAAAGCTTCTGTCTAGTTTTGCTGAATGAGTGGGATGTGAAATACATAAAATCATTCTGGAAAAGAAGTATCTTAGCCATCTGTGATTTAAAAATGAAGCAGGCTTCATGTTCTAGGTGAGATTTCATCCCAGCCTAGCGTAAGGGATAAATATTTTTTAAAAGTGTTCAGTGAAATGATGGAGATTTCCATTGGTGACCTGATCAGAACAGACCTAACCAGAACTGTTTATCAAGTGGCTGTGCTTCTGTATGATATAGTAAGTACCCAGGAACTGTCGTTTACATTCATAGAAAATCGTACTTGTTTTGCAGATTCATAGAAAGTCATGGACACTTCTCAGATGGGTTTAGAATTTAACATGCCAAATTGAAAATGTAGTGGGTTTTATTTAATATAATTTTAAATGTTATGTTTGATTCTGAATGTGGTTTTTTCTGTGTACATATTTTCTTGCTTTTAAATACTTTTTCACTTTCTGTGAAAGGTGCCTTTTAATGAATGGACAGAACAGAACACTCAGATGTAAAACAGAAATGTAAAAACATCCAATAAAATTATCTCTGTTTATCTTGTCATTTCCAGTTATATTTTTTGTATGATTGCCTTATTATAATAGAGTGCATGAAAAAATTGTAGATGTGACATCATAGTTTTTAATTAATTATTTAAAGTATTAAACACAGGGAAGTCTTTTGAAGTGTGCTGTGCTGTTATACTGTGCTGTAGCTGAAATTGAAGAGATGGAGTACAATGCTATTGATAAGATCTAGACTGTGTATGTTATTTATGTTCTCTTTTCTTTTGAAACATTTTTCTGATATTTTATTGCTCTTTTTTAGATATCCAGATTTCTAAAATGCTGTATATACTTTTTCATGTCTTGCATACTATTTCATGCGATTATTGTTCTTTATGGAGCACCTCTCATAGAGTAAGTCTGAATACTCTTTATGTTTCCCTAAACATTTTAAGGGGCAGTTCTTCTTGCAGATGTTGGTATAAGTACTTGTGTATTTCCTGGTACATTGGAAGCTAAAAGATAAGCTCCCGGCTGGGGGAAGAAGGGTGGCTGTTTTGGTTTTTGGTGGTTGTTTTGTTTTTTGTTTGGGGTGTGGGTTTTTTTGTTTTTGTTTTGTTTTGTTTTGTTTTTGTAGAAGTTGGCTCTTGCAATTTCTGTGTATTTGGAGATGTATTGTTCAAGACTGTTATAAACAACTCCTTTAATATTTATGTTAAGTATATGGGTACAAATGTTTTTCCAAGTTTTATTTCTTCATTTTCCCCATAAGATTCTAAAACATGCATCTTGCATATCTTTTCTCCTTTTGATATTAGTGTGTTAATTTTTAGGAATGATTAAAAAAAGGAAAAAAAAAGACATGAAGCAGCCTGATTAAAGAGAGAGATACTAAGTTACTGGCTAACAATGGCATCATGTAGTTTGGTTTCATGGTTGCTTCTACAACATCAAACTAGAAAAATAAATGGAATAATGAAGTAAATATCCAAGCGTACTTCAATTCAGAACTGATGTTCTATATGAGGTACATTGTGTTTTTACTCTGTAGTAAGAAGAGAATACTTTGTTCTTCCACGTGGTTTAAGAAAGCATGCATGCTTTAACAAGTTGCCGTAGAGGGGTGGGTGTTTTTTTCTCAGATCTTGGAACGCTTAGAAAATCAGCGACTGCCTCACTTGATTTTGTAATATTCCTTCTTTGTAGGTCAGTGACTGAGACATTTTTGTTTGCAGTTCTTCTGTCTACCTTTACTACTTTACAATGCTTATGTATGCTGGGACCAAACATACAAGCATGGATACGGGTATTTAGTAAAAATGGGTAAGTTCTATTCTGAAGTTTCTGATTTTACCCAGAACAGAAGTGAACAGAATAGGTGTAAATAATATATAATGGAATTTTTTTGCAGAGAAGGGAAAACTTCCTGAATTATGGATGCATTTCATATTTGTAATTACAGCTTTGTGAAAGCTTTTCTGGCAAAGAAAATGATTATTTATTTTGAAGACACTGATTCTGAAAACTGCCTTTTTATTTTTAGTGGCCAGACACTGAATCTCACTTGGTATAAATAAAGTTTCAAATGCACATTTTACTGGTGTTAAAACCCTTGTGTATGTATGACGGTTGTGAAATAGAGGAGACCTAAGACTGAGCTGTACAGGGACAACCCTGCACATGATCCAATAGCACCTTCATAAATACAGCTTTGAAGTAGGAATAACAAGCCAAAAACCCCACTATTTTAAGAGTATTTTAAACTTGAATGTAATGGTGAAAATTACATATCATTTGCTATGGTCTTAACTATGTAATCTTTACCCATGCTTTTTTCAAATTTCAAAGAAAGATGTTTTCATTGTCAGAGTTTTCAAGGATTATGTTTTTCAAGAGTATGACTGAAGTAAAACAAGCCTTCTTACCTCATTTTCACCTCAGTGAGAGCCTTGATACTAGCATGTATCAAGGATAATGTATTTTTCAGAAGTATTCTATATTCTGCTGTTTTTCACTCACTAGATAACAGGATTGTTGGGATGGTGAAACATAAAGACGTACATATGCTTGAGATTTAATAATAAGTTGTTGGGCATTCCTACCTTTTTAATAGTTCATAAGGGTGAAGTGTCATTTCAAAAGTGAAAAGTTGTATAACACTGCTAACCTGTGAAGTTACTTTCCATGGTTCTGTAGAGGAGGGCAAAAGTTGACTTTTTATAGTAGTTTCAGGTATTGACTTTTGGTTTATCTCAGTTTTCAGCTTACTGAAAACTATCTTGAATCCTTATTCAAATCATTTATGTTTGTGTTTTTATTTTCAGTGGAAGGGTTGGATAGACTTTAATAAAAGGATGGAGTTGTTTAGCCAAAACAAGTCATTGCTGATTCACTTAGTCATCTTTGAAGGTTTTGCATTTGGAAATAATAGTTGAATTGAAGTAACAGATGTTTGACAACAGTCTGTCTTTGTGCCAGGTTAGATTTTGAATGCCTGTCAATTTCTTTTTTCTTAGTCTAGATCATAATGTTATTTCAGTGGAATTATTGTATAGGAAACAGAGTTGTCTTGTTTTGACATTTTTGCTGTGACAACTTGTACATACTTCTTACTAGTGAGCCATGTGATGTTATCTGAATAAAAATGTCTGTTTAATAATGATTTTTATTTAGACTGGCCTTTGAATGAAAATAGACTACAAAGAAATATCGTAGCTTTTTTTTTTTTTTTTACGGATTGTAGCAAGCTGCTCTTTTAAAAACAAAGTCCTTTGTTTTTTTTTATTTGACCTCATGAATGAGCTGGAATGTCTTGCATTTAGGCATGAGCTGAGTGTGTAGACATGATGTATTAAAAGGTTGTCTCTGTCTTAACCATATGGAATGAGGTGGGACTGATTGAATGGAGGAGAAGGATGCTTAGGTAAGATCAACACAACAGTTTGCTTTGAAATACAAGTTTAGTGAATTAAATTGCACTGGAACAGCAAGCTAGAAAGTCTGATTAAGGGTATAGCTTAGTATAAAAAAGGTATGTTTTTAAAAAATATCTATACAATTTAGACTTAAGTAACCACTGGCACTTATTTTTGTTACTCTTATTTGCCTGTGCAATATTTATAAGAACAAAATGCGTTTGTGCTATTGTCTTTGCAGAAAAATAAAGACATCTAGAAAAAGAAAGTTTTTCTTGATCTATCAAGTGTAAATAAGTAATAGATATTAATTATCTAACTATTGCTCTGGATAGCAGGTGACTATAATTAAAGTGGCTTTTTCTGTAATTGTTGGCTGCAATAGCTTCCTGCATAAAAACCTTTAAAAAATCTGTTTTCAATTGCTGATTTGTATTGCTCCTTTTGGAGACTGTTTATTTCAAATCGTTAGTCTGAATAATTGTGTTGAAATTTCTTGTATAACAGCAATTATAAGATGTCACCTGGGTAGGAAATATTTGGAGCTTGCAAAAGAAATGGTATAAAGCCATAATTTTAGGGCTCCTTCCAGTTTTCATTTCACCTACTTTATCACTTGTTTGTGAACGCAGACTTGGAAGTGTCCTTTTTAAAGGTAGGCATCATCAAATACCAAGTGCTGCTTAGTAGTTCAGTCCTGCTGCAGCCCAGAATTCCAGATCTTGTCTATCCTGGAGCTGTCCTAGTAAATTCTTTTGTTAGTTAACCTCTTAATTCAAACATTATTTAACCCCTTTAAATAATACAATACGTTAAGTGTTGTGCCACTAGTCGTTATTTATTATCCTAAATACTGCTACTTTTATCTGCAGAATTATCTTAGTCATAGTTTATTCGTAGTTAAAAATAAAGAAACCTATGAAACTCAGTAGTTTATAAATGTTGTTAGCCTCAGACAAATGAGGGGTTTATATGATGAGTTAATGGGTTAAAGAATACCTGCAAAAATCCCTGTAGTTGACGTTCCACAAAGAAAAGAGACTAATGTAAGCATTGTTCCTTCAGGATAATGCTGGAGGACAAGTCCAGTTTTATGTCAGTAGCCAGTGTCCACGCTGCGGAGTGGCTGAATTAGCAGCTCAAATGGCTGCCAAGTTCTTCACTTGGGCACTGTGCCTTGCTAATTTTGTTGTTTTGCTTTTGGATTCAGTCTGATATCTCCATATGGTGCAGCAGTATGTGTGTAGATTTACCAGATAAGATGCCTTGTCGGGTATAAATGTACCTCAGTCAGTCCTCTGTATATTCTGCTGGCTCTTTCATTGCTTTAAGGCTGGAGTGAATGTTCTCTTCGCCATGCCACCTAACAGCTCTCTGCTTAGTTATTCAGCTTCTGAAAATAACTTACAAGAATTTTCTATGTGCAGACTCCAAAACAGTTTTATAGTTAAATCAGTACCTTTCCTTTTTTAAAAAAAAATAATCTCAGGCTGGTAGGATTGTGAATTGGAGTGTTGTAAATTAAAGGGCTCATTGTAAAAGAAACGGTTCTGCTCAAAATGTCAAAGTTGCACCATAAATATTATAATCTGTATGACCTTTATTTTGCAAGCAATGAAGAATGTTCGCTTTACACTTGTGAGCTCTTTGGTCATCAGTAAATGCAGCAGTGAGTTAGGTATACTCAGAAGTAAAGTCAGAAATTTTAGACTCTTCAAAACAAGGTGTAGGGTTAAAGCTTTCATGTCATGCAACCCAAACAGCACATGTGAAGTTCAGTGTTTACTATCCACTTAGTCTTCTAGCTATAAAAATGCACATCTTTTTTGTTCTGTTAGCTAAAGCTACGTTTGTGTTTATAATCTGAGATGTAGCAAACTTAAGATTCACATCTCTTACCTTGCTGATCTGGAGCAGGGATTTCAACCTGGTTCTCCTGTCTCAGAACTGTGTCCTACTGTGTTCTGAGCTTCTGCTGTTCTTGTTTATTAACCAGTACCAAGTACTCAATAGTTCATGGCTTGAGAAAAGGAAAGCAACCACTTGGTAGACTGATGATGGAAAATAAGTGCTTTATCTATTAAACAGAAACCAACTTTTCTAAAACTTTTCAAGTCGGTAGTGGTAGAAGGCTATAAACTGCAAATTGAAGTCATTAACATCTTTTATGATATCTTTTATGTGCCGTGATTGGCAATGCAAGGGTTCTTTAGCATGCAGCAGATTTGTCCTACAGCCGGCATACTGGAACTTGGATGCAATGTTGTTGAAGGGCTGCAGCATGCAGGTTACCTTTATTTGCAATATTTCTTTTCAGCTGATGGAAACTTGCTTTGGAATATTCACGTAGTGGACTTCCGTTTTAACTCTCGAATTGTTGTAGTCATCAAATAGTAACATACCTACAACTTAGACTACTTTGTGACTGTGCCTGCGCTTTTCTGTACAACCCTATGCTGCCCTGCTTCTTCCTGCAATGCACACAGTGTCATTGTGATATTTTCATTTGTTCAGTCAAGCAGTGTGTCAAGCTCAATAGGAGTATTTCCAGGTAAAATAAATAAGCTTTTGCAGTAAACATCTCGGGGTGGGGTGGGGTGTGGAAATACCTAAATATGTGGTGTAGGAAAGATTGTGATCATGCAACTTAGATATAGCTTCTATCTTTTAGGAGAAACCTGCATGCAATTTATCAGATATATGGATTTTTATATTCTGAAAATTCTTGGAAGAAATAAAATCTAACACTCTGACATGGTAACTTCTGCTGTTGTTGAAATCCTGTAACACACTGTTTTTACAGAGCTATGTCCATCTGGGAAAACAGTCTACAGATTACTACCATGTGCACTATATTTGGAGCTTGGTTTGGAGCATTTCCTATTCCTCTTGATTGGGATCGGCCTTGGCAGGTTAGTATGTATAACTTTATCATAAAAATAAAAGTATTAGTTTTATGCTACTCTGAAACTGTACAGGTATATTGGACTTATAACCCTGTAGCAACAGCTTGTGCCAAACATCTAAAGTCATTGGAAGCATCAGTGTTTACAGTGCAAGGATGTAAATGCAAAATTTTTACCTCCATTTCTAACCGGTTCTTTGTTACACATTTGAGTGTTGCATGCAAATTTTATCATGAAATAGAGCTGTTAAGTATTTTGATAAGAAGCAGCTAGACAAGCAGGAGGAGAAATTTGAGATGATGAAGATGGCTCCAAGTTTGCCTTCGGTTTGGTAGCTTTTATTGTTTATGGGTAAGGAAGGAAAGATGCTTTCCTAGTGGTTTAGTTCCCTTCTGTCTTCCGTAAAACCACTTAACAGAATGCATTTTAAATGGATTTGGATTGATTTGTGGAAATGGTGTGGTCAAAGCACTGTGCTAAACACTTACCTTCTGATTTCAAAGGCAGGCAAGCATTAGCTTTGTAGTTGCACAACAATTAATGTGAAGCTGGCATTGCAGATTCTGTCTTTATAAATTCAAATGTCTGTGCTATTTTTTTCATATTTTTTTTGGCATGGACAAGTGATTCCATTAAACATTACAGAAGTCTGCAATTGCCATAAAATCTTCTTCCTAAGTGTGAGTATTTTCTTTCCTCAGGTTACCGGACTGTAAACTGAGTAGTATCTACCAGGCCTGTTCTTAAGCAGATGGTTTCAAAGGTTTATTTCAGAAATCAGTAGAACAGTCAACACGCTTTTCTCTCTGATATTGTAGAGACATTGTGGCTTACAGCTGCAATGGAAATCTGTCTTCTGGAAGTAGCTAACAGCCTGCTTTTATGGCACCAGCCTTTCTTTACGACAGTGTAATGAGATATTAAAATTTCTATTATAAAATAGAGGTAGCTTAATACTTTAAGTAAAAAAGTCAGGTTTTCTTCCCTAAAAATACTTGGGCTTACTCTTGCAAGATGTTTCACTATCAAACTGACATAGGTCTGTGTTGGCACTAGTTAATTGTTGATGAGCATGAATGAAACCAAATGAATCCCTTGATTTTTGAAATGCAATCTCGTATCTTCTCATGAAGTCTTACTCACTTTCCTGTTCCAGTGAGAGGCAAGCAATTTTTTCTTGCCCAGCTAGGATTTTAAAATGGCATGTCATATCTAACAGGCTTTATTTTATTCCTAAAATCTCAGACTTTGCTAATATGCTGTGTATAAAAAAAATTCACCTTTTACACACTGGTAATAGAAGGAAAACTTCATGATTAAGTTGGTCACTAATACATTAAGACAGATACTTTAAGTACAGTTAATTTTTTTACTTTATATGTCCATTTCCCTATCTTCCCATAGTAGGAGACAGAGCTTAGGTAATGGTCTAGCAGCTTTTTCTGTTTGAAAACTTTTCCAAGTCAATAAAATTCAGACAATTTCAGGGTGTCAACAGTCTACTTTTAAATTGACTGTAGTCCAGTTCAGAAGTGGAGTATGTAAAGCCACTTCTGTGAAGTTGGTTTTGTAGAAATGGCTTCAAATGAAAATGGCCTGCAGTCACTCACCTGAAGCAAACAAGGTTGGAGGAAAGAAAAGAGTACTGAGGAATGGCAGTAGAGTATTGGGTAAAGCTGCCTGCACTTTTCTGTAAGGCACCTGTTGTCTGAATTGCTACACTGATACATATGGCAGTTCTTCTTATGTTACTTTGCTGCTTTGTGGCCTTAAAAGAAAAAGCAATTGAGGGTAATATTAGGTTCCTTTTCTGTTAATCTATTTCCCAGTCCTTAGCTGTCTGCATTGGAACTAGCATCTTTTCCTGCAATCTGAATAGAAGAACTGGAAAATTATATGGTAGTAATCTTTACATAATGGTTGAATGTATTAGTAGAAGTTGAGAAATTTGTAGTACTATTACCTATATCTTACCTGATCAGAAAATGAGATGTCAATACGTCTTGATTATATCTTTCACTAGAATTTGTATTTACTTCAAAGTATTTCAGACTTCTGTGGAGTAAATTTGGTACGAAATTCATCATTGGGAGTTCCAATTCATGTGCTAATGGCTAAAGCCAAAATGCTACTCCATTCTGAGTTATTCGTAAACCAAGGAAAATATACTGGTTCTTTACATGTACCTCTTGTGACACGCAACAAAACCAAGATAAATACAGATGTGTCAGAAAATCTTCACTTTATTTTCCATGTTTATGTTTGAAAAAATATTGCATACAGGGGATATTCAGATTAGTGGGCCTGTCTACATTTAAAAATAATAATGTAAAATGCATTTTTTTAGCATACAACAACTTTTACGCTAAGTAAATATTACGTAATAGGAACAGAATATTGGTTTGGAAATAAAATTACATTAATTTTCTGAATAACGTTTCAGAATGGAAATGAAAAATATATAAAGCATTTCTGTTAGAAGTATAAAATATATTGCTGAAAGTCAGTTGGTATCCTGATGATTCATCATTTTTCATTATTCTATTGTTGTTCTTGAAGTAAATTTTTAAGATAATTTGGCCATGCCTATTGCCTCTCTCCTAGTTTTCAGAAAAAATATTTTGTAACAATGCAAAACAGTTGGACAGGGAGGCCTAATCTAGGTTGTTCATGGTTACAGGTCTGCAGAATTAAGCCTATCTCAGACAAAGGTAAAGATAGCTGCCTTACAGGAATGCAAGTTATTCCCTGCAGTAGTTACATTTCTATTAAAAAAAAAAAAAAAACAACAAAAAAAACCCCAAACCAATAAAAAAACCCACCATACCACCCCCAGCAAACTTTTCAAGATTTACTTTGCAAGACACATTTCAGTTTATTACAAGTGTCAGACTGGTAGAATAATTTTGCCAATGTTTTGAGATTACTGTCTAATTCTTAAACAATTTTAAAAAAAGTTTGCAACACAATTACGGGAATTTAAACAAGGCTGTTCTAGATGATGTTCAAAAGGTTTAAAGAGTTGTATATTCATCTCTAGTTGCTTCTAGCACTCTGCGCAGTGGATACGTAAGGGTTGTGTTAGTTAGGACAGTTCTAGCAAAGAAACACAAAAACTTCATTACAGTTGCTCATTTTTTTCAGATTGCCTATTTCAAGTTGGTGTACTTCTAATAACCAAATGCAATTAGGATCCTGGCTTCATGTGTCACCTGAGAATTGACACCCTTAAAAGCATACCACTACTGAAACAGAACTGGATCATTTCTGTGTTAGTAGACACATTGTGACACATCCTTTCTTTGCTCACCCTGAGGTAATTTAGTTGCAGAACAGGATGATATAATCGAAGACCAAAACCTTATCAGCATACATTGTGCAGTGGAACTAGTATTCCAGACACCCCATTCACTGTTGACAACAATTGAATTTTGGGAATTGTGAAGTTCCTGGGTTTATTGCATGTTTTGGTAACAGACTTTTAAAACATGTTCCTGGGTTTACTGTGTGCATGCCTACCTATCCATCTGGGTGTTTTGTAGCGTAATTTTGATCTGTAGTACCAGTTACTAACCACAAAGTGACTATTTGAAACGGTATTCTGCCTACAGTGTTTTCATATCATTAGTTAAAAGTGAAATTGATGTATACCCACTTTATACTGGATACTGCAAACTTAATAGGTAGTGCTGATGATATAACGAAAATGAGTTGATTGACTGCTATGCAATTTAGCCAATATGACTGTAAATATTAGCCTAGATACCTCCCAGACATTTGTAACCTGAAAAATCATCTGGAGAATCTTCGGTATGGTTCTTAGTGCTTACTTGAGTAAGCTGAAATAGTAATATAAACTTTCACACTTTCTTGTTATTCACACAGCTGAGAGAGTTCGTTTCCTTCTTGTATTTACTTTTGAGTCTACTACCTACTGTGAAAGAAGTTGCTTTATGTGAGTAGAAGGGATAATAGCCAGTGTTTGAGGGGGTTTCTTTTCAAACCGAGGTAGAAGCTTGTTCCACTTCAGTATGGTTATCAATGTTTATTTAATGATATGTTTTCTTGATGTAAACCTTAATGGTGCGATCAAAGGCAGTTATGCTTGCTTTAACTTTAGAACACAAATCCACAAAACCAGCTTCTAGTTACAAATGCCAGCCTGAAAAAAAACCTCACACTTTCTTCTCCTCAGCATGTGCTTGTCAACACACACATTCTGTACAATGTGATAAGACACTTTTAGTTAACATGTGCATGCAACCAAAATAGATTAAAGGCATGTACTGATTTTTTTTTAAGACAGTAGAGACTAAACAATTGGGAATTTAAGGCATGTTAGAAACAGGGAGGGAAAGTATTTGTGCTCATTTATTCAGTTTTAAAATGTAACAAAAATTATCACATAGCTTTCTAATTGACAGTCTGAAATGGATCTTTTGAAATAGTAAGCATACAAAAAATACCGAGTTTAGGAATATGAGAAAAGCATTCATCTAAAGAATGGGATCAGTTTACTTTAAGAACAGTAGATTGCCCCACTGTATTTGCATTTGTTTAATTAAAGTTCCAGCAGTCAGCCACTTTATAGTATCTTTAAAAACTTTATTAGGGTCTGGCCTTTATGTCCTTATCAATGCCTATGTAATTCCCACTGCATGGGATGTAAGTTACAGACTTGTAATAGATGACAAAACTGTCATGCAGTCAGAATTCCGGTTTAACTAGCTACATGCACAGTACAGCAGAGCTGGATACCTTGCTGGGATCCTGCAACATGCTCTGCTTTACATGCAATATGTCAAGTATTCTCAAATCAGTTCATAGGTGTTCTAAAGAGCATGGAGGAAACCGGCTCATTTGTGTCCTGAAAGGTTGGCAATTCCTATTTTGAGTCCTTACTCTTAAAATAAGATCTAATATATATACTAGAAACCTTGCAGTTCTGCAGTGTCTATTTAGCTATCCAAAGAAATTTCTGTTAAGTCTTATCACTGCTGCCAGATGAAAAGGCATAAAGAAAATTTAAACAAATAGCAGAAGTCAGGATTATTTTGCATTTAACCACTGGCTCATGCTCTGTCCCTTAAAATACAATTTTTGTGCTTGTGAAGCATGTAGGTAGAGATTTGGTTTTGCCAAGCTGCTGTTCAGATTCCTAGTAATCATTACAAGTTGTTAAAATTGCCCTTTCCCACATGCATTTAATATGTAAACTGAGCCTTCTTGTATTAGGCTGTGAGAATGGTAGTTGATGTTTTCCAGCTGCTGGGACAGAAGGCATTTCATGACAGTTTCCTGAAGAATGTTCTGTCCTTTCTCCTGTGCTCCCCATGCCTTTGCCTCCAGACCAGCCTTCCTCCCCCTCAAACACAGTGCAGTTAAGTGGTGTTGTGAAACATCTTATTCCCCTGCTGCTGACCCAGCCTAGACATGACATCAGTACTGAAGCCGGGTATGTCAGCTTCCTCATGGCAGAAGGGAGCATAAAGTAGGAGAAACTGAGCCGAATAGTTCTCAGGGGATCAGAGGGGTGTATTACAAGTCGCGTACTTTAAACAAGTGGAATGGAATCTCTTAGAACAGGCAGATGGATGTTAGCTGCTTAGATTTTTATCACTTAGAAGCAGTTCATAGCAAGTCAGGGAAGCTAAACCAAGTTTAAGAGATAATACAAAAGTCAGGGCAAAAGCAGACTGACCAAGCACAAGTCAAATTCATTTAAAAAGGTCCAATGGAAAGCAGTTCGGTCTCAGAAAAAACAAGGCCAGCAGCTGATGCAAAATAAAGCAACCCGCTTTCATAGATGGACAAAAAGCATATGCAAGGGCTGTTATTTTAGCACAGCTGATGTGCTTAAGAGCCACATCTTAATCTCTGATAACTTGCTGCTTTAGATACACTTATAGGGGCATCTGGCTATATGTAGCCTAAAGGCTAGCAGTCAAGAGTAAAAGGTGCAGAACTAGTATCATTTACCTGTTAAGGGGGTTTTTTTGCCCTTCTTTGAGGGTTAGAGAAAAGGGCGTAAGGACAGCAATGCTCTTAAGTTCAGGCTTTTAACTTGTGTGCTTAGGGAGTTTTCAAAAGGCCAATCAAACTGCCTTCAGAACTACTTTGAGCCATCTGACCGGCACAGCAAGAATGAGTAGGTGGCCTAGTACCCTTCTGTTCTATGCCACTAGAAGGAATGAGGTGGTGTTTCTTTTCTGTCTCATTCATAGACAGTGAGATGGAGTGTTTTGTGGTTTCTTTCCTTTGACCCCTATCTCTGCCAGCTGCCACTGGTGAGGGTTGGATTTCAGAGCTGAGAGACTCGTGTGTTAACTGACAGCCTAATACTTCCATAAGGTAACATGTGATTTTTAAAAAGCAAAGCAAAAATTGTTTTGGAAGACAGAGGCATAATTACTGTTAAAAGTTACATCGCTATTGAAAAACTATGTTCCAAATTGCTGTTCAGTAACGTAAAAGAAGCCACAACAATCATCAGAGATCCTTTTAATTGTACCAGCAATCACTCACTATACACAACATACCAAAAGATACAGGGTCAATGGGTCATCAGGAATACTGGGTCTCTAGTTAAGGGAACATTAAAAATTCGAGTTCAGCATCTACCTATACTTCTGAAAAGCAAATAGGCAACTACAGATTCACCTAATGTAGGTAACATTTAATGAAGGATCACTGATCACTCGGAGAATTTGCTAAAAAGACCACTGAGTTAGGAAGCCTCTGTCCATAGTTTTGTGGATATTAGAGTGGTATTTGAATTCATCAGTGGGTAAGAAAGTACAGCTCCTGTTTCAACTGAATGTTACTGAGTGAGCAGCTGAGCTTGCAGGGACTTTTTTATTGTTTTGTCCTTTAGACACGTAATTTGCAAAATGCTAGAAATAATTTTCATTTAAAAGTTAAGAAGATCCACCTGATGTGTAAGTTTAGCCAAGGCCACAAATTCATGCGAGTTTTAAATATACATAATATCTTACCATGCCAAAGCATCTCAAGGCTTTTTGTAGAAGATCTACGATACCACTGTTAAATGAATGAAAACAAGCAAGTCTTTGGTTTGAGAGGCAACAGCCAAAATATTCAGCAACAAAAACAAGTAGCAGAGACAGGGTGTCCAGAAATGGAAGAATGAAACAAGGTCAATAAAGAGTACCTAAGGCACCTTGTTTATAGTCATCTTTGCTACACTCCTTAAGACCTCCAAATAATACATAAAACTGCAAATGCTAAGGAATGTGAAGATGAAACAGCTGAGGACAAAATACATTACTCTTATGCCTAATTAAAATTCTCATGACCAAAGGATGTGACTAAATACATTTTTCCAAGTGGTAATGAAGTAAAGAGAAGAATCAGAGCTAGGAAAATGAATGAAAGGAGGAACCAGTACCATTAAGAGTAAGTTCATTTGATATTCATGAATTGCAAATCAAAATGAAGTAGAAAAGAAGGCTGGACACTGAGATGTGGATATTTTCTTTAATGTCTAGTGCATTTCTCAGTCTCAAGTACTATAGAAGGTGGAAATGTCCCCCTTAATTTAAAAGTTAAAAAAATAGGAAAGAGCAGTCTCTACTTGCTTCAGGAACATGCACTGTACAGCAGAAAGTGCAAAATTGTCCTTGGAAAAAAAAATATGCAAAGGAGAATTTTGAAGAGGATGGGAATTCAGTTTATTTTAGAATAAATATATTTAATCATCAACTTAGTTGAGGCTTTCATCAAGTACGGTATGTAGTTGACTGGTAATATAAGCTACATCTGCGGATAGACTGGTTAAACTTTGTTTAACCACTCCTCCCAGCAAATCAACTGAAAAAATAAAAGGGGGGGGGAAGGGGGAGAGTCCCCTTACTACTTTGCCTCAGTACCAGATGGTTTGTGAAAGCAAGTCAGCTGTACAGTCAGTTCCCTATTCTTATACTAGGAAATAGCTTATAATTTGAGCTCTCTGTAACATAATTGGCTTACTACATATTTGTTGAACTGGGTGCAAGATGTTCAGTCAGTTTCCAAACATGTTCCCTCTCTACTGCAAGCCGGAGGGAAATTCATCCCTTTGCCTACTTTTCAAGAAAAAAAAAAGAAAAAGAAAGAAAACCCCTCTCAATCTCAGTCTATGGCCTTATTTGAATATTTGTTCATATATACAGACAACTCTAAAAGTTTTAGAATGCCATGAGAGATCGGAAGGAGAAATCGCCAAGGAATCTACAGGTTTCCAGGTGTGTGCAACAGAACAGGAAGCTAGGTTAGCTGAACACTTCAGGGGATACAAATACTTACAAGATTTTTCATGTAGTTTTGGGAATATTGGACTAAAGTCTGCAATAGCCAGAAGCCTGTTTACCTTTTAATGCATATTAATTAAAAACTGTACAACAGCATTTAGTGTTCATGAAGATGATTGTTACACTTTTGGCATTTTTAGGAAAGCACGTTAAGCTTTATAAGACTGTACTGTCTTTCAGTACCTAGATTTTGTGCTCACGAAGTACAAAAACCCACAAACATTCTCCTCGTTGTTTGCTTTTACCTTGTGTTCTCCCCTCAGGTATGGCCCGTGTCCTGTTCCCTCGGAGCTACCTTTGGCTATACGTCTGGTCTGATTATTGCACCTCTGTGGATACACTGGAACCGGAAGCAGCTTACATACAAAAGCAGATAACTGGAGCAAAGAGAGACAAGGTATTTCTTTGTGCAGATTCCATACAGACTGTGCAAAAGTTGGGTTTTTTAAGAGATATATATATATATAATATATATGTATAGTCAAAGCAGAAGACTATCCAAATTCATTTAGAGTTTTTCAGGCCAAGCATCTCACTCAGTAAAATCACATAGATGCTATTTCAACATGGTGCAGTTTTTGCTTCTAGACTGTGTAACCCTGAGAGATTGTACCTTCCAGTCTGAATAAAGTATTTGTAACAGATGTGGTGGTTTCTTCTTACAAGCTTGTTGAGTGTGATTTTATTCCTCTGGATTTCAATGGTTGCAGAAGGCAGAACTGTAGTTTTAGCTTTCAAACCTGTAACAAGTTCGCTGTGTACTTAATGCATTGTATTTAAATTCAGTAGAATTTCACAGTAAGCCTGGCCATCGTCAAATGTCTCTCACGTGATCAAACAGCAGTTTATGCATCTTGAGCCTATTCTCTTCTTCACTGTGTGTTTCTTTGGAGTTAGAATGGCTATAATAGCTTCATCAAAAACAGTCTTCAGTCCTTTCTGTGTTAAAGCTGAACACTCCACATAGCAGTAGGCTCCTATCTGTCAAGAAAATAAGTTAATTCAGTAGCAATATCTTTCAGCTGTTCAGTTCTATCAGTGCGCTTCTGCACGGTTATTTTTCCTACAGTGACATCACAATGTTTGGCTGTGCCCTAGAAAAGTTATCTGCATGTGCATCCCCCTGTAGGAAAAATTAAGATTTGGCCAAAGATCTGGAATGCGTTTAAGTTGGTTTGGTTTATAAAGGAAGCATATTAAATTGGATTTGCAGTGGGGTCCTAAGGTATTATTTATAACTAAACAGCAAAAAAGAATTACATGACCAATTTATGTTTCAAAAATAAGACCATGTAAGTAGTGTCCTGATAAGCGTTGTCCACGCAGTGTGTTAAAATGCTAGTATAGCATTCTCAAATAATTTCTTAAAGATGCTTCCAACATTTTGCTTGAGCAGGAAAGGCTCCATCCAACCTCAGCCACTCCGTGATTTTAATTCTCTCTGATTAATGCTTCTGTAGTTCTATGAGTGTCCACAACAGAAAGAACGATTACTAACAGGGAAGTGCTATTACACAGGTCTGCTTGTTAGCTGTATTCAACAATGCAAGTAAATACAGTTGACTGGTAACCAGTCGTAAGGTTTCACACATTGCTTGTAAAAGAAATAGGAAAAGCGGTAAAGGAAGAAAAACTCAATTGGAAATAGGTTTTCTTGCTTCTTTACTACTTGGTTTCAATTAGGAATATCCAGTTTACCTCTTTCGCTAACTTCTGTCCTTGCTCCACAGATACAGGCTTCTCTTTCATATCATTCAGTCTTGCCAGAGTTTTTGGGTCATCACGAAGATCAATCTAGCAAGAAAGATTGCAGTCATGTTGGAATACTTTTCCTAAACAGTCAGCAGGCTATACCATGCCCTCTTTTTAAAGCAGAATTATTTATGTAATGGATATTACATGTATAAAAATGGAGTCACGTCAGGATTCAGATTGTGGACCCTTCCTTATCCAAAAGCCCTGGAAATTTAAGCTATGAACTACTACCAGAGGGAACAAATGTTTACTCTGTAATTTAGCTCTTCCTTTAGATGTGATCATCTCAGAATACCAGAATGTATATCCAGCAGTGGCAGAAAGATTAACCCAAATAGAATACCAACATGTGGGTCACTTTGTATTTGAAGCCCAGTCCACTGCCCACAAGAAGCAAGAAGAATGGGTACTTCTCCCCTTGCTCCTTTGCTTCAGCAAATACTGGATATGACCAATAGTTGCAGACCCAAGTAATTCCAGTAACATGGGTATGAACAGACAACTTTATTCCGCAAGTCCATGACTTTCTATAGTCATGCTGAAAGATGCAGCCAATCTTGCCACTTCGTTTACAATGCATATATTTTAACAAAATGGAGGTGGCCCATTAGAGAACACCACCAATCTAGGGGTTTCTGCCACTTGTTACGGTCTTTCTTCCAAAGCCAGAAGGAGGTGCTACTCAGGTCCTGTTGGGCCTGAACTTGCAGCCCAAAGAGAAGGTGCCATACAATGATGTGAATTGTTTAAATAAAGTAGAACAGAACCAGATATACCTGTGTTCCTACTAGTAAAAAGGGAACATTAGGTGCATATTCCTTCAACTCCGGTACCCACTCTTCTTTCACATTTTGAAATGAAGCAGGGTTTACCACTGAGAAGCAGATAAGGAAGACATCGGTCATAGGATAAGATAAAGGTCTCAGACGATCATAGTCTTCCTGAGAAAGAAAAAATCTGTTATCTGCAATATTAAATTGATGCCTGCATTTTATTAATTTTAACTGTATGCCTATTTCAGGAATTTTTTTGAGACAAACTTTCTGAATGTTTACAACTACTCCAGGTTAGTTTGGCTGTTAAAGCAAAATCTGCATATGAGGGTATCTATATGTGAATATAAATATTTTTAGAACTGTGTTAATACTGATAGAAACTTACTTCTGTATGAGAATATATAGATGACTACCCTTTAAAAAGTTTTCACTTAAAGAAAAATAAAAATGGTTCAAAATATTTGCAGATCAAAGGTTAGCATTTGTTTGACCGAAGAAAAATGAGCACATGTGACTGCTATAGCGCCATCGCGGTTATACAAAGCTAGACTAGATTAATGCTGTTTAATGCACTTAAATATTCTCTTTTGGATCATATGTAGAGGTGATATTTAACACCGTCCTTTCTGACTTTCAGAAACCTTATTGTCCTGTTGCTAGTGATCAGGGCAGATGGAGTAAGGATCAGAAGGGACATCTTTTGTCCAGATTCTGCTTTCTGTAAGCAAGCCCAGAAAAGAGTGGGAAGGAACAGAAATTAAGGAACAAGAACAGTAACAGGGGAACATTCATGCCCTTTTCTTGGGAGGAAATTAGTGTGAAAGGATTATTACTTGGGTTGTAGAACCATTTAGTTGGAAAAGACCTTTAAGATCATCAAGTCCAACCTTTAACCCAGGACTGCCAAGTCCACCACTAACCCATGTCCCTGAGCACCACATTTAGGCATTTTTTAAACACCTCCAGGGATGGTGATTCCACCACCTCCCTGGGCAGCCTGTTCCAATGCTTCATCATCCTTCCAGTGAAGAGATTTTTCCTAATATCCCATCTAAACCTCCCCTGGCGCAACTGGAGGCTGTTTCCTCTTGTCCTGTCACTTGTCACCTGCGAGAAGAGACAGACCCCCACCTGCCTACAGCCGCCTTTCAGGTAGTTGTAGGGAGCAATTAAGTCCCTCTGAGCCCCCTTTTCTCCAGACTAAACACCCCCTGTTCCCTCAGCTGCTCCTCACAGGACTTGTTCTCCAGCCCCGTCCCCAGCCCCTGCCCGGCTCTGGACACGCTCCAGCCCCTCAGCGTCCCCCCTGCAGTGAGGGGCCCAAACCCAGCCCAGGGTGCGAGGTGCGGCCTCACCAGGGCCGAGCACGGGGACGGTCACTGCCCTGGCCCTGCTGGCCACACAGTCTGTGACACCAGCCCGGAGCTGGTGGCTCCCTCGGCCCCCTGGGCACACGGGGGGCTCATGCCCAGCCGGCTCTGACCAGCCCCCCGGGCCCTTCCCCGCCGGCAGTTCCCAGCCCCCTGCCCCAGCCTGCAGCTGCGTGGGGCTGGTGTGACCCAGGGGCAGGACCCGGCACTGAGCCGCGCTGAGCCTCATACGACCGGCCTGGGCCCATCGGCCCGGCCTGCCCAGACCCTCTGCAGAGCCTCCTGCCCTCAGGCAGATCAACGCTCCCCACTGCTTGGTGTCACCTGCACACCGACCGGGGGTGCGCTCGATCCCCTCGTCCAGATCACCGATACAGACATTAACAGGGCTGGCCCCAGTGCTGAGCCCGGGGGAGCACCACTTGTGCCCGGCCGCCAGCTGGATGTGACCCCATTCGCCGCCGCGCTTTGGGCTGGGCCCAGCCAGCCTTTTACCCAGCGCAGAGTGTAACTGTCCCAGCCGTGAGCAGCCGGTGTCTCCAGGAGAAGCTGTGGGAGATGGTGTCAGAGGCTTTACTAAGGTCCAGGTAAGACACCATCCACAGCCTGTCCCTCAGCCACGGGGCACGTCATCTTGTCGTAGCAGATCAGGTTCATCAAGCAGGACCTGCCTTTCGTAACTCCGCGCTGGCTGGGCCTGATCCCCCAGTTGTCCTGCACATGCCACATTATGGCACTCAGGACGATCTACCCCATAACCTTCCCCAGCACCGAGGTCAGGCTGGCAGACCTGTGGTCTCCTGAATCCTTCTTCCTGCCCTTCTTGTAGATGGGCGTCACACTGGCTGGCCTCCAGTCTGCTGGGACCTCCCTGGTTAGCCAGGGCTGTTGATAAATGATGGACAGTAGCTTGGTGAGTTCTTCCACCAAGAAGTCGCTGTGGTTGCTTAGAGCCACAGCATGTAAAGCCACCAGTCCTACTGCCAGGGCCTACAAAACTATGACAACAGAGGTAATGGAAGAGCATTGCCCCTGTCATGAAACAGAGTTCCTTCTAGCACTAGAGAAAGTGGATTTTTGCCATATTTTTTAGCTAAGAGCAGAAGGGAACATGCCCCATCTTCTCTCTTCAAGGCTTCCTTTGGTCTGTGGCAGTGAATGAATGTCTTACCATTCCTACCTTAGGCTTTTTTTTTTCCTTTTTTATTAGTACTATTATTATTATTAACATAGATAACTAACACTGAGCCCCGGCATTGCAGAGACAGTGAAGAATGCTGGGTTTATGCCTTCTCTTCCATAACAAACACCAGTTTATTACGGCTGCAGCAGCCTCCCTCTTCCCCATCTAAGCTTCCCATCTTAATTAAATCTCACAAAGACTGGAATGATTTGTTCATTAAATGCAGAGACAGAAATGTAATTCAACTCCACGTTTGAAATGAGACAGAAAATTAAATTTTTGTTTCCTTGGCAACAGTCACATTACCAGATTCTTAACCTATAGTTGCACCCTCAAAAAAAGCCCTTCATTGATTGTTAAGTTTTAAAGGCAGAGGCGCTAGAATTTCAGAAAACCTGTAAGAACTTCCTCAGAACAGTTTCTGCTAGACCCATCATTTCATTTGGAAGTCAACAGCTATGGGAAGAGGGCTGTTACCCTCATCATGAAATGGAGAAAAGACAAGCACTGGAGGAGATTATGCACTAGCAAGGAGCTGACCACTGGCCAGTACTCTTCAGTGTCTATTTACACAATATTCTTATTTGTAATCAGTATTCTCATGTGCCATTTGATTATATACTCTACTGCCAGTCTTGTATACTCTACAGTTCTGTCAATAAACTAGAGCATACTTGGCTCTAAACGTAGGCCCCCGATTTCACAAGCACCGTAACTGACACTCCTGTGGAACTACAACACTTGACAGGCCTTTTTGAAGATCAGTTTCCCTGCTAGTGTCAGGCTCCTATCCTGATTCAAAAGAGAGAAACAGGAACGTGCCTTTTCCGCACCTGTAGACATCCACCACAGAAAGCAGAAAAAACTTTAAGAACATCACAACAGCAACCTGAAACTATTCAACATTCAATTCTTTCTTTGAGCACATATTTTACATTTCACTTCTACTACCGAATATAGTTAGATCCTGCTCAGGGTTGCCACTCTGTTTTCTGGGGTGGAGATCAAAATCCTAAAAGAAGCTTCCCAACTGCAAATTACACTGGTCCCTGGAGTACATAATCTGCATGCGAGAACACACAGACAGATCTGTCGGCTGCTCTCAAATTCAGCTCTACTAATTTAGTAATCATATGTGGGGTATGACTGAATAGGTCTTCTTAAAAAAAATATCTAGTTTAAAGTTGTAATTTGTTCTTGCCACCAAAAGGCTGCCTTTACTACACTCAACATTTTCTGAAAATCTTGCAACTGTGTTACAATACCTAGAATACTGTCTGCATTAAATGCTGGAATGGAGAAAACACTTCACCAGAAATTATGTTAGTCCATTGACTGTAAAAGATCTCTTTAGTTAATCCACTTCAAATTACAGATGGATCTTTTTACTCATAGCAAATACTAGGCATCTTCTGCAAAGCCAAGTTACATTTGCATGGTTTACTTAAAATCTTTTATATTTGGTTTATCTTTTTAAATCCCATTGGATACCAATCCTTGTGCATTTAGCCACATCTTGGTACTGCACCTTACTTCCCACGTGTTAATCAGCACTCATCTGGGAGTGAGCAATGTTACCGCTTTTTTAGGCATGTGCGTTGCCAAACCCTCTTCCTGCCCCCGTATCTATTTATATGCCTTTTGATTTATACCCTGTCCCATCTGCACTGGGCAAGCTGTGGGTCCATCCTGTGTAATTAAGAAGTTAAACTGAAGGCAAGTACAGTGTGATCGGATACATCATGTACCACAGCCAAAGATGTAAGTGGTATTCACTACAGTGACTTCACTGCATTTACACTTACTTAAATTAACAGAGAAGTTGGCTATAGCCACCAGTCCTGCTGCTTGAATCAAATCAGCACTGTCAGGCTCTCCTTTAAACCCTGTCTGTGCTATGAAAATTAGGTTTGTATTGATACTAATAATGGCAAGTAATTCTAATAAAGCTTCCCACCACATGATTAGACTGGTCCTGGGTACTCCTAAGAGAGACCCCAGCTTAAATATTACCAGCATCTAGCAGGCCATCTGTGCTTAAACTCCTTTTGCTCCCCAACAGCCCCTCAGAAATGGCAATCAAACTTGAAAACTTTCTCTGATGTATCGGGCCTCAGTAGCTGAGGCACTTGGTAGAAGAATCTGAAATACCAAATGTATTTAGACTGAGTATTAGACAAGCCTGGAAAAATCTGGTTGATTCAACTACAATTTATTTCCTGAATCCAGTGTAAGGGAAATAAACATGGTTTATTCTAAAATTAAATGCAATGGCAAAATCTAATTATACTAGCCAGTCAACATAAATTCCAATTTGAGTGCATGTACACACCACACTTAGAGCAATCAGACTTCCAATCTAATTGGGAGAGGCACTGCATGTATATTTAGACATTAAAAATATTTATAAAGAATTTAACTGGAATATTTTAAGAATGTGAATGAGATAGGCAAGAAAGCTACTAAGGACTGAAATATACAGCACAAGTCTTAAAAACTCGAGGCTATAATAGTGAAATGGCTCATTCTCCAGCATACCCTGGACTTCAAAACAAAATTCTATACAGATAGAAAAACATGCTGAAAATGTGAGAGTTGTAATAACTTCAAACTGGATGCAAGTATGTTGGCTTAATTAACATTATATGGAGCTGTGATTCCCTATAAAAGATACGACATTGCAGCAGGACTGTCCATCATTTTCCTAGTATGCCTGTGGTAACCCAGGCCAGCTGCCAACTCAGAACAGACATGGGGAAGGAGATGAGGTGAAAGAACTAATGACCTGACTTGGCTTCTCAACTCCAAACTGGGAAGGACTGTTTGGGTGTTTTGGTTTGTTTTTAAGGGGGGAGAATGGAAATTCACGCTTCTAAATTCTCATTTCATCCTAGTTTTGATATTCCATAAGTAAGTCTAGCATTGCCTTTATCTTAGCTCCTTAAAGTCTGTGCTTTAGGTCTCTTTTTCCACGTTGCAGTACCTAATAATCTGCGCCTCTGAGATTTTCTGCTGCCTTCTACTTGAATACTGAACCACTGATTTTCGCTGTATTTTGGATGTTCAGGTGGATTTGTTTTAACATGCCCAAAATTTAGCTATTTCTTTTCCTGACAGCCTGCTCAAAACCAGAGGTCTTGAACTTTTTGTATGGAGACTGAAGAATGGCATTGCAAGTCTGCAGCATTATATTCTTCATTGCAAGTGTTTGCTCAGACTAAAAGCTGAATGCAGTGGTGTGTTCAAAGTTATACAATTGATTTTGAACTAATACTTTTGCCCGATTCCATGGATATCAGCTGAGAGACATAGTTAAAAACACATAAACTATATTCCTAACTCTGCCACTGACCCAATATGTAGCCCTGAGCAAACCATTATCCTCTCAACTTCCATCTTCCCATCCGTAGAGGTTTGCTAGCTTAATAATGCATTAGTCTTTGCAAAGCACTCCAAAAGCTTTTGATGTACATAGCTTATGTGCAGTGAGATATTTTTAAAAAAAAATAAACTAAGAAAAAGTGAAGTCTAATAATTTCTGGACAACCTTCTTGACCCACAAAAAGCATTATTTCCTTGTATTTATCAGAAAACTGAGGTTAAGAGGTGCAGGAATACTGAGAGCCCACAGTACTAGAGCCCCTGTAGCTCCCCTGTTTCATGGTATGATGCTCCTCCCTGACCAAGGTGAAGTGATGGAGACAGAGGTCCTTACCCCTCTCTCCGTAATGTGAGGCCACAGACCTCTTTCTCCGCTGGAATGGCATTAGGGTTTATCCAATTTGGAGAGATGAAAGGCAGAGTCGTTACATTTGCAGTCGATACCTTCCGGTGCCTTGACCAAGACCTTTGGGGAAATCCATACCTCTCAGATCTGCTGTGACAAGGTAGTGGAGAAGATGTTCACCTAGATCTGTTTATTTGATTTTTCTTCCTTGCATATATGAGGGCTAGGGACTTTAAGCACAGAGGAGAAACCAAATGCTGGTATGTCATTACCATTGCAGCAGGGGCCCTGAACAAGGTGTCTCACACTTATGTTTTAATCCAGGCCTGGTGTTTTGTACTCGGATGGAACCAAAGTAGTTAATGATCTTATGTGTTTTGCAGCTTAGGAATGAAATTTTAACTATTCATCTCCAGTTAAATGACATACTCTTACAAACAAAAGGATAGGCCTTTTCTTTTCTATCTGAGAAGGTATGAAGTGGATGGGAGGGAACAAAACAAAGCTTGCACCACTGGAGGAAAAAACGGAGCTCAACAACTCTAGGTTTGTGATCTCTGTGTTAGCAACCATCTGTTGCTTTCACAGCTTACAACAGCCATCGTAAGAGGAGGTTCTCACGCCCAACCATCTGTTTTTAGAGGGGAAGCCAAAAATAGACATCAGGCAGAGTTGCTAGAGGAATCCAACCTTCATGCAGTGAAGGGTAATCACTGCTGCTGCTCCGAGGGTCTCAGTGAGACACACATATGTAACCAGCTGACTTCTGCGGAGCGAAATCCCAGCCAAAAGTCCAAGTTTTAACCCATTTCACAGTAGGGCTTGGTAATGGCAGTTGAAAGTCCTCTCTCAATATGAATTGCCATGCTTTAATTTTTGAAGTGCATTTCAAAGCTATCCTTCAAGACTGCATTTTTCAGTTTTCCTCCCTGAAAATAAATTTCCGCTTCAGAAGGCCCCCCCCCGTAATATTTTCGGAAACGTAACAAGTGAACCATAATGATGTTGTATCCAACGTGTACCCCAGGGACTTAGTAACAGCTCACAGTTACCCCCATGGACACATCTGCCATCTCCCCCAGTTTATTTGGCATTAATGGCTGATCGGCAGCTTTGTTGCGAGCACCAGGCAAACCTCCTGGAGAGGCACACCAGGAAGCAGCCCTCGCCCCGCTGAATCACCCTGTGGTTTCTGATTCTGTGAGATGCTTGGGTGGGGGAGGAGAGAGAGGGAAGTGGTCTGTCCTGCCCCATGCCAAGCACAAATTGCTTCCCTGGCTAAAAAACTCTCTGAGTTTTTTCACTCCAGGCTGTACAACACCGCAAGCCTTTGCAAGGAAGGAGGGTGGAGTGTACCCAGACTGCCGCTCGCTAGGCACCACTAATGCAGGACCATTTGGCAAGCAACAATCGGGACTGACACAGCATCACCGTAAAACGTCTGCTTGTCCAATTCTGCAACCCAAGCCCTGTTATGCTAATCGCTACATTTGATTTCTCAGTCGCCTACATCTGTAGCCACTAGCTTCTCAACACGCGAAACACGATGGGGCGATTATTCCCTGGCTGCAGGGGAAAAGTGCACTACAGACCCTCTGTCTCTTCACAGGCTTCTGGGGATAGAGCCTGCATGGCTAAAGAAAGCAGAATTGTCCTGTTGTTGTGGCTCTTTCACAGAGGTTTCCCAGGGAGTGCAAAAAGCTGCCGATTTGGGCCCAGCATCTATTTCTAAATTATAGAAAAGGCTGCAAGAATGCAGGATAAGTGCTCTTTCATTGTATTCTAAAAATGAAGTAAGCGGATCTAAATCCATCTCTAAATTCCTGTGAGGAGGCCTGTTCAAAGAAGGTATGAATTATACATTGAAAAAGCCCAAGCTTTGTGAATTACGATTTTTATATTTTTTTTGACAAAACTTTCCTTCTGGCGTATTTGAGGACTATGCAGCTGCTTACACATCTGAAAAGCTTTTCTGTACAGAGAGAAATAACTAGCTGGAAACCGGAGCCTAGTAAGATGGATTTTAGAGCATTAGAGACAAGAATATTCCTTTAATTATACACAAAATTGTCTTTAAGTGATCGGAATTGATCCCAGTCTTAATGTGGGATTAAATACTGCCCAGATCCTACATCTTGCCATGTGGCGATGCTAAACTATTTTCCTAGACAGTCTCAACAGAACACTCTCTCCTCCACAGGAACTTCAACTTGCTGGTTTCTTCATGGTTTTATAAAAGTAGAAGTCCCTGACTTTTCTCTGTTAGCATCTGTAACAACAGAACATGGATTCCACTGACTGCAAGCAGTATCAGCGAGCACAGTTTCACTTAAACACCTTATGCCAGCTGCTTACCCACTGAGAAGTGGCAGAGCAACTGCCATGGACAAGCCCTTTAACTCCTAACCCATGAGAAACCACCAGGCTGTGGTGCGCTCCTGCACCAGGTCCTTTCTCACTGTCAATGACCTTACGAACAGCACTCTTCCCACACAGGATTTCCACTTTCTCCAGGAAAGGAATTCACCCTGGTTTTGGTGACTGCAGCCATGAAGTCAGGATTTTCCATTCTTTCAGATATGGGCAATCAAAGGAAAAAAATACAATTCACACTGGCACAGGGGATGTGGTCGGACCCTCTGCAGAACCCACTCTTTGGAAAGATGGGTCCTTTCACTTTGTTTTTACAGAAGTATGACCACCAATAAACTTGCTTTCACAGTGAAAACAGACTATGGAATAGAGATGGTTTCATATAGTTACCCATATCGCGTCGTACATGTCTTTTCATTTGCTAACTATATAAATCCTGCCCAGACAAGAAAGACTGATCAGTTAGGTGTCCCGTTGCCTTTCACTTTTTACAAATAAACCCAAAAGCACAGTCTTCAGTCCAGTGTTGAGTAACGGCTTTGTAAGATAGAAGACTAAGCCTTCGCACTGACTCCTTCAAGATTAATTCCCATCATGCAACTTCTCAGAAGACGAAGTGCCAGCGTGTCGGTGCCATCATGTGCACGTTGAATAAACACATCTCAGTGAAAGGGTTGCTGGAATTCATGGAGTTCCTAAGAGTCTTCTGCACCTTGTTTTATGTCAAGTCCCAATTTGTCAAGTCTAACAGCTTCCATTGAAGAATGTGGTAGAACACTCAATGATTTCACTGTAGCAGATATTAAGGCAGTTGAAAAACTGCCTATGTTTTTTCTTTCTTAAGTGAGGAATGTGTAAGCCATCTCACTGCCCGTGGCTGGCCTATCTGTTGGTTGTTAACTGAAGATGCATCCCAGGTTGTGCCTGGCAAGCATCCCTTATTGACCTCAACACTGCATCCCAGCTGGAAATCTGACCAACAAGGAACTAGCATTAAGTCCTACAGATAATCTTCTAGCCTTCACGGCTACATCTAATTTAGAGCACAAGCTGCCTGAGACACTTCCAGTCTGTGTTTTATTAATCTGAAGCAATACGCTCACCTGGGATGCTGACAGATGTTCCTTTGCTCTGGAGAATAATGCTGCCACCTGCATTTTTATACACACACCAGCAAGTGCCAGCCATTGCAAAGAATTATTAAGACATGCCACAACATGGATGCAGTGCAGGGGATTAAAACAGACCGAGGACAGTAGCTGCTAACGCATCAAATGACACAACCTTTTCAGAACTGCTGAAAGTGTCATGTAGCGCTCAGACACATTTTTCTTAACACAAATCATCCAGTCGCTAATCCAAACCAACAGACTGCTTATAAAACCGCAGACCAGAGCAGTAAAAAGATACGGCTCCCCTCCTCTCTGCCCTCATTTTGCATGTTTTCTAATTAGACATGGGACAGTTTTGTTAAACGTGTAACTGCTAATTTGGAGGTTTAAAAAAAAAGTCCTGAAGCTCTGTTCCAAAGCATCCATTTTAGTGATGCTGGGGTTTATAATTCACAATAAAACTGCAGGATTTGGAATCAGTGTGCTTTATATTATTTCTTAAAGCCCAGGTTCCTGGAGTCTCATGATTATATAAAGAAAAATCACATCCTTTTCACCTTTAAATGAAAGATAAATTGCTAGTACCCCACAGATACAGAGAAAACTTGAATACATGAAGCTCAAAGCTTTAAAGGAAACCCATATCCAGCAAAGGGCAAAAGAAAGTCTCAAACCCCTTTTGATTTCCTAGGTCTTTTAGGTAGTGGTGTCTGAGGATTGCAATAGCTGACTCATCATTTTGAATGCCTGGGACTGACAAAACCTCAGTATTGCTGAAGTAAGTTTTACGTCTACTTTGTCCATGTGTTCTCAATAAAGGAACTGGAACAAAGCTTACTGAAATCAGCAGCAGGGTGCCTGCTAACACACAGCTTTGGATCAGACCCTAACACACTCTGCAAGTCCTTTTGCACTGCAGGTCTGCGCGACGGAGGCTGTACTCCAGTCTGAATTATATTTAGTTCGTTTTAAGATGTAGTTTGGAGGCTGAATCAGGAGCTAGGTTATAAATGCAAAATACACATTTTTTATACTTTTCATATTTACCAAAATACAGAGCTCTTTGCAAAGGAAATGGATTTCAGTTAAGAAGTCTGACTACGAACCTGCCGAAAATTCCCAGGGGCTCATATGTTCTCAACCAGAAAAACCCTCCTAGCTCATGCCACCTTACTCAGCTGTCCCATTCCATCACTCCTGCCTCCTGTAGTACAGCTCTACATTATATGATACTCAGATGAGTGCAGGTGCACACACCTTCTTCAAATCTGGGAAGTTGGGAAGTAAGAGGATACACAGTGACATTGTGCTGGAAGAGCAGTAATTGTTGCTTGTATTCAGTGTTGCCTTTTTAGCTGTTGATGTCTAGATAGCATTGAAAGCTGTCACTCACTGTATCTTGAAGAAAGTATAAATGAGTAAAATTCAGAGAAAACTGTCACAAACTAAAGAATAGCTATAGACTCTTAACCCAGGAAAAAAAGGATTTTTACTTGATTACATAATCAATGTTTAGGAAGAATCTCTCTAGGTCAGGGGTCTTCATAAAAATGTGCTTTTAACATACCAAAAACTGAAGTTTCAGAGAACCTCTCAAACTTGGTTTGCTTTGGGTCCTTTACTTTGGTCTGCCACTCTTACTGTCAATTTGGTGAAGACATTCTAGATCTACATTTTCAAACACATCCCTTACATCTGATTTTAACAAAACTCCATGCTGCAACTCAGAAGTACTGTGGGGCTTTTGACGCTCTGAAAGTGAAACATAACTGTCTTGCATTTCCAGTATATATTTAGTGGATGCTTTCGGGAACTCAAAGCAGCTTGTCCCATCCTGAGAATCCTCATCTGGCGATAGAAATACTTACCTTTCTAGGGAAGCTAGGACGCTTTCAGTGTGAGTCACAGCTCACAGTGAGGTGTTTGAATGCAAGCTTTGCACTGGGATTATTATTGTTGGAAGGCCATTTTTTAAAAAAGAATCTGAAGGTTCCCTTCCTTTTAAAGGGAAATCGTGTCTTTGCTTAAACGCTTGTCTAGAGAACTCTTGACAGAGAGATTGTAAGTTCAGGCACTTCAGCTCCTTCTTTTGCCTTGAAAAACTTAAATTTCAAAGGGAGAATCTATGCACGTTTCTATTTTATCTGCATATATCCAGTTGCTGCTGCAGAGCCATTAAATCTATGTGGCTGGCAACATCCTGAAGCACAAAGCAGCTTCAGCGGAGGCTGAGCTATTCACAGGCCAGCATGTCGGGAGCGAGCTCACTGCTTCCCAGTGCCAGCTGCCAGCTCGGCTGGGACAATGTAAAACGAGCAAGGGAAAATGCATGTGGGAGGAGGGAGGCGCCGGAGGGGGGGGGGGGGGGGGGGGGGGAGGGGGCGGGGAGCAACACAAAAAGAGGACAGGATGTTAATTGCTAACGTTTAATTTTTAGATCTCCCAAAATCACGTTATAGGTTTCAGTGTTTACAACTCTACAGTAAAGGGTGGCAGGCTTTGCACTGTGTGAGACCGTGCTTGCGTGTTTCAGGCTTGCACTTGGCACTACGGCTGCGTGGTAAGTGCAACTCGGAAGGAGTAACGTGGTCTCGGGAGGGCCATTTTTATTTCACAACAGACCAGCCAAAATGATCAGCAGCTGCCTCTCCTTTCAGTAGGGTACTGAAGTGGTACCTGCTAAGCCAAGGCTACATACCAGAGCTGAGACAGACAGACAGCAAGGAGTACAAAGATTACTGCTATTTCTTGTTTTACTTATAGCAACCACCACAAGTTTGGTGACCATCCATATTAATAACCACACCTCCACCCCGCTCTTTCCCACAGGCACATTCACAGTTAGTTATAACTGCTTGTTTTTACACCTGGCCTTAATGCAGGCACTGATCTTCCTAATATTTGGCTCAGCTTTATGCACTTCAGCAGCCTGACCAACTTTAATATAAAACTGCTTCTAACATCAGGGCCTCTGTTACAACCAGAAAACCGGTGTATCTGAATTAAGATGGCTGCGGCTGCAACTAGCCATCGGTATCTGAGCTGAGAGAACCAAGAAGTGGCTCGTTCTGCTCTTGTGCTTAACATGTTTTGTGGCTACTGTTCTGGCAACAGTTGAGAAGGCACTGAGAACGTTACTGTATCAGACCTACAGCTTATCCTACCTGTATGAGGGCACTGAAGGCAGAGGACCAAAAAGTGGAAAGCCAAGGAACAGTTTACCTCAGCTTTCTCCAACCAGGCCATGCTAGTATCACAACAGTAAATGATGCTGAGGGATACACATGTTATTACCAGGCACTGCACCATAGTAAGATTCACTCTGCTCCTTTTGTACCCTGCTCTGCACTGCTCAGATGCTGGCTTGGTGCCCAAACAGCCATGCTGTGCCTCAGCATCTCTCTTCCTGGGGCAGCAGGAGCATCACAAGCTCTGTTCCTGCATCCTCCTCATCCTCCCTCCAGGTCCTGACAATCCTTCACAGCAAAGACACAGGAGCAGAGAGAAAGGCTTCCACCTGTACGTGCTCAGCACATCCTGGAGAAAAGGGACACGATGAATGAAAACCCCGCAGCAAAAGGGACTGAGACAGAGGAATATGGACCCCAAATGCCAACTTAAACAGCAGCTTTCAGTATGGAGCAAGAACTCCAAGAGGTAACTCCCGTGTGTCCTCCCACTTATCCCAATTATTTGGGACATGGCAAAGGGACACACAGCCGCCCTTTTTTGTTAGCGCTTACAGACATTTCTCCAAAAGTTTTAATATCATGAGAGTTGGCAGTATTATTTTTGTTATTATAGAAGATCAAAATGATAACCACTTGTCACTAGTTCAACAGCACTCCAACACAGTGAAGTTAACCCCCTGAAGAAGCCACAGTTCTCTTCCCAGGCTGATTTTGCCATATATGCCTGCTCAATGAAGAGCAGTACCGGCAACGAGTTAGCCTCCCAGAGCAAAAGGGGCTACTGCAAAGCCAAAGGCATCCAAGCATCAGTATCACAAGCACTTTATATTTGAACCTCAGTGCATTGATACTCCCAGATCCAGGCGATGTAGGTAGGTTCCATAGTTCTGATCCTCCTGGGGAAACCAGGACCCACTCCAAGCCCACTCAGTCTCAGCACATGGCTATATGCAGCAGCGAGGCTAAAAGGAGCTGCCGGCTCCACCTCTGGGAGGAATTGCTGGAGGAATGTCCTCTCGGACACCACCAGCACCGAATTCCCACCTGCCTCCCTGGCGCGGCAGCCTGCCTCCACAGCTGCAAACCCAAACGGGCTCCGAGAGCCTCTGCTGCCTAGCAGCTGTACTGGCTATTTTCTGCTGAACCAGGGCCGCCTCAGTATTTCCAGCCAGAGAAAAGCCTGCCTGAACTCACACACACCCAAGGGGGGGAAGTCTGTCTGCATATAAACTGAAGTTTTTCCCTGCTATATATAACCTGGCAAAAAATGGGATTTTAATGGATTTATTCTCAACCTATTCTAAATTCACAAAGACAGGAGGCATTATGTCACCAGCATAGTTACTATGCGTGATCCTGTGTGTGTTGGGATGAAGTGAGTTAGAAATGAGTACTGGATGCCACGAACTCAAAAGCTTGCAACTCCTCGGCCAATGTGAAGTCTGTCATAAGTTACTTAACACATAACCATGCAAGTTAAAAGAGACTCATAGGCTGGTAAATCAGTGTTTCAGTGCGATGAGCCTGCTGTGCACCAGTTATAAATCAAAAGGTCTTTAATCCTTGCTCTGCTATGGGCTTCCTGCATGGATTTGGCATAGGCCACAGTGATCAGAACCTCCATTTACCCCCTCATTCCTCTTCCCCTCCAAAATGAGATCTGTAGGTTGTACCCATGTACTCTGCCCAGAGCTGGGAGGATAAACATGCTGAAGATCATCAACTTCTTGGATACCACAGTAATCACGCACTGCCAAGTTTTCATGAAATGGTACTATCAGGCCAGTATTCTAAAGTAAAACTATTTGGGGGTGACAGAAATAAAAGCAGTGATATATGCTGGCACAGAAATCCCGACTTAGAGCAACGAAGAATCTAAGCCGTACAGAAGTCTGTGCAAGGAGCAGGCATGCACCAGGTGCAGCATGCTGTTTCCTCAACACAGAGGAGGCACCATCAACTCATGTCTTTCCTGCTCTTTACCATACACATTTAAAGCATTAAAGTAAGCTTTCTGTTATTGCATAGCTCCGGGAAGACTGCTTGTCAGCACACTGTCTGATGAAGCGGCTTTTAGCTGAATGAAATTGCTGGACTGGCATCTTCACAGATTCCCCTCCTTAGTTGTGCTATATGTTGGGATGGGGCTCCCGTGGGCAGCCCTAGACGTCCACCAGTTCCCCAAACATGCTGAAGTGGGATGGGGATAATGGTAAAGATTTTATTAGCGCTGCAAGTCTGACTAAAAGGGGAGTTTTGCCAAGACCAGATATATTTGTAAAGGTAGCCTCATTAAAACACCCTGTGTGAGCTCAGGCTCCTCTGAATTAGGCCAGCAAGATCTGGTCCTGGCTACATCAGAAACTGCCTTGTAATTCAAACTTAAGATTTCAGCTTCTCAGAATCCAGGGAAAAAAGAAGGCTTACCTCAACTTTTTACATGTCTGGCTATACAATTTTGCACTGAAAAGTTTTTCTTAGTATAACAGGAATACCTTCCCTTGCTGTTTGTTGCAAACTGGCCGGTTTACCCTACCAGCTTTTGAGGAGACCAAAGGTCACTCAGCTTTGTACTCGGCACATGCAGGCAGAGCAGGATACCACGAAATCACCTTAGTTAAGGTTACACAGAGCTAACAACACACGCTCCCATTAATAGCAACAAGCCAGCACAAGCAGTTTGAGACAGCATCCACAAATAAGCTATGCATATGTGCAGTACTGCTTACGGTTGCTTTCACATTTTCCAATGCTCGTTATAAAAAAAAAAAAGAGAGAAAAATAGTTGCATATTAACCAAATGCTTCATTTGCCCAAGCACTGGATGTTCATTTTGTAACCTACTTAAGTTGTATTTTACAAGCTGTGTTCTGAACAAATTACTACTGAAAAACAGGACTATGACAGTAATAAGAAATGCACTTAGTTGGCATAAATATGACTACTTTGAGTTTACGTCAGTGAGATGACAATCATGAAGTCAGCCTTTTTGGGAAGAGTCTCACCCTTCAGGAATCAGCTTTCTGGAAACAGGTCTGTTTCTTACAGTTCTCATGGAACTAATTTTATTACCGATCTCAGGCCTAACAAAGATATAAAAGACCAATTAAATGCTGCTTCCCTTACTTAAGGCTGTAGGCAGGTCTAAAAAGGTGCACTAATCTAGGCAGCACTTGTTCAATTCAGTATAGGAACAGCATGGTTAAAAAATATGGCTTCAGCCCATGCGCGCCCAGTGAGATTATTTTACTAGTTGCTCTTTACCACAAGGAAGCATGTCTGAGGTCATGTGAGACCAAAACACATGCTCACGCTGCAAGAAGAAGTTTTAATATAAGGAATAGACAACTTTACAAAAACCCATGCAGCGTTCCCGTGTACCCTCCGTGTCTCCTGGGGGGGCCGGGGCCCCTCCCGGGGCCAGGCCCATCACAAACCAGTTTGTCACCGACCAGGCACCCCCAGAGAGCTGGGGGTACTTTAACCCAGGAGACGGTACTCCAGTGCCATGCAAGTTAAGCTATCCAAGAAGTGACTTGAATAACGGAGCCCTGCCTTTAGAAACCGTGCCTGTGACCCCCCCAAACATCAAGCTCTTTATTCATCGCTGAAGTTACTTAAGGTACGTGCTGACATCGCATCTTTCACAACAGGCTGTAATAACCTTAACCAAATGAATCACTTGAATTGTCTGGGATAGCAAAGAAACCCGGGTTATCTCAAAGGCAGCGGCTGGGAATCACGTTCCATTGTTTTCCACCTTTAGGCTGAACAACTCTTCTTAGCTACTGAGAGCTGTAAAGCGTAAACACGGCGAGCTGCGGCAGGCTGGGTCTGTGCCCGAGCTGACGCTTTGAGGCAGCAAGTTCCCCCCGTGCTGAAGCAGGCACATTGCCCCCATCTGAAGGCCGCCGGGAGGGTCGGCAGGCCGGGGGGGCTGGCCGGGGGCGATGCCCTGCCCGCCGTGATGCCTGCACAGTCGGGGCCGCGCAACCCGCCCCCCCCCCCCCCCCAGCGCCAGGCTATGCCCCGGCCGCAGCTCCCCCGCAGGCGGCCACGCACCGCTAAAAATAAAGCCCGTCTCCACCAGCCCGCCCTCGGGAATAAGGGTTGGATCGATGTTTTTCTTTCCAAGCCGGTTTTCATCAATCGCCCCCCCGCCCCCCTCCGCCAACCCGCCTCTGAATCACCCAGCCCGGACCGCAGCCCCGCAAACAACTTCAGCGCCGGGATCGCCGGGGCCGGGGGCCGCGCTCGGCACTCACCTGGCCGGCGGTGTCGTACAGCCCCAGCAGGTACTGCTTGCCCCCGACGGTAACGCTGACTGCGAGGGGGAGAAACACAGCGGGTGAAGCGGGGCAGACCCGGCTGGAGCCCCCTCCCCGCCGCCCGGCAGGGTAAGGCCGGGGGACGCGGGCGGCCGCCGCCGGCGCCGGGCCCCCCGCCCGCTCACCTGCGTAGTGGTCGAAGACGGTGGGCACGTACTCCTCGGGGAAGGCGTCGTTGGCGTAGCTCATCAGCAGGCACGTCTTGCCCACGGCGCCGTCCCCCACCACCACGCACTTCAGCATGACCGCCGCGCTGCCATGGGCCATGGCCGGAGCCCGCCCTCATGGCCCCGCGGGCGCGCCCCGCCGCGCCGGGCCCCCCGGCATCGCCGCCGCCGCCGCTCAGCGGGCGCCCCCGCCGGCCCCCGCCGGGCGCGGCCCCCCCGCCATCCGCCGCCGCGCTGGGCCCGGCGGGAGCCGCCTTCCCCCGGCCGCGGCCGCGCCGCGCAGGGGAAGCGCCCGCCCGGGCGCGGGGCCGGGCGGAGGCGGGGAGCGGCCGCCGGCGGGGCGGGGAGGGGCGCCCCACGCGTGGGCTGGCGGCGGCCGCCGGGGCTGCGGGGCTGGGGCTGGCGAGCGGGGACGAGCGGCCGCCCGCCCCGGCCCCGCTGCCCGCACAGCGGCACCCCGCTCCGCCGGCTGCCGGCGCGCCCCGCGCGTTCCCCGGGCAGCTGCGGGGGCGGCGGGGCCCGTCCGTCCCCTGGCGGCCCCCTGCCCGCCATCGCCCCGGGCGTGCAAGGGGAACGTCGCTCCGTCCTCCGGCCTTTGCCCGTAGCTGGGTCCGTAAGCGCGGAAACAATCAACGGGACCAGAAGAGATTTCTCTCTGCGCCGAGCTTATGGTCGTTGGGTCTGAAACGCAGCAGCGGGCGTGCATTTACAGAACGCTGACGGGTGCGGTATAAACAGTCTCGGGTACCTCTGGAAGGGCTCCGGTACCGGAGGACAGGACCTAGGGAGAGCAGGTACTGCCTTGCAAAACGAGGGAAATGATGCTCCCGCAAATGCCGGTGGCGATGCCCCCACCGGTCGGTGCCACTAGGCTTTCACCCTAGCAAGCTGTTTCCAACTTCACGTTTTCACACGGTGTGAAACACACTGTCAGACAGAAAACAGTTGCCTTTTCTAGTGTGTGGGTTTTTGCAGATTTATGCTGTAAGCCCTGTCCAATTACAACAAAAGACGGCGCGCAGTAGCGCAAAACCGTGAGGAGAGACCTCAGTTGTCGTACAGTTTGTGTTTCTGCTTGATCTGACATGCTTGAGGGAGGAAATAAATGCAAATCCCACATTGCACAAAGCTTATCTGAATAGTCAATGAAACACGCTTTCAAATCAGGACAAAATAGAGAAGTCATTACTTCACAAGTTTTTCAGCTTTGTCAATCAAACTTTCATGCCTTCAGACCATGGAGGGGGAAAGCAGGACATCCAAGGCTGCTCTACTGCCATCTCCTCCCGATTCATCCAGAGAGCGTCAACACAAACACGCGAGCAGACAGGCTGCCCCAGGAGATATTTCCTCAGCCCTTTGGAAAATGCCAGCTGTAAAAGAATGCTGGGTTTACCAAAAAGTCAGCTGGCAGCCAGCGCAGGACTCGGTGCACGGGTCTCTCCGAGAGAAACTTTTCCTAACGAGCAGGTATGTCCCCCACGAGTGGCTGTTTCAGGATGAGGTCTGGGACTAGGTCCAGGAAAACTACTTTACAGTGACCTGGCTCGTGAGGTTAGAGGTTTCCAGGTACCCGTGAGGGAGCTGAAAGCATGCAAACAGGCAGTAGCCCAGGTGACATCCACTTCCCTTTTGCTTTACTTGCCAATGTGTATGTTAGGAGCACTCAGCACCAGCATGCCTGGGCAACAGCACCCCAGGCTGCCACCTACACAATCGATGGGAAGTATACTCCCTCTGGTCTGCTGCTCGCTTAATTGCTAGTGTTGCTTCTCAAATCCTGTAATCATCATTTTGAATTTTCACAGTCTCAGCCAAATGATTCTCATCCAGTCCCCCATCTCTCTCAGACAATGGACGGCCAATTAGTCTGCACTAAATATTTAGAGAAAATGAAGATGCATAACTAGTAATCTGAAACACTTGCCTTGGCTCTCCTCACCAGCCTGGCTGGTCGCACAGCCATGGGGGTCACGTAGCTGCTGGAGTGGGACCTGGTGAAACCTCACACAAGCCCCACAGCCAGCACAGCTCTGTGGAATCACCCACAGGAGCACAGGACTGTAAGTGCTCAGGTGGTTTCATCCACAGCGTATTTCTTGTGCTTGTTTTTCACCATTGCAGATGTCATTTTCCAACAAGCACCCATAGCAGTGTGGTAAGGAGGGTGCAACAGTAAGGAGAGTACACTCACCGAGAGTTCTTGGAAATTTATTTCTTCTCTTAAACTTTTCTGAATTCCAGCAACTCCCTAAGAATGTGTTGGCACCTCTGCGGGTGTCAACTGATGTGGCTCAATGTAGGAATTCAACTCAGCTGTATCCTGGCACAACAAATACCTCACCAGGAATCACATCCTTCTTTCAGATCGATGACAATCTGTTCTGTGTAATACGCTTCCATTTTTCAGTAGTAGAAATATAAAAAATATGTTAAAATAATTATTGATGACAAATATTATTAAAAATGTCTTCATTAAAGACAATAAATCTAACCATTTCCCCTAACTTCTTTCATAAGGTGGTAAAATAAACCAGTATGAAATGTTAAAAGGAAACATATTATCTTAGTGATAGTTAGGAAATGAAAAACAGTTCAATCTCATTTTTCACCAAAAAAAAATTAATTTCTAAGGACAGTTTGTGACTAGTTCTAGCTTATGCATTGAACAGTTACTTTAGCATCATGTATGAGTGTGCTAAACAGTCCATTTTTTTTCATTGTGGTGAAATTAAAATTCTGCTTTGTAGGACTCCTGTAAGACCTCTCTATACATCTGAGGCTGAGCACTCACTGGGAGGAAGAAACACTGCTAATTACCCCAAGAAATAAGGCCTATTCCAAATAATTCAGGTCAGTAATGGAGGAAAGTGTGTTGAGGAGAAGGTCTGATAAACAGTGAGAAGCCTATGGAGACACAAGTCTCGTGAAACCCCATAGCTGACCATGCATCTAGGTCACAGAAGATAAACATTTCTTGAAAGCAATTCCTGGGGTATACAGACTTCTGCAAGTGAGAACATAGAGCGGGACTGTGAAGTAGCATCACAAAGTCCTTACCAGTAGTTACCAGTAGCGGTTAAAATAGAAGAGAAAGTGATGGAGCCAGGCCTTAGTAAGCAGCAAAAGATCTGTTTGGTCTATGGACTCAGGGAATAAGTGTTGTTAATCATCTAAATTCAACACCTTTGGAAAAGATAAATCTGTCCATCTCAATTATTAATGTGTCTCTAACCTAGAAATTTACACAGTATGGTTATTTTCATCAATTGCGCTGTCACTCCGCATTGTGAGTACACTCCAGCATTTCTCTGTCCGTATCTTCTTGCTCACCCTGCCAGATAAGCCGCAGGGCCTCACCTTGTCAATGTCACCGGATTGATGTGCACCGCTAGAGAGTGGCCATGCATCTCACTACTGAAGTGGACATCTTGCCATGTTCGGTGAAATCACTTAATGGGAGCAGCAGATACTGAGGAAACACCTCTAAAAATGCCAGGTCCCAGCCAAAGCTCAGTGATGTGTCAAAAACACTCCAATCAGTCCCACAAAGGTCCATCAGAGGATTAATTTTTTTAGGCATCCCTGTCTGTGGAAGATTGGAGCCATGGTTTATGATTCTCTAAAAAGGATTTTAGACTTTCAAGTCATGTTAAGTCTTTAGGAAAGTTGGTGAAAAAGGCAATGGCATCTGTATACCCTGTTTGCAACATACTGTCTTTCAGACCAATCAGTCTCTCATTTTTGAGCAGAGCAGCAGAAGGTAACATCCAAATGGACACAACACAAGCTTGACTTGCAGTCAGAATGATATACTGTTGTCATAAATGGTGAGAACACCATTTTTACAATTTATGAAATCTGATCATTATAGTTTTGCTTCTCTACCCAAGATTATGTAATGCAAACAATGGTTATGTGTCCCAGCTAAGAGAAAGGAAACAAAATCACGTATTTCTAATGTGCTAAAAATGGATAGGCAAATTGGTAGCTGCAGATCCAATTCCTTCTGAATGTCCGTTTCTACTCTGTCCCCAAAATATCTTTAATCCTTTACAAAAGCACCGGTACTAATTTCCTGACAATTTAAAGGGTCCCGAATGTGTGCTGGCTTCCCTTCTAAGGTGTTACATGAACACAGCAATGCCTCCAAGCAAAGTCATGCAGTATATAAAACCAGAATAAAACAGGATGACACACTGTCTCTTGAACTGTCTCACCTTATTCTGTTGTGTTATTACAGCTTGTGATACTTTATTAACCACCCTAAATAATTTCCTTCCTTTTTGCATGGCTCTAACTGAGATGGGAGTCTTTAGTTGACTAAAGAAAAACAGTGGCACCCAGACCGACAACTAGAGCCCATTGCTGAGAATGAGATATGATGTTTTAAAAATAAATTTGGCGCTAGCCACTGGAAAGTGTCACAATCACTAGTCTATGTGCTTTTCCTTAATAACTGTAGTGCAGAAACTTTAAAGGTGGTCAAAGAAAATACATCAGTGGAACCTTTTCCTCTGAAAGGCAGCTCCTTTGAGGTGAATACTTTTCAAAATCATGTGAATTCCATGAAAATGTTTTAAGAAAGGCAGAAAAAAAATGTTCTGGCAGCTTCAAAGCATCCAGTTTCTATATTTTTAGAGCAAAGCATTTTCATTTCTAAATCACTATGGTTTCAATTTAAGTTAGCATAGTGTTAGAATACAGTGTAACATAATGAAAAGGTGACATCATTAAACATTTCAATCAATCAGCTTCATTTTTCTTCTAGAAGTTTTTTTGGGTTTTTTTTAAGGGATTTCAAAATTTTAAGGTTGCATTCCTGATTAGGACAAAGACAAATCTTAACAATGTTCATAACAGTGAATTTTTATCCTCTGCATAGCTTACCCACTCCCTCATGCTTATGGAATGCTAAACTATGGTAAAATAGCACGTTCCCTTCTAACTCATAATACCTTTTTTTCCCTTGAAGTCTCTTTGTCAGTGTTTTTGGTAATGGAGTGCCCTGTTTTCAGCAGAGGGCACCAGGATCACTGCCATGTTGTGTCTCAGTCCACTGCTCATGCCTGTGATTATCCCAGATGTGGCTCTTGGAAGACAATATCAAAGCTTCAGCAATCTTTCATTTTGGCTAAATGAAAACAATCTTTGAGGAGCTAAAAAGGCCACTAGCTATAACCCTTCAACTGAACTAAATGGTACCTGAGCCTATTCCATGGCCCTAGGACTAGCAGGCACAACCTGGCCACATCCACAACACTGATGTCTCATACCCTGTTGCGAATGGTGCCTTCTCAAATCTGACTGCTGTGTGGCATTGGTGAGTTCTCTGGGAGAGTCCTGGTGTTGCTCCACCCAAAACTGCCCTCAAAAATACTCTAGGGATGTCACAGTCTTAGCATTCAAGAATATACCTTGGCTTTGTTTAATTTGCTAGGATAGATGTCATCATTGCAAGGCCGATGTTCTAAGTCTCATTTTTACTGATCTGTACTAATTCCAGTGCAGATTATTTCTCTCGGTTCTTACCAGTATTAATTATTGATTAATTCTGGTAAATCTGATAATATTTCTCTCTGTGCAAAAAAACAACTAACCAACCAACAAATCCTCCAGCTCTAAACATATATACATTGAAAATACCTCTTTTTAATTCCACTTATTACAAATGAATCTGTGCCTAAAGCTGACCTCTGGAATTTCTCCAAGCTTTAATGAAGTCTGGATTTGGGTTTGAATCTTCACAAAGTCTGGACTTCTTTCATTACCTTCTTTGAAGCTGACTCTTCGTCTGCTTGATAGACAAAAGCAAGCTCCTAAACTAGTTAATCTTCTGTACACCAGTAAGATTCAGCTGTAAAACCAAATGCTGAAACAAACATCTTTCTTGATTTGAGGATGTTTCAGGCAGAAAAATGTAGCCATATTTTAACTCATGCCAGTTATCAACTTCCTAGTGAAGTAAAGTCTACTGACACATGGAGGTAAAGAATGGTGATGGATGGGATATTGGGATATGGGGGTGGATGGCAGAGAATGGGAAAAGTGGATGGGAAGGCAGGGGAACCTCACAGTACCCCCGCTCAGTCCTGCTCTAGGACCTGAATCCACCCTGCTCTAGGAAGGAAAGGCTAAGTCCTTCTTTGGCTGTCCTCTTCAACAACTTCTCATGTAATTTGGCATGTTGAGAATGCTGGAGGGAATTAAAAAACAGACCTGAGGACAGAAATCCAGACTTGGGGAATCTAGCATATGCAGGGAACCATGGGCTGTCAGTGGCTCACTTTAAGCATGAGAAACTCCTTAAGTGTAATAGCTTCTAAAAAGCTAATGGCTTCATAGGGTTGGAAGGGAAGAGCATGCTGGAAATTTTCTCAGGCAGGGTTAATTATATCCTGATACAAAATGGAGGAGAGGGAGGAAAGATCCATCATTTTCTTCTTAGGCGTTTATTGTAATCAACGTGGAACCAGAATTTCAGCGGATTGACTCATGACACTGTTCATAACTTCACCTTCCAAACATTTCAGTGAGTGGTGACAACCCCCTTCCATATAACAATGGAGAGAACAGGGCTTCAAGGTCACAGGGTTCCCTTCACTTCATTTCAGTAATGCTGTTGTTGCAATTGTAACTACAAACACCTAAAGAACCTCTAAGAGCTAAATAAAATACATCCCTCTTAAAAACATTCCTTTGCTGAAAAGATTTACTAACGTATGGTTAAGATTGCTCACTTGCTTCTGTAAAGCTGAGCTCAGCATAATTCAAATCTCTGAGAAACCAGGAAATACAGAGGCTAATAAAGCAATATTAATTCTAACCCTTATAGCAGTGCCTCAGTATATCTGTAATGGAAATAATTCACCTTTTCAGTGAGCGCCTTTTGGAGAATATGGTATGTAACTACTATAGCACAGGCACACGTTCTCTTTGGAAAAGTGGGCTGTATTGACAGTGACACTTCCTTTACATGCATACTCTGACCCAGTTTCCTAGAAACAGCTCCAAAATAGTTAAATTTAATCCTTCCCACTACTCACCAGATAACAATATTTAGTCACATATGTATTATTAAGCTCACAGAATATTTTTCCTATTTTACTTCGCACAAGTGCCAGTGGCTAAAACATCTCCATCTCCCAGTGCTGATTCAGTGTACGGAACTCAGTTATGAGAAGAGGCATGCAGCTGTCTCGGTGTGTGTGTATGTTTTTCTTTTGATCCCATCCATAGAAGTGGTGAGCACTGTGGTGCTAAGGCCCCATCTGAGGGGTATGGCGTCCCATCTTTCCTACTATCATAGTTTACTAAGTCTGCTACCATTTGACGCAGCAATACTCAGCTCAGCAAATACTGCCAGTTCCCTGTTCCTATTGCCAGCTCCCAGGAGGGAAGAATAAAGGTTGCCAGAATGTTGACCTAAACTCTGTATTTCCTGACTTCCAAAAGTCTGAATTTTGCTGAAGCTGATATTTCATAAGGGCTCCAGCTACTGCCAGGAAATCCTAACTTTGCATTAATTAAAGGGTTTTGTCAGTCAGTAAGAAGGAAAGATGCTTTACGAGCTGAAATTCACTCTTTCCTTGATGCTCAAAATATTGCCTGAGAAAGCATCTTAGCAATGTGCTGGTCCGTGATTCAGGATGAGAAAAAAAATCTGAAGCTACTGGAGTTCTGAAGTTTCTAGTAAGGACCAGATGCATCAAGGAATGGTAGGCTAGGGGCCGGGGGGGGGGGTTGCTGTGGGGGTGGGGGTGATTTGGTTTTGAACATTTTCCTGCTGACTGGATTTTTTTTTATACCAGTGGTGGGGTTCACCACCGTATTGCTATTTTCTTTATTGCTTTCATGGATTCTGTTTTTAATGGCAGTCAGAAAACACTGAGCTAAGGATGAACAGGCTTCTTTAGAAGGTATATATAGAGAAACTAGCTTTTAAATATGTATGCATAACTGTTTGAAGCTGCAAACACTGCACCAGTTTTCAACAGAGCTCAGCTCCTATCTCTTAGCAGGGGGTAGGGAAGGGTAGTTATCCCAAAATACTCAGTGGATCTCACTGTCACATTTTGCAGATGGACTTTCAGAAGTACCTGAGTGGGCTCTTGGTGTGGTGCATGACCACCTTTTAAAATTCTGATCCCAGCCGCATATGGATGAAAGATAGAATGAAGCTGAAGTTTTGACCTAAGACTACAGGTAATATAATCCTTTAGTCCAAGGTCTATCAAATCTCAGCCATGAACTCATCACTTAATTTTTCAGTTTTACATCTCTAAAATAGGATGGAAATGCTGTGGCATGTCAGTAATATTGACAGGATAATAGGGGTGAAGGATCAGCAGTGTCAGTAGAAACAGGGGATGCACACTTCTCACCCCCTCCATCTTCTGATGTAAACTGTATACAACAGCTGTCTCTTAAGGGTGGCTACAGCCTTTCTAACCTTTTGTTTCCATAACCTGAAACCCCTCCTCCCAGGACACCTGGAAAAAGCTGTGGTGACAAAAGCAAAGAAAAAATGTTTTAAAGATCAATTCAAGCATTTAAAATGAAAATTTTAAAGAATAACATGAAGAAACATTTTCTATTGAAAAACTGGTATTATCATGCCAACTTAGGAATGACAAAACACCTCAACAGTTCACATATTCATGAATGTGCATGAGTGCACTGCTCCCAGATTCACTACTCCTTCCACCCATTAAACCATCATCAGAAATTGACAGTTGATGCTGGGCAGTAACAAGAGCTCAAGGAGATAAAACTGATGTAGACTTTACCTTATAGTAACAGACTTTGAAAATAATTCAGTGGTGGAATGAGTCAGCCCAGTTGCATCAGCTTCTGTGATGTCTGAATTTGGTTAGCGGATGAATCCAAACAAAGCAGATCTTGCTTTAGAAATAAATTTTACATAGCCTTTGCGCTGTTGAGCAGTGCAAGAAGAACAAAAGGATTTCAGGCACAGACAACTCCAACACTCCCCCTGAGGAAGATTTCTGTGGCAACCAGTGATTAAGTGTGATTGGAACCAGGCAAAATATTTTCAGAGTGCTGTTTCTTGCCAAGTCAAAATGGGCTTGTTTTTGAATTCACAAATACTTAAATGAAACTGGACATCATCTCACATGTTTCAATTTGTGCCCCCTTCCTCTCCCAGAAATAAGTAATATGATCATTCATTCACGACAACAGCTGCCAAAATGCTGGGAGTAATCATTGTAAATCTTTTTCATTTCAGGCTTCATGAGTTGTTCTAGATTTGTCTGTTGGCTTCAGACAAATCCCAGTTCCCTTACTGGTCATCCTGCTTTGGGTTATCTGAAAAGCCAGTAGAAAATTCTACTTCATGTTTTCAGACAGGGAACTGCACTCTTTGTGTTGTCCTGTAGCTGGAAAAGATAAAGAGGTTGCTGCATCCTGTGTGTGGATCTCCAGTACCTTACTGACCGCGAGAAACCCAGAGGCAGACAGGAGCTTAGGGACATAAGCATTTGCAGAAATAACAGTGCATACAGTAAAGACATCGGAGAAAAGTAATATAGGTCACCTTCCCCCTAAGATAGTAACACTGCATAATTATGAATGACCTTGCAGAGTACTCCAAAATCATAGACAACCTTGACCAAGTTAAAAACCTCAAGTCCTTTCCTGACAGCAGAGCTGAATGCAGCATAGTTATGTGGAAGTCAGTTTTGTGTGTTTGCATGCAATGGTGCTGTATTAACACAAGGCCTGTAAAATTATTGCTATCTTCATTAATTTACTTCTCTTGTAGCCACAGTGAATCAGTCCTGTTTGCTATGTCGTGCATTTCTGAAATAGTAATCTGCAGTAAGAAAAATGCCTTCAATCTCACTTGCATCATCTATACAAAAATGGACTCACCCCCCAGACAGCTCCCAGGTTAGCAACCCTATCCACCCATCCTTTCAAAAGAGGATGGAAAAGAGTTAAGTGCAAAAAGCCCAAGCAGAACCAAAAGTGGAGTGCTTATGCTAATGGAAGAAGCTTTTATGCAAGTGCCCTGCCACCTGTCTGACTGACTGCAGGATGCCAGCCTTTGTGCTCTGCTAGGGTATGCCTAGGAACATGTTAATGGGAAGTGGCCAGGTTTTTTAAATGCCAACATTAGAGGGGCAAATTTTGAAATAAACAAACAAACAAACAAATAAAAAGCAACTGTGTTACAGTTATCTGTGCAAATGGAACAAAGCATTTCCAAATGTGATACAGTCTGTATGTGTGTTTTTCTGATACATGCATAGCAAGACCTTTTTTGCAAGAATCATGTTTCTCTACCATATTCTTTTTATGAAGAACCTAGAGACTTTTATTTTTCCTCCAAATCTGTGCTGTGGAGTCATAATTTCATAAGTCCTAACTTAGTTTGGTTTCATTAAAATTTTTGCCCTCCTGATTGTGAAGAAAAAGTGGAAAGGTGAACTGTAAAGTTTCAAACACTAGAGGAATTTTCAGCAGGTCTGGGGATGGAAGTTTGGGGTCTGACTCTCAGTTTCTGGTTGTCGGAGTTAGCAGCACTATTAGCCTCAAGACAAGAAGGCTTTAAAAAATGTCTTAATGCTCATATAAGGGTCTGAGCAGGATATTTTATTTTATTCTTCCTTCCCCACCCCTACACTAGTACCAAATTACATACATAACTTCAGATTTCCAACATTTCCCAATCTGGATTAATTTACATTTGGAGAGAGGGTGTGAATTAAACTGTTATAAAAGGCTTAGATGCAGTGCCAACTTGTTACTATGCTCTTTCAAGCATCGAATGCTTTTTCTATTAAGGAAGCTCACAGAGAGTATCTTGCATCTGGAAGTCTCTCTCATTGCACAGCTTATTTATCAAATGCAAAAGAAGACTTATACAAATGAAGGCATTCATAGTAATAAAATTCCTGGAGACCTTGCTGCAGTTGGAGGCTCTATCGTATTATCACCTGCAGTAAGGTGTTGCCTTCTTCAAGGAGATTTCAGTCTGAGAACAACCTAGCTGCTGCAGGGATGCAGAATGCAAGAGAAGTGTCAGAAGCAACAAGGAGAGAAGCAGAGGGCAGAAAAGTGCACACCAAACTGTTTCAGCTGATGCAACCAGAACTCACAGCCTGCAGCCTGAATTGCACTTAACAGTCCAAAGTGAGAAGAAGATGGTCCTGACACCACTTCATAATTCATTAAATACTGCAGGGATGACTTCAGCTTCCATGCTACATTTCACATGCTACCTAACAGACAGCTATTCCTAGGAGCGAATATGAAGCTCTTCCTTGTTTTATGCTGTTCTTTTTTCTTGAATTTTCTCATATATCAAGTGCCTACAGACATACAATTCCATTTTCTGCCAAGGGATGTGATAGAATTCCTGTCCCTTTTTGGTTGCAAACATCACATTCACACCACGTTTTAATTAGAACTAAAGCATCGGATGAGACTGATTCAAATGGTTACAGCAAACATGGCTTCACTAATGGCAAATCGTGCTTGACAAATTTGGTGGCCTTCTATGATGGGGTTACAGTGTTGGTGAATGGGGGAAGAGCAACTGACGTTATCTACCTGGGCTTGTGCAAAGCATTTGACACTGTCCCACATGACATCCTTGTCTCTAAACTGGAGACATGGATTTGACAGATGGATTACTCAGTGAATAAGGAATTGCTGGATGGTCACACTCAAAGAGCTGCAGTCAACAGCTCAATGTCCAAGTGGAGACCAGTGATGAGTGGTGTTCCTCAGGCATTGGTATTGGGACTGACGCTGTTCAACATCTTTGACACTGACATGGACACTGGGATTGAGTGCACCCTCAGCAAGTTTGCCAGCACCACCAAGCTGGGTGGGGCGGTCGACACGCAGGAGGGAAGGGATGCCATCCGGGGGACTTTGACAGGCTTGAGAGGTGGGCCCATGCGAACCTCGTGAAGTTCAACAAGGCCAAGTGCAAGGTCCTGCATGTGGATCAGGGCAATCCCAAGTACAGATGCAGGCTGGTGGAAAACGGATTGAGAGCAGCCCTGAGGAAAGACTTGGTGGTGTTGGTGGACAAGAAGCTCAATATGACCCGGCAATGTGCCCTTGCAGCCCAGAAAGCCAACCGTGTCCTGGGCTGCATCAAAAGCAGCATGGCCAGCAGGACAAGGGAGGTCATTCTCCCCCTCTGCTCTTGTGAGACCCCGCCAGGAGCACTGTGTCCAGCTCTGGGGCCTCCAACATAAGAAGGACATGGACCTGTTGGAGCAAGTCCAGAGGAGGACCACGGAGATGCTGGAGCACTTCTCTGAATACAGGCTGAGACAGTTGGGGCCTTTCAGCCTGGAGAAGAGAAGGCTCCAAGGAGACCTTACTGCAGCCTTCCAGTGCCTAAAGGGGGCTACAGGAAAGGTGGAGAAGGAATTTTTACAAGGGCATGTAGTGGTAGGACAAGGAATAATGGTTTTAAGCTGAAAGAGGGTAGATTTAGATTAAAGGAAGAAATTCTTTACTGTGAGGGTGGTGAGGCACTGGAGCAGGTTGCCTAGAGCAGCTGTGGATGCCCCATCCCTGGAAGCGCTCAGGGCCAGGTTGGATGGAGCTTTGAGCAACCTTGTCCAGTGGAAGGTGCCCCTGTCCACGGCAGGGGGTTTGGAAGTAGATGGTCTTTAAGGTCCCTTCCAACCCAAACCATTCCATGATTCTATGAAATTTGGCTATGTAAAGGATGGTTTCATTCTTGTTGTTACTGATACTTGCATCAGAGTTGTCAGTTGTTAGTCACTAAGGATAGCTAGCAAATTGTTTTCAAGGCCCATTCAACTTCTCCCTTGCCAGTATTCACAGAAATCTCTCCCTTAATCAATTAGCCTCTACCAATTTTTGTAGACTTTGTAAAAATTATTCAGGGATCACAAATTTCCCAGCGACTGCAATTTCCATCCTGAAGCATTATTGACTAACACATCCTCCAGACACTTTATATTGTTCATCTGCTTGTGATCTTTAGCCTGCCCTAACCTTCAGCTCGCTGCCACCTGGGTAAGCATTGTCCTTCAAGCTAGAGAATACAGGAAGCAGCTTAGAGCTGAGTATCTCTAGTTTCTCTCCAGTGGGCCAACAGAAGCAGAAGGGACTCAAAGCTTTGAGGGGAATTGTTGGTGATCTATTTTTCTCCTTTGTTCACCCTTTCCAATCAACAGCTACAAAAACCTTAGAGATTTTGCATTCCTCCTTTACTGGGCTTCTTTTGTCCTTTGAGGGTATGTGATTGGTATTATGGGGTAGCTACGGAGTATAGCTCATCTCCCACATCCCCAGCACCAGCATCAGAGACAGTCCAAATGCTGCCAGCAAACATCCTGGCTCTTCTTCCCACCAGTTCAATAGCTTGCTTACTTTTCTCTCTCAGTCTCTGCTGAGCAGGGAGTCATGTACATGCATCAGCTTGTAACTCCCCAAATGTGATTAATAGTTTTGTGGTGTTTAATATATGAGACAAATGTGAACTGACGTGAACTGAAATGTAAGGAAATTACCAGGCAACAGGTTTTAAACAAGCAGAAAACAATTGCTTTAACACAGTGCTTAATACTGTTGCGGGACTCATCACCATCAGTTGTGGCAGCAAAAATGGATAAATGGGCTTTAAAACGATTGGAAAGATTTGTGGAGGATAATTCCATCCTTGGCTATTAAATAGGATGATCCAAGTGCAACCTCTGACTCAAGAAACTGTTCAGCTTTGCCAAAAGGTGCCATAATGTTCTAGGAGAAGATATACTCCAGAGAGAAACATTCCATGAGCATCAACCTTGGCTCTTGTTGATGATAAGATGTTGAGCTAGCTGGACTTCGGTATGGCATGAAAGTTCTTACATTTTTCAAAAAAAATTCTGCATTTGGCTAATAAGTTTGTTATAGTGAGTAATCTGTGTCATACAGGGGCTCATCTGTAAGGACTTGTACAATTCTGGTGAATTTACTACTAGCAACCAATAGGATATTTCTGGACCCTATGTAATTAAATATACATATATATGGTTCTAATAATTGGGGGTTTAACCAATAGGATATTGCTGGACCCTATGTAATTAAATATATATATGGTTCTAATAATTGGGGGTTTACCTAGTATACAGCCAGTACTCATTCTTCTCTGCCACGGCTCACCAAATAAAAATAGAAACTTGTAAACAATGGGAATCTGTCCACACTGCTTGCAATGCTTCTGAGTCTGCGATACAGAACGCAGGCTACAGAGAGAGGAAAAACACTAGTGTGCTGCTGCACCTCCTGATATAATCCGCAACAGACCTGGCTATTCTTGTAGTCATAAAACAGTCACTGAAAAAAAAACAAAAACTACTTTATCCAATGATTGCATATCCTATGCAGCCACACTGCAGCTGAAGTGAGAATCCTGAAGTCAGTCAGTTTGGGAAAAAGAGTCTCAAATGCCAGCTCCTCTGGGCAGGACACTGCATTCACTCCTGCTCAGCCTAGCAGGCTCAGAGCTCTCCTGAAACACAGAGGTTAAACTTTCTGCTCCAAACAGTCCCACCCAAGAGACAGCCCTGAAGCTTTTTACATGGAAAAAATGTAATCAGAATGTGATTTTCATGGTGCACTGCAATACTGGGTGTAACAGATGACCACCAAAATGTATGCTTTGTGTTTCCTGGTACTGGTTTGCTTAGACAACTTTTAAGATGATCCCTAATCATAGAAAGGGCGAAGGCACCAGAGGCAGGAGAGGCTTTGCTGAGCAGGTTTGAATGTCATAAATGCACAGTTATGGTTTAGTAATTGTATCACAGTTGACAGATGCTGCAGCAGTCACATGACTAGAACATGACCTCATATTTCGGCTTTCTCCCCTCCTCCCCCAGTGATGAGGGCAGCACTGGCACTTAAATAAGCAGAAGGCATTTCCAGAAGGCTAGTTTGTAAGTTACTTAAAGGAGAAGCCTGAATTTGGACACAGAGGTATACTTTGTATGGACTATTAAGCAGCTGCTAAACAACAGCAATGAAGCAAAACTCTTTTTTTTCTACTTGGGAAGTGCACTAGAGTTGCCATTAGGATAAAAATATTTAATCCCAAATCACATGGGTTTAGATCATTCCTTCCCAAGGAAAAATCTGCAGGAGAGGCGGTAGAGGGAAGAAATGCCTCCATGATCTGTTCACAGGATTACCCTGCAGACAATGGGGTTGCTACAAGCTCAGATGTCCTCCAGGGATCTGAGAGGATGCTGCATCAAGGAGGAGGTAGTCTGTGCCCTGCCACTGCCCTAGAAGCCACTCTGGGTGCTCTGGCAGGGTGATTTCACAGGAGGATGGAACAGCCTGGAATAATACATAATTTTCTGGAGATTTTCCAGGGGTACTGAGTGTCCTCCTAAGCCTGTCCACTCCTTTTTTGTGTAGAGTTTGGATCATTCAAGTCCCAGGAGGGTCCTGGGAGGAAGACACAGGATGATGTGCTCTCAACAGCTGAACACCATTTCAGCATGAAGGGGAACCCCACCTTGGAAATTTCCAAAGCTGCAGTCGTCCCTGTGAGGATAGTTTTCTACCATAGCACTGTTACACAGGGACCAAAGCTGAGGCTGGCTGAGAGTTAAAAGTCCTAAATTAAAATCCCAGCTTTGGCACTGACCTCCATGGCAAGTTACACCATGCATGAAATGATGATAGCAATTGCTGAGTTATCCTAATGGAAAGTATTCTAAAAGTGCAGAGATTTTTGTATTTTTTAGTTTTCTCACTAACGCATCTGCGATCTCTGGCTATTTGTAGACTACAGACCTGAAACTTCCATACAGCTTCAGTATTGTTCAAAAGATAAAAATCAAGATTTTTCTGTACACTTTCTCATCTCTAAACCTTTTCCTTTGCCTGGTGTTGCTTATCTTCTCTTTGGATTGAAACGTGGCATAGTTTTTCTAATATATATATATATACCAATTGCAGTGGTAATGCTTTGGAGCAGCAAGATCCCAGTTAGCCTTGTTAATGTTGACAGCTTATCAGAATGGGATGGGATTTCTCTGCTTTTGATACCAGGGTTTCAGTCACGTTTGGGTTTCAGCTCCAGGAAAGCCTTTGCTTAAAAAGCTCTGACTAGATCCAGCAACCATTATTTTAATTATCCCAGCTGAAGCGTGAGTATTCCCAAAAGAGCCAGCAGCTCAGTGGCCTGCTGCTTGTGCCCTGCTTTGTTGCTGACCTGTTACATGACTTTGCTGAAGGCCTTCATATGATTATTTAGTTTCTTAAATGAAAGAAAATGAAAACTGAAAATTAGGGGACAAGATGAGCTCTGTGCATGTGTTAGGTGTTACTGCTTGACCATAAGCAAGGGTCTTCCAGTCCTTCGGTGCATGCTTGGGTGACTGAGCCTGCATCCCCAGCAAGTGCAGCACCTTTCCTCCATGGCACTTGAGACCACCTCCAGGGGTTCAGGCTCTGCAGAGCTGCAGGAGATCACCAGAATATTTTGGCTTGCTTGGTCCTTTTCCCCCTCCTAAACTTGTAGGGCAGAAAACCGCTTGTTTCCTGCTGTTTTATGTGCCAGGTACGTGACTGACAGGTGCTACTGGAGAGGCACCAGGCACAAGGGTGGGTGGAAGGCCACATTTGGCCTGGAGTTTTTCCTAAGGACCTGAAAAGCAGCTGCAGTCACTCAAGACGCGCAGCCCGGAGCACCCGGGGAGCTGCTCCTGCCACGGGGCCCACACAGCCCTCGCTACGGCCCAGCCCTCCTAAAGGCCCAGGCTTTCACATCCGAGGCTCTGGCATACTTTCAGTCAGCACTTTCAGTATGGAGGCCATTCCAAGGCAGAGGAGAAGCCTGCCCGTAGGAAAATGAGCATGCTCAGCAATAGCGCAGGGGTTAGCCCAGCTCCCACGGTCCGTGATGCTGGTGTGGCGGCCACCAGCACGGCGCCATCTTGCGCTCCCTGAGGGCCGGTGCCTGGAGGCAGGCGGGAGGGGTGCGGCACCGCCAGTCACCGCAGAGGGGGCTGGCTGGGGAGGGCCTTGCACTTTTTGTTATGGAGGGAAATAGAAAGCATTTGAAAGTGTTGTAGAGCTGCCTGCATCTTGGTGTAGCAAGCAAGTGGCCAACGACTTCAGCAGCCCCACTCCGATGCCTCACTGAGCTGGGTGTGCGCCGAGGCGGAGAGCCGCACTGGTGGGGAGAGCTGCCGCCCTGGTGTGAGGATTTTCAGGTGCCTCAAGGAGTCCTGCTCCTTCCCAGTGTGTAGGAAGGCATCTTCCCAGTGGAAACAACATCAGCAGCAAAGGACTGCTTCTCACGCTACAACACACCAGTTGCTGAACAGGTAAAATACCATGGTGATAAACATGCATTATTCCTGTCCAAGGTGAATCTATACCTAGCTCGTAAGTGCATAATGGCTGAAAATATAGCTCCCAGCATTTCACCAAGTTTTAAAATCCTCAGGCACTGTTTTTCGCCTAGCACCTGGCCTATGGCAGTGTGTTTTCTGGTAAGACACTGAATTTCAAGTGAGCATTTGGGGAAAAATATCTATTGACCAGCTCCATTATTCCTCAAATGGCGGTCACCCTGAGGCTGGTGAGGAAAGCTGTTATACCTCAGGTTTTGAATGGGCCTCCCAGGCCACACCAACAGAGAGTAGGCACAAAGCAGCTCAGGTAAAACTGGACAGAAAGCTCCCACACCTTCTCAGGGCTTACATAAGCTTTGGAGCTGGATTTGAACTGAATGAGATTGGCCTGGAGCAGGATAGATAGCAAAGTGGGATCAGTCACAGTTTCAGGTATTGACCTGCTTGTCACAGCGTCAACCTTTGGGGAGTCTCACTTTATCCGCCCTCTTGCTAAAGCTTTCTAAAAAGTGTTACGCTTGCTTTTTTCCAATCCGCTGTCCTATATCATTGAATGAAAAGTTTTCAGAGACAGTTGGTATTCAGTGTTACGAACATTGGTCAAAACATCTAGGTTTCTACAGGTTTATGCTGTACACTTAAGTGCCTGTAAACATTTAAAAATCTAGCTTTTAGTGTTTACCTCATGTTTTTCTTTGTTTTCCTAGCACTGGTAAATCAAGTAGTTAACAAATTATTGTTGTTACTTAGTGAAGTGCTGTTAGTGTGAAAGCATCAACTTTTAGCTACTTAAAAGTAGTTAAAAATCACTTTTAGGAGTTAAAGCAGTACAATGTCTCTCTGTGACCCCTACCTAAGCCATGAATATTCAGGAGTGAAGAAAGCTTATTTCTATAAGTTTCCAGGAAGCCTATGGGGCTTGAGTATAGACCATCCATGGTTTTATATCACTTACACACCAGACCCCGCCAGCCAGTCTAGGTGAGGAACTTAATTTATTGGTGAAGGGCCTCAGGATATGCCCCCTTATAAATGTTGTGTACCACTGTAACTGAAACTTTATTCTGGGAGTAGATTAAATGACGATATCATTGACAATTTGTCTAGGGCTTTACAATTTTCTCTTTTGGCTTGAACTTGGAATTAAATTAAGCTTCTAAACTCTGCTTTTCTGCTCACAATCTGCCTAATCAAAGCAGGAGATCCTTCTGAACATTTCAATGCCCAAGTTGCTGGTAGGAGTCCCTGATAGATTTCTCTTTTAAATTTAGCACAGCCCAGAATAGTAACTCTTACATAACATATACACAGCAAATATGGGACTTGCTATAATTTCAGTGAGAGACTGCAGATTTCCTGCCTTGCAGAACAGCTAAAGCAGACAGCATTAGAGTCATGCCTCATATAAAAAGCTTGATCAAATAAGCTTATTCTTACAAAGCAAGGGATAATGTTTCTCTTCAGTATCAGAATACAGTTGACAACCAAATGGACTGTGACAGATCCTAGCTCCTCTCATGTGTCTGTGACTGGCATTGTGGCCCCTGTTTACCTCAAAACACACAGGTGTCATGGACTCCCTGTTCCTGAGGATAAGGAGAGACAGCAAGGCAAGAATTTGCACTCCATTGTGGACAGGCTATCGGGGCTACTTGGGAAGGACAGTTCTTACATAAATATGTTCTCTGTTTATTCACAGCTGTCTCTCTAACTGTGAAGCCTATACTTCTCTATGCAGCCTGTGCCACAGGTGGGGGATCTTAAAGGAGTAAAGAACAGGAATTAGACCTTTCTGGCATTGTATGTTTGGCAGGGGGTCTGGCAGAAGGAATGAAATAGACCTTCAATCCATTTTCACCCCCTCCCGCCTTCTGTTTTCCATAGCTTGACACTTCCTATAACAGTGGACTGCAGAGCAATCGCAGAGCCCACACATTATATGTCTGTGCCACAGCTGGAGCTCAATCCCTGCCGTGTTGCAGGGGTGAATCCATGAAATACTGTGTCCTCTGAGCGCACTCGCTCTCCCTCTAAGACTGACAGCCTTCGAGGGCTGTAGCTTACTGAGCTGGGCAGGAGTGAACTGTTCTGGTAGGCAGGACACACCAGGGTACCACAGTCTTCCAGAGTCACTCCAGTGCTGTTATACTGGAGGAAGCATCAAGGACCTTCACTGTGCTTAGTCAGATGGTAGTAGTCATGTGGACTCTTGGACAGGATTTCATTTCACTGGGATCCACAGATACAGTGTCCTAGAATGGCTGGCACCTTGCATACAGAGTACAGGCTGGACAGTATTTGTCCCTGTGTCATTTGATCAGATTATTTACACAGAGGAATTTGCTTAGCTAAGAAACCTGGGTGGAAACAGAAATATAAGCAATTACCCCCATACTCAGAGGCTTATGGAGATCAATCATACTGACCTATAGTCCCTGCCATTTCCTGGATTGCTTTAAAAATAAGAAACCTACCAGGAAAAGCATTAAGGCATTATTAGATTAGCCTTGATTTTGCAGTCGCCTTGGGAACTTTTGATCTGATAAGAAGTATCCTATCTGCTGATTTGGTAAGTTACCCTTTTCTTCTAGGTGTAAACAATGATGCAGACAAGGCAGTGGGGTGTCCAAACCAGTTCATTACACAGAGAAAATGTATCAGTGCCATTAGAAGGATAATGTCGCACTAGTTTTACTGGGTGTCCCTTCAAAACTTGCTTATCCTGGTGAAGTTTCCCCTGGACTATTATGGACTACGCACATACACAGCTGTGTGGGTTGAACTAAAGCAGTGTGATGCCATATTTTTAGCTAAATCATTAAAACTCCTCAATGAATATTTAGGTGTGGCATTTATCTGTCCCTCAGACCCACAGCAATGCACTGATCCTGCTTTCTTATCTCTGTTAGGAACTAGTATGTGACTCTTTTCTGTGCTGATACAAAAGGCTGGTGATTGAACATACATGGTGTCTTCCTTCCTGCTTGCTTCCCCACAGACTTTTTCTGTGGGTTTTCTGGACCCACAGAAGTAGAGGGCAGTGGTAAAGGGAAAGGTAGCTTGAATGCCAGGCATTGCCATTCATAGCCATGGATGAACTCTTTCTGCTCCCACAGACCCCCAGGAGTCACAGCCATTCAGAGCGCCTAGATTCTGTGCCTTTATTCAGTGTCATGATTGCTGGTCACAATAAAATTTCCCTAAGGGGGAAAAAAAAAAAGAAGAGCTTGCCTTTCTGTAGGAGATAGACTGGCAATAAATTCCATGGTAAGGTGGGGAGGAAGACTCCAAAAATTAGGAGTGAGAGATCTAGCCAATATGGGTATCTGAAAGTCCTGCTACAGTTCAGGCTGTAGCTGCATTTTTTTAACAGTGAAGGACAGTTGGGTATTGGGTGTACCGAATTCCCTGTTCATAGTCTCTATGACAAGAGAGGATGCCTTCCTGGCAGTCTGACTACTTTTCAAAGAAGAGCTATAGGCTTTAAATAGGAATTCCTGGGTTACTTTATTTGGTCAGTCCTTTGGAAGAAGTCAGACTAGAGGATCATAATTGATATAACTGAATTTAAACTCTTTGAGACAGAGATTTTGTTTTGCTAATAACAACAGGGGAGTTTAACTTGTGTGTGTCCAGTGAAGACTGCTGTATATCTGCTGGTGTGCAGGCTCCAGCAAAAATTCCAGCATTCCAGTCTCCTGCAGTTTGGGTCATATTCTGGAAGACTTTAGAAAGCCAGTGATTTAGGGTACAAATCAGCAATAAACTCTATAATCCCAATGTAGAGGTTTAATTTAAAATAGAACTTGATTAAAAGGGTTAGATTAGAAGCAAGATTTATAAATAGTAATGTGGGAGACATTTAAATAATACACATACCTTTCATGAAACACTACTGGAGTTCAAGAAATATTTAAATAAAATACTTGGATTGAGGGTTTTGCCAAAAACCCCTTGGAAACTTCTTGGAGAGTTTAATCAGGTTCTTGCTAGTGCTATAAATCTGCCCTTAGAAACACTTTCATTTCTCTTACAGGCCTTGACAGGGGCCAGATAAACACCTTGGGGTACCCCTGCTGGGTTAAGGTCACCTTTATGCGGAGAGACATCGCAATGCTCTACTTAGCAGCATCAGAGCAGGACTTAAATGATGCATAAATCTTGAGCTCTCCAGGATTTATTTTCACCCTCCCTGTATGAGCAGAAAAGCAAGTAGTTCCTTTAATCCTTTGTGGCTTCTGTATGAAAATAAGCCTTGATACTAATCCCTGGCTATCTGGATTTAAACTGACATATATCCTACAGCTTCAAATACCAGAACATCTGAGTTACCAATGTGTCCTTAAACCCAAAGTGTTTATGCGCTTAATCACACCAAAGGACAGAAAAGTCATTATCCTCCCAGTGTTTCCCTAATACTGCAGCAGGTTCCTTCAAAAACCCAGGCAGTTTTCCTCACGTTATTTCCTTTCGCTGCAGTGTTTGCACTGTTCCCCATTCTGACTTGAAAGAACATGACAAGCAAGAAAAATATCACAGAGCAACACCTCAAGGCGGCGTTTAGCAACTTGAATAACTTCAACTATACAACTTACAAACTGGAGTTTGCACTTGAATTTCACAAAAGGCAGGTAGCTTCGCTTGTACGTGAGCAGATTTTCTCCCTGATGGAAACACACTCATTCCTAGGCCCTGATCCTAATACAATTGTTAAGCTTGACCAAAATGAAATATCAGTAAATGATAAAGCATCCCGATTTCTGGTTTATAAATATATACGATAGTACTGTGTCAGAACAATGCTCCTGTAGTGATAACTTCAGGAATGTCACTTCCCATATGTACTGTGCACATTATACCCCATAAATAAACTACCAACTTGTACCCCTTAGCACCCCTGGAAGTGCTGAGGTACTGCTGCTCTCTTTGAGTGTAAATGACCAAACTAAGCTTTGCTTTCTGTGCTATACAGGGTAACAGAGTGAATGCTAAAACAGAGCCAGAGCCACTACACTGTAACTTGAAGTAGCTTTTGGCTGCCAAGGCACAGCACCGAAAACTGATGGTGGCTGATGCATTCTTTACAAGAAATCCATGCTTTATAAGCCTCACAGATAACTTCACTGAAGTCAACCAGTGAGGAAGAGGACAAAGCTGAAGCTGCTGAAAGGATGGCCAAAGACTAGAGTCCACAAAGAACCGAGATGGTACCAAGAGGGTTATGTCAGTGCCTTTTGTCAAGGACCAAGAGTTCCCTAGCCAGGCAGTGTACAAAGTAATTATCAGCTCCTATTTTAGACATCACAGCAGGCTTCAGCCCTGCATTTTTTAGTCATTGGAAAATAAATATTAACGCTGTGGGAGATGGTGTCCCATTTATTCCCTACTCCATGCTTTGTCACAAGAGAAGGGAGATGATCCTGGAATTTCAAAATCTATTACAATTATTCTTAGATTGAGATGGAAATACTTCCTTTAAAAGAAAGATGCACATTTTTTCCAAAGGTTCTTTTGGAAACTTTCATTTGTTCTGTTTTCAATTCAAGGATTTTTGCTTCTGGAATATTGGAGACCCTTCAAAAGGATTCAAACCAAAGCATATTTGAGAAAGTTACATTCTTGTCAGAAAGGAGTTTTTTTACTAGAAGAAGTTTGTTGTCATCTAATTTTCACATTAGTGGCTGGCAGGAATTGAGAGCTGCAAAGTAGCCAGATTTATGTCCTTGCTAAAACTGTAGCAGGTAACTCTACATTTGAAAGGTACATGCCAGAAAAAAAAAAAAAAAAAACAAAACCAAAAAAACCCCACAGGAAAATCAAAGACAGTCTGTGTCAATTCCAAGAGTGTCTCTATTCTTGGGACATACTAGCTGATGATTTGTCCAGTGAATATCTGCACATAAGATGGAAAGTGAGTGATCTCTGTGTCTATACTTCTAGTCCTCAGGAATTTCTGGTTAGATATTCATGTGAGACTTACTTCTGCTTATTATTAACTGATTTTTTGATCTAGCTGCCTGGCAAAAAAGAAAATTATCAGCATCAGATATTCGGTGTATAAATGATCTCGGCAACACAGCATTTTTATGACGGTCACAGAGAAGTGTGAAAGCAGATGGAGCACACACTCTTTCAGGCTTTGTTCTCTAATTTTCACTCCAAAAATACATGTCTTAACTGCAGTATTTGACTGTTTGGCTCTTTAGCATCTGCTGAAATAGTCCCAAACTGTCCAGTTTTCTGATCTGGCATAGTCACTGTATAAGCCCTTCTGATCGAACAGTTATTACTAAGAAAAGAATGAAGCTTCTAAGTATAACACAGAGCTAGAGAGAAAACAGCGGCTTTAACCACAGTGTGTGCCTTTGGTAGCAACGGTCTGACAGCATTTATAGAATTTCGCCAGTTTCATCTTTGTCATGATGCAATGCCCAATGAGCACTTCTGTGATAGTCGAGAGACACCCTTACCCTAAAGTCTGAAGAAAGTTGAGGTAACGAGCTTAAGTTCTAGAAGTTACAGGCAGTTTGTGAAGGTACCCACAGAAAGGAAACTGGATATTTTGGGTCAACTATGACTCAGGATTTATTGAACCACCTTATTTCATACGGAAGTGATCTTGTCTCTGTGATGATCCTGGGGCTCTGCAGTGCTGCAGAGGTAGTAGGACAGAAGGGAGCCAAATGAAAACTCAGCTATAAAGAGTATCTATTAAAATGAAAGAAAAAATAGACTCTAACAAACTCTTAGACAAAGACAGCATTTCAGATTTAGTGCCTCCCTGAGGCAGTTGCAACTTTTATAGTGAGAAGTGCTATTGTTATAACATACCACAAAATTCAGTTTAAAAAAGGGCAGCTGCATCTTTTCTTCTTCCTGTCCCTTATGGAGGGTGCTTCTGAAAGAACAGTTTATACACCAGAACTGTATTCAGGACTGCACCCACGACGTTTTCAGTGCTACAAAATCAGTAGTTTCTGCTCCTTTGCTAAGCCCAAGTATTCAAAAATCATGACTCGGATTTCAAAATCATGATTGGCTTAAAACTCATGAGAATTTTCTTTTTAAGCAAGTAACAGCCTTAGAGCTCTTTAAATTGACATCTGGTTTCTGGGCTTCAAGTCTTGTTCTGGAGTTTTCATAATTATGAGAGCTGGAAACTTGAAAGTGTTTACTGTGTAATTCTGTAATCGCATGACTAGTGGCTGCGGTTTACAATAAAACCTTTAAGAGCCAGAAGTACTGGTTTTGATTTGTATATCCACCTTTCACAATGAAAAAAAATTAAAGAAATTGGGCTTCTGTATCCTAGTGCTGAAGAGGGACCTAACAGATCTTACGCTCAGCTACCCAGTTCCCGCACTTCAGGCAGGAGGGAAACGATCGCAAACAAGGAAGCAGAATTCTGGTTTACCTTTGGATTCATACCCTGGAGCCCTGCAGGGGCCGCAACAACTCTTACTGTGAGCTAGAGCCTCCTCGGGACCAGTGCCGTTTGCACTGTGTGTCTTAAGGTCCTGTGAAGCAGATGCTTAGCATCCACCAGCTGTGCTCCTGAGCTTCCCTGTATGCTAGACTGAGAGAAAAGCTGATGTGGAGTTCCTAAACCTTCTTCATAGCCCGGAGGGGGTCTTGGAGCAGAGGTTACTCCCAACAGATTACTTATCTCTGCCTGATGATGTCAGAACAGAAATACCCGAGTAAAATCTGCAGTGTTCTTAGATGAACTGGTTGAAATATGCCAATTACTTTGCATTTTCTTTTTTTTATATATTTTCTAATGCAATTTTCTTTTTGAAATGGAAGTAGGAAAAAAAGGTTTCCCGAAAGCCAGCGAGTTATGATAACAGTGAAAAAATACTGCTGAAAGAACAGTTTATTTTAAATTTTGCATATAAAAGCTCAAAGTTTTTAGCTTATATACACATATCACACACACACGCACACATATAGTTAAAGTGGCTTTATCTTTTGTTTAAAAAAATTGTAGTGAATCCAAAACATACTTATATTTTACTGTATTTTGAGATAAATGAGCTTTGAATCAAGATCTGTTCTAGAAATGAACAGATTTGGACACCACATTTAAAGGCTTTGATGAGGGTTTATCGAAGGAGCCCATGGTACTTTAAGGAATGAAGCCTCAGAGCCCTGCCTGTTAACTATCTTACACTGCAGACAGTCTTCACCATTGGCAACTGCAGAAAAAAGTACCACCTCTGGATTCCACATAAGGTTTGGATTTGCTGTTCTAAAGAAACAGGAGGTGCTGACTCATTTTGGTCTGGTGTAAAACCAGTGATGCAGGGCAGCAGCATCTAAGGCACACATTAGCCCCCAGACTTCTGAAGTTGCCTGGAAGAGTATGTTTCTTCTGGGAAGGTGTTATGTCTTGACATCCAGGTAGGGGTGCCATTTACAATGGCATGTGATAAAAGAGTCCTAGCAAAACAATTATTTTAATGGTGATGGATAATTTTAGATTTTCTGATCTTTATCTTGATATGTGTTTCCTTCTTATACATACATACGCTCTCTGACATGAGAGCATGCCATGGAATAATGCCACCAGGCTCTCAGCACAAGAATGAGGTATCTGCGAGCATCAAAGCTCTGCTTAGGCAAAGCTGAATTTGAGCTTGCGATTTTGGATCAAAGGTCACAAAGGGATATCTGAGCACTAATGACAGTGCAATACCAATGTTAGGCTGATGATTTTGAAACTTTGGCTTAGATGACTTGTCTGGGGACAAGTAAAGTAGACAGAGGAATAAGAAAAATCTAAGCTTAGGTATTGTAGTTCTGAGGCCTGTCTACTACCCAGCTTAACAAATCTGACATTCAGCAGTTAAGATGGGGGGTAAATAGAAAGGCTGAGATGATATGTGTCAGTTCTCTTTTTAAACCTAGTTTTAAGGTCAGAAGAAGACTGTAGTCTAATAACAACCATATTTTATGAAGGATTAAAAACCCTGTAGATTCTAGATTGTTCAAATTTATCAGTTATTTATTGCCCTCCTAATATCCTTTCAAACAAAGACTGAGAGGTATGTGCTGAGTCATGATTATGTTTAGCGGCATCTTCGTATCTCTGATGAGTAAAAGCCATATTTGTTGATGCGTCTACATATGGGTGTGTATACGTATACACACATACCCATATATATAACTAAATCCCTTTTTATCCAAGAGTGAGATCAGGTTCTTCATTTTCCTGCTAATACAGAGATCTTTTATGCAATGCTAATAAAAATCATAAATCTGTTTTTTCACTTGGGAGGCATTGCCTTCAACACTCACTCTGATGTCTACAATGATAAACCCACGCCAATGATCCATGGTTGGGTAAGAGTCTCTGTCATTAATTTAAGCCAGAATGATGTACACAGCACCCCGCAATTCTGTTTTGTAGTCAGGAAGTCTCCCTATTCACTCAGCAAACTGTATTCTGCAGCATCTTGGTGGCCACAGATCTTTCTCTGCTTTATTAAAACCACACAGGCTTAATGACTCAATTTGTGTTCATTCTTATTATCTGATTGGATAGCGGCATCACCCATGGGGATTGCTGAAAAGTTGTCTAAACCAGTGGCTGTAAATGAAACTGATGATCTAACTTTCCCTTTTAAACTATTTAAATATAAATCACTTTGTGAACTCAAACAAACACACAAAAACTGGATTCTGGAGGTCACTTAAGAGCATAAAGCCGTAGGTCTATATTTTCAGAAATATTCAGTGCAGCAATTTTTGGAACACTGTATTAACAGTCTATCAAATCTCAATGCCAGACCCTATAGGAGGGGAAGGTGATTTTATTGTAAAATCAAAACCTGAAACAAAACAGAAGTCAGTCATACACATAGGCGCTCTCATCACCACGTACAAGTACCAGGATGTGTGCATCCAAGCAACCTCCTGAGCAGTCAGGCAGTGGGGGTGTGTGTGTAAGTATCCAAGCAGTTTATCCATCACACTGGCACCAAAACACATGTGTTCAGGCAGTCTGGACAGGATTCCTTGCAATGATGCAGAGGACAAGGGCATCAGCTACTGAGTCCTCCTCTCATCCATCTGCATCCTTTGCAGGTTGGTGACCATGTGCTGGTTTTGCATACGCCTTTTTGTATTCTTTTGGAGCTGACAGTGACCAGTCTGTCCATCCTGTCCCACCTCTGTGAGTAATGAGGATTTACTGGCCTTTGTCTCTCAACATGGGTGTGCTGAGAAGTTGCACATGTATGTGTGCCAGGGCCCTGATCACTTGCTAATCTAGGTGCCACCAACACGGGCCATTTCTATAGCCCTTTTCTAACATTGTGCCCCCTCCAGTACTTCCACACCCAGACCATTCCCAGTCACACCACTCTTAGCATTTCTATCACAGTTCTCTACAACAGCACTACAACTGTAAATAAATCATTTTCCCATGCCATTAAAACTTCTGAAGATTGAAGGTATTTCTCCATTTCTTATCAGATGAAACCATTAACTTTCCAGAAAGCAAAGGTTGTTGGGTGGGTTTTTTTCAGATCAGCATGCTTAGACTTTACAGACATCTGAGTTTGACCTAGACAATCAAAGTTTTAGGTCATGTAACTAGGTCAGAGGGAAAACAGACCATTAAAGATTAGGCAGGTGCAAATGAACAGAGTTCCCTATTGCAATATTAATGGGACAGAACAAATATGTTCCAGATGGCTCTGGTAAGTCTAAGCATGTAGCTAAAGTACTCATCTAGCTTACAAGAAAGCCTTGTTTGAGACTGCATCCTGAGTCCAGAAGGCCAGAGGTTCAAACCTGAGCCTTAGACACCCTAGAAGACCACTCTCATCAGCTAGCTGTAAGGCTGGACTCTTGCTGCCTTTCTCAATATTGCATCTACTTTTTGATTCAAAGTAGAAGTGGCTCCAGAAGGCTCCAGAAGGAGAAGGATAAAGCACCTAAGCTTCTCCCTGTTTAAAAAGAGAGCCTGAATGAGTCTCAGGACAGACTAACGTCACCAGGAGACAGGGCCCTTTAAAACTAGCTATTGCCTATTTTAAACCATGGTTTAACATGGCCCTCATATCTCTGAAAACATTATGTGATCATTTAGAACCTGTGACTTTAATTTTTGTGTCTATTGTTATTAGCAAATACACCTTATTTATTCAGACACCTAGGGACCTTATTGCCCTTACACAAGAAATGCTTCGGCATCAATACAACCTAAACTGTACTCCTTGAACTGTTAAAAAGCACAATTTGCACCTGGGATTAAATGTGCTTTAATTTCCATTCACGTGCAATTTTATTTGGTGGCTCAGTTCCCATGGTTTCCCTTAAAATCTAATGCCCAGTCTGTAGATAATGAAAAATCAAGTGAAGCTGCAACATTTTTTTTCTGTTTTGACACCCACCACCCCGGCCCAGGACATTTGTGTAAGTCTCTGACAGTCTCTTTCCCCTAAAGCTTTGAGCTGCTTTTATGGCTCTAACCAGTCCATAAAAAGTGAGTAGCTAACCACCCCTTAGTTCCTCTCCTTACTTCCTGTTGCCATTACTCAGAGAGCAGGGCACTGAACTAACTGCCTGCCAGTCCCCAGTGTGTCAGCACTGAAAACCTGAAATGATGCTTGGCAAGTCATTGCTGGGAGTGAGGACTGCACAGGGCTGTCTGCCCTCTCTGCTTGCTCTCTGCAAGCAAAGTTGCATTCCCCAGTCACTGGTACTGGCTGCACAGGGGCTCAGTTTTCCTCTCAATGTGAAGATAAAATGGAAGTTTCCACTGCTAAAAGGTGTAGCTATGGTCACTCCAGCCCCATGGCAACACTGAAGAAACAGCCTTCTAAACTGTGCTCTGTTTTGCTTCAATGCACACTCATCACACCAGATAATCACCAGCTGAAAGAGATTAATGTGAAGATGCTCCTTTCCCTATTACCATTTTACCATGCTGTCTGGGTCCCCTGCAGTTACTCAGCTTTCTGTAGGGAAATGCAGCCAGAGTAGGTGGTTATTCACAGACACATTGTGATGACTGTTGCTTATCCCTAATGTTACACTGCTTGGAAAGTAATTTGGAAGTGGGACTGCAGGCCAAGACCGGTGATTTAGAACAGCAATCCTAATACAGTGAGACTGAAAATAAAGAAAACTGGAAGGCAGAAGAAAGTAAGCTCTTGAAATTAAAATAACAACCCAAAGATCCACAACTTTTCAGATTTCTTCTGTAAAAACCCAATTCTACTGATGAGGGAGACACATGCCTTTTAGTTTCTGTGGAAAGATTTCACTGCACACATTCAGAGTTCTTGCATCTCCCTGTAACAGCCATACTCCTGCGCTCTATCTTTTTCACACACCTACTTCCTTCTTCTGCCCCTTTCTCTCCCAAAAGGAAGTCTGCCACAGACTGTGTGCTCCAAAACCCATCTCCTCCCACAAGAAGTCATCTTCCTTCACCCAGTACAATGGTCAAAAGACTTCCCTCAGACAAAGTGTGCTCCTTTGAGTCCCCTGAACTCTTTAACATCCATGTTTTCAAAAGCCAGCTCTTTGTTCCTTCTTTTTTGCTGGTTTTTTTTTCATGACACACCCCCAGCTCTCACAGACCACTGGGTGCAAGGGTAGCTACACATTTCTTCTAAGACAGTCCTGTTTAAATGGAAGACTATTAATGTCAGTGACTCAGATTTTTTTCCCCTTTTCAGGGAGTTATATGACACCAGCTGTGATAACAAATTGCAGATTCACTAGAATCTTAACCTTTCCATGATACAGCAACTTAATAACCTTATCCAGCATTCATAAATTCCAAATAAATGGATTTTCCAACCTGTCATTCTTAGTTATTCAAGACAAGCTCTGGCCCCACATGAGCTTACGGAATTGTTTGATGCAGGCCTAAATGCAAACTTGACTACTGCCTAGAATTATGGGGAAATTACACTGTATGTGCCAAAATGTGAAGCCTAGAATACGTGAGAAAGTACACAATATATGATCCTCCAGTGTTTTGCATTTGGCTTCATTTATAAAGGTCCAGTGAGGAGGTTTACACAACCATTTCACTTGGTGGTTGCTAGCAACGGTGTAAATGACTCAGCACCAATGGTACAGAGTCCAGCCCAGAATTTCTTTCTGCCATATGTGCTGTGTCAACATGATGTCTCACAGAAAGGAAAAATTCTAACAAAGAAAAACCACACTGATGTCTGCTGCAAAAGAGAGGTTGCATAATGCCAGTTTTTTCATTCTTTCCATTTCATTTCCCAGGTAAAGGATTGAAGCATGGATATTTTTTTTAGAAACATAAATGCATAGTATCAAAAATTACTGTGATGAAGCTGTCCAATAACTCAGCTGTAACAAAACTGCATGTCAACAAAAGGCATTCCATGGGAATTCTTTTCTCTCCAGTACATTGACAGCCTTTTGTGACTTGAGACACTCATACATCATGAGACTAAACTGAACTATTATTTTTCCACTGCGGAAAACTGACACAAAAGAACTCACTTGTACGAACCCTGTAGCAAATCAATGAAAGAATTGGGATAAATCCCCAAGGTTTACTCAGCATCATAGAAGAAGGTGTGGTTCTGCTTACCGCTGAGTGCTGCAGATATTGGAAATGCTAGAATGTTGAAGTGCTAGGGCTTTGCTGGGCTCTTCTAATGCTTAAGGGAAGAAGCTGGGTATTTAAGGAACAGAAAAATGACCTGTGGGGGAAAAGTGAAAACAACAGAGAACCCATTATAGACAGATGATTTGCTATATACAAATGTTTTCAACCCAGAACTCAGATATAATGGGAGAGTGGTGGTTTCTAGGTGAGATCTCTAAGTGTCTTAGCTTGCCTGAGACCACAGGGCTGTAGTGTGGAACAGCAAGGATCATGTGAGACCAGGGACAAACTTCATCTTTTCCCTTACTACTGATGAGCATTCTGAGAGCTGACCTTTGTTGTGAGGTATGTGCCTACACAGCTAGACCAACACTCTTCTTCTGATAAATTCTTAAAAGCCTGTCACTGAGTTTTGCCAGTTGTTTGGGTTTGTTTGTGGTTTTTTTTTCTGGGCTAAGTTTAGCAAAGAGAAGTGTCTGCTTTTTCACCAGACTGCCTATATTTACAAGCTTGTGCAAAGCATGGACAAATATCTGGCAAGTATGGACCAGTGAACGAGGGCTGATGCAAAGTAATAGGCTTTTTCATTTTGCTGCTGGTTGAATGTAAATGAAGACTTAAATTCACTGTGGTTAGAATAGAATTTAGGGTTACTGTGGTTTTCTTTCAGCTCTGCCGCTTATTCACATGGCCTATTTTTCAGTCACCCTGTTCTTTCACTCAAGGGGAGAACTCTTCCATTATTGTGATGTCCTCCAGTGAAATGTAGAGCCACTTCAAGGCTGCTCTAATTAACATAGCTGCTTCTGACTATTTTCTATTATCCCCAGGATAAAGAATACTGTATTACAGTACAACATAGGCCACTCCAAAGAAATTTTGGGCCCTCATCCGGTCTTAAGCAGCAGATAGTTCTTAAAGCCGGCAAGCATAGACCTCTTACTTGCTGCTCTATGAAGGCTTTCTGCATGGGTGTTTGCACTCCAGAGTTTCTATGTGCTGTTAGTTAGCCCAATGGAGCTTTGTGATCACTGAAAATAAAACCTTTGAAATAGATTCATGCCAGATACTCAAATACTTCAGTCTTCCCAGCTCAACACGAAGCTAGTGATACCTGCCTAGCTTTTTCCTGAGTGATACACACATATCAGGCATTCACATTTGCATAGCCATTGCAGATCCCTGTATAAGTACATTAGAAACATACATAGTCATTACTATTTATGTATTTACTTCTTTTCATGATTTATTGCTGTGGTATCTAGATACTCCTGTCCCATTTAAGAAAAATTCTGGAAAGGACGCTCTGGTCAAGTCCAGTTCCCTTGCTACTGCAAATACATATATAATTACTGTCATGAACTAGTAGAGCTCTAGCTGGCTCAGTATTCAGTATTCTTCCCCCTTCTACTTCCACAGAAAGGCTGTTGCAGGCTATCACTCTCTACAGGAAAAAAACCCTCCTCATTTCCAACTACATCATCTTTGCCACAGGTTACCTTAATTGCTTTTGTGCAAGCACTTCACCTTTAGCTTACATAGTTCTCCCCCCTTCTCAGGCTTACATCACCCAAGGTACTTATGCAAAGTGATTTTATCTGCTCTCAGTCTTTGTTTTGCAAAGGTTTACAGGTTGTCCCTTCTCTTCACCTCCCTTTTAAGCCTTCTCAGCAGGTTTGCTAGTCCTAATTCACCTGACTTTGTATGTGAGGGACCAGAATCACATGACTGAACTGGAGCTGCATGTAGCATCTCAACTATAGTCTCCTGAACGCACTGGTATGGTGGCATTTCATACTGGTAACACCGAGGATCGCATTTCCTTTTTTCATAGCGGCACCAGTGGCAGCTCACAGCCTGGATCCTTCCTTCTCGGTTGCTTCCAAACTGACAATGCCCCAGTTTACAGCAGAAACTGATTATTCGTCCCTAAAAGTAGGGACTTGGCCTCATCCCACTTCTGCTACCTCAGCCTCCGCGGGCCATCTTTTCTTCCCATGGGACGCTCGTCTCCTTGCGCTTGGATCGCGCACCCCAGCTTTGGACCGGGCGCAGATTCCGCCGGCGGGCTCCGGCCGCCTGTGCCAGCGCCGCTAACGGGCAGCTGCGCTAACAGGGGCCCCGCCGGCCGGCGCACGGCTCCTCCGCAACGCGGCCCCGGCGGCTGCCGGCGCTCACGTAGGCCGGGGGGCGGTGCGGCGGCCCCAGGAAGCGGCGGCCGCGGCCGCACGTAGCGGAGCCGCCCGCCGCGCCGCGCCGGTCACGTCGGCCGGGCCGGGGCGGCCGCTCCCCCCGGCGCCGGGGGTGCCTCGGGGGCGCCGGGCGGGGCTGCGGGAGCACGCAGCCCGCGCGATTAAATCGGGCTCTGTGTGCCGCTGCCTGCCCCCTGCTCTGGCCCGGCACCTTCCGCCTTCCCCATCTCCTGCGGTGTAGTGCCTGCACGTCTGAGATGCGCCGGCGCTGCCTCCAGCCCGAGGCCGGGCTGCGCCGTCCAGCGCCCGTCCACACCCCAGCCCCCGGGATGAGGAAAAACGAGTCTTCACATTTCACCGGGAAACAGGAGTTGTGGCGGGAAGGACTCTGCTTACTGTTAATATCCTTACCGAACGCGCAGGATTTTCGCTCCGGAACAGCTGATTCTCACTCAGAAGGTCCTGCACTCCGCTGAGTGCAGGGAAGCATTTTGAGCGGAGTAAAGCCCATTTCTAATGTGTCCTAATGCATAAAACGGGCTTCAAAATGGATTTTGTACCGCATGCATTTAGTAACTAGCCCTTACATGGGTTTTATACACAGATACCTGTCTCTTCTTATATCAAATAAGCTCTCAAAAAAAGTGGCATCTGGAAAATACAAAATCGTTTGACTTGAAATGGTGAAAAGTATTTTAAAATAATTGCCAGTTATTTTTCCTGCTTTGTTATCCTTACATCCCATAGCGATTGCTTTGCTTCTTAGGCATTCTAATGGAGGCTGCTTCTGTCCTTTTTTTATGGTTATGCGTAACTTACGTATGCTGAGCGGCATGTAATTTCCTCTTTTCTTATAGCATCATCATGCCTGTCACCCTAAATCTGCTGCTTAATTCTTTCCTGTCCTCATGGCTCTGCTCCTTTTTTGGATTTCTTCTCTCCTTTATTGTAGCAGCTTTCATCCACTTTTCCTGTTACTACATATGCTCCCACTACACCAGCCAGCACCTGCCATTCAGTTCATTTCATTGCCCAGGAATGTGAGTTAACAATGGAGGAGTAGCAAGCTGGTTTCCTGTCCCAAAAGGAATCCTTAATATCTTAATAACATCTCTAGGACCTGACTTTGGGGCCTGCTTCAGCTGCTGTCATTCTGCAGCTATGAAAGTTGGATAATTAACAGGGTTCTCAAAAAAAAAAAAAAAAAAAGTGTTCTGTTGAGGGAAATAATCAACCCTTATTCACCCACAAAAGTGATGTCCTTTAGAATAAGGAAGTAGGACAGTTCCACAGTTCCACAAAGGCCACTGGCTCAGTGAAGCAGGCTCTAATTTTAAGATAGAAAGCTGCTCTGAATCATGCCAGAGACCAGACTGGATTCCTTTCTGCCCCCAGGATTTGAAGAATATAGGAAGGCGTATAATGACCTGTGCCTAACCCTGGTCCTGTTCCTGCTGCTTATTACAGCATCTAAGTTTAGACTTTAGTGAGTGGATATTGTGCAAACAGTAATCTCAGAGCTCAGTCTAAATGGCTGGACAATGTTTTGTGTTTGGAAAAGAGTATAAAACTATAACAGTTCACCAGTGATTTAGGGCATGATAACAAGGGACTCCAGGAAGACCTGTTTGGAGAGACTAAATTGGTTAGTGTTTCTTGGCAGTGGCTATCACATTACATGTTCTGACTTTTGCTTTCAAACACCTAACGTTCTTCTTGTCTCTAAAATACCAAGGCTCTTACAGAAATCTATTGATTTAAGTCTGGTCAGATTCTCTCAATCTTTTACCTTGCAAAGGGAAAGGAAGTAGTCTCTGTACATCTCACCATACAAGAACTTCTTGTTGGCCTAATAGCCAAAGCATTTGTTTGGTAACAGGCAGATGTTTGTCCAGAAACAAATCTGGCTTTCTGTTATGGCAAAATGTTTAGGCTTTTGTCAGTGTCTTTACCGTGTCCTCAAAATTCTGTAGTCTTGAAAGTAGCCAAGAGTTCTTGCTGATGTATGCTGCTCAGTGCAAGATGCTTATCCTTTATTCCACCATAAGCTGTGTTTCAGCTACAACTTAGCAAGAAGTCATAGGACTGGACTGCAAAAAAATGATAGCTGTTTATAATTGTAGATAATAATGTAGTTATTGTCTACACTGAGATAAGTCTGATCACAGTTTCTGTGTAAGAACATAATTTTTTCAGTGAGGTGATAAGGCAGACCCTCATCAGTGGCATTGCTCCATGAGAAGTCTATGTGACAATACATTCATAAAAAGGACTAAGATGGAGGTAAGGCTACAGGCCGTATCAACAACTGGCAGCATATCTCTTCACTGTTTAACTAATGGTAGAGCTGCTGTCCATTGTCTTCTAGTCAGCTAGAGCTGCTGCTTCTGCCTGGTCAGAAATCCTTTCATGACCCAGACCTTCAACCAAATTAGGAATCTTCTTCATGGCCTTCTATTGAAACTGAGATTATTCTCTCAATAAAGCAAATAATCAAACCAACCTGTGTGGGAAGACCAGAGCCTGTCAAGAAAACCATGTCTACCATTCCTCTTTCTTACAGGATTTTAGATCTGCAGATTATGCAATATTTATCTTTATCCTTACTTATTTGTAGAGGAATGCAGGCAGTGGGTTGATTAGCATTGATAACATGCAGCTGTGGCCTTGCCTCGAAGGCAGTGGCTTGATTGACATGGATGATGTGCAGCTGTAGATCGTTCCTGCTAAGTAGTTAAATAGCCCTGAGGAGTGTGGGAGAGAGGGGTTTGTTAGAGGAGGAGTAGTAGTGTGTTGTGACCTCTGGAGGAAGGAGAGACAGCATGGACAGTGGATTCTGACAGAGGTAAAAGCCTTGTTGCAGCCTACTAGTTTGTTTGTGCTGCAACGTTTACTCTCAGGAGAGAGATATTTTAGTAGGCTGTGAACAGCTGGATGGGCCAGGAAGGCATGGAGGGGTTGGAAAGAGAGAGAGAGGTTGTAGAGATCTTAAAAGCCCCAAAGACTCCTATGAGGGGAGCGACAGAGGGAGTTGGGAAGGTGTGAGGGCATGGTGTGCTTGAACAGTGGGTGTCTGTGTTTTGCCTTGCAGTAGCAAATTAGTGGACTGGAACTGCAGCATGGCAGTAACTTTCTTCTTCCTGAAGTGATGAATGCTAACCTAGCTGCAAAGGAAAAGCATCCAGCCAGTAATGTAAATCTATAATCTGTTTCTTCTGCATCAAACTCTAAATCAGGCATGGCATTCCTAATTCAACTCCTATTTGCTGTAGGAGTTCTTCCTCTTTATTAGTCTGTGTGTCTAGCTGATACCCCAGACTTGCATGGGTGATAAAGTTTAATGAAAAAGAACCACTCAAGAACATTTTCAGGATTTATGGCTGGTTCTATTTACCAAATCGAGTTTGGGAGTGGGGAATGAGGTTTTGATATATGTTTCTTCTTTTTGCTTGCCTATTTTGAGCCAAAGTCTAAGCTTACATAATCTAAATAGGTTTACAGTGGTGCCAAGCTAAGGCTCATAGAGAACCTTTAAAAATGAGCAGTATGATTTATGACTGGAGAGAGGTATGAATATTCTCTAAATGGTTTCTAGGCTCACAGTGGGGCTTTTGTCTAATGCAGGCTGAATTAGAAAGATGAGACTAGAACTGTTCTTTAGGTTTGTTCTCAGATATTGTAGGCAGCCATGCCATGTAACCTGTTTTATACCCTTCAGTCAGCTCTAATCAGTATGGAGATATTGAAGAGTGTCTCAGTGAACTGGTTCAACTCGCAGAATAACCTTGTCATGCTCTGTTGATCTCAGCAGTGCATTGGGGCTTTACCTGGGAACATCAGTCTTCCTTTAAACAGATCTTTCCTAATATTTTCTTCCCTGATCTCCTTTTGGCTCCTCTGATCCTCTATTAATTTCTCTTCCTCTGCTTGTTTTGCTTGCTTAGTTATTGCTTCTTGTTGTTGTTGTAGATGAGGGGTGTGATGATTAAGCAGTACAAACCCAAAGTGATCTGATCTTGAAACACATAGATGTTCTGTAATGTTTCAATAGGCTGTAAGAAAAACAGAGCAAAAATAGGTGATATACAGAGGAGAATTTAATCAGGTAGGGAAATCTAGTGTATCCCTTCTACCTTCCCTAGCACTGCTCGTATAGTGGTAGACAGTTGCCCTCCTCCCATCTGACTTACAAGCTGATCCAGCTGTGAATAATTCAAGGGCAAGCACTTGTAGCTGACATCTGTCATGATCCACTGAAAACCACTAGAACTGCACGGGAGAACACCAACAAATTGCAGACTGATGGCATTGCTTAGTTAGGGAAACCATTCAGCTAGTACTTGATGGTGTATGCTAAAATGTCTCTGAATACCTAAATATTCTGCTACTGAACTCTCCCTTTCTTATGCTTGAAGCTATTTTTCTTCTCTAGTAGCATAGACAGGAACATCAATATTCTAGACATTTTTATATCTGCTGCAGATTTTTTCTTTAATTCCCACATGACTAGTTAAATAACATACAGCTTCTAGGAACTTGTATGTGAAGTCACTTAAGGTCATTGCTGCTACTCATTTTTTACTCTTTGGAGACTGGATTTTGGTTCCCAGACCAGTCCCAGAAGAGACTTCTGAGACTTACATTCAGCACACTGCTCTAAGACTGAAATGCTGCTCCATTTAACTATTGTAAGAACAGCATCATGCTATATATTAGGTAGCTAGTAGCTGCTTTAAAATCTAGCATGAAAGCTAGGAATCTAATATGAGAGCACTGATGTCCCTGAAGAATTATTCTAATTCACATAAGAATTGCGTTAGATTAGCATTCTTTCCTTTGTGTTTTTTGTCACTGGTAGACTGCAAGCATTCATGAAATATATGATATAACAGAAATTCCATACTACTACATATTCAAACTATTTCACAATACTGCTTTAATTAATTTTCCTATTTTCATACTGAGTCATCCATGGAGGTATTGCATGACCTCAAAAGACTTCCTGGAACTGGTATCAATTGAATAATCTGATACAGAGTGAAGTTATTAACTGTTGCATTACTTAAAGGTTAAGTTTACCTCTACTTTCTAAAGTGTCTCTAAATCTGTGCCATTGCAAGAAAAAGAGGCTGTGGGTATTCTTGTATGGGTCTTCATCAGACGTGCCATAATAGGTTTCTTAGTATCACCTGCTCCACTTTGCTTTCAATTGGGTAATTGTTAACAAACTGCCACTTGCTTGAGATAGCCAGAGCTTTTTTTGCAGTCAGCAGCTTGGATCTGCAGTCAGCAGTCTGAATAACTGAAGACTCATTTCAGAGCTAGCTGAGTTTCCCCACAGCTGTACTGCCATCTGGCCTGTTTCTTTTACATCATGCTCCATGTCTCATTATTCTTTTCCTATGAGCTGTCCTTGTGTCTATTAATCATCACAACTGCTTGTTTTCCCTTGCCTGGGATTTGGTCCTCTAATCTCCACTTCAGTTTCTGCAGAATTTATTCAGCCACAGGGTATTTTTGAGCTGACTGAATGAGTATTCCCTTGCCTCAGAAAAAAACCAAAAATGTGACCCCTGTAATACAGGTTCTGACCTCAGCTTTGCCTTCCTTGTATCCCCTCCAACCAAAGAAATTTGGGGGCTATACACTCAAGGCAGGCAGTTACAGCAAGGAATTCTGGAAAGATGAGTGGCTGCAGGTAAACACTCCGGAGAGAGTGTAGGATAGGAGAGAATGGGCTGTGGGCCTCTCCTCCTTGCAGAGGGCAGGGAAGTATCTTCTAGGTACCACACAGCAAATTAGCTGGAAAGGAAAATACAGAAGACTTTTGTGTAGTGAAGCTGCCGGTTGGAAGACACTGACGAGCCACCAGGCATCTGTGAAGAGTGACAGTTTTGGTTGAAGAAGGCAAAAAAAGACTTGCTTCTTTTAGTCAGATGTCAGAGCTGAAGATTGCGGTAGGTAAGAGGAAGAAGGTTCCTTCAGCTCTGCTCGGCTAGAGGGGAAAAGGAAGTCACTGCTTCTTGGGAGGAAGCCATGCTGAGGAGTGATAGAGGAGCTTCTGCTGCTTTCTCTGCCACTTGGTCTTTTATCCATTCTGTTACTGGCAAGTATGAGATAAGGATAACTAAACTGAAGACCCTGAATCCTGATACCAGGATGGAAAAGGCAGAAGGGTCACAGTGAATGAAACTGAGAATGAGATAAGTCATATTTGTCATCAGTACAAATCTAGTTAATGGTGTTATGCAGGGTGCAGATTTAACCCCAGGCCCTTCCTTTCCAGTCCTGGTACAGCAGGAACCAGCCATACGTCAACAAGAGTCATTAATTTGTCTACCCTCTCAATGTAAGAAAATTTGAGCTTATTAATGCTACAGCTTTTTTAATTGCTATTACCATGTATTTTACATTCTTACATTGTTTTAAAATTTTTTTTCTGAATATTTTAGCATCTCTAAGCTGTATGGAGTAGAGCTTGTCAATGTTAACCAGTTCATGACTATCATTTTCACAAACTTATTTATTAATTTAAAAGACTTTTTCCCTTCCCTTACTTGAAATGTCTTCCCCTGTCATCTGTGACAAATGCCAAATCAGCAATGTGGGACTGAACTCTAAGTGATGGTACAAACGTTTGGCAGGATTACTGTGGCTTGCTTACCTTTTCTCAAATTGAAGGTCACTTCCGCTTATAAGCAGAAAAAAGCTAGAGGAAACTAGACCGTTCTCTATCCCACCTATTTTTTTGAAGCTTATCTCACTTCTGAGTCCTGTTGTATCACATACTCTTCTGCTTTGGACCTTCTTTCTTCCAGGCTCTGTATCATCAAACCATTAAAGTCTTTCTAATTTTCAGAAGAGAACAATTTACAGTTGACTATAACTGGAGGTATCTAGCTGCTTATAAAGTTTTAAAGAAATGACTGTTGGGTACTTTCATCATCATATGTAAATCTGCCTAATTTGGTGCCCTTTCAGAAGTGATGTTAGTTGAGGTAAGCTGATGGATGTTTTCTGAAGATCTGTTTATTTAGCAAGTGCAGGAAACCTGGACAAGAGATTTCATTTAAAAAAATCAGACAGAAAAGGTAAACTCCCTGTCACAGGTGTTAAATTCTGTCATAGTTCAAAGTCTACATAAAGTGAGTAAACATGAAACTAGATGGTATTACTCTTAGCACTGAAAAATTAGATACAAAATCGGAGAAACTAATGCTGTGCTCATAAATGGTAGCCTCTGTCTCTCAAGCCTCTCATTCTCCCTGCAGACAACTCCATGCAGGGAGCAGCCGTGCTGACCTCACTGGCCATTGTGCTGCCCTCGCTGCCTGCCTGCTGCACCAGGGTTGTCCCTGCAGGGTTGTGGAGCCCTTTGTCTCTCTAGCCTGGAAAACTGGATGATGCTGAGTTTCCCCAACATGCAGCCTGGAGTAGAGCCAGGTCAGGATGCAGTTTACCTGAGACTTGATTTCAAGCTGTGATTACTAAGCAATCTTTCCTACTTTCTCTCCTGCCTGCCTCCTGTTTCCTGGCTTCTGTGGTAGAGAAGATGCAGTTTCATCTGTAATTCTGCATGCTGCAGAGTGGTCTTAGTTCACCCTCCAAAATACTCATGATTAACCAGAAGACCTGGAGAAGAAAAGACTTTAAAAGGAAATTAAAGAATGCACTGGTGAAGTTTACCTGTGTTCTGATGGCAATTTTCATATCGTGTCACGTATCAATCAAAAGAGATCAGGAAAGTTATTCAGAGGTGTGTGTTAGCAGAATATCGAACTGCCATTGTCATTTTTCTGCCAAAAAAGATCTAATTACCATAGTGATGTTACCTTGCAACAGTCTTTAAGGCCTTAAGAAGGAAGCTTATGTTTAAAGTAGTAAGATGATAAAAAGAAAGCAAGGTGGAGCTGGAGACATAAGCAAAATGCAAAGTAGAGAACAGCACTAGTGTTTGGCGTAGACGTGAACGACAAAAGAACTGGAGGCAACAGAGTTGGAAAAGTGTAGGTGACAGTAGTCAAGCAACAAGATTATCATCCCATCGACAAACACTTTGGCAGTCTCTCAGGCAAAACATGGTCTTTGCAAAGCTGTGGAGGAAGGAGTGATAAGATTTAAACAGAGCCAAGATACAAGGCAATCTGGGAGGGGGGATGAGTAAAGATGGTGCCCTTGTGCTTAGTGAGTAGGAAGATGATGCTGTCATTCCTGATGAGAGGAAAGTGAGAGAGAAGGGAAAACGGGAAGAAGTGTGAGTCTTACTTAGATTAAAATAACAGTTCTGCAGCAAACACTGAAGTGTTGTCATGGTTAGATGGTAAATGCTTTTAAAAGAATTTCTCAGAGTGTTTCTAAGGTGTTGATTCCTTCGTGCCATTTCTCTCCTCCCTGTGAACTGAACAGCTAAGCACAAATGTACCTTTGAAATATCTGATTACTCTGCCCCATCCTAGTGTCTCCATTTCTGATGAACAGTTTTAATCAAGAAGACAGAGAACATCAAAAGAAGAAAAGATGAGCTGTGCTTCCTTTTGCAGAATATGAAGCAAAACCAACTGAGAACTGAACAAAGAGGCAGTAATTATGAGTACTGATCTTCACAGGAACTGAGGCAGGAAAATACCTGAGAGGCAGGCAGGTGTGGGGGTGTTTTTTTTGTAATGGATATGGGGCAAAAAGAAATCCTGAAAGAGCACCAGCCTATACTGGTAAGTGCATGGAGGCAGCTAGAAAGCTGGTGGTAGTGCTCAATCTACTCAAAGCCTGTTGTTTTCCACAGGGAAAGCTATGTAAGCTTGGCCTTTGACAGATGTAGTTGTTGTTGGATGTCCAAAAGAAACGCAGAAAAAAGTCTATTAAGAGGTACAAAAATTGTGTCAAAGCCATTTCAGAAGAGCAAATGAAAGTACTCAATTGCAATAAATTATATGCACCATTGCAATGTATGTATAATAGAAATGTGAACTGAACCAACAATCAGACTCTTCTTGAAGAAAGGGATAAGGAAAGAATTGCTAGGTGCCAGCCATATCCATCATTGTAAGATAAAAAAATCATGTAAGGGCACAGACACAGAAGGCTTACAGTAGATGCGAGTTGCCTCATGCACAGCAATGGGAATGTCATGCACATGAGAAAACATGGAAAATCTGTATGGAGTGAGAAATGGTTTTCACTGTTTCACAAATGCACCTCATAAGTATGCAGAAAAACATGAGATATAGAGTGCATATAATTGGAGAACAGATCAAGAGCTAGAATGTCAGCAATGGTGATACTGTCATGCTTTATCAGAGTGACAAAGCATGCAGAATTATTTTAACAGATGCAGAAGGAGTACCATAGTAAGGCACAAATAGAGTAAGAGCATGTAAGGAAGCATGGCCTGTTCTAAAACACTAACATTACTGAATACACAACATCTATTCCATATAGCTGGGGTATGCAAAGATAAAGCTACCAAAGCATAGGTTTCTATGTAATGAATGTGTACTGATACTGAGAGGCTTTGAGTCTGTAAAGCTGGTTAGAGCCCAATGACAGTGGCAGTGTTTGGAGGGTTGCACAGTGGAAGGCATGTTTGGAACATACACTTCCAGAAACATTAAGGGAATCTCCTGTGACGTTGCATTACTGAGATCTCTAAATGCAAGCCTGCCATGCATGCACTGAAGTAATCACTGTTGGGGAAGAAACGTAAGGAAGTATAAATTATAGCATCTGGCATATTTGAGAATGAAAGAAAAGGTGGAGGAACAATTGCAGGGCAAAACAGGCCAACCCTTTTAGCCATAGATGAAGGCTGTAGGCCAGACCTAATGGAATCAAATGAAATTAAAAGGAAGAGATTATTTATCCTGTCAGTCTATTATAAGAAACGGGTACTAAAAAAGCCTGTTCATGGGAGGTGTCCTGAACAACAGACAGAAACAATCATGTGGGGTTGCTGCTACCCAATCAGTTTGGATGACATAGGTTTGCACACTGTACAGAGCAGGTGCTAAATGCTCAGTGTAGACTGTTTTCAGGACTCAAATGGAAATCAGTGTTTCCAAAGAATGTCTCATTGATCTATCGCCTATATTAGAGCTATTATCAGAACTGATGACATCCTTGTAGACATCAGCTGAACTAGTAAGATTAGAGCTCATGTAATATGGACAAAATCAGGACAATTACTTAAGTGAAACTCTGCCAAAATACATTCCTTTTTGTGGAAATCTGTCTCTTTACTTCAGTGGTCACTGGATCAGACTTGGACCTGCTGATTCCTTCTCTTCAAAATAGTGTGTATCAGTCTTTGTGGAAAAATATCTTAGTAGTCAAAAAACATTGGCAGTGCTTTTTAGAATGTCCAAAGCTTTGCTGGTGGATTGAGTCCAGGCAAAGAAAATTTCAATTGGGAAGAGGTAGTTTCAATTTAGTTTGTGTGACAAGAAGGAAAACAAGGGACTGCAGACATGTCTTGTTTTCTCGGTGCTAAGAACTGCTCATATTAAAATGTCATGAGCAATAGTAAAAGAAAGCCTAGATAAAGTTTCTCAAAGTGTGTATATATATATATATAAGAAAGTCATGCAATACTATATTGGAAGAGCAAGAAAATGCCCAGTAATCTTCACTACCTAAAAAGAATCTGATAAATTGCATGAAAGAATTTCAAAGAAGTTTCTAGAGAATTCACTATGGAGAAAGAAAACTGTAGCCTTTTGTGGGGGGGAATGACCTTCTGTAACTGCATCATTCCCAAAAGATACCAAAATAAATCTTATTTGCCTCTCCACCATGTGTTAGATTTTTGACTGACAGCAAATTACATAGGGCTGGTAAATACAGCAGTGGTATTCAGTTTTTAAAAAGTTTAAAACTCAAACAAGTGCCATCTCAGTGGTGGATTTCATTAGATGATCACATGGCTAGAAGACAGAATAAGACAGAATAGACTCAGTTGTTCTGGTTTCATTGTCCAGACCTCCACAGACTTTCTCTTCAGCTTGGACAACCTAAGGTCAACCCTAACAACCCACAAAAATCAATTGTATTCTGAGAGCTTTGTGTCAGATCTTCATCTGTTAAACAGTGAGTTCATAGTATTTCTTCTTATTATTGTCCATTAGCTCTACAGGATCCATCGTTTTTGTCATCTTTAGCTGTACTGATGCAAACACCCAATTAATGACTTTGACACCTCTATGTTTTTTAGCTAATGAGAGGCAAACACCTAAGCTGGTTATTTGCTCTTGACAAATTATACTGACTAAACCTTCACACGATCATGGAGATGTCATTAGGTGCCCTAATACTTTTAGAAACCTGCCTCCTACATTTTTGAGGCAGGTATATGAAGGACAAAACAGAGAGAGGGATTTAGGAACTATAGCATTCAACAGTAACTCAAAGGAATTTAGAAGTTGCTGATTGGTATCGTGACACTTCAAGACAGCCATCTGGAAATGCTAAGAGGAGGAACAGACTTTGTCTTGTGTTTCTTCAGGGGTAGCTTTTTGCTCTCCCTTTAGGATTCATGCTTGTTGGAGATGATGGCTTCAAGCTGTGACATTTTTCAGAAAAATGAAATTTAGAATTTGGATTTGTTTGAATCCTCCTTCTGATTTGGAGTGGGGATACAAATTTAGATCTCCACATCTCTCCAAGTGAGCAGTCTAATCACTGGATTAGTCGATACTAGGACTGTCAAAGAGGGAGGCAGCTCTTATGGCTCTGTCTTGTGCAAAATAGACAAAATATGTAATAGGTCTGTGTTAACAGGAAGAGTTTGGATGCTCTGTAAGGCAAGGGGAAGTGAGGACCTGATGGTATAAGGCCTTGAACAGTCCATGTCAGGTGATCACATCGGTGAGGTAACTTTCTTTAGGTGATAGATAAAAACACTGAAGTCATCCCTCAAGTCAATTATTCTCAGCAGTCTGAATATAATTTTTCAGTTTTAATTTCTTTTTCTTCTGAACTTTTAACCTTCCTTCTTCAGGGCAGAACTCATCATAATTTAATAACCTACTTCATTTATTTGAGCTTCCCAAAAAGGAGTGTTTTGGCTTTGTCTGTGAATATGTTTGCACTGTTGGCATATTCCCCAATCTAATTTAAAACAGGCTAAGAGGATTTCTGAAGAGTATTTTCTGAAGGAAGGAGACATTAGTGAAATGCAGAAGCATTTAACGAGGGAGCTGGGTATGATAGTACCTTCTGTGTCCTGCCCAGCCTTCCTTTTCCCATCCTTGCTTACTGATTTTGGGGCTAACTGGTGACATCCCTTCTCCATTTCCTCCTCAAACACCTTTTACACTTAGTTATCTTCTTTTTTGTTTGTTTCTGAATCCCACCACACCCACCAGCCAGCTGTATATAATCTTCTGTGTGTTCATGCTTCAGAGATGTTCCAGGTCTTCCAGATTGATTGGCAGCAAAAGCTCTCTAATCAGCTTTGGCAAATGTTCATTTAAGACATTTTTCCATACATTATCCTGATGGGTTACCTACAGATAAATCAAATGACCTAGTCACATTGCTTTTTCCCCTTTTTGGAAAATATCAGACTATACAGATAAAGATTGAAAGGCATCTGACACTGATGATAGCAACAAGCTTATCTAAGCTATTAGAGACCCCATCATCCATTCTTAAGAGCTGGCATAGGTTCCTTTCGGTTTGATAGGTATTTACTTCTGAGCATCATTTCTATTTCAATATCCTTCAGATACTGAGTGTGAAACAGCTGTGACTGCTTCAAAATCTCTTCGCTTCTGTTTTCTTTCTTATCTCCTGTTACAACTGCCAGCATAGAACCTCCTGGTCATACGCTAGTAGCTATTGTATCTCATTGTTCTGGTGCATGTATTGATTTGAGACTTTTAACCTCATCTTTACCTTCTAAAACCTCAAGCATAATACTAACACATCATTTATCACCAAAATGGCACTAAAATCAAGAGTCATTACAGATGCAAAAGTTATTCTTATTGCCAGTTAGTTGATTTCTGGGGAAAACCATGATTTACATAAAAGAAAATGCACGTTGTTGATGCCCACAGTACTATCAATAAAGATATTTTCCTAATATTTACAAAATAGTCTTTGGATTCTCTGATTTTCACCATAACATGTGTGTACTTTCTTCTTCCCCTTTCTCTATGGTAGGTGATTGAAAAGCATGAGATTTTAAAATCTGACTTAGGAGACACTGAGTTTCTGGGTATGTTTGACTCCTTCCATAAGGGAAAATGCATATACACAGGAAAAGACAGACCTCTTTTATAGCCTACTGTATTTCTTCACTCCTACAAACTGGCATCTCAGCTCCGGATGCAAACCTACACCACCCTCAAATCTCACACCTCTCTCTCCCTCTTATTCACACATCAGCCACCCACATCCTCCCACGTCCTGAGCCAGAAGTGCAGCTCCCAGCACAGCCTGAGTTCCTCCAGCAAGCACTGTAAGTGAAGCAGCCAGGCAGCGTGGAGCCACTGGCATACACAGAAACAAGCTCTAATTAATTGCTGGGCTGAGGGTAACTCTGTAGAGTGATAGTAAAGGCTCAGCTCGACTAAATGTTTCTGCACACAAGGAGCTGGAAATTGCTTTTCCCACCTGAAAAAAGTGACACTGAGCCCATGGTCACAAGGGTCGTTTAGCCTCTCTGGGCACCAGCTCCAGTGCTGGACCATTCTCACTGTGATGTTTTGCTAGCATCTGATCAGAGTTTCCCTGGCTGTGACCTGTGCTCGTTGACTCTCAGCTTTTCTCTGTATGCCTCTGAGAAGGATCTGGCTCAGTTCTTTTTAGCACTGCCCATTATGTAGTTATTACAGCAGGCAGATATATGTGCACACAATTTTCTTCTGTAGGTTGAACAAACCCAAGTCTCTCATTCATGTATTGCAGTCCTCTAGTATTTTAGCATACCTCTGCTGGACTTCTTTCAATTTGACAGTGTCTTTTGTCTGCTGGGGAGTGCAGACTGGGTCTGGTACTCCAGATGATGTCTCAAAAGTGCTGAACAGAGAGAATAAGCACTTCCCTTGACCTGCTGTCTACATTTTTGCTAATGCAGCCTTGTATGCCATTGACCATCATGCCCCATTAAGGTGTATTGCTGACTCATGGTCAGCTTGTCTGCAAACGCCAAATACCCTGTTCACCTGGTGAGTGAGCCGCCACACAGCACAGTGCTCTGCTCTCTTACCGAGACTTCTTTTTCTGGGTTTCTATTTCCTTTTTGTGCTGTAGATGAGATACTGCTCCTTTAGCTTCCCCATTGGAGGTGTAGTGAGTCTTGTGTCTAAGACTAAGTTTATGAGCTTTCCACATCTAGTGATGCTGTTGCCTGGTTCTGGACAGTGGTAAAATGTTACGTGGCCACCTAGACAATATAGGTTACAATTAGGCATACTGTTCACACAGAGACAGACCCCCAGACACACTCTTTTGAAGAGTGCTTTTGCAGAAAGCTCAGTAATGGAGAAGAGTTTCCTATAGGCTGTTCCTATCCAGTTACATATCCATTCCAGAGAGCTCTAATTGCTATTTAAATGGAGACACAGAGCATGAGACTATTGAGGATTGCATGTGCTCCATCTTCCAATACTATGAATATTTGTAACTGTATTGGTGATAGACACTTCCTTGAAGTTTGTTATATCTTTGTCTGTATAGCCTCATCTCCTTGTGCCGTTACATCTGACCATTCAAGCCCATTCACCATTCCTGGACTCCGGAATGGTTTGACAAGCCTTATAGAATGATAACGTTTTCTTTGCTGTTATGTTGCCACAGTAGTTTATCTGGCAGCAAGAATGACAACTACAGCAGGCGCTTTTCTTCTTCATTATATAAGACTGTTGGTCCTTATGGTATTGTCTTTAAAACGGGGAGGTAAAGGAGACTAGACTGTGTTGTGATGGTCAGCATCGTTCCTGAGTTGTGCTGTATAGACTATGATATGACCTTCTCCTCCTCCCCTTCCCACTATTGCATGATGCTGCCATTTGAAGAGATGGCTGCCTGTAGCAGCAGCAGAGAAGATGGGGAATGGGGCCAAGTCCTTACCAGCTAGAAACATCCCAGTTAACATTAGAAGAACAGCTGTTAGGTGCCTCTGAGAATTGTTGAAGGGGAAACTCTGGGAATTGCTTCTTGGAAAAAGGGTGTGCTTAGTCAGCTTCTCTAGAGATTTTAGCTGACAGAGAATCTGTAGGTATTTGCCTTCAGGGAGCAGGAGGCTGATAGCCAGCATGACAAAGATGAGTCATACTGGTAGGAAACCTCAGCAGGAGTTATATTAGGGATGAAGTATGAAGACCTGGAGCCAGCTGGGAAGGCTGGATGGATATTCTTGTGTTGTTAAGTTTTTCAGTAAATGCAAATTCCCAAAATGGAAATGTTTTCTAGGACTTGTCGAACTTGCTGGGAGAATATGAAGGGAACCGAGAGCCGTGGCGTTAGCCGGGTTACACTCCGCCACAGGGATGCGTGCCCTGGGATGGGGCAATGTTGGCTTCCTCCCCAGGCAATAACACAAATGCAGATTGAAGACAGAGACTGCCTTTCACATCAAGAGTGTCTATGTTCAGTTAATATTTCTTTGCTCTTTTGCTCCCCTCTGAGTCATCTATTGTTCTTTGTTCCTAGAGCTTCTCCATGAGAGAGTCCAGTCTTGGTGATATTAATTTGCTTTGTTTTTCAGGAGCAATTGCCATTTAAAGCTATTTGTTAGCTTCCTTTCTTTATTCAGTCCATATATTTGACTTGTTTCTTCTTTTGTATCTTTGTCCTATAAGGATTTTCATGCTTTCTTTTTGCCTTACTTCTCTAAAACGCTTAGCGTTGTCTCCCAAATTGCTCTTTATATGTGTGTCCTGGATTATCAACTTCCATGCACTGGACTAAAAAAGCACTTGTGCTTCCATTGCTCTTATTTTAATTCTACTTCCTTTGTGAGAGAAAAAAAAAAGTCAGCTAGTATAAATAAGTAATGTGCTCCATTTATAAAAGTAGAGCTGTGCTAGGAACAACTTGGGCTTTTAACTGATTCATCTGACCTTTGTTTATATGGTAATGTTCTGGGAGAAGGGACTCATCTACATATGTATATCAAGACAGACATATTATTAGTGTTCAGTAAAGTTAGTCATAAAGAGGAAGGCACCATCCAAAAAAGTTTATAAAATGTCAGATTTTTTTTTAATAAGAGAAAAAAATATAGTCTTCATGGCTTGAGAACTTATTTTTTATCTTTGAAAAAATAACTATCCTTTTTTTGGAGGAGGATTGTTGATAAGAGAACCACATTTCAAATGCTAATGTCATACTGAGACAGTTCTGACCACACAGTATGAGATGGAGCAGGCTGAGTAACCAGGGTGACATTTAATGCAAGTGGTATTAGTGTGGGGGTACTCTGAAGTACAGCTGTCATCATGAGCTGGTTCCCAGGGTAGGAGGAGAATAAGAGCAGGTATCCAAAAAAGTCATGGTGTCAGCTCTGTGATCGTGTCTCAGGCTTGGGCACAGGTCTGATTGCTAACAGCATGTGTGGTACCTCTCTGTTCTCGGAACATGGGAGATGGCTTCTCAAGTAGCTACATTTCTATCTCCATCCTTTATCAGTGTACATGCTAAGTTTTCTAAGCAGAGATATAGTTACACTCTAATTTTAGTGAATCATCTCATCTGAACACAGATATCCTGAATATTAAAAAAAAAAATATTAAGAGAGATTTGCCAGCTATTGAAAGTGCTCCCATCCCTGCAATGAATGCAGTAAGCTGTGGTTATAAAGAGGAAAGTAGAACTACCTCAGATGTGAAACACCATCCAAACAACATCTACATAGAAAGAAATTACATTTGTCAGTTGATTGTCATTCTCTGAAGGGATCCTATATTCTAACTAACCTGCAGGCAGTGTGAAATTCAGGTAGGCATAAGCAATGGGAGAAACCGTCTTCTATAGTGATGGAAAGCCAACAGAAGGACTGCATTCATCTTTCAGGACTGGCCTTTCCGTGACTCAAAAGACCCCATCAATGATCCAAAACCTAACCAAAACTTTGAGCTTAGAACATGGAGCAATTCACTTGGAAGCAAAAATTTCATTAATTATTTGGTGATTGATACACTGACTGCAGTGAAACCAGCAGCAGAAGTAGCTCAGGTTTTGCAAATAATTTTGTTTATTCAGAGCTTATTTCTACTACTACCTGGAATAACTGCAGAAGCTCCTGACAGGTGTCCAAAAAAGGCTTTTCCCATTTTAAATGCTTTAAAGGTCCTATACCAAAGCCCATTCACCAAACTCCTTACTGAAACTCTGGATATCGTTGAAAACCTGTGTAATTATTTCTGACTAAAAGCTGCCATGACAGCAATACTGTGCTGTCTCGAATCCTGTAATGTCAATTACAGCTCTACAAAATTAGTATAAAATTTCCTTTTTCCACAGTTTAGTCAAGGACTCCAAAACCTACTTGGGCCCCTGAACCAGTACTGCTTGTTTCTATACTGCCTCATCATTATTCATATTGTGATTTATACAGTAAAAAAGCTGGCTCCCTACTTTTCCCAAACCCATTACATGTTCTGTTTTGCTGTTATGCTCTTTTACATTCTTAAAAAGGTTGTCTACAAAATGTATTGCACTCTTTTTGCCCCTGTTTTGGCTGCTTTTTTATTATCTTTCCCTCTCTACACTGACCATACATGCAGGATTTTAGTTGTTGTTATATGCACTGTAACCTAATTATGGAAAATGAATTGATTTCCTCAAGAAAATTGTGACTGAATGACATCATTTGACTTCACACTGTCTCACTAACATGTTTGGCATCATTCAGGAGCATTCATCTGCACAAATGAAGTTACACACAATAAGACATAATTTTGGAATGTGTTCTTTCTATCTGACCTCACCTCCTTGGATTAACATGGTGACTTTGCTTACTATAATAAATTATCACAGAGTGGTTTCAGAGTTGGGTTTATTAGCATGGAGGGAGGTGCTCAGGAGAATATAATATTCTCTTATGTGTTCACTACCATGCACCGGGCAGACATCTTGCTCTGCATTAGGGCTGTCTCTACCTCTGGGACAGAAGCATTCCCCTCCATGCTGTGCCATCTTCTGTAGTTACACGCAGTTTCTATCATCAGCAACAGACCAGCAAGCACTGGTGAGTACATACATTCTTTATAACTGAGGTATCATGATTTCTGAAATTTCCACACTGGTAAGGAAAGGTATCAGATATAGCCCCAATAAAAGGTATTTTGTCTGGTTATAATATGACTAGACCCTTTTAATGCTACTTTACTCATGCAGTAGAGGATATTTCCAGTTGAGAAAAGGTGAGGAGTTATCTACCGTATGGTATGTCAGGTTAGAGTAACTACAACCTTATCAACCTTCCAGTGTTGTTAGAATCAAAGCATAATTCACCCATATATCCCCATGCACATGCATTCTCTTTGCTTTGTGTTCTTAACAGGAAAACAACATAAAGAGTATTTGACAATCAGGCTGGATAACCAAAAATCCATGCAGGTCTGCGTGAAATGGGTGTAGTCTAATCCTACTCAGGTTATCATATATCCATTTTAAGTTTGACCTCAGTCAAGATTATATTCTTTGAGCCTGCCGGTGGCAATGTATTTACAAAACCAATGCTATGTATAAGGCTGTCCGAATCAAGGCAGTAGAGAAAAGTGTATCTCAGATCCAGGTGTGACTGGGTAGTTTTCTGACAGTGCAGAATGAGTGTAGAGTGCAGGGTCTTCTTGCATTTCCACAGCCTCTGCGTTTCTGAAGCAGTGCAAGGTTACAAGGAGGGTCCACTTTATACAGGCAGAAAAATCTGCAGAAGATTGAAATGAATGATGACACAATCTTCCTGAAAGAAAATTTAAGCACACAAAGTGAGGTTGCTTGGATGCTTGCTATAGGTATGACCTACATACACAGATTTAGAGAGCTAGACCAATTAAAAAAAAAAAAAAAAAAAAGAGTAGAAGCTTCATCCCAGCTGCAGTTCCTCTTTTTCCAGCAAAAGAGGCCATTGCCCTCATTGAAATGCTGGGCCCCCTCATCACTTTAGGATTTCTGTGGCAGCCTGTGATTTGACTTTATTTTTTTAAATTACTTAAAAGTAAGACCTGTAAATAAGCTGCTTTCAAATCTGTGTTTTCTCTCATAAGAAAATCATAAGAATGTCATCCAGACAACTTAGAGAAGCCTGTCCTTTGTTTTGTGCTGAATTTGAAAACACTTCCTGTAGATAACCTGTACGTAAATACAGTTCACAATAGTACAAGTGACTTCGAACACTTTTCTTCATTGTTGGTAACTCTTGGGTTTTAATCAACAGGAGAGATCATATCAAACTAATTTAATATTGTTAATTCAAATGACAGCTAGAATTAGTCACAGCTGTGAGAGCACTGGAAGTTCCAGAATAGAGTCTCTGCATAGAAACGTTATGTTTAATACTCACTCAACGCTAACGTTTGGGTAAGGGCAGAAGGGGTTGGTAGTCTTTTGCATTTTATTTACTGCACACAGGAGGTAATACTAAATAGTCTTGTGACAGCTGCCTCACCATAAACACATTCCAAACACATACATATCCCCAAATCATAAAATCAAGGAGAAAAATAAATAGGTTAGCCTTTCCGGATAGATGCTCTCTGAGCCACTATGGGTACCCATGATACACTTTTAAACTTATTCCCACACTGGTGAAAACTAGTTTGGTTCGGTTGTTGGGATTTTTTCTTTTTTTTCTTCCCTTTTTATTTTTTAAGTGGCAATTTCTGCCTAGCTTCTGGGAACTACAGCTCAAAAAATTATTGAAAATAATTTTTGATAAAGTCAAGTAGCAATACAGCAAAGAACAGAAAAAACTTCCCTACCTGCTTCAGGTCCCTCTGAGCTTTGATCAGCTCTTGCCCTTTGCTGGGGTGACAAATACACCCTTTGAGTTGCCTGGTTGCGCCCTATACCCTTATTTTACAACAGCAGGCTCACTCATCACAAAACGTATGTTTTCATGTGAAACCACAGGGAACTTGGTGGTTTCCGCTATTTTAATCCTAAAAGTAGGCAGTATTTTACAGCTGGTTTGATTTCAAGACAACCACAGCAAGCAAAAAGAGCTTTTTAACCCTCCGGGTTGTAGCATAAAGCTATTCAAAAGTTTCAGAAGCCACTATGAAGAGCCCCCAGTTGATGATTAAAAATAATAATGTCACAATTCCCATGGATTTTGGCAGTTAATTTGTGATTTATTAGTGCTTGAGTTGGGAATTACTGATCTTGGCAAACCAAAACGTTTGCTAATTCACCTACTAGTCAAGGCTACATGTCACAGCACTCATTTATTGTTCTGCCGTAAGGAGGCTGGCTGCACCAAATCCAGGGGCAAACCTGGAAGCGAAAGGAAGGCTCCAATCCACAAGACAGCTGAAACTTGCTTCCTGTTAAGCAACTTCATCCTGGGGCCCTCTAGCCAGAGTTTTTTCTGAACTAGAAGCTGGGGCTTTTTGAAAGGCTGTGAGGTCAGCTTTGTTGCAAAAAGTTTGCTCAGGCTCTTTTCAGTTAATTGCTGATTTCAGACCTCAGCTGTACATTTTGAGCCCAAACTAAGCTCCTACCTGTAAACACGCTTAACAAACCTGATCAAAACCTTTATTAATTTATCTATCTATTTATTTATTTATCTTTTCCCCTGCAGCGGAAGGCTGAGGAGCGGGGCCGAGGGCAAGGGCAGCGCAGCTCAAGGGAAGCAGAACGGGCCCGCCGAGCCGCAGCCGAGCGCATCAGCCAGACCCTGCGGCTCCCCGCGCCCGCCCAGCAGCCTCAAAGGGGACGCACCCTGCGCCTCGGCGCTGCTGGAAGGCGGGCTGCCTCGCCGCTTGCGACACGCGTCCGACTCAGCTGCTCCCTCGCCGTGCTGGTGAGCCCCGGGACTGCCCTGGGACTGCCCCGGCACTACCCCGGCGCTACCCCGGGGCTGCCCGCGCAGCTGCCCGGGAGCGGTGTGGGGCGGTGGCGGGAGCCCCGCCCCGGCCCGGCCCGCCTGCCGCACGGCAGGGCAGGGCAGGGGGCAGGTTGAGAGCACGGGGAGCAACAGCCGAAGGGACATCACTGGCTGGCTCTCAGAGCAAGAGACGAAGAAACGTTGGAGAGCTTCGGTGCGATGCAGGGGTGAGTGATACAAGCCTTTCTGTAAGAGGGAGAGGGGTGTTATAGGTGGGTTTTCATGCTCTGAAGAGTGCAGTGTTATTTTCATTTATTTTCACCTGCACAATGCCAGAGGAAGTGTTGCTCAGATTAAAAAACCTGTAATAATTTGTGAAGAATGATTTGCAAGTTGTAATTATAAGGGGTGAGGTGGGATAGGAGGGGAAAAAGAAATTTCTTTTGCTGAAGTGCAGAAGTGTCCCAGCTGCTCAGCAACGTGTGTGTGGTCAGGTGTGCTCCCTGCCACTCTGAGCTGGGCAGGCGAGAAGGTTGGTGTCAGTAAAGGTGGGACTCCTGCCGCCTCGTTTTATGGAGCAATTTGTCTGTGGCAAATGTTAGGTGCAGTTCTGCTGTATAAAGGGTTGCTGTTATTCTAGATTGGATGCTTTTGCTCCAGGTCTTCTTTGGGACTGGTTTAAAGGCCACTGGTTTAAAGTACACTTGTTAGCAGTCATAAGCAGCCAGCTTCTAGGTACTGCATGTGCTCTGGGTTTGGGGCAAGTGGGGAGAAGAGAGTTTTGGGTCTTCTGATAACCCTTTTTTAGATTAACATAAGCTTTGCTGGAGAAAAATGTTTTAGGTCCCGCTTGCAGCCTTCAGCTTTATAAACTGCTTTGTAAGTCTTACAGAATGAGTTAAGTTCCTAGTTGCATTACAGTTGTGGAGATGACTCTCTGATTTACAAAACCAGGGTGTAAAAAGTGTGTGGTTGTGTGTGCAGGTGCCTGGTCCTTCCTCTCAGTGGTGGCAAGTGAGGCCTGACTGGTGAAGTGCTTGCACCTGGGATGCAACTGATCACAGCCAGGTGTGGGCTCAGCCTCCTTAGAGGAGCCTCACACCCTAAATCCCAGTGCTCTTTATCGTCTTTCATTTTTTTTTTTCCAAAGACCCAAACCACCTGGCCTAAATTACTGTAATGTTCTTGGATTACTCTTTTGTCTGTGCTTGGTTGTGTAAGGGCTAGCTTTGACACGTATTGCATGTTTAAAGCAAGACACTTTACCTCTCTGTAGACATGCACTGTGTTGGCATAAACACATGTGTTCTTGCCTTTTCCCTACAAAATCAGGTGTTTGTAGTTCTGTGATTAGGTTAATTAACTCTGTGCTTTTGGTTCCTTTCTTCTGGTTTGGAGCTTGGGAACTATAGCTGCTTAGCACTTCAAGGATTCAACTTCTTTCAAGCTACTTGAAATATCCAGCTTTGGATGTGTGTTACTGAAGTGATCATTTGTCTTCTTTAAAAGCCATGGTCTCTTGAGGTACGTTGTTGCTTTATTGTTGTGAAGAGAATTTTAAAATCCTGCCTCGGTGCTTTTGCCCAAGCACCTTACCAAGTAGGTAGCCTCAATGCTACAACCTGGTCCAACTTTCACTGAAACCAGTGAAAAATCATGTTGTTAACCTCAGTGGTAGGTGGGTTAGCTGTTCTGGCTTGCAAAAGTACTCGAGTATTACCACTGTAAAGGCCAATGGGATAGCATAGCTGTAAGTCTCTTTACAGCCACTGTGAAAGTCTCATTACAGCCACAAAACTTCCCAGGTATGCATGCTGGGCAGCAACTTTTATCTGAGTTGTTTGGTGTTTCCCGTGGTGTTCTTCTGTTGGAAGCAGAAGCTGGTGGAGTGTTTGTTGGAGGGATTTTTGAGCACTGCAGTAACAGAAGTGAGAAAATAGGTCCTTGTTTGCTTCCTTCTGCACCCCTGAAATCACAGGAAGGAACTTCAACTCCCATTAAGAGATCTCCCCCCCGTATTCTTTTTTGTTGTGTTCTGCCCCCAAAAGTCTCACTGCTGTTGTGAAACTCCTGATATCCACGTGGGTTAACCTTACTGGGGAAAATGGAGTGTGCGACCTCTTTCAACAGCTTAGTGAAATTAATGAAACCAGACTTTAGTTAAATTGGTCACCAGCATGAACAAAGATGGCTTCATGTGAATGCTTGGAGGAGAAAGAGATGGGGGGAAAGGGTGAGGTGCATCTCTTAAGATGCTGAGGGTGGTTCTGGTTGAAGGAATAGAATTCACTAGAGTAGAGTTTCTTTCACTGCGGTGAATGTGTCTGCAGGCTTTGCCACCTGTAAGGCAAGAGCAGCTGTTGAGTGTGATGCTGTGCAGCTGGACTCAGGGCCTTAGTGGGATACTCATGTATGTGCATCAGGATCTTGATGCGGAACTGATCTGAGGCAGTACTATGCTTACAACCGTTCCTCCGTCTCTAGTCTGGTAAATATTTCTCCAGTGCTTCTGAAGGACAGTCTGCATCTGTCCTCGGTGCGCTGCTACTCTGTGTGACTCCAGTACAAACACCATTGCCCCTGGTCCCCAAGAGCTCTGGGTGCTGCTTCCTGCATGTGGCTCTGCCTTCGGCATTGGTGTGAGTAGGGATAAATGGCTTATAGGACTTGGGTTATTTCCAACGAAGTTGTCTTCTGAGTGTAACCACCCAAAATTTGGTGTCTCTCCAGGGCCTGGGAGCCACCGTCAATCAGCTGGTGCTCCATCTGGAAATACCAGTATCAAAACAATGAGTCTAAAGCATGGAGGGGTTGGAAGCGGTGGGAATTCGTGGAACATTTTACCACTTTACAAAAGCCCAGAAGAACCTTTGTCTTTGGGGGAAAATGCTACGTAAATTGCAGGTGTTTGTTTTTTTTTTTTCTGTGCTGGTATCTGGTCCTGCAGAACTTGTGCAATAGTCTCTCACCGTGGTCTTGCTGCTGGTGAACTCAGGAGCAAGGAAAAGTGTTGTTGTCTGCTGTAAAATTGATGGTGTGTTTAAAGATGAGCATGTGCTTAACTGTATACTTTTTTGTTGGACTAAATCCACGTGCAGAATGCTGTTTCTTATGTTATAGCATCTGTAAATGGGAAATATTTCCCTCCCCTTTGAAGCTTGCAAGAGGCTAACTTGTAATTTTTTACATATAGCCAAGATTATTTTTTTTTTGATGAACAGTTGCTATTTAAACATCAAGCTTCTTCGGTACATACAGTAAAACGGGGCAGAAAACAGCTGTTAAGGAGAACGCCCTCTGTGAATCATCTCTAGTCCGAGATTGCCCTCTCTTGGAGATTGTCAGTTGCTGCAGCGGGCTCGGAGGGGTCTCTCACATCGTGTCATCCTTGCTTTGTAACTGACCCTTCCTTTTACACCTCTTTTGGGTTTTGGTTTTGTTGGTGGTTTTGGTTTGTTTTTTTTTTTTTTTCCCCCCAATGTATGTTGTCCTTTGGAGGAAATGCTAGAAGTTTAAAAATAATTCAAGACACTTGCTGATGTGTTCACCCCAGCGTAGACAACTGTCTTTTAAGTGATTTTATTATTTTTTTCCCCCCTTCCTTCAGAAACAAGGGAGGATGATGGAAGATCAGAGATAGAACAACCTTTTAAACCATTACCATTTGCTTAAATGTAACAAGAGTAGAGTACCAAGGAGCAAAAGGGATGTAGATGACCAAACCAAGCTGAATTTTGGGAGGGATTTCAACATCAAAGTACTTCAACACCGTAGGAATCTTCCCCTGTGCTAGTATGCAGTGTCTTAAATCTCCTAGCTGATCATACATGATTTTGAATTGTATTCTACTTAAATGTTTCCGGTAACATCTTTTTAGTAATATGACCAGGCCAACAAGAAGGAATATGGACTAAAAGTTGTCTTTGGCTAAAACAGCATTGAAATGTTTGTTTAGATTGAGCTAGACTGGCATCTTGGGCTGGTAGACCTGCTTATCCAACCTTATTCTGGTGCCTAAAACACACAATATTTATTTTATTCATCTGTCAAGGTTAAAAAAAGAAAAAATCTCCAAGGTGTTTTAAGGTGACAAAATTAGTCTGGTTGGTTTGCAGAACACTCTCCTACCTTGCTGCTAAAAGTCTGTCTTGGTAGATTTTGGCGAGTAGCTTATTTGCTTTAAGCAGAAAAGGTATGTGAACATTTCTGCTGACCTAGGAGGTTAATTTTATTTTACTGCAATGCTCTCCTGGAGCCTGATTTTTGCCCCATTTCAGGGGATATCCTGAGGCCAGAGAGATTCTTCCTCTGATCCATGTTCCTGGCCAAGAGAAATATGCCCTTGACACTGAAAGTATACCAACAGGCAGAAGACAGTAAGGCTTGCAGAAGGGAGGCAATCCAGAGCAGTGCTGTAGGCAGCTTGGTAAGACCATTACGGCTTACGTTGGTTTTGCTTAACTTGTTTTCAGGGGCATCTTCTCAGAGTGAGCCTGCCTACCTTTGGGTTGAGAACCGCAAGGGGCTAAAATACTTTTTGGCTTATTTGGGGTCACATTATTTGTCACTTCTTTATGGAGTACTGGAAACTTGGGCTCACCCCAGCATGATCTTGTATCTGTGCTGGATATGGATTCAGACAAGCCTTTAGTTGTCACGTATTCCCAACAGTGTTCTTCAGCTCACTGAATTGGTATTTGTGTCAGTTCTGCTACAGCAATTCCAATGGAGAAAATGCTTTTTCTTTTTCCAGGAGAACAAGGAAATTAATTGATTAACTCTTGTTGACTCACCAAAGTTGTGGCATCCTTCAAAGACATCCAACTTAAAAAGGGGTGTTCTGAGTTTCTGTCTCTAACAAAAGTAGCTTTTCAAGGGTGAAATAAGTTATCCACTGTGTTCTTCCTGTGCAGTAAACGCTCCCTCTGTCTATTAAGACTAGAAAATGCCCAGCTTTTGTGTTCTTTGCACAAGCTGATGTCTGAGAACATTCTCCTGTGGTGGTGGGGGCATGTTCTTTCCAGAGCCTGTAGGGGGTGGAAAATTATTTTGACCTCAAACCTTAATTCAGAGGTGCTGAATATGTAGCCACTCTAATAGCAGGAGTTTTAAGAGCATCATTCCCTCAGATGCTTTAGACTTTAAGCTATGGTGGAATAAACATTTTAAGATCAGTTTTTCTCAAGACCCTTGGCTACCATCAGAACTGGATCCAATCAGAACAGTACTTGTTACAGGTTAGAATAGCTGCTGCAAGATTTGGCTTGGGGTTTGAATTTATGTGGGCTTCAATTACTTGTAACTATGGTGGTATTTCCACACAGAAAATCAAAATAAGTAGCTAGTCAGTTGTCTTGTAGTGTTTAGCACATCTCACTGTTTTGTAAATACTAGGACAGCCTGTAGTTATATATAGATAGATAGATACGCCTGGTGTTCTTTGGATGTTTTCAGATCCTAGGCTTGTGGTTTTTAACCAGTGAGGTCTCAGCATGTTTCAGGTGAGGCACGAGGCTAAACTTACTCTCTTGTCTCCCCTTTCTTACTGGAGAGGAGAATCAGCAGCACAGGAAGACCAGGGTGTCTTTTAGCACCTGTTACACTGAGATGTTGGGTCTGATATGGCTGTGTCAAAGTCCTTCTTTCTCCAATGCCCTCTGCAGCTTGACATGCTGCTGCTCCTGCTTTTCAAATAAGCTGAGAAGGAAGGAAGTGGCATGCCTCCTGCAAGCAAAAATTCTTATACTGCACAAATAACATTTTCTACTTTCTCACTTCCAGCACTGAACCTCTTGTGTGACGTTCATTGCTCCTCCCTCTGAGTTTTATTTTCATTCGCAGCTACAGTAACTCTCTTCGAGGCTCTTAACATCTCAGTCTTCACTGTTTCCTCCCATCCAGATCCAATTTCACATAAATGCAGATGGGGACAAGGAGCAAGAGGGAGAGGAAAAGAAGGTAACAGCCTAGTAGGGACAGCAGCTGGGTGGAATGGAAGACTTGCTGGGAAAGACTATTCTGGGAGACTCATCAGATGAGTCTTTTGCCTTACTCCCTTTTGCAGTACGAGGGGAGCATGTTGGTGCTTTCGACCTTCTGAAGGGTGATGTCCTTGCAGTCTCCTTTCTGGTGATGAAGAGAGCACTCACAGGGCTGGAAGGTGGTTTAGCTGGCCAGTGATGTGCAGGCTCCTGTGAAACTTACCTTTGGCTTCACTACCCCAAGGGGCTGTACAGGAAGTTTCTGCTGTGATTTGAAATCCCAGGGTTCCGTGTCCAAGAGAGCAAGTGAAGGAGATCCGGTGTCAGTGCAAAGACCGGTTTTTATAAAAACAAAAAGGCAGGTGAGGAGAGGGATTTCGGTGGGGCACAGCTACAGATTGTGCTGTGAGCTAAAATGTGCTGTCTGGTTTCCTGCACAGCCACTTGCATCTAATGGTGTGGCTGAGCTCTGGCTGCAGCCTGTCCCTCCATGAGGTATTAATGCTGTCTTTCCTTTCCCTACCTATTGTCAGGACTCTTACAAGAGCCTAATAGCCCTGAGGCCGCTGTCTTTGTCAAAATGGGATTGAAATCAGGCAGCTAGATTTAAAAAGGGAAAATAAAACCCAGACCTCCTCTGGGAAGAGGGGCAAGAAGGACAGCAGAAATTACTGAATTTGCTGCTTCTGCTTCTACTTCAACAAATGTGGTAAGATAATTTTTCTTAGAACAGCTCAGGATTTTGCATTATTGAGGGTTTTTTTTGGAGTTGTGTTGGGGTTTTATGTTTTTTTTTTTTTAACCTGATGACTTATTTTGATGTCTGACTACAGGTAAAAGATATCCAAAAATCCTAAACCAGTATCTTTAACAATTGTGTTTCATATGTGATATAAAAACACCCATACAAAACGCATCAAAAAAGCAGAAAGTATTTAATTTTTTCCCTGTGGGCTCTGTCCCTGTTTATCAGCAAGACAAGCCACCAAACAAGTAGCAAAGCCAATGATGTTTTAATCCAGTTGACCTGCGATCTGTTTTGCTGCTGGCTCACCTACTGCACTGACCCCTGTTTGCCCCATCCTTGCATGTCTGGGGTCAGCACTGGGGCCTGGGGTAGGAAGGAGTATTTGCAGTGACTAGTGAAGAGGCACATCCATACTGGCTGCTACCAGCCGAGGAGTATTCTAGCTATGTTCCTCCTTTGCTTTCCCCAAATGAGGCATGAATTTGACTGTAGCCCACCTTCTCAGCTGCTAATTCTCGGGAAGTGAGTTGGGATTTTATCCGAGATTTCCTGTATCAAATTTGATTGAAATTGGCTAGCAGATTAAAAAATACTCTCAGCTGATGAGGTAAACAGACCGCAAAAAAAATATACCTTTTTTAGAAACTGAGGAGGAAAAAAAAAAGAGCCTAGCAGAGCTTAGGGATCCTTTTGCAAGATGTTGGGTTTTTTTTCCTACTGGAAGTTAGCTGAGAAATTAAAACCATTTGACTCTGACATATGTACAAATACAGAACCAAGCCTGGAAATCTGTGGGGAAAAATGGAGCATCCTCTTTGCTCGGACTCCGAAGCCGTTCCCCAAAAGGTGGCAGTCTCTGCTAGCAGGAATGTGTCTCCTGGCAGATGGATGCTTTTCCTTAAGGTTCGTTCAGTTCTGTGTTCTGCATTGGCTGGGTTTTTTCCCTCCCCTCCTCCCCCATAACCTTTATCTTTCAAACGAGACCAGCAGCCTGTATATTTGACAAATATTTGTCTAGCACTGTAAGTGCACACAGACTTAAAAATGACCTTTGAGTTAAACCAGAGCAGATTCCCACACAAAAAGGAATTAGTTTTAGTTAGGGTGGGTTTTTTTTCCTAAGCTGTATAAACAGAAATTATTAGAATGCATGCTATGAATGCTTCATCTCTGCATCTGTGGCTGGGCTTCCGCAGCTTTTTTTAAAATGTCATCACAGCTACAACCATTCCCTAAAAACCATGCTGAAGGCCTGGAGCCGTGCTATCCAGTTAAAAGGAAAGCTTCCTGACTTCTTCAGTTTACATGGTTTGGGGTCACATCTGAAGGACCTGAAGCTGTCCCTGTATCATAATGCAGACCCTGTGGAGCTGGCACTTTTTGCTTACCAATGTTTTTCTGGTGGAGCTGTGTTTTACTTCCTTGCCTGCACTCTACAGCTACACAGGCGTGTGTTTTCCTGAGCCGCCACTGGGTCTGATGGTAAGAAGCCTGTGGATCCTCCTGCAAAATCTGACCAGTGGTGATCACAAGCTGAGGGGGAATGCAGTTCACACCCTGATGTTTCCACCCCCCAGTCCCATCACATCCTTACACACATGATTTCCTCATCTACTTCTATAGTCGTCTCAATGAAGAGCCCAATGAATCTAAGGAAAAGAGTGGAAAATGTCTGAAGAAGCAGTTAATTCTGTCCTTCCACGTGAGTTCAGAACCCCAGGTTTACCTCTTGGGACACTCAAAGGCATGTGCTAGTTGTTGCTTAAAAAGAAATGGAAAACCAGACTGTCCAGAATGGATCTATTGCACTTAGGAGCCTGACAGTTGTATTTCAGCCCCTTTTTGAGGTAGGGCTAAATTAACAAGGGTATTCTAGAGACAAATTCACTGAGACTAGAGCTGTTTCTGCTGTGCAGGCATTCTAAAGTAGCTTTGTCTTCACTGCATGACCATGTCGGTCTGGTTGGAATGAAAGGTTCTTCATAGGAGTAGTAATTCAAACTAGTGTGGTATCACTAGAAATTTCATTTAACTAAGCTGTTTGTATCAGTGAGTCTGTTCTATGACTGTCTTATCATATTTTTTTTTTAAATACTCATTAGTTAACAAATCTGACTTACCTCCACTCAAAAATTACATGACTTAGAACAAAAACCTGGATTTTCTGGGGGGTGTTGGGTTTGTTTGTATGTTTTAAGAATTGAGTTTGCCAGGCCTTGAGGAACTAGTGAGTACAAAATCCAGATGCTTGCCTTGCTACTGATTTTTGGAAGAGCTTTTGGTTCCACTGTTGCCTGCAGTGAGGTTTCACACAATGGGATAAATAGTCAAAAGCCAGCAGCACAGAAAAGGGCTAAGGGCAGCTCTGTATCAGAGAAGGTAGATCAGAGCTGGAGAAGATTCAGAGCAGAGCAGCAGTAGTTGTCAAAGGCACTGAACAGCTCCTGTACAGTGGCAGGTAGGCTTGGGATGCACTTTCTTGGGAAAGAAACAACTGAGAAAGGATGGATAAAAGTCTTTTGATGCCGCAGGGAAGGAGAAGATTAAAGGGAATTAGTTGTTTGCACTGCTTATAATATGACATTCAGGGGACATGAAAAATTTTAGTGGGTTTGTATTTTAAAGCAAGGGAAGGTGGTTTGTAACATCAGCTAAGCTGTTGAACAGAGGCTAGAGGTGCTAGAACTTCTTATGGGTTCAAGAGTCCTGTGAGACTCCTTAAACCCAGGAGAGCTGTGAATTGTGTTGACCCTGGAAGAGAGTAATCTGGTGAGGTGTTGCCACATGCTTGTGCCAGTATTACACTTTTTTTTTCCCCAAGGACCTGGTATTTGCTGGTGTTGGGAACAGGCTAATGTAGGCTGCACAGACTGATGTGGCCAAAAGATGGTCCCATCCACTATGGGTGTTGTGATTTTGAAATGCTGTAATAACTGATTTTCATGTGGGTGAGAACCAGCTCAAAAGTCAAATTAGTACAGTCTTTAAAGGTTTTCATTCTTTCTTTTTAAGCAATCATGACTTCTAAGTATCTTTCCTCCTTCTAAAGAAATATTTCACATGCGTAATAGGAAATTAGATGATCCAGATAATTTCACAATTAGTGTAGAATTTGCTTCCTTTTTTACCCACCCCACCCCCACGCCCCGGTCTTCTTGGCTTGGCACGCTGCAGTTCCTCACTAGGGGCCAGATTCTGGGAGATGAATGTCCCAGCTCCCACAGAAAATTTCCTGGAGGCATTTGGCAGAGGAAAAAACATTATTTTTTTATATTAGAGAGGAGTTTTTTTCTTTGTCTTTGTTTTCTCTTTCTTTTTTTTTTTTTCCCTAAACTGATCACATTCTGCAACATTTGTTTTGCTCATGTCTTGAATAAACCAAACAAGGAAAAAAAGAAAAAATAAACAACACACCACACCACCCCCAGCTAGCCGATTCCTCCCTTGTGGATAGAAGTACAATGTCCGTGTTGGCCCTATGCACATTGCGGAGTTACTTCTATGCAAACAAGCTGCCACTGCTATTGAAATAATTCATGAAAGTGTTTCCATTTAGTTTTTCAAAACTCAACTCTTCTTTCTTTCCAAGTTAAATTTCTGTTTATTGTTGTCAGCTGGCATTTGAGACCCACTGAAACACTGGAAACCTACTTGGTTAGGTGCTATCTTAAGCTTTCTAGGGTGACGGAATGGTCAGTAATCTTTGTCCCAAAGACTTTTGGTTTAAATTAGATTGTCCCTTTAAAAAAAATATAATCAAAAAACAAACTAACCCAGCCATAACTTGTGAGGCATTAATAAAGTTACATAAGTATAACTTTTTTCCTTGTTATATTTCTATAATCTGCTAGGGAATACATTTCCTAATCAGATAAGGAAAGGAATGAATGTTAAATGCACATTACTTTAAAATAGACCTGGAGTTTCAGTTTCTTTGAATCTCTGTTGCAAAGATGTTTGGATCAAAGCTTATTTCTTTAATGACAAATAAATTGCATTAAATACAATTATATGCCTTTCATGAAGATTCAAAGACAAAGCTTGTCAGCCATGCAAATTTTTTGGTGTATGCATTACAGGTTTCTTCTGGGCTGGGCAACTTCTAATTTAATTTAAGAAATGAGTGGGGGAGAATCATTTATAATAATAAAATCACTGTTTCAGAAGAAGAGAGTAGGAGCTTGTTTACTGCCTTCAAGTGGGCTTTAGATCAGAAGCAAAATTATCAAAGTTATCTCTAATGCTCTTAAAATTATTGTAATAAACTTCCTTTTCTTCTCTTCAGTATCCACATGGAAAATCTTGTAATCTCTGCTAATTTTGAGGCAACAGTTTCCCTGACTTTATTAGAGGCTTTCCAGAACTGTGTTAATGAAACAATGAGACCTGACAGGTTGGGTGTTATGGGCTAATAGCAATCTGCCTTGGACGTTAATGGCATTTGGCTCACAGCCTCCTGGTAATAGGCAGCGTGTGCACTAACTGCCCAGGTGTAGCGTTATTAATCCACTTTGGTTTACTCCAGGCTGTTCGTGCATCATCAAACCATTTGGTCCTTCGTTCTTCAGCCCCAACGTAGACCAGTGTTTGAGAAGAACAGCAAGATTTTGCCAAATAACGGTAATGCATCTTAACATAGGGCCTTTTTCTGATGCATTACCTTGTGGTGTGCAGGGGGAGCAGGAGCAGAGATGGGATGAGTGGAGCCTTCCCCCTCCTCCCCAGGCCTCAGGGTGCCCAGCACGCCTGGTGCCACACTTCCTCGCCTGATGCAAGGCTGCGGCTGGGCATGGGCACAGAACTGTGCTTTGCAGCCTTCTCCCCTGTCCCGCTCACCTCAGGAGATGGTAGACTGGGCTGAGCCACTTCTGCTGCACACCTTGCAAAGGCTTCAGCTTTGACGATTAAACCTCAAGGATGAAGGGGCTGAAATACCATGGGAAGCAGGCGGGAGCAGTCTGCCCGCAGGCCTCCCTTCTCCAGGGCTTGGAGGCTTTACGGGTGGATGCGTTTCAGCCATGGGGTGAAATGAGCAGGAGTGGAGGCAGGGGCAGAAGCAAAGTAGCACAGGATTGCGTCAGGTAGGACAGGCTCCTGGTGACACTGATGTGGTGGTGCTGTATGTTTGTATGTACCGAGGCAGTGTGCACTCGCAAATGTTACACTTTTTGGTACTTGACTGTTTGTTGTTACTGCAAAGAGAGGTAACAATATGTGACTGCTGAATAACAGATGTGTAATTCGTTCAAACCTGTGGGGGGTGGGGAGCATTTTGTTTAGCTGAGGTGTGCTCTTTCTGGAAGAGAAGGAAGCCCAGAGGCTTAACAACAAACTGTATATATAATTTCTTCAGGTTACAATTCAAATCCTTCTGCTACAGTAAAAATAAGAAAACTGAAACCAAACCACCTACTTACTGTGTTAACCTGGCCAAACAGGCCTTGGGGTATGAAGTAGAGCACTTGAGTATATAAGTTGCTGGGTGGGGATGATGCAGATGCTGCTCTTGAATGACATGCCACTGCCTGCAACTCTGATTTTGTGAGTTACTTAATGAACTCAAGTGCTGCCCTGCATCTGGTAGAAAAGGCCCCAGAAAAACAAAATCAGATCTGATTGTCACCTGGTGAATTCTGCTTGTGGGTAAACAAGCTTGGGACAGCTGTCATCATGCTGAATATGCAGATAATTAGTATTTCTGTACTTCAGATTGCTTGACTAAGAATCACTTCCAGGGTGAAATACTTGCACTGTTCAGAGGGAAGGGGATACAATAGTGCTGTATATTTGGTTTAATGTTTGTCTAGTGGAGTGATTTATTAATGTTTAAAATAGGACTTTTTCTTAACAACCATGTAACAAGACTCTGAGGTGGCGATGTCCAGTGGTAAGAATAACCTCTTACATGGGAGAGGAAACTATGAATTTTATAGTGCAAAACAAATCCCTTAAATTCTATCCAGAAAAGGATGGACAGCTGATTTGGAGTGAAGAATATTAAAATTTCGTTGCTGTGTAATACCTCCTGGCCCAATTCTTTCCGCCGAAACTTCAGTTTCTGAAGAGTAAAGATGCTGTTCCTGTGAGGTTGCTGCTGCTCTGTTGTCCAGATGCATCGATGTCTGAAGGGGTGCCTCCACACGAGAGTGATGCCTGCAGCCTAACTGCGTGGGAGACCAGGTGTGCTGTGCGATGCAGGGGGCTCAGGAAGCTAGAGCTCTATTTCTGGCTTTGTCAAGGACCTGGTGTATGACCTGGGGAAAGGCACTCCGCCTCTCCCTGCCTGTTTCCTTTCCTGTTTATGTAGCCTGCACACTCTTCAGGCAGTGTTCTCTGTGTTCAGCTTTGAATGTCTGCTTCCCATCACTAAAGGGCTATGGCCCTTAACATCTGACGGTGGATAAATTAAGAGGTGGGGAGGTCCATCATGATACTGGTCAGGGATTTGCTTGTGAACACCAAATACATCTGCTCTTCCCTGTGAGAAATAAATGGTTCTTTCTGTTGTGACTGTTAAGTTACTCTTTCTCCAGTTAAATTGCCATGATCAAAGTTCCAGAGGATTGTTAATATAGTAGCCGCTGCATTATTTTTTTTTAAGGTCAGAATGGACTTGAGAAAATTAGGGTGTTGAAACAATAATTTGTTGCCTATAGGTTGCTCTTGACAATTACAGTACATTATGAAACATACTTGTGGTATGGAGTAGTGACAACAATTTATCTGCAAGTAATAATAATTCAGAAAATGACTACTACTCTGTTAAGGGAAAAATACATGACCAGTGGCCTGAGATGGGTGAGGCGGCTGCATCCCCAGGTCCAACTGGCAGCGAGGCTGCCTGTATGTTCCCAGGCGTTAGTAAAGGCTGCATCCCGCTCCCCTATTTGGCTGAGTAGGGCAGGGGCCCTCTAGTGAGGGATGGGGAAAAATATATTTGTGGGTTTTGTCCCTGGTCAGCAGTAGCCTACTCCCTTGCATTCTTGCTCCTAGAGACACTTCTGGCTCCCAGGCCGGTTCACCTTCTCACCAGCTAGTTCAGCTCACTCTTTGCTTGCACTTGCACACTCCCTCACACACCTACACTACACTCACACATAATTAGTAGAGTCCCTCACCCAGTAAAAGAGTTAGAAATGAATTTAATAAGAGGACAGGGCAGGGTGCAGCAAGACAATCGTACCACACAGCCGACTGGTTACATGTGACCAACTTTTTATATCCCCTTACCTCTCTATTTTGCCCGCACTTGTTCATCCCAAAATCACCTAAATCCATCACTTTTCCCACCTCTGCTGCCTTCCTTAACATCCTGTAGTAAGTTTTGCACGATCTTAAAATGCTTTTCCCCTACATCCCATAATGTGCTCCATATTCCTGGGCAGGAACCTCTCTCCATCCAAAAGGTGCTCTAGTGATGACCCATCTTGATGGGTTTCACACCTGGACACCAGGGCTGAAGCCCTGCTGGGACAGCCCCAGGAGGGGCCCAGGCCCAGTGCCCCTTCTTCTGGGTCTTTAATTTGGCTTCCCGCCTACCCTTGTGCCTCTGTGCTTTTCCAGGATTGTGGATATCAGGCTGTGGTGGGCTCATGGCTCCTGTGATGGGCTTGGGAATAGCCAGAGCAGGGTATTACCTGGGCTTTACTTCCTGCCACTCTCTCTCAGTGCTCATTTGGGCATGTGCAGATGAATTTTTATGACATAATGTAACACTCCTGAGGTTTTCTTTTTAACTTCAGGAGCAGCTAAGGAAAATGTGACTAAGCAGGAAACCCCAAATCTGTAGTTGGCTGACTTGTGACCAGACAATATGCCTAGTACCTGAGAAACACGTGCATCATCCTTGTCAAAACCATATAGTGAAACCTAAGGCAAACATAGCTACTTTTCCATGTTAACAATTCATCTCTTGCTTGATTTTTTTTAACATCATTCTTCAAACTGTAAGTACAAAACCATAATTAGTACACAGTACAGATACAGCAACTTCAAAGCCAGAAATCAAGCAATAAACCCTGAGGCAACATAACCACATCTTGGTTGTCACTAGCATGTTACAGAGGCAATAATGATACACCAAAGTGTATGGCTTCGTGGGAAGATATAGGAGGCATTTATGAACGTTACACAATTTTTACACAAAAATTGAAGGGCTTTAATGATGATTATGTTGGTAACAAAGTCCTGGTTCTGTCCTTGTGGTAGTTTAGGTTGCTTATTCTGCTAGTTATTTGTTGTGCTGTTTGTAGGAAGGTGAAAGCTAGCATGTTCCATCTTCCACTGCCTGTATCATCTAGTTACCAAACTTTTCTGCAAGCTACCAACCTTCTTGTCAGCCTGGGCAAATACCAGACCTGAAAACAAGCCTGCTCCACTGTCTGGCTTTGGAAAAAAAACCCACACAAACAAACAAACAAACAAAAACACCCAAAAAAGCAAGCTGGAAGAAAAGCACAAATCATGAGTGCTCTTCTGTGTGATGCTGGGCAGTGGTTGCATGTTTAGCACAGAGCAGCCTTTTGTAAAGAAGTGCTTGCTCCAATTTGAGCAGGCTGAGGACAGGGCGGTGTCTGGTCAGAGCTCGTGTGAGAGCGCGGTGTGGACGTACACAGGGTTAGCTGACTGCAAGACAGAACCAGATAATTGGATAGTATCTCAGGTCTTGTCTATGCTAGAAAAAAAATATTTCACAGCCTTAACTATTCCAGAGAACTGTGTTTTATGTAACCCAGAAATACAGTTAAACTGATACTGCTGGTGTGGTATTTTAAATTAGCGTATCTTTCCCATTCATTCCCATATATGAAACCATGAACAATGCCAGTAGAAGATACTTAAATGAGGCTGTTTCCGTGTCAGTGTACCAATGGTCTCAAACAAATGCACTTTCTCATTGTCACAGTGACTGCCTGGTAGCTAAGGAGGACTTTACATGATGGCGCTTTGTATACACACATGCATCAGTGCATACAAAGCCTTTAAGTGAAATCCGCCCCAGATGCAGTCATGCCCCTATGGCTTTGCTGGGAAAGGAGCTGGGTGGGCTTGTGCAGGCAGGGAGCAGAAATCCAGCTCTGCCTCCTCAATGAGCTCTGAAAAAGGAATGAGTAGAGATGAGGGTGAGGTCAAAATGGGTTACTTGTGGAGTAGCTATGAGTTATGGTCACAAAACGTGGGCCTGAAGCATAACCTGGGGAACGAAAACTATTGATAATAACGCTTTGAGATGCAAGGGAATGGAGGAATAGGGTAAACCACTTTGCTGCTGCTAAGAAAATAAATCCCTTGTATTTTTTTACTGAGATTATTTTCCAGGTGCAAACAAATTAGAGAGCAGTTAGAGCTACTCTGTGAGGTGCCCTGCACCAGAAGCCTTCTGTCCTTTCCCCAGTGGGAATTAGTTATATTGTTCTGAGCAGTTGTAGAATGATACTACATTTACTCTTGGAGAACTGATAATTTAGGTAAAGCAACAGCACTTCAAAACAAAGATAAAACATAGATAAAGATATTCTGTATTTTGACCAGGTAGTTTCTAAATTCTTTTCCCTTCTTCTGATAAAATAATTTGTAGGTCTAAATGAGGTTTTTGAACTGAAAACTGATGCCTAACACTTCTTTTTCTTTGATTTTTTTCCCACGAGAACATCTCACTTTGTGGTTATTTGAGGAAGTTGACTTAAGCAATTTAAAATGTAGTTGTGGCTTATTTAGAAAGAGACACTGGCCGTTAACACAAAAATATATGCCTAAATATGCTAACAGGTGCAAGAGCTGTCTAATCACATGATGGCTACAGGAAACCTATTAACCACAGTGTTTGGGTTAAAGACAGGTCAAACTGATAATTAGATACAGGAAGTAAAATTTTTTTGCTCTACCTTTTTTCTTCCCCCTCCCTTCGCCCCCCTCAGGTTTTCCTGCTACTGCCTGTGCTTACAGTTGGAAGTTGAAGTTTTCTATGTTTTAGAGTTAGGAGAAAGGTTGTGACACTGATTAAGATCAGTGACAGTCATAGCTGTAGTAGGAACAGAAATAGAGGTGTGAGGTTAAGCAGATGTCAGCATTCATTATGAACTTCTGTGCTCTTTCGGGTCACAGCTTCCAAATACTTTCTATATACTGCTAAAATAAAGCTCTTGAAAACATATCATGAAAAATATGAAGTTACTGTCTAGGCTATTGCTTAGATTGCCTTTGGCTCTATGTGTCTTATGTAAGGCACTGTTTGGGTTTGGTTTTTTAGGGCTAGGACTTTTCTTCCTCATTGTAAGGAGACAGCACACACACATACACGCAAATATCTTTGGAGTAGATTTCAGCTCTAATAGGGAGGGGCTCTCTTCTGTGCTGCCTATTCTATCAGGTCTGTAGTCCGGACATGTAAGTGTGTATACAGCCAGTCTCAAAGCTCTGTAGCAGCTGAGTAAAAAAATCTGTTGGCTTTCTGCATCACAGATTTCTGTAGGCAGGGGAACCCTAGTGATTCATCCTTAGCCGTGATCCAAAACATTTCATGCCCTTGATATTGATGTGCTTGCTGGTTGAATGTCTGATGTGCAAGTTACTGGTTTAGCCTTACCTTTTTTTTTTTCTTTCTTTTTTCTTTTTCTGAAGTTGTGACTTCTAGTGATATAAATTACCTTAAAGTTGGTTGATGCCATGTAACCACATCTGGGACTACATAGTGACATTTCTGTTTGAAATCTACTTTCTAAGGTTGTTTAGGAAAAAATGCCAAACAGCCTTCTTCAGCATCCGTCCTTTTCAGGCCAGGAAGCGTGTCTGCCTGTCTACAGCAAAGGCAGTGCTTCTCAGAGGTTAGGTCCACGGTGCCTGTGTAACAGGGCCAGTCTTTTAGGAGTAACAAGATATAGGTGATTCTGTCCTGGCAAATAGAAAAAGATAAGTGAATCATCTGTTTAGGAGGCTTCTTGCTGTGCTCATCTTCCCTTGCCTCCAGCAGAGCAAGGTGATGTGAAAAGCAAGATTTTTATTTTCCAAGATGCCTTCTGACATGGTGAGGTGACTTCATCCCTGTCTGGCCTCTGCCTGCTAAGGACTAAACTGGCCTGCAGCATACCCTCGGATCTTGGTACCTAAACCTGCATCTGCGGTTCTAACGTCTCGCTTAGTTAGTCAGTCAGTGTTACCGTCCTCATCTTTGAAACTGTATAGCAGATAGAAGTTGCTGGGTGTTTCCCCTAGGATTTGAACTGTTCTACTCCTTTCAGTATTACAGTGGAAAGTTGATGGTGAGGTAAAATTAGTTAGAAAATATGAAAGCTACACTTAAGTGCCAAATATGTAGATTCTGATGCTTCTTACTTGCAAGGTAGGAGCATGTGAACAGCAGTTCTGTAATGTTCCAAAGACATGCAACAAAGCTTTTGCAATCTTTCACTGTAAAACATTTCCCTAGGTGTGAAACCCCAAGCACAGTAACACTGCAGTAGACACCTAACCTCTGTTCATACACTAACTGGTTTTCTTCTTTAAACTGTCATATAAGGATTTTTAAATTGCAAGTGTCTAACAGTGTTAGTCAGGAGTGATGATCCAGTGATTAAGGGATTGAGTTGACTTTGCTCTGCTGCAAATTTCTTCTTAGCCTTCAACATGTTGCTCAGACTGTCTGGCTTTAGAACACATCCTCCTTGGCAGGCAAGCTATCTTGAAAGGTAAGGATGATGTGAGAAACTCTTGCCTTGTAGTCAAGTAGTCTGTGGTTCTTCCTACCTGGTTTCTCACCCACTGACATCTCAGGAACTCATCTGTGTGTAGGGTAACACTTTATTATACGACAGCTTTTGCAAGTGTAAAGTTTAGTATTACTCTTTTAGTAAGCAATCATTTTTATTCTCTTAGCTATTCCTTCCTTATGTTGTTTAAACATTCTGATTTGTAGAAACTTTGCTTGCTTACCTGATTATTTTTAAGATTTCAGTATATTTAAGCACTTTTCCAAACTGATACTTGTGTTATTTACCTAAGGTGGAAAACATGTCTAAAGTAGGTATCTTCTGAATATTCCCTGGAGACCAGAGTAACATGTTTGCTCCTCTGGATTCTCCATACCCTACATGTGGTCTTTGCTTGAAGTTGCAAAGCACCCACCCAGATCTGCCCACTTCTAATTACATATATTTTAATTGTATAGCTGTAGGAGAAACTGTAGAGAAGGGGGCAGAAGGGTGACTTAATACTATTGCAACTTGTTCTGCTGTGCTCTCTCATGTCACAAGTCCATTAGCATATTTGATTGAGGAAAGTGTTCTGGAAGGTATGGGCTCGGTATTTTGTGCCATATTTACATCAATGATGGCAGATATGGTTAGCAGAAAGTAAGGGTGGAAACAGAGTTATCAGAATGTTGTATCATGAACTGGAAATAGGGCTGATCCAGGCAAATGAGGGGGGGGGGGGGGGGAAGGTATTTGCATTGCAAAAGGCCACCCAGTTCTGTGCTGCTCAGCACAGTATTGAGTAAAGCCACAACAGACTCAGTAACATCAACTCTGTTTCTCAGAGAGAAGGAAGTCACCTTCTTTAGTTAGTGACAAATCCTGGAGGGAGGGAGCAAAAAGACTTAATTTGTCTGCATTGTAACATTGCCTTTTGTTACTGCATCAGCTTTAAAACAACTTTCTTCAGGGGAGAATGTGGAAAAGAGGTAGATATTACTCTTGCTCATCTTGTGTAGCCTCATGCTATTCCTTCTGTAAGTGAGGAAACAGCCTTCTCAAAACTTGTATCAATGGTATCTTGCTACCTGAGCCTAGTGCTCCAGTCTAAATGTCGTGGCTGTCCCCACTGCTCACACCCTGACTCAAATGTGAAGCGAGGTAGGTGACCTTTCTAGGTCAATACTAGCATAAGGAGGGGGAGGATTGGGGTGGTATTAAACTTTGCCTAAAGAAGCATGCCACTTAGTCCACTACAGAAATGTGTGGGGTGGAGTTTCATTCTTTGGCACCTCTTCTGGAAGCCTTTTGGGTATATGGATAGCAGAGCCCTTACTTAGATCCTAGAGATGCAAAGTTCTTGTCAACAGCTTGAGGGAGGCTTTGAGGTTGGCCATACCAGTAAACACTGATCTGTGGCAATTATAGCGTGCCTATCTCATGGCAGCTTTATCAAAAGACTTATAAAATAGGGAAGTTGAAGAACATGCATATGTCAGTCACAGAGTACTGAAGCAGAGCCTTTAGTTTCTAGATTCATGTCCATCTTATGAGGATTCATGGGAAGCCAGTGCAGAGCTGTTACGCCTCAGTTAATATCTGAGCTGTGTTTTCCTGGAAGCATTTGTATAGCCTTTGATTGTCTGTTCCCATCTCTCCAGTACAGATAGATCTCCATCAAATGCAATATCTAGTACACACTTCTGGAGTCAGCATGCAGGTTGCCAGCAAGCATAATAGAAATCCAGGACACAACTGATGGAAAGAAAAGAGATTGTACTTTCATGTGGGATTGGAGCATGCCCCAGTGATGCAGCAAGCCCCAACACTCCTTTTCACTTGCCACACTTTCTCTTCCGCTTTCTCCTCCCCTAGTACCAGTCAATCTGTTCTGCCCTTCTCACCAAGTAACTGAGCACTGAACAGCATTTTCTGAAAATACAGTTTCTGTACCTGTCCTGTTTCGCCCACCTTGGATCACCCCACCAGTGGTAAGAGAAAAGGAAGCCCTTGGAGGGTGGAGAAGGGACAGGTGCAGCTGAGGTTCTGTCCTCTGCAATGCAAATAAAAGGTGTTTGGTGGTTTCTACATAGCTCTGTCTGTAATGTTTGCAGCACCCTGGAGGCAGATCCCAGGCTAAAAAGCCAGCGTGCCCTTCGTGCTCCCGCCTGCCTGTTCGTGGTGCAGGGAGTCTGAACTGCCCTGAGCTGAGGTCCCTGTTACTCTCGCTAACAGAGGCACTGTGCTAATACAGAAAAGTCAATAGAGACAGTGAAGGGATGATAATTTCCTTGTTCTCCTGGAAGAGGGAAGATACTTTGTTATGAGGTGCACAATACAGCTTTGTTAAGCAACATGTGAGCCTGGAGGCCTGGGACAGCTGATCCTTTAGGTGTATGAGGTAGCAGACAGCCATTCAGGCTCACTGGCTTTTAAGCATGCATCAAATTCACCTGGTTCACTGAATGTGAATCAGGATTGAGACATGACTAGTAAAAGCAACAGATGTATCATAAGATACTAAAGCCAAAGTAGAAAAAGTATTGGAACATCGCTTTGGTTCTGTTGACACAAGAAAATAACTTTGTGCTCTACTGAATCCATGCTATTTCAGGATTAGAAGCAGAATTGAAAGCCATAGAGTTGAAAGATCAATATCTGATGTCCTTGGTCCTATTGAACTGCTATTCTGTTGGCATTGCCCAGTAAAATATTTATCTTCTGGAATTGTTTTTTTCCATTTCTTGTCTGAAATACCAAACTTCCATGAGATGGGCTATATGTTTGGAAATAATTAGTAAAATACAAATAGGTAAAGAGAATAAGTACTCTGAAATAACTGGCTTGGAAAAAGGTTACAAGAGTTGCTTGTAAACTGGAATCTGGGTGTGTTTCTCGCATCCATACTTCTTTTGTGTTTAAAGCAATAGCAGGTCATGTAGGTATTCACGTATGTCCTGTAGATATGTACAACAAAACCAGCTTGAGAGGTATGTTTCTTATTCCACCCTGACATCTGCATTTGGGAGAAGAGTTTGACAACGTGCTTTTCAAGTTCAAGGCCTTTACATGCTCACTGTGAATACTGAAGGTGGAAGAACATTTGTACACTTTATAATAAGGAATATTACATAGAGCATTTTAGTCTTTAAATACTTTGTCATATTTGGTAGTCATCAATGCTTATTTTCATTTCACTCCCAGAGAAACTAAGGCAAAAAGAGCCTGTGTAATTTCCTCTCTGAGCTACCTTGGAGCTTCATGCTGGTGTAAGGGGTCAAGCAGAAGTCTGCATTACTACATTTTATATTTTAGCTGTGAATTAAATATAATAAAAATTTGCTCGAATGCTTCTCTGACCAGAGCTGAGTAATTCTTTGTTTAATTTTTCTGTGGTTATGGCAAAGCAGAGATGATTACTAACAGTCTCCACAATGGTTTGGTGGCATTATACTTACAAAAAGACATTGCATGTGAAGATATTCTAGGATCAGTAAACAAAAGAACAGCTTGACTAATTGAACTGGTTTATAGTGTTGAAATACCTTCCAAGATATGAGAATCCCCAGTGGGCATAGGAGTGAACTGGATCATTCTCAGGCATGGTCTCTCCCCATTCCTAGCAAACCATCGTTATAGTCTATGAATTCAGGCCTGAAAAATGTTGAACAGAACCAAAAATGCAGGATGTGAGTACTTCAGCCTTGCAGAAACACCTCAGTTTAAGAGAGGAAGTTAGTGTTCACACTGGCTAAGAAAGAATACAGGTTTAAAATTGAGCTAGTACCTCTCAGCTGTGCATTAGAGCTTATTTTTCACACTATATATAGGCAAGTTGATTTGGGGAGATGGGAAGGAGGTAAAGGAATAGCTCTGGCAATACTTATACATCCTTTTGTCCCCTAATAATGAATTTTTTTAGATGACCTAATGAATAAACCAGAGGAGTTTATGGAGACAAAGTACCCATGAATTCAAGACAAGACAGGTGTGCCTTTGGCCATGAACTGTGGTTTAGCCTGGGTGATAGGATCACTTTTGGCAAAGAAAAGCTCATGTTCAGAAAAGATGTGAAGAACTTGGATGGAAACACTTGGCAGGAAGCCATATGAAGCAGGGGAATAATTTCCAGCTTGCTTACTTGCTAGTAAATGTTAAACTGTGTGATACAAGGTTATTCCTGCCTCGCAGTTTCTTAGCAATATTGGAAGTTCACTTACTCCTTAACTTCCTCAGCTTCTTTCTCTGTCATAAACTTGCTTTCATCTGAGGAGATGGTCTAAACTATATCAAATGTTACACTGGGAACAGTTCACACTCATACTGCCGACAGAAGAAACCCTGATTCTGATTTCAGAAAGAGCATCATTCTTAGTATGGTCTCAAAACCCATGGGACTGTCAAAGTCAACCCTGTGTGGGGCATGCAAAATTAGAGGTATTGGGGAGGTCTAGTCTGGGTTTTGTCTGGTGTGCAAAGGATGACAGCATGAAACCAAATAGGCAAAATTACCAATCAATTAGCTAGTCCAAAGATCTTTCATCTTTTTTTCATTATGACTCTGTGTGTTTTATCAGGCCTTTGTACATACCACCAAGATCAAAGGCAGGCCCTTCCTCAGGGCAGTTCAGTGGTGGCTCTGAGCAGAGTAGCCCTGTGTAATAATCTAAGTGTTGTCATTGCCAAGAGTGAACCAGGAGAAAGACTGGTATGCAAAGATTAAAGTTTGGGTTTCTTTTTTTTTAATGAATACTGTGCCCAAAATGCATAAAAAGTTGTATCTTGAGAAGATGGCTCTTACCACTTAGGCCTAGAAAGGAGGGGGGTTTCTAGTCTCTAGTTTATCTCTGATAACTGCTGCCCATTATATGGATAAAAAAGGAGCATACCAGGAGTTGAGACTTTTGCCAACATCTCAGGCAACTGAGCATTGTAAGTGATAATTACACTCTGGCAACAGGTTAAGCCAGATGTTCAGGAGCAGCTGCTATCGACCTGCTGGCAAAGTTAGTTGTTTCATGGTATGATGGAGTGATTCTTGGCACGTTTGTAGGAGAGGAGGGCATCAAACTGAGGAGAAATTACACTGAATATAAGGTGCAACAATATGCTGTGATGACAGAAATGTACATTGGTAATGGAGAATGGAGAATCTTGAAGCTGATGGCAGCTCTGCAGAGGGTAGAAAAATACCTCCTGGGCATCATTAGTCAGTGATTTCTGCTCATCAAAAAATGCCATTAGGAGTGGCATCTGGATCTGTTTCAAATAGTCTAGCTCTGGATTGTGGGAATGTAACCTAGAGGCTTTTCTTGCATCACAGGTACTCAAAACTCAGGCACTTGAGATTTCTTTGCTAGCAAGTTTTGTGAGGAAAGGAACTATGAGGTTACGGTGGAAGGTCACAGGCAGTTTACTACTGGCACAGTGGAGAGGAACTACAAGGTTACGGTGGAAGGTCACAGGCAGTTTACTACTGGCACAGTGGAGGGGAAATACATGATAATCTTGGGTCTAACATTTCTTGAACCTCATGTACTTGTGTAATTCCTCTGACTCTCCTTCATAAACAGCCCAAGAAGGCATCTCAGTGGTTGTGGAAGCAGTTGCAATGATAATAGCTTACTATCACAATGAGGATTTTGTGAGTTTCCCGTAGATAAGTAGACCATTCAGGGAAATGTTTTGAAGGAGCTTTACACATCTGTTCTCTCTAGTGGATTCAGAAGTGAGTTTTAAAAACTTGTCTTTATGGATAGCAAAATGTAACGAGTTTTTGTTTTCTTTGCATTTTGTACCGTATTTGAAAATGTTCTGAATAGGATAGTTTTGCATCTGTAAGTATGCTCAAAAGGCCATATTGCCTTAATTGTACCTTTGCGCAAATAATTTAGTCTCCAGACCAGAGTCCATTTGTGTTTTGTCATCCCTGAGAAGGGCACAGAATTCACTCTATGAAATGCATCTTTTCTGTGGAGTTTATAGGAAAAGTGAGTAGCACAGGGAAGAAGAATATGTTTTTATGGTTTTTTTTGCAAATATAAAACAGAAAGTGGACAAGCTTCACATACTATGTGGTGTATCTGTAACTAAATTCAATATAGTTTAGTTTTATGTATAACTTGAGATTTGCCTGACTGAATTGTCAGCATTTATATATGTAAAACACTTGATAACTTCAGAAGCCCAGGGTTGACCACAACTGTTTCTCAGCATGGAAGTTTTAAATTCCAGCACCCAGAATCTCTGTTTTTAAGGTGTTGTTTGCACAAAGTGGTGACATTTTTACTCAAAGTACCTTCGAATGAGATCCCACTTCTCAAGCTTTGGTATTCATGCACATGTTTGCACATGAATGATCTTACATAAACAGGCATTTGCGTGCCTCATTGCTTCACTTTTCTTAGGTGAATGCTTATGAGAAAATATGCGTGCTTCTGGGAAGAGCTCATTAAAAGCTTCTTATCAGGGTTAAACTGTTTCAGGGATCCTTGGGGGATGATAGAGTTTGCTTGCTCATGGTTTGCTGTCCTTCAAAATAATATTGCTTGAGGGAAAACCGTGTAGGAAAAATAAGGTCATTTTACCCGTTGCTTACTGGAGAAGCCTCAAGAAAGTTCAGCTTTCTGATGGAGTGTTGCACAACTGTTTTAATGAAGAAACATATGGCATAAAGCTTGTGCTGGTCTAGATGTTATTTTCTGCTTATTCATCCCAGAGGGCTTAGTCTGTCATGTTTTTTTTGATATAAGCATAAACATTGTATAACCATTGGGGAGACTTTGTCTGTGATCAGATCTGCTCATGTTAATGTTTCCTTTAGGAACTAACAAGAACACCGCAAGTAAAAGCGTTTTTTATATTGAGGAAAGACTATAAAGTAAAATATACACAAATAATTGCTCTGTGTTTCCCTGGAATAAATATGAAGGGCAGATGAGTGAGAACATGTATCAAAAAGAGTGAGAACACGTATCAAAAAGCTCCAAGAATAAATGCAAGAATAAATAATACTGTGATGCTCCTTTTTTATTGGTGTTGTTAAACTATATTGTTCCATTTCATAATGTACTTGTGCTAAGCTCTACTTCCCTAAAACTAACTTTGGGATGTGTAAACTCTTCAGGTCCAAAATCTTGCCTGAAATACATGGGGAAGCTGAACCTGTCTTCCCCCTGCCTGCCCCCCCCCCCCCCCCCCCCCGGCCCCAGTTACAACCATTAAAGTGTATAACCCCATATATGTCCTGCTGCATAAGTATTCTGCCTTTAAATCCATCCTTTTAGAACCAAAGCAATTGAGGGGAGCGATGGTATTTTGGGAGTTTCAGTGTTTATTTTTGCTATGTTTCTAAGCGCATGCCCTTCGTGGTATTCTGTAGCATTTCTTAATAATTTCTCTGCAGAAAATTTTGAAGAATTTGTGGAATAAACTTAAAAAATACTAAACAACTGTTGCTCAAAATCCTAGAGTGGTACAGTATCTCTTATTTCTTGCTTTACTAAGGGTATTAACAACAGGTCCTTACAATTCAGGACCGTTTTAAGGTCCTCATCCTACCTTTAAATCGGCGAAACAGGCTCCCACTCTTTCACATGTTTCTGTTGAATTCTGAAAGTCTCCACGCTGAGATCAGACTGCACTCTCTGAGGACCTGGAATAGAAAAGCAAATGAGATGGAAAGAGTTAAGCATTAAAATTAACCATAACAATAATGTGACCTTTCCTGCTGTGGGCTGTAGATTATCATTTGTTCTGCAAATGGTTTTGCTTGTCCAAGAAATGTATGGTTGTTGGTTTTGAAATGGGATTGAGGTGAGGCACTGTTTGTCTTTGCTGCTTTGTGCAGCTGAACTTCCTTCAGAAAGATATGGTGGTTCCTCCAGACTATTTAAAAAACTGCAAGAATAGCAGCTGGGCCAGGAGATGGTGAAGGAACCTCTGGAAGACTAGAGCTTTAGATTAAATTCAGCATTTTAACTTCACAGGGGCAGGTCTGTTGGCTTGCTGTGAGGGGTTCTGCCAACTGCCCTGAATCTCATTGTGTCCAGGGTGGTCAGTGCACGAGGCCATAGTTTGTGTGGTTTAAATTAACGTGTATTAACTGGTGATCATGGACTCACCCCAGCCACTACTTATGATTAGAATTTGGGAGCTTAGCTATTAGTGATTGTTTAGCTACGGTGACCCAAATGCTGAAGAGTTTTTTTCATTTGATTAGATTGTTGCTCTATCAAATAGGGAGAGCACTAGACCCCTGGGAATGCAGGGGAAAGGGTTTTCATGAAGCTGTGATGCTTTGTCTCTAGTTAGGAAGTGCTCCAGCCAGCAGACCTGTTGATTATTTTGTGTTAAATGTTGTTTTTTGTTGATGCAAGAGAAGACGAGCTGGGCATGAAGAGGTGATCAAAAATTGCCTAGAGGACTCCTGTCATGCTGATGTAACACATTGCTAAGCCAAAAAGAAGTGCACAGTAGTGCGAAAGCATTATGGGTAGGTGGTAAGTGCTTAGAGGAAGAGGCTGATTTAAATACCTCCTCTACATTATCATCCTGTGACTAAAATTCCTCTTTCTTTCTTCATATTATTTATATCTACGGAAATTTCTGTAGAGCCACAAATGGCTTCAAGGTTCCACCCTCAGAGGTACTTTGAAAACCAGCAGCGAGAGAAAAGCCCTGCACCAGAGAGCTTCAAATCTAAATGGACCAGTGAGGCAAGAAAGAAGGAAAGGTGCTACGCCATCCTCCTTCCACACCTTCAGTTTCTCCCTGTGTGGCTGCAGAGCCTCCTTCCTTCCCGTGGTCAGGGTGCTTCCTGAGCGAAAATGAGGCAAAAGCTGCTGGTGGGGCTTGGCTGGTATGGTCTTCATTTCTTAGTCCTCCTGCTGAAACTGATGCTCCTGCCTCTTGCCGCGGTGCCCTTTGGTGTACCCAGCAGGCTCCTGTGGCCACAGAGGGGGAAGGCGAGTGCCTGTGGCTTCCTGGGGCACGGGCCTTCTAAGAAGAGGTGTAGTGTTGTGGTGCTGGTACTGTTGTTCGTTTCTCTGCTCCCTCCGTCTGTTTTTTGGCCCTCTCTGCTGTGCCCTCCCTCCTTCCCGTGCCAGTGCGTGCTGGTCCCCCCTGGCCAGCCGAGTGCCCAGCTGTGCCATGCAGCTGGCATGGCGGGGGCAGGAGGCGAGGGCAGCCCCCGTACCAGCTGCGCCCTCACACAGGGAGGGCTCCGCAGGCTGTTTCCACATCTGCTGGCGAGGCGACGTGTCTGCCGAGTTACCAGTTGCGTGTGGCTTGCTGCCCTTGCAGCTGCGTGAAAGCTGTGGGGCTCTGTCCCGTCCTCCCCCCACGCCCACCGCGGGGGGATGAGCGTGCCTGGGGGATGCTTGCGAGGTGGTTACTACCCCCTGCTCTGCCGAGCGCGGGAGCGGCAGCCGGCAGCACAGAGCGGGCATTCTTCAGGTTGGGGCACGTGCCTCTGGAGGGGCGAAACACAGACTGCGCCGAAAGTGAGTGTCGGGCATAGCAGGGATGGTAAAGTCTGTGCCCCCTCACTTTGAGGAACACCATCATCCTTTTTCATTGCTCCTCCCGTATCCCTGATGACTCCAAACGATATTCCATGTTCCATCTTTAAACTTGCTTGAATGTGTGTGTCCATGTCACCTTTTCACCCACACGCTGTAGTCACTGAGCTTCCCCTTGCAGTACTCCCAGCGACGTGACTGACTTCTTTTCGGCAGAAGGTAGTTTGTCTTTGGGGAGTATTTGTTAAATGCGATACAGTCTTGAATTAACGTCCAACATAAGCGTTGTTGAAAGAAAATGGATCCCACCTATTGTGCAGCAGGTATAATGGGGCTTCTTAAGCACGGTTTGGGAATAACCCAGTTCCTTAATTAACTGTTTTTTTCTATGCCAAACCCAAGCTGCTCAGGCAGTTTTATTCTCTTCCCATGTCTGGGAGGCAGTACGGTGTTTAAAGACTTCAGTAAATCTACATGTTGATTTTTAATAACACCTGTGTCTTGAGGCTGATTATGGGGGATCACTGTCATTAGTCAGTCATCTTGTTTAAGCTTACGAACCAGTATGTTGTCAAAAATATCTCTGTTTTGGAAGAAATCTGACACCTTTTTGCACTATTTCCTTAACAGATGAGTTTGCTTTTCCTCAGCTCCTGTGCAAAGGGAGTCTGCCACCCTGGAACCAAGCTCCTGTTTGAAATAACTAGCATATACCTATGAAGTATTCATGAAAGGATTCAGGCTTTTTGTTTGCTCTTTAATTATTCCTAATTAAACATCAGAGGATCGCTCAAGATAGTTGAAAGCTAAAATGCTTTTTGTGCACAGAACTCTTCAGATGATCAGCTCTTGGTTATTTACCTGCCATGGTACTGCTGATGAGTGGGTCAGGTTTGTCTTCTGTGAAGGAGAAAAACAAAAGCACTTTCAAATGTCTGAATTCTGTGGGTGCATGTAGGCTCTGGCTAACAGTCGTGCACCTGTGCTGTGGTGGTAGCAGCCATCAGAGTGGTACTGTGTCTCACCGTGTGCTCTGCCCCAGTCCTCCCACATCTGTCTGTGCAGCCAGGCTCTACCTGATACAGAAGGTGCTGCTATGTGATGGGTGTCTTTGTTCCAGGAGTGGGAAAGGGCAGGAGGTGAACAGCCTTTTTCTGTCCTCTTACCAGAGTTGCTCCTCTGTTCCCCTAGGAAAGTGCTGAATGTTAACCAGGCAGAGCCCATATGGAAGTAGTGTTGGCCCCTGCTGTGCCATGATAAATATTCACCCCATCTCCATGGACTGCCAGGGAACAGGAGGTTTAGTGACTGGGACCTCTAATGCCCCTAAGCCCCATTGACTTTCAACTCAGGATGTTATGGGTGACGCCTGAAGGATTAAAGCTTCTGTCGCAGCCCAGGATGTGTTGTAGGAGTGTATTTCTCATACATCACTGGCTTATGGCTTTAGGAAGAAATGGGTTGCGTGGATTTTGTCTATAGATGCATTATGCTTTGAACGGAAGCCTTCCTTTTCCCAGATTTAAACCATGGCATGTGCTTGTGCTGTCATCATGCTACAAGCTAAAAAAAGGTACCCTTACTCCCTCGCCATCTCCATGCCCTTTGACAGGTATATCCAGCATCTTTCAGACAACTCTGAACCAGAGTTGAACCTTATATATTCGTACTGAGCAGGTCTAGTGACACCTATAGCAACCTTGATGGTAAAGGAGGAGCGCTCTGTGACCTCCTAACTGTGCAGTGTACTTGTTACTTGTTCCACAGATGGTCTGGGCAGCTACTTAGGCATTTAGAGGATCAGAAACGAGCCTTTCTCTGATTACTGTTATGTACTGTGACCACTAATTTGCTTTCCAGAGCAAGGGTGGGATGGAGATTTGTATGTCATATTAAACAAAAGTTAGTCAAGAAAAAGTAAATCCAAGCCAAGACTGTTTTGAGATTACAATTTCAAGTTTATCGGAGTGGTGTGGGGGTTGACAGTGTTGCCTGTTGTGGCACCATCCCGTAATTGCGTGTATTCCCTTGTAAGGCTCTTTGTGCATCTCCCTCTATTCCTGTTGACTCGTGACAAAAAGCTCTGAGGAGCACTGGCGGGTTTGTGTTGCAGCTAGGGACGGCTCTGTAATGAATCCTCGAGTGGGAATTTCCATCTCCGCTTCTAGCTTCTGTCTCCTGCTGTGAGTTATCTATCTACGTGTGGCTCATCTATCTGTATGTGGCTCATGGTTTAGATGGGCTAACGAAGCAGGAAGGTCCTAGTCCAGACCCAGGTCCTAGACGTGTTGTACAAAGACATGGGGGGAAATCGGCTTCTCTGTGCAGGAGCGTGGTCAGCACAGCAGGCATTTGCTCACCAGACTGTCTTAAGCCACTGATTTGGAAGATATGGAACATGTTTGTGACCCTACCCCCAAAGCAGTTAATAAGATTTTATTTTCATTTGAGCGTGTTCACAGAGTGGAAGGCACTGTGACTCCCTTGCATCAATATACAGCCTGAGCTCCTGTAAATTACAAGGGATGTAATAAGATGGCTTTCTGCCATCTTTAAGGTTTAGCAGGTTTAACAGAAAAATTCCATAATGCCATTTTTTTTTTTTCGCTGTTGCTTGCAAACAGGAAATGAATAAGCAAAGACAAACCATTATAACTGTGGTTTCAGAGGCTGTTCAGCTTGAAACAAAGGGATTTCTTCACATTCAACCTCATTAGTCTGATTAGTGGCTTGTAAAATGAAGCATGAAAATGAAACATGACATAGACACGAATTGATTGTACTAAAAGCTACACTAACTGCTGCTTGAAAATGAAAGGATGACAGCCATCTTCTCTGAGCTGTTGAAAAAGTTAAGTTTTCAAAACAGCTCATTTTTTAGAGCCTGTATATTACATTTCTGTAGGGGAGACATTAAGTACCTAAAAAATCCAAGTAAGTCAGGTGATTTTTTTGTTTGTTTTTTAATAAAGCAGAAAAATCTGAAGATGAACTGAAGATGTGAATTATCAGTTGAAAGAAATGTTGGGCAGGGACTTGTTACGACTGGGTAGAAAGGATGACAGTCTACTTGTTTCCAGTTTAGAAATGGAGAGAATAGTTGGCATTATTTTCAGAAAGGCCTCTTTGTATCCTGCTGACTTCTGCCTTCAAATGAACTCTGTCCTGTTTCCTTGGTTATTGCAAAAATACCTGTTTGGTGGGATCTTGACTGGCGATCCTGCAGGCGGGTGAGTTTACTCTTTCAGCATTAGCTCAGTTACCGGCACTGTGTGGCACAGGTGCAACAGTCTCCTGTATCTGGCATTAGCTGTACAGCTATGACATATGTCTTTAAAATTCAGTTTTGAACGCATAGTTTTCTTAACAGAGCTTAGTCCCGCAAGCCTGTATCTCTTTGGAGATGGATTTAGTTCCATGTGCGTCTCTTACTGTCAAAACTAGGCCTACCTGCAGTGTGTGCTGCACGTGACCGAGTGACTGTCCACGTCCTTTTTCTTATGTAGCTCACTTAAAAATAAATAAATAAATAAATGTGGATTTACATTTTGGTGTTGCAGCAATACTACTTTCAAAGATGAGTCACCGGTGGTACAGATAAGATCCCAGAACTCCTTTTGTAATTTTGTGGTCTACATTTCCAATAAGAGCATCTGGAAAAGGATTTCTAAATGCTGTTGGATGTTGGGAAAAAGCAAGCTGGAGATGTTCACCCAGAAGAAAAATTTGACATTTTGGAAGTGCGGGAAGGCAGGATATGGCTGAGGGGTGCAGCAAACTGGGGAGGTAACTGACCGCTCTGAAATCAGCTGTTGTGAGTGAGGGCTGCTGAGCACGTGTGCTCGGGAGACCCTTGCAATGCCCCTTTTGATCGTAGCGAGCTGCTGCCATTACAGTTTGGCTCTCTGGGAGGAACAGGGTAGGACACTAGCATAGTGGGTGTGCTGTGCTGTCGCCCTTCAGGCAGTGAACCTTGGGGGTCTAGCGTGAAAGTGGGAAGTACAGTTTTTGGAAAGCTTCCTGGGGCAATTTCCTCTTAAGCAGCTTTTGCCGTGCATGATGTTGCTCTGTGGTGCTCAGCCACAAAGTATTTCTGTGAACCATGGAAGTAAATGCATTGCCAGGCTTATTTACCCTCTTGTTCCATATATAAGTGAATTGTGCATTATCTGCATTAAGTCTTAAGTAGTTGGGTTTCATATAGGTGACCTATGTTGGGGACAGCACGTGAAATGAACAGCTTGTTCAGCCACTGTGCTTCTGGCCTGTGACCCAAGGAAGAGCAGTGTCTGCTGGGCACAGCCGCAGCATGTCCTGCATCACGCTAAGTGCTCCCGTGTCAGGGTCAGGAGTGCCCTATGGAGAGCATGAGTTCCTGCTATAGGCTGCAGCAGACCCATTTTCCAGGGGCTTGGGCATGGTCACCCCTCAGCAACCGGTTTGTAGCGTGGCCTTTGTGAACATGTGGGATTTGTTTCCTTGGCATGGGTCGGGCCACAGTTTTGCCTGTAAGAATCAAATACTCTTTGACCGATTTCTATGGAAAGGAGGAGTGATGTGGGCAAAACGGAAGGGGAGGAAGAAGGTCACTTCTGCTTTCTTGGGAATGTCCTGGGGAATGGCTCAGCAGGAGATGGAGCATTTCCTGCTCTCCGAGATGGCCTATTTGGGATCCACTCTCAACATACCCACTAGGGAAGGCATTCTCCTGGCTGGTTTTGAAGAGGACCCGCTCTGAGCAGGTTTCAGGACAAGTCTTTTGGGTATGCCTAGCATGCTGCTCTGCCATTTAGAGGCACCTGTTGTGGCTCTTGAGCACTGGGCACAGACACTTTTCACCCTGTTTATTATTTTCAGCACAGGTTTGTGGAATTGGTGCACTGAACAGGACAGAAGAAATCCTGGATAAACAAAATCATATTTAGCTAAGTGTATGTGTTTCTAATACAAAACCTCAGTGCAAACAAACCTTGCCCAGCAGGGACTGTGTTGCAGAAAGAATGAGAGTCCTGTTAACTTGAACATTCCCTGTCTTTCCAATGAACTTAAATGAGTTCCAGATACTTCTTTGGTTCCTGGTTCCTCTGCTGGTTACCCAGACAAGTATTTTAGTGACTTTGTTTTTTCTGAAGGTGCTTTCTTGGTTTTGCATGGAGGGAGGGAGAATGTGTAAGAGGAGAGGTTGGAGAAGTCAATCTAAAAATGAAAGCAGAAGTTGAAGTGTTGATTTGGTCTATTAAGATATAATTGATGGTTACGAAAGCCAGGTTTTGGTCCACTTTTCAGAGTGCTTGGATGGCTTTGCACAGACTGTGCTTGCTGTTGATCCAGCGAAGGGAGAAAGAGGTACTAGAAAGGAGCAAATCCATCACGTAATTGTTCAGGGTGTTGCCTATCATTAAACAGAATCGTTTCTGCAGAAGAGAAATTTTGAAAGGGGAGAGGGATGTTGACCAAAAATTAAAGTATTAAATGTTGGTGTCTCCTTTATGTTTGAGATTTCTGCAGTGATTGGACTGGCCCTAAAAGCCAGTGCACTCCAAAAGCTGACTAAAGATTAAATGAATTGAAGGTGTGAACAGCCACCTGTGTTAAAAGTGTAAATCTGCTGGAAAATGCAAGCGCCATTGTAGTGGAGCAAGCACAGGAAAGTTCATCTCAGTGTTTGCAGCCTAAGTTAATATAATGGAGAGCAACCTGTTTCCCAGTAAACTTCCATTGGTTTGCTTTCTGTGAACTCCAGTGTGCTTTGGAGTCTGAGTCTAAGCAGTCCTTCCAGCCGCTGTGGTTAAGACGCAGCAATTTCCATAGCAGCTAGCACATGAGCTGCTGTTGCCTCCAGCTGCCCGTTACTGTCTGGTGTCAAAGGCAGCAGTAGCTGGTGCCGGCTGGCTGGCAGGTAGTCTTTGCAAGCCAGGCTCATGCATGTGAGCATGTTCCCTAATGAGGCATCTTAACCACATTACTAACTAACTGAGAGGCATGACTGAAGAGAATTAAGTAACTCCTTGATTAGAGGAATTTAGGACTTCAAGGAAAATGTTCCATCTGAGACCCGTGGCACATCACAAGCTGCCAAGAATGCGGGATGGGTTTCAGACAAAAGAAATGTCAGTGGTGCTTCCAAACTAAAAGGTTTTTCTCATTTTTTTTTTTTTTTTTTGTTTGGAGCCATTTTTAATGTGTACCTCCAAAAATGGGGTACATACCAATAGCTAGAACTTTCCTATGGTGCGGTTGTAGCTTCAGTTGACTAAGGAAAGCAACTTAGGAACAGAGCCTAGGGAAGTGAGAGTCCAGGGTGAGCTCAGAGGCAGCCCTGGATAACCAAAAGGCAGCTGCTGTGCTGTCTGTTGGCCTGTGCTAAGGGAGTAGAACAGGGATGTGTAACAGATTTTGTTGTCCTAAGAAAATATTGTTAAGGATTTTCTTTTTTCTTAGAAATTGTTTCTTCTCCTCTTGGGAAGCTTAAAATAAGAGAGTTAGAGGAGGAGAAAAAAAAAGGAAGAAAATAATGCTGGTTTTGTAAATGTAGGTGTATATTTCCAGTTCTCCACTGTAGCTCTTAAAAATAAAATTAAAAAAAAAATCTGGCATGTCTGTGAATAGCTTTATGTAGCTCCTCAGGGAGCAACAACAGCTGAAACCTTCACCATCTAGGACTGGAGCAGTTGTGTGTTACAGTGAATGTTTTTCTGTACTCTGCCCACTGTTGGCAAGCGTGATGAAATCACCTACTGTCCTTAGGTCTGTACTGCTTAGAGGCTGGTGTCTCAACTGAAAAGACGGTTGGACTTTGCTCCAGGTTATTTGGACTTTTTTGTAGTTTTGTTAGTAATCACAATATACACTGGGATGTTGAGAATTCCCTATAGTATTTTGTTGTAACCGTTTGTTCAATGAAGTGTGAAGCTTACCTGCATGAAGTCTATGGTCTAGGAAAAATGTTGGCTTGATCATTTTAAAAAGATGGTAGACTTGAAAATCAGCCAGAGACTGAGACCAGCCCACGTCATGAGAGCTTGGCAATACTGCCCAATTTTTCAGCAGAATGTAATGAGTGTTGAACAGCATAGTTGGGATCAGTGCTATGCTGTTAGAGATACAAGATCTGGTGCCAAGAAATGGTGCTTTTAGGCACTGAAAGATGATGGACACTTAATTTTAAGCACTTTTTCTGGCCTACTGGTGGTGGTGGTGTGTCAAAACTTTTAAAAAGCCATAATAAATCCCTGTTCAGCAGAACAAAACTTGGCTATTGATGCAATCTATGTATTATGTTTCTGGCCAGGGTTTGGGTCTTTTGGGTATGTAAATTGTAGTATTGGAGCGAAGTTGTCCAGGATGTTCATTACATAGGGGAAAAAAACACTAGAATTTGCTAACATGAAAAGTGTTTAGCTGGGGGTTGGTGGAGCTGAAGGCACCACTGATACGTTCCTTAAACTACTTGAACATGGGAGTCGTGAATGCTGAAAGCACTTCAGAATGCGAGTGCTAGCAATAAGCTATGTTTGGACACCCCCAAAAAATAATGCCTGGCAGCACTATTTTATATTAGCAGTTAGCAGTTACAACTTTTAAAAGACAGAAATTGATCAGAACAGGTTAATTTCTACTCATGAGATTAGCTTTTTTTTTTTAACCATCGATTGGGTTAGAATCTGGAATGCTTAGTCTTTGTCAAAGTGCCCTGAAGATCAATGGGATGCTTTAAAAGGGAGCGTAAGGCACAGCACCATTCACCATTCGCTCCTCACTGCTGTGTGTTGTGCGATTGCTGTTAATTACAACAGTTGTAGAAGCAAGGAGTTACTTTCTATGCCTGCTGAGCATCCCATCTAGAAAAGGAGGCGATGACAGTCCACTTCTGCAGGATATTCAGAAGATTCTCTGTTGTTTGAGAAGCTCTCGGTGTCTGTATGGGCATTTACCAGAAGGGTCAAGCACCAACAGCTTCCATGCAGTCCAGCATGCATTTTAAGTGTATGGTTGGAGATGAATTTCTTCATGTGTCTGCCCTCCTACCGCGTGATCGGTGTAATACAGGCAAAACTGGCCATTTCTATACGGAAAGGATTTTCATGATGAAAACCAGCACTGGGATAAAGTACTGGGTGGGTAAAGCAGGAGCTTGGATGGGGGAAAACTCATTATTTATGACTGGCAGAATATGATGGCTAATGTTACTCCCATAAAAACTGAAGTGGGGAACTGTGCCAATTTGGCCTCTAAAATGTAATTTTGTTTATTAATTGTTCTTTTTAAGGGTAGCATTACAAGATGCAGCCTTAGCTCCTCAGACAGAAATACACTTTTGAAATGAAAGCAGCAGTCTGAACCAAGGGCCTTGTTTCAGAAAGGCGCTCTGCACGGCATTGATTCTCTGTGGGAGGAAAGCTGGGTAAACTCCACAAAAAGGTTGGTGGTGCAGACCTCTTCCCAGCTCTCAAATACAGGTAACTTTTGTTTGTTCTTTCATTCTTCAAAGATCAATGCAAACCTTTATTTTCTATAAATAATTTAATAAATACTTTTGTTTTACAATGATACAACAAATAACAAATTCATAGCAAACGAGTCACAAAGAATTTAGGATCAGTATACTTTAATAAGATATCAGTGTCAAAATACATTTCCTTATCAAGTTAAAGTTCCCATACGTTATAATATAGTCAATAAGAATTCAGCAATATAGATTATGAAATAATTATGATAAAAAGTATGATTAATATTAAGACATGGAATATTTTTTCAGAGTGTTTTAGTAAACTGTTAGGCTATAACATTTTTAATGCTGAAACTACACAAATAAGAAACAGAAGAGCAGTATTCAAGTGTCTTTAATCCTTGAAGCCTTTAATTCCTTGCCACTGCAAATTTACTTGCCAATTTTCATCAGATTTTGATGCTTACAATATATTTTTTCCACACGGTAATAACTTCACTTTAGGAGTAGATTATTTTTGGTAATAAACTCTTGTAAGATTGCCTACAATAGGCCCCTACAAGGGGCTATATTTTTATTTTTATTTTTTACACTGTGTACCAATAACAAAAGATCTTCAGCTTTTCTAAGTATGTGTGGTTAAGACTCGCTTAACACAGCGAACTCTGAAGTGCTCTGTGAAACCAAGGCTCCCTCTCTGCAAGTGTCAGTGCATGATACAAAGCAATTTTATAAACCCAGCTTCAGCAGAATCAGAAGTCTCAAAAGAACCTATCTTTGTTCTAAGTTTCTGGGCCAGATTTCTTGCCTTTTTTTGCATTGCCACTGTTCTGTTTTCTTTAGTGAACCTATGGTGATTTATACCAGTGGAGGAAACAAAATGATATAGCCCAACGTATATCTAGGTCTGTATGTATTTTAAAGTCAGAACTGCTCACCTGCCGTTTATTATTTTAATATTTTTGCTCTTTAAATGTGTTTTAATTTAAACCTTTGAATCCCTTTGCCTTTGAAAGCATTCAAAGCCTTATTTTTTAAAATACATGCATGACAACAAATGATAGTTGGAAAGGAGCTCTGAAAATGTCTGGTTGCCTTTTAATGACATTTTAGCTGCTGATTAATGTAAGGCAAGTAAAAACAAGAGAGACCTGCCTGCCAGCTATTCATCTCACTACAAAATCCTCAATTCTTTCTGTCTACTTATAACTGAGTTAGCCTAATATGCTGGGAAATACTACTTAAACTTTTAGTTTTAACGATTCAATATTGCAATTATGTTGGTATCTAGCATATAAAATGAAAAAAGGGTAACATTAATCAGAGGTGTTAGTACTGGCCACTGGTCAGATTCCTGAAATATCAGCAACATCATAACAAATACTACTCTCTCTAGCAGAAACAGCTCTTAAAGTTGTTGTGTCCTAGATACAGCAAAAGTACCAAGAGATGATTAACAACTGACCCAGAGACAAATTAAAAATATTTAAAAAAATTTTTAGTGGGGAAAAAGAAAAAAAGGAAACAACAAACCAAGAAACCTCTGCACAAATTGAAAACACAGGTCTAAGTCCTCCACTGGGGTAAATCTGTAGGACTCCCTTGGCTGTAGAGCTAAGCCAGGTTAAGGCAGCTGAGAATGTGGTTTGCGTCTGAGGAAAAAAAGCTTACAACGTGCAACTTTCACAGATACCCACAAGCACTGCAGTTCACCATTCGCATTTCTTTCAACCAAGTGTATAAAAATGATGGGAAGGGGAGGGGGGGTGGAAAGCTGGGATTTTTCTTTTAGTATGGTTTTGCACAAGTTATGTAAGTTACAATATGATAAATGCTGGAAAACAGAAAGACTCAAAGGATTTCAATTTGGCAGATCAACAAAAAACTGTGGTCGGAGATCAAATTTGTTTCGTTCATCTTTGGCAATAAAAGTAAATCTTTGCAGTACTGCAGCCAAAGTATCACATGATGAGGCATTTATACCACAGCTTTTTATTAGCATGAAATTTGAAGAAAGTGTCAGCATATAAATTACAGGTAATGAGATAAGGGGAGGGTAATCAAACTCTCTAAACAACACTTTAATTGCAATAGAGAAAATACAGTAGATGTATTTCTTTAGTATGAATAATAAAGTGAGTAACTTCAAAAGGCCACTATTTGGTAACGTGGACAGGTTCAATATCTAAGTAAAATCCTGTAAAAGTGTATTGGTATTAGAAATTGTCTACTTGCAAAAATATATTTAAAAACTGAAGCTGTTTTGAACAGTATAGGCCATGGAATAATCGCAGGGTCGCTCAGGTTGCCTGGTCCAGTGCTCTGAGCAGTTCACTGCCTTGCAGAAGCGTAGACCTGCCCAAAACGGGGACGTTCACCTCACAGTCATATCTTGTCAACTCGGGCAACAAGTAGGGTTCAAAAGAGGGCCCCAGCAGGCGACTGGTCATACCTGGAAGAGATCACTGAAGTAAGTCGTGAGACCAGAGAGAGAAGTTCTTTCCTCCCTCTTCTGTTTATACCAGTTACAATTTCATTTATATGCTCAAACCACCAACAGTTACAGGTTTCAGAGCAAACCTGTGCATCACTCTGCCTTGAACTGCTGGAAGCGTGTCACACAGACACGTGCAGTTTTTCACCTCTACCCCAATTTAGATTCGTCTGAGAAAAACAATATTGATGCAGATGAGGAAAGCTGCAGTAAACAACAGAGTTTCTAAATTGGCACCCACTCCCCTTATATATTAGAAAGGACATTTGTCTGTCCCATTTAATTACTTATTTTAACTTTTAAGAGGGCACATGTTAAAACTAACCTACAAACCTCCCATATCAATGCTGCAAGAGAAGTTTTTAGTACAATTTAATCAACTCCATTGCAAGACAGGAGTATGGATGGAGGATGACTGGACCTCCAAGGTAAAAGTGTTAATTGAGATGAAGGGCAAAGGGATTTTTTCCAGCATGTATGAAAAGTGTAAAAATCAATGTTTCACACTAAACAACTAATTTTTCATGTGATGGAGCAATACCTAGTTGGTTCTTAGTTTATCATCATCCTCTATATTTTTTTAAAATGTTTTTCTTTCATGGAGTCAGTATTGGGACTAAATACCAACATTTTCCAGTTTCTGTATTTGACAGCTCTTACCTGATGCTTTATGAACTGGCTGGACACTGTAGTCCTGACAGTGGGAACTGTAGAATGGAAGGGGAAACACTCCTGCTTTCACATTCTCACCAGGACTGCCACAGGTGGGTGGCTGCTGCTGCTGCAGTTGATTCATTGGTTGGCTCAGACCTCTCGAGTTACAGACAAATTCATCTGATTTACACAGAAGGAAAAAAAAATTAAATTAAGACAGTGTAATAATTATAGTAGATAATACTAATTCAACGCAAAGGGATCCTCGGCGTGATGGTCACATGGAGCAGGCACACTTACATCTTGTGACAAATGAAGTCCAGAAGCAGCACTAGCTCTAGAAGTGGTACTGCACCCCAGATCTGCTTGTGTAAGGAAACGCAATGTTGTAGAAAGTATCAGTCCTAGCTCTGAGATGGCCATACCTTGGGTCAGCAAGAGGTAAACCCATCTCTGTTACCTCCAAGGCAAGGGTGTGAACACACATGAAACCACCTACCTGGTATTTATCAAATGTACCTTAAATTGTTCAGCTCTTAGTGATACAACCTGATCTTTAATTTTAGCTTAGTGTAATATTTACAGAGCTTGCATTTCATTTTGAAAGAACTTTTGTTTCTGTTCAACCTGTCTCTCAAAATTGTTTCGATACGTAACATTGCAAAACCATTTTCTTTTGTCTTACCAGTAAGAACACTTGTGCTGAGAGACTTCTTTTCTGTAACCAAGGAACAGTTTTCCCCTTTGAGAAATTTCATTCTTTTCCACATTAGGTGAGAGGGGTTAATGACAGATGGATCTCCCTGCAATGTGAAGAAAAGCAAAACACATAATTACACTGATGATGATGGTGAGTCCAAAGTTCTGAAGGTGATGCATTTCTTATGATTACCCCACTCAGCTGTTGCAATGCTTGTTCTTCGTAATCCAGTTGTCGCTTCAGTTTCAAACTGTTAGACAGAGCAATTCTTGCTGGGTTTACATCTATGCCTCGTTGCCCAAAAGCATCCAGGGGCCTGTGGAGAAAAGATCTCTGGGTAAGTGAGCAACGAGGCAGATCTAAACCATCTTGTTCATTTATACAGATTCTTCTTTCATTTAAAGACATTTAAGGTGTCTTTGACACATGCCAGTGGACAGACCTCAAACCTCAAATGTTTTTCTTTCCTTTTGTTAATCATCCCACAAGCTTTGGAAACTTTTGACTTTTGGGATCAAAGACTAATGAAAGTCTAGCATAAACAGCCTCTAGGGCTCTCCAGGCAGACATAAAAATGCCGTGGAAAAGAGATCATGTGATTTTTGAGGACAGGATTTTGAGTGCCACGCCTGTCCCCTGGTTTTGCATATTAAATCTGAACACACAGGTTGCTGGCTGGGGACAAACCCTCTGTTTCCAGGTTCATATTCAGACAGTGGTATTTCTACCAACAAGAAATCCCAGAAAGCAAACTGCAGGCAAAACCCGCACAGCTCCACGTTTTGAAATGACCGTTGCAGTTCTATGGATTTCCTGAATGTTTCAGTGTGACCAACACCCAAGACCCACAGAGACACTTCTGGCTGTGACAGGAAACTTACAGGACTGTATCCTCTGATCTACATCTCATTGCATACTGTTCACGTGTGTAAGAAAGTGAACAAGGTGAGGAAAGGCTGTAGAAAAAGAGCCTCTAATTTTACATCTTAGTTGTAGTATTTACATATGCCAACAATAAGTGTACTGTCATCCCTTGCTCTCCCCTGTTTTCTGTTGTGCAAAAAATATATGCAAGGTAAGAAAGCATGCATGGCTCCCAGCTTACTGCTGGACCAGTAAGCCTTTTCAGTACTTTCCTTAAACAGCATAAAGTCAAGCAGGCCTTGCAAAATTACTGGGGTATTTTTTACCTGACCAGCAAGAAATCCATTCTTGCGTCCTTACAGGCAATGAAAAATCAGCCCACTTCTGCTTCCACCAGACTGACGGCCACTGGGAGAGCACTACGCTAATTTCACCAGAGGTGCAGTCTGATGCCTATCAAAACAACTTATTCCAGCTGAATTGAGAAAAAGATTTTTTTCAAGAATATGACCCTCCTCATTGCCCAAAGCCTTTTCGTAGTAAAATACATAGTTATACCACAAAAGGTCTTACCTTCTTTTATATGTGGGCATGCTCGGAGAATGCACTGGTGGCCCTGAGGAGGAACTTGATAGGGATCCTGAGTATTTATCCACAAGTCTCCATTTCGCAGGAACATACTCTAACAGGGGATCAGGTGGCCACTGGGTGTTTGGTCTTCCTCCCATCGAAGACAGGGGAGTGCTGGCTTGGTCATGGTATGGTGGCAGTGATGACCTACTCACATCGTTGAAGAACACTGATGCCAGGGACCCATGACCAGGATTCATTTTTTTATTTGATAGCTGTGGGCGATATTTCTCTGGGAGAAAGTGATTCTGTGAAGCAGAAGGAAGGGGCTGGAAGATGGTACTCATGCTACTTAGACTCTGCTGGGTATTTTGTGCACTTTCAGAGAGAGGACATTCTTCTTGGCAGATTGGACTGAGCTGAAAATCTTCTCCATCCATAGGAATGTAAGGAGCCAAGGTTTCAAGGTCCAGTTCATTGAAGTCAGTCTGCGCAGGAATAAAGTAAGTTCATAAGAAACTAAAAGTTAATAATAAATTTACCTACATGAAACTGGCCAGCTCTTATTTAAAGATGTCTTATTTCTATAACTAGCATACATGTTCGTCATATCACCATCAGCAAAGACAGACAAGAAACTGAAGAAAAAAACCCTCCCAGATAAGCAGTATTTGCTAAAGCAGCTTGCATGTAACCCGTAACAGTGTGATCTGAAGCAGATCTTGTGTTTCATTACACTTTGAATAACTTGTCTGCCAAGACTCTATAACATGTGGCATGTAGTTCAACCTCAGGCTTTTTCATGCTAAAATAGAAAACATATCTTCCTCATAATCCAGCTACATGGAAAAAAAAAGTATATAAACATGCAAAAGTTTTAAAAAACATAGTTGGAAGGACACTTGCACTTAAATCTTAAATTAATTTGTCTTGGCATTTGACCAAAGCTGAACAGAGAGAGAAATCACCTCATGACAGGGGCACTTTTCTAACACTCATTTTTCCCACCAAAGCTGCTGATGTGGTGGGACACACCTGAGCAAGTGGATACTGAATCAGACAAAACTGAAGTTTGCACATGTCAAGTCTTAGCATTGAGTTTGATCCTGATCCACAATTTCCTCCTATCTGTCCACTCTTTCTATCACTTTCCTTAATGTTACTATGTTCAGACTTACATAAAATTTCTTCAGGACATGGACTACAGCCTACCTCTAAGCCTGCAAATTGCACTGGCAGGCTGAAGCGCCTCATTTGGGCCCCAGTCACCCCAAACTCTCCACAGGATTAATAGGAGGAGATGAGTGTATGGTCTGAGCTGCCAGCCAGCAATGCCTGTTCCTTTCTCTTAGCTATAAAAGAGCATAAGCCTTTAGTAAAGGCATTTCAATTAAGTATCTAAAGTTAGGTGGGCTGAATCAGGCCTACGCCTTTTATTCACTAGCTCACTTGACGTAATGTTATGATAGTGGATTTATTTATTTATAGAGGGAATTTCTACACTTACACCCTGAATAGAATGCAGGAGATGGAGACTATATGTTAGTTTATGTGCAAGTAATCGTCACATCTCTGAACTCCTCTAATAAGTAAACCAAGAAGAATATATAAAAAATTACAGTTTTCATTTTGTAAAGGAGGTATGTGCTATGAGGGGCACTCCTTTTTCATTTGGCTTTTTTGTATTTTGTTCTAGAAAGGATGTTTACTGGCTAGTCATTAGGCCAGATTAAAAAAGAAAAATTGGTGCTGCTTGTATTCCTATCTAGTCTACAGAAGCCTCTGAATTCTGAAAGGTTTCTGCTGCTTCTTTCTTCTTAGTAGTGCTGCCACAGTGACACCGTAAAGTACTCGCTTCAGAGTTAGGGATAGCAATTTACACACCAGCTTTTAACAATGTTGTGCATCAAAACTTCGGTGTATATGTACAAATGCAGTTTGCATATTAGATCATGATATCTGCACTTATGACATGCATCTGTACTACCTGCTAGCAGGAGACTGGTTTTCTGGCTTTTGGAAGAGAGATTAGTTTCTTACCTGGGAGGTGCACTGACTTTTTGATTCTGTGTCCATAGCAAAAAGTTTTTCAATCACTTCAATCTTAAAATCTTCATCCACAGAATTGTAATAATCTCCTGGGCTGCTTGGCTGCACAGAAATAAGAATTTGCCATAAGTGGCAAGACAACCACAGTATTGGCTTAGCATCATGCTGCTTATAACGTACTGTTCAGTAACGTATCTTTTCTATGAAAAGCAAATGGCCAGACTCTATGTATAGTGTCCTCAGAACCCCAAAGTGTCCACTTCTATCATATGCTTTTCTCCAACGTGAGATTACTTGTCACTACAAAACATAGGCACACCCTATAGAGGAACCTAGTTGTTGTTTAAGTGTTTTTTGGCAAGTCAGACAAGGAACATGAAATGTACACTATTAAATTATATAAATATAAAAAGAAGGGAGATGCTCAACAATACCCTCAATGCCTTTCTTAAGATATTGGACACCCTCTAGTAAAGGCTGGCTGAGAGTGGCTCCTGCTCTTGGGGGCAATGCCCTAAAAAAGCACATTCATTCTTTTAGTGGGGAACTCCGCAGAGCTGCTCTCAAAGCCCGAGCTGGGTAAGCTTTCTAAAGACTATGTAGCTTCTAGTTAACAAACGGAAGGAGGATGGGTCTGGTGCAACGTTGCTAGCAGCCAGACTGTCTACATTGGCCTTATATTTAAGGCTAACTCCAGGAAGGAAAGATGGTAGCACATTCTTCTACCAGTTCTTTTATAGGTTATAGTAATTACTGAGGGACAGCCAGGAGAAAATGAGGATTGCAATGTAAAGGCAGGATGTAGTTCCTATTTTACCATTGATACTTAAGATATATGCAGTACAGGAGGGATATAGATACACTGGGCCTTGTTAATAAGCAACAAGAGAGGACTGCTAACATGAAAAAGTCATCTACATATGTCGATGGGACTCACATACAAAACATAACATGCATATTTTTTTTAAAGCTCTTACCGTGGAACAGCTACTGTTGCTGCTTGCACTTGGTGTACTGCTTCCAGGTGCAATCTGCAGCATTGTAAAGGATGGTATCGTCAGTGTTTCACCTTGAGCAGTGTGGCTTTTTGCTTCCACTGGCCATGATTTGTTTGGTGTCAAAACAGCACTGGTGAAGGCAGGGGCTTCCTCAAACTTCTGTGTCCCTGGATGGGGTTTTAACAATATTAATGAACACTTTTAGCTTGTGCTGTGTTATGATATAATTGCAGCTATTCATTAAAAGTAAACACCGCTCCCAGTTGCCATGACAATAAGTTGGCATAGACTTAATGCATGTTGTTTAGTCAGCAAGAAAGCCTGATTCTGCTCTCATTCACAGAAATTTTCCACTGGTGTGAGCACGTGGGCTCTTACAGCCATTACTCCCAATTTGTACACACAGCAAACAGACCTTGTCTATTAAATTTCTAAATGTAGGCTCACACACAGCTCTTTGTTGCACAAGAATTATTTATACAAACTAACCAAAATCCAGGGAAATAATGGCATCGCCAGGTGTTGGTGCCAGCTGAGCAAGTTCCTCTGGTTCCTCCTTTAACTTGGTAAACAAGAAGTCACTCTTCTCCATCCCAGGGATGCCACTCTCATAGGCGGTGCTCATCGTCAGCAGGTGAGGCTTGAAGAGCGATTCCGTTTGGTCCATGGAGAACACAACATCATTCTTCTCAATTTCACTAACAAGAAAATAGGTTTTAGGCATTTTGCACTCTAAAACAAAAAAGATGTGGCTAATGTAGGCAGTAAAATCTCTCTAAAAGCTGGGGCCCGTACAAGCATTTCAGCCTCTCTTCAGTTGCACGCCAGGCTGTCGACAGGCGAGGCACGGTTCCAGCGTTGCTGAGCACCACCATGCCAGATGACGCAGAGACTGTGGTCAGGACTTCTGTGGGAATACTCAGGGCTTTGTTGCTCTACTTTTTAAGAGGGTTGTAGTCGAGGCTATAATGACCCTGACTATCACTCAAATAAGTATTTCCTATTTTGGCCCCATCTAGGACCAAAAATACTTGAGTTGTGCCAAACAGAGGCAAAACTCCTGATTGGTCCTGATTTTTGAGGTGGTAAACAGCCTTTCCTAGCAACATAAGATAGTTACTACTTAATTTTACCTCTCTGTCATTGCATTAGAGAAACAAAACACATTGGCAGTTGTGTTACACAATAAAATCTTCAGTGCAGGCTTTACAGTTTGTTGTATCAGCACAGCAGCCACTCTGCAGAAGGGGAAGGCTGTGGTGTATTTCAACAGCGTGTATGGGAACAGGCATGCCACATTTTTCATCGATGTCTAACATCAGTAAACAAGACTGAACAAACATGACTAAACTGATTTCAGAATAACAACACTGAATAAATAGACCCTTCAAAAGTTCCTCTGATTATTGCGTTTCTTCCAGCACATGAATCCACATGTGGCTTTTCTGCCCCACACAACTTACCTCAGCACATAGTTGACACAGACGATACACTGAGGCTGTAGGTTGCGCGTATTGTAAATCACTGTTCCTTGAGTCTCCAGCCACACATAGCCACCGTGCTTGGCAAGCATACGGTACTGGCCCGTCACTACTTGACCTTTTGTACACACTGAGAAAAGGGGTCAGAGATATAAATAATGCGGCAGGACAGGAACGCACAATATGTAACACTTGTCTTAAATAAACCGCTTCTGAGTTTTCATCATGCAAAACTGCACTAAGGCAGTCGTTAGCAAGGATGCTTATCTTTGGGGAAATTCAGCCATTTTAAATATAAAAGGGGATGTTCATTTGAGGCTTCTACTCAAGACTGGAAATCTGAGTTCTGGCATTTGAGTTCTTGAGATGGTCTGAGCATTCAGGTAAGAGTGTGGGATTTTTCTAATTTTTCTAATAAGATCCATGCTGCCCCCAAAATAATGCCCTGCTGACTGCACGTTTCTTGAGAGTCCCTGTCCTAAAAGCACCTCCCTTTGGGCTCTAAGGCTGACTTGTGGGAAAGTGAATTTATTTAGGAAACTATTTAATAGTTTCCTTATTTAGGTGACCGATAAGCTCAAGAATCAGATGATTTAAAAACTATACTCACACAAAAAAACCCACCACCTCATAATTTAAATCTATACCTATCTCTTTTTATACCTTAGAATTAGGAGCTGGAACTATCAATACCACAAGTAAAGTGAAGGTGTCATTAGCACAGCATTGTTTTTAAGAGGCTGAAGAAGTAATATCACTCTCTAAAAAGTATCAAAGTTAAGAATGTAAATGGTATTGTTCTGCCTAGAGAAAAATGGCTGAACTACTACATATCTCTGTCTGGTTGGTCTGTGCTGTTCCTCTGCAGTAGCTTGAAATTAGCAGCCTAGAAGGAACAAAGACCCATGTGACAAATCAAATAATGTCTAACTCTAAATGCTTTTTTGAACTGTCCTGTGTTTTTTAAACAATAAACTGACAAAAGTACAACTCAGGTTTAAAGCTTCATCTAAATGTTCGAAGGGTGACACCCCCCATCCCAATATTTTGTAGTATTTGAAGAGAATGAGTTTTCAGTGTGGAGCTTTAGGCTTCTCAGATGTAAAGTTTTATGATGTCCTGCCTGTTGTAATTCACTGTTGTCAGCTGAGGAAAAATAGTTGATCAATGGCAATAAAATTAGAGCTGGAATATGCAAACAGTACTCATACTAATAAGAGTTTGTATTTGTAAGCAGACGTAGTCACATTGAGTAGCAAAATTGGGAACTGACTCAGCTAAACCTTTGACCACACTGGCAATCTTTCCTTTTAAACATCTTTGATGCCTGAAGACAGTATGCCATCAAACTAATGCCCTAAAAATAATGCATTTTGACTCAGTAAGGCTGGAAACTTGATTCTGCAGGTTTTATACAGAAATATTCCTTGTGTATATGGCCATTAACGGAAGCTATTTATTGTCAGTCTCTCCTACATTGCCACCATACAAACGTACAAAGCCATGCCTGTGAAATGTAACAACTGTTTTGCAGATAATTGTTGCTGTGTTTATCCTTCTATCTCTGAAATTTGTTTTCTTCCAAGGAGTATTTAATCATCCTTCATTTAATTTATTTAGACAAAGTAGAACATTACTTTTATTGATTAAATACTTCTGGTGGAACAAAATCAAAAGGCTTTCATTTCAAAGTGTTTTAGTGACTGGACTGTTCTGCTCTGCTTGTGAAACATAATTACACTGCTTCCTAATCATCAGCTCATCAATAAGAGTCACAGTGTAGGCGCCTGTTACATTACAAAGAAGCTTTTTACTGCTTTAATCTTTTTTATTATTATTATTCAAAGCATGTCATGTTCTGATATAATAAAGTACAGCAGAATCCCTCCATGGGGTAATCTCATAAATGACTAATATGCTCATAAACTGCTGACTTTGTTATCAATGCTACCTTTAAGGTTCTGCCTTCAGCGTGAACTACTCACTTTTTCTTTTCTTTTCTTGTGTGTGTGTGAAGTGTACGTTACCTGTATCTTTACAGAACTAGTAACATCTCAATGAAATAGGCTCCGGCTATATGCCTTATGCTTGGGTGGAGAAAGGGGGAGGGCAGGGATTAATTTAACTCAACACAAAATGTCTTAATTGCTGAGACACACTTGAGAAATATGATTCACTTGGAAGGCTTGTCAAATTTCTGCTACGTACTAGCAAGCGGCGGGTCCCAGATGGTGACATTCAGCTCCCCACTGAAGTCAATAGCAAAATTCCCATTGGCTTTAAGGGCGACAAGACCAGACTCTAAGTGGAAGTGATTATAGCTTATTAATTGCTGAATTGGAAAATACAGCTCTACAGTCAATCTTTTGTGTAGATTTATGTAACAAGGCAGAGATTTTCAGCTTGCTTGCATAATGTGAAAAACTGGGTATGCCAAATGCACTCTAGTCTTCCATCTGATGGTGACTAATTAAGACTTTCATACTCTATATGCAACTATATTGAAGCCAAGAACAAAAACACTATTGTGGCTTGGTTGAATGTGAGGCTGTTATTTCACCTCAAGAAGAAAAAGAACACGAACCCTGCAGGACAGTAAAACTGTAATAAGCATGATTTATCACTAAATTAGAAAGAAGGAAAGGGAAGGAGTTCTGCTTCTATCCAAGAGACTCATTTGAGGTTTCTCTCCCTCTTACTTTTCAAATGTGCGTCTCCTTCCTCTATTCCTATGTATCTTTACAACATTAAATGTTTGGCACTGTTAGAATTGACGACTGTATATATAGCATATGTCTAATAAAAAAACTTGTTTAATAAATATGAGCATGCTAAACATGAATTTTGTGGTGGCTGTTTCCATGGCCAGGAAGAACTCGTAAGCTCTGTATAAGTTACATACCTGCTAGGTTACCCTGTGCAGTAGGTAACATTATGAAACCCAGGGATGTTCCCGTTCGGAGGGCTTATGTGAGTTCCCTCAAATCACAGCTTACTGTCACTTTGCCTTTGTGCCTGTTCTCTCAGTTGGTAAGAAGCCTGACTGTCCCAGAAGACATGGGAAGTATTTAGCTTAGAAAAACAAAATTTGCTAGGGATGTAAACTCATGCTTCTGTTGTGGGCAACAGCATTTTTACAGCACAGACTTTGGTCCTGTGCTTTTAACAGTAAAAATCACCCATGCTGATCCTGTGCTATGATAAACACTATGGAACAGTTTGATCCTAAATATTTATAACCTGTGCAGTGCACGGTGCCTTTGAGCACTTCTGCTGGTATAACTCGCTCCTCCAGACTTCTCCTTGACTTCCTTCTGCTTCTCCATCAGTCCTCATGCCCAACAGCAGACGTTTGTAGGACAGATCTCTTTTGAGTAGGCACAACGGCATCTAGACATACACTCTGCACTACATGAGTTGAATTTAACTGCCAGAGCGAGAACAACCTCAATCAATGCCTGGTCAAGATGGGTACTAGAAACTCTCCAGAAATCTTTACGTGGACAAGTCCCGGCTCAGCGGTTCCATTTAACTAACTAGACAGGGATAACCAACAAGGGCTCTCTCTCTCTCCCCTGTTACCAAAGAGATTGCCATCTCTCAGTTCATTCTGTCCCTGGCGTTGTTCCATTCTTAGAAATGCAACTCAATGATTCAGAAGCAACAGTGCGCATACCCCCTCATTTCTCAGGATGACTCTTAATAGCCCAGCATAGGGTACGGACATCCTATCTATGAATATCGCTAATTCCTTTTCACTGTTAAAAACATGAGCACATTACCTAAGAAACAATTTTAACAAATACATTCCCAGACAACTCTCTCTAAGTATGGTTTGATTTCTTTTTTTTCTTTTAAGCAGCTCTGGAAACAGGATGATTCATACCGACACTGTTTTACAGCGCACAACTTTAATCACTGCCAAACATTCTTTCAAGTAACATTTCAACTCAAAACTGTCCTGAATCCTTGCCACTGGAACTAATGCATATTCCCTTTTCCCCCTGAGGTCAGACAGTTATTCTTTGCTGCTACTTTTCTCTGCAAAAATCAGAAATACTTTCTCTAAGTCTATTTGGTGGGCAATTCCCTATAGACATGACTTAAGTCATGTGCTTTTCCTGAGGACAGAGACTTTGATCATGGTAACTACAAGGTGTGGGCTGTTTTTTTTTGTTTGTTTGTTTGGTTGGTTGTTTTTTTTTTGTAGCTTGTGGTCTCTGGTCTAGAAGCTTCCCTTTGTTTTTGTAAAAAATGTGAGACATTTTATGTGAGACAGAAAGGAAGCGTAACTGTGTGGCCTGCTGAAGAGAGGGAGCAGATCTTGTAGCTGTTTTCTGCTCCTGGAATAATTTAGGTACTTCACATTAAAAACAGCTAAAACTGGCAGTTCATAGGCATAAGAATAACAAGAAGCTGTTCCTGGCAGTATATATTATTTGTATAATGCATATCATCCCTTTTAAAAGTCTCCTCACACACCTGCTTTGGGTGGGGGAAGATAGCTGGTATTTGGTAGCAGAAGACAGACTTTCAAAAATATACTGCAGTAAGCTCTTCCTATTACAGCTGCTCTTCCTGCTGAGCCCAACAGCACACCAGAAGGGTAACAGTACCAGTAAAAGCACTTCTCACCAGGCTAGTACTGCCTAACTCAGCTCTTCAAATTTTCTGCTGATCCTTGTATTATCCGGTAAAGAGACGGCGATTCTCCTCTCTACCATCCAAGTTTAGTATGAATTATGGCAAAAATCAGACCCTCTGGAAAGATCAGCAGCACGTTTCAGCTAGACAAGCATGGTAACCTGTAAGTTTTCTTGCAAAGCATAAACACTCTTCTCAGAGAATATCTGCATACAAGCTGCATTTGTGTTTTCAACTACTTATTGAGGTACCCGCAAGCTGTGCTTTGCATGCATACTACGAAGAGACGTAAGAATGTGACTTACAGTTCTGGTGACTCTTGGTCATACTCTCCGAGTCCAAAGCATGGTAAAACTCATACGCTGAACGGCCCAGCAGCTCCTCTGGATGGTAACCAATCAACTCTGTTATTCTTGGTTAAAAAGAAAACAAACATTTAAAATTCAGGTCACCTTAGCCTTATGCTGACATGTGCAGGGCAGCTCTCATCAGCTCTAGTCCTTAGAATAACAGAATTAAAACCACAGTATGAGAAATTCTAAACTTTCAAACACATTGGGAGCTGTAGAGGACTTCTGATCACGTTCTGAGATATTCGCATGTTCAGAATAAGCTGTCTTGTACTACTACTGCAATACAAATGCCTAGGGATGTCATTACATGTGTTGCAAATTTTCCCAGGCCTATTGCACAGTGTCTCTTCTAGGGAGCCTCAACTGGAGAGGCGTTGCTGATGAAGTTCTCAGGCTGTCCATTACGGGCAGAAACTCCCATCGTGCAAAATCAAATGCATGTGAGGGGCGTCGTGGTTGGCACCATCAAGTTGAAAAGTATGTGTACATTTAAAAAATACATAAAAGGGTTAAATCAGTACTTTGGGTATTGCATTTAATGAAACAAAAATGCAAGGTGAGAAATTAAGGGCACTTAAAAGAAAAAAAATCAGCTCTTCTACTCAGTGTTTCTCAATTATATGAGAACTTTAGCATATGGATTAGGTTACTTGGGTGACTAATCCACAAACTAAGTAGGATTTTACACAAAGAAAGCTATGATCTCAAAAACTGGACTTTTTTCAGAGCCTTTCTGAGTACTCAGGCAAGGCAGGATTTCTGACAAGTTCCTGAGTAAATGAAAATAGGTCATCAAACTGTGCAGATGATTTTCTCTAATGAGGGCATCGACAAAAAGGTATTTTTTTCTTTTCCTGATTTCAATTTGAAATACTATCACACACAACTTTACAGGAAACACGCTTGGTAGAAAAATAATTCAAAAGCAAAGGTATCATATCTTCCAGGAAAATAAGGAAAAATCACTGTTTTCCAAGTCAACAACTCTTGGATGCCTTTCCCTAGCTTTTGAACTGCAGTAACAACCTAAGTAACGTAGCAGAGAGCAGCAGCAGAAATGACTGCAAACCAACTGCTAAGTTGTCGTAAACCTTGAGAAGCCAGGAGGCTTGAAAGGAATGGTATGGTCACATCTTACAGCATGCCCCTGCCGTTAATGGTAGAGCCCAAGTTTTATACCTTCTAAGTCAGTCCCTTGGTAAGGCTTTATTTGCCACCACCACATCTGATTAGTGACATTGCTACTTTTAAGAGACACATCCTCAGGTTTGTGCACTCCCTGGAAGGACAGCCTTGGCCCAGCCCTCCAGACACAAGCATGTCTTTACAAGACAGACATGTAAATATTGTAAAACAAACAGAGCAAGAGCATGGCATTCATCTCCTGGGTACCCCTCCAGCAAGGAAGACACATAAGATGGAGCTATTTTGTGTATGGTTTGAGCGCCAAGGTATTGAGTCAGCTTTTCCCTCGCCTCCACAGAACTGTACAGCTCATACCCCTGGGACACCTTGGTGTTGTCACTCTGAAAACTGCTCACTGTCCTAATTTCCATAGAATGAACCTAGACATATAATGGTCTAGGTAACCAAAGAGTGTAATTGGTCTTATTTGGTTCCCCTCAAAGATGTACTCTTCTGTTTATGTTTACAGTTTTATCTATGCTTACAGTTAGACTGGCAAAGGGAAAATTCTTGAATCAGGTTTCAAAGAGTTGCTTTTTTGACTCTTATCACTGACAAGCTTCTGAGATTGTAAATTGCACCCCAGTCAAATCTGTAACTTTTATCTGAAACCACAATTGCTTTTTCTTTTTTAATAAAAGCAGTAGTTCTCATAATGAGGGTCGTCAGAGCTGAACCGTCAGGAGAAAACAACAAACACAGAAGGAGCCCTAATACAAATAAGGCTCCCAAAACACAGTTGCTGCTTGCCTTTATGCAGTCAGCTGGGACATACTGGTGTAAGTGGCCAGACGCTTTTGCCAAGACCAGTGTAAATATACAGTCTTTAAAAACAGAAAGTATGGTCTCTCGTTATATAATGGCATAGTATCATAAAACCAACCCGGTTACTTTGGAGCTCATCACAAGGGGAAGGCTTTTAAAATTCGGGAAGCTGAGGATTTGTTCTTAATCCAGACTGTGAGCCAAGTAGGGGTTGAGCAGGGAGAAGGAAAAGGAAATAAAGATAATGGAAAAAAAAAGAAGCATCATGTACCCAGCAGCACCAATGCAAATCCAAAACCGCATTACAGCCTTCATGGGTGCCAACAGTGGAACTGAGAGAGCAAACAAAAACTATGCGTTACAGCAAGCTGAGGGACTCGTAACACTTATTGTACAGGCACTGCAATCTCTGTGCAAAATTTTCTATTCCAATCCTGTAATTCCCCTTTCAAACTGCTCCTCGCTTTCATAAGGAGCTCCCTCACTATAAAATTACTCTTCTTGTCATTCCACAGCACAGAATGACTTGTGGTACAGTCCTGCTGTGGCAATGTTGAATTTAATCAGATTTAATGTAATCTTGGTTGAAAGTCAGCAAGCGGGTTGATACCTTTTTACTTCAACCAGCCAAAAAAGTATACAGCAAGATAAAAATAAGATATCAAAGAATCACCCACAAACCCCATAACATTCGCCACATTCTGACCTGTGCCTGATAACAGTGAAATACTAGTCAAGAGTAATTATTTTAAAAGTTACTTTAAAAAAAAAGAAAAAAATTTAAACAGCCTCTAAGTCCCTGTCAACTGATTTGTTAATCTGTTACCACTATTCAGATTCATTACATTTCTTTTTAAACGCTCCTGGAAGTAAAATTATTTTTAAAAGGAATTATAGACTGTTTCTTTCTCCCAGCCTAAAAAAAGCCTAAAAATGGGCTGAAAGTGTTTCCTAGACACATTTTTAAATGCCACTATTTTATAACAAACACCCTCTCTCTAAAAATTGTTAGCAGCACTGGTTTTGGGTGCATGAATCAGCAGTTTACACCCTCCTTTATTCCTCCTCTGGTGCTGCTGACTCTGAAAAGCTTAAAAAAAATCTCAGGGGCTGCAGGCAGTGCAGGGCTGGAAATCAGATCAGCCAGTTCCATGCTGCATCACGCACCATGGCCGAGGCAGGCAGCTCTCCCCATCTCCATCACACCCATCCCGAGACGTTTGTGGATGAAGACTGGCCACGGCCAAGAGCCTGAACAGCACCTGGGCCAGGAGGCAGCGAGTGCTTCTGCAAAGGTCCCCGCACTGACCTCACTTGAGGTCACTTTGAGGTTTGCCAGTGAGGTGCATCCTGCAAATTCTGCCTGCTTTCTACAGGAGCCTTTTAGCAATGCAAAATGCCAAGTGAATACACAGAGGACTAAGTGCCAAGGAAAAAGCATCCTAAGGAGCTATGAGGAGGAAGAGGAGTACATAACTAAAAAGAGTCACAGAAATCGATACACCCCATGGGACCAAAGGGTCATTTACAAAAAAACCCACAACTGAGTGCAGAACACTGGACTTCTACTTTTGCTTAGACACCAGACAGAAAATTGCTTTGTGCAAGCTGTGGAATGACAAAATTGGAAAACAAACTGTGTGGTAGTTTGGATGGCATTCCTGCCATGGTAGGCTTTGTGTTTCCTTTGCATTTGTAAAACCTAAATTGGTACTAATTAGAACGATAATAACAATTTTTGTTGAAGACAACAGGTGAGCTGACAGGCTGTTTATTCTCCCATTAAGCACTCATTTCTGAAAACACAAAATACCTTTTGGGGATTCTTAATTTTGCCAGACTGACACTTCAGTATTGTGAGCTAAACTTGTCACCATGATGTGCTGAGGTTCTCAGAGAACGCAGTCAAGAGCGGGCAGTAGTCCTCTGCAATAGCAGATCTCCCAGCTACCACTACTTAACTGCTTTTTGAGCAGTTTCTCTTAATATACCCATTTCTTGGGATGTGGAGCAAAGGCAAAGTTTTATGCTTAGGGTACACAATGGAGAAACAAGTGATCTGAATCCTGTTTCTTTATTTGTACAACTTCACTCTACTTTCTCTCTTGGAGACGTGGCAAAGCAACAAAGCTCACTGCTTCAAAGGCTACATCTCCTACGAGATGAGCTATTTCGAGTGTTTTGGTTTTTCTTAAAATTGGGCTTTTCTGTCTCTTTATAGGAGCACAAAGCTTTTTATTGTATACCATTTCTTGAGTTAAAATTGTATCATAAGAACCATCAGGACTGAGAAGTCAGGCTCTTTGTGAAGGAGGTCTGTAATGTTTACTGCTCATAGAAAAATAGCTGGGTGTGTATTCATCGGGCTGTGTGTGGACTGTGTGTGTGAGGGTGTGGATCTCTTAACAAAGTCTTTCTGTATTCAAACTGTTACCAAGTTATTGAAGTTAAATTGGTCTTGACGGGAACAAACAAACAAAATTATACTTTAAGCAGAACGAAGAGGGGGGGGGAGCCCAACACAGCCATTATGCCTGGGGTAACGCACTGCCAGGCTGCTGGAGCAGGCAACAGGGCAGTGTGGCCATCCTGCCAAGAACCCACATTTCCTCTCAAAAATAATTATGGCTTCTTCTACTCTAACCCAGGGCCATGAAAAGAATAAAATGCAAAGTCCTGGGACCCCTGCCAACTCCTCAGAGGGATGGCTGGCCTGGTCAGGTGTAACTGCCCTGCTAGGCAAAAAAGCTAGATGGGTACATGAAAAACTTGACGAGGATCCTGTCTCTCCAACTCAATTGGTCTATCTAAATCAAAGTTTTGTTATTAACAGAAGTAATTGGTCATGCTTTTTTCTGTAATGTGACATATACCAAAAGCCAGTTTTGCCAAATGTGGATCTTTGCTTCAGATATCATCACTTCACTGTTGTTGCCATACTGCATTTTCCCCCTGAACAGGGAACAGAGGGACAGGAGGTCCCTTCAAATGCTTATTTGCATTCTCACCTAATTTGAAAATATTCCCCAGATATAGGTCAGATGGTAAAATGACTTAAATCCTCTTCTAAGGTCCTGTGCCTGCATATTTCTGTTTCACAGGGACATAACTAGAAGCACAATACAACTCTGTTTCCTCTCAGCTGGGCACAGCCTGGATCTCACACGTACACTTCTATCAGGAGAAACCTAACTGGAGCCAACACCGTCCTGTTCTGAAGCATCCTACATCCTCCATTGCTCCTTTTTCTTCTTCAACTCTTCCATTGAAATGTTCCAATCAAGAAAAAGCAGAAAAGAGTATAACTAATTGGGTTTCCTGTAACCAGGAGCATACAATACCCCAAAGCAAGCCATGCCTTCAAAGTAATGGAGAACATATGCTTTTCAGTGTGCCAGCGCCAGGGAACTGGTTTGTGATGCAGCCTCTGGAGCTGCTGCCTGCACATCTCACGCTGTGCAGAACAGATTTGTTTCCCTATCCTCTTCCCTCATGCATGCTACCCACAGCAATTATGGGCAAAGAGCGCTTCCCTCTCCCCTCCCCAGCACCCCAGGGTGGTCGCAGGGGTGCAAGTGAAAAGCCAGCACCACCTACAATGCCACATCACCCTCCCTGCTTTCAAAACCCTGTTCCCCACCAAAACCCTGCATATGGTTTTTCCTTTGGTAGGCATGAACGTAAAGGCTGAGACTGCATGTGCTGGGGCGCCTGAAGTAGTTTTGGGGTTTTCTGTCAAATTCAGATACAACTTTCACTTTTGTTTTGTGGATTTTTCCATCGCAGAAACTTATTGCCACTATTTCTATCTACCTGTCACCCCCATGGCCCTGCACAGGAAGGTAATGCCAAGCATCAGCTATACCACCAAGGTAAGAAAACTGCCTCCATACAAAGACTTGCCTTTTTTTTCTGACTGAAACACCCTCACTGGCAATCTTCCCCAACACAAAAGCATTGTGCAGCTGAACTAAATCCTTACTTGGATTACTGAATTGTACCACTGATCAGCATTTCCGTATTACAGCTAAAATAATCCTTCCTGTAAACCACTTAGCCAAGATAAGTGGAACAAGGGAACGTTTTTAAATCGCTCTCCAGGCACGGCTGAAGAAGGCATTGAACAGAACAACCTATTTTTATTATATATATCTCACAAACGTTTCTTTGCAGGCTGATTACCTTGCAAAAGCTGTTTCAAGAATACAAACGTGTTCCACCTCACCACTGGCAAGTCATAGGTCCACATATATAAATTATTTTTAGAAAGCAAAATATATGGGCTAGTGTCTCACACATTTTAAATGAGGGATGGCCAGTCTTGCTTGCTTCATTTCGCATCTGTCCTGCACCCTTCCTGAGGAAAAGCCAAAAGAATCTAGGCACTTCATGTCAGCCAACTAGCTTTTGTCACAAAGTGCTGAAAGGTACCCAGCCTATATTTTCCATGTTACTTTGTGATAGATGGCGACCATGAGCTTTCCTAAGGAGATGACAGATGTGATCCTGATTTTCCGCAAGGTTGAATTTCAGCTTCACATACAGCTCTCTTTTGCACCCAGTTAAGCTTCATGCGGAAGGTAGATGCTTCCATTAGTAAGGTCTAGCATGGCTGCCATTCATTAAGGTACTTCCTCAGAAATTCTAGTTTCTTTAACCAAATGCTTCAAAACCAAAAACTTTATGCTCCCTGGAAGAAGACTTATCCCCACCAGATGAACTCCAAAGGGGATACTCAGATTGCTGCAGAAGCCTGGTAGAGGAGGCACGCTGCTCTCAGTGATACCAGCCCTGAACTGGAAAGACACAGTCTCTTACAGAGAAATGAGCTGTGTCAGCCCTGCTGTGTCGCTGCAGACAGGCCAGAGCACATTGAAAAGGGTTTAGGCATCTGACTGGCACATGCTGCTTTTCCTCCTCTGCTCCTCAGCCTGGATTTACATTCTTGGCACAAGCTGCTCCTTCAATGCAATTTGTCTAGCAGCACCAAATTTGATAAGAACAGCCGAGTGTTTTGCATTTTTATGTGTCTAGTGATGTGTCGCCTGTTGGAGTGAAATCAGCATCCCTCTGGGAGGAAAAGGAGAGCCAGGAGGATCTGCTGGGAAGAACCTGAAAGGTTTGTGACATCTCTTCCTTCTCTGGCCTGGCTGGCTTTTTACAGCTTTATCATAATCTCAGTAACATGAATGGAGTATCCAACCAAAACTATCTAGTAAAAGATGTGCCGTTTTGTTGCCTGGTTCAAAAAACCACCAAAACTAAATGCCAAAACAAAACAACCATGAAGTTCCTTACAAGTTAAATCCTCCAGAGGAAGCTGCTGTATTTCACTGCCACGTGAAAAGTTTCCCTGTAAATCAATTCCCACTATTTAAGACAGGGCATAATATGTCATTCTTTTTAAAATACGCATGTGTGTCTTTAATGGGATAGTAACAGTTCCTCTAATTCTCATTTATAATTTCTTATGCATTAAGTCTGGCAGAGACATGTGAATGCTGCAATACAGCAAAATCCTCTGTTATTCTCCTCCACCCGGCCACTGAATGGCCCCACTAATTCCAAGGCACATTGCTTTTAATAATGAGTCACTACCATATTGTTGCTTCCCTCCTCAGCAGCAAAATCCTATTGGTATCTTAATATTTTTATCCTGAAAGTCTTAACATGGAAAAAAAAAAGAAGTCTGATTTACTGCGGTTACATCAGAGGACATTTCCAGTTACAGCACACTAGCTGCAAAATTCTCAGAGAGGTCAGAAGAAGGTCAGTCACAAGTTTCACACTTGTAATCTCACTTTCATCCACAGCTGCTAACACTGCTAGTTTATACGGTTGCTTCATCACATTGTTTAAAATAATAATCTTGCATAATACAAGTTTTAAAAAAAAACACTGAAGGATGAAAAAAAACCCACCCAACATCTCAATCCTATGACTTTTTGCATAAAATGTGAGCATACCTATATACCACTGACAGCCCCTCAGCAATTACGAGCTCCTCTGAATTTCAGGAGACCAGTTTCATTAGACAGAAAACTTCATATTAAATTCAGGGGGGACCTCATAAATGAAAAAAACCAACCCAAAACGCAACACCAAGCACCAAATGCACAGTAGTACAGACAGAGCTTTCTGGGGAGATGGGGAACAGGAAGACACTTCATGGGAAGGGATCTCTGGCTTACTTGCAAGCAGGGAAAATGGTTATCACAAAATGTAGACAGGGAAAAGAGGCAGGTGGTATGAAATGCCATGGAGACCCAGGGGAAATCAGACAGGTGGAGACTAGGGGGATCTCCACTTTTTCCACTCAAGAGGGAAGTGTGGGGAGTGGAGGACACAGCTCCTTGCCTGACTCAGTATCTTCCCCTCCCATTCATTTCACCACTAAAAGTGGCAGATAGATAACCAGCAAAGGTGTTTACTTTTCACTGAGCAAGAGCCTAGAACCCCATTCAGAGCTGCAGATGCTCTGGATGCCTTAGAAATTCTTAGTTAATCTAGAGCATAAAGTAATTCCCAACTAACTGATAATACCATCCCGGGCAAACCAACTGTAAACCAGTCCTTGACTAAGGTCCATAAGGCATGGCATTTGAGATATTTTCTAAAAAATGAGAGCAGAAACCCTGCGTACTCCGATTCAGATTGTTAAAACCCAAGAAGACAATGCTTATGGCTCTAAGTGGCCTCATCTTCTGCCAGTGAACTTTAATTCCTCACACAGCAGGAGGAGGAAACACAGCAGGAGTACCATTTTGCCTGAATTGAGATTTGATGTGGATGAGGTGAGCCACTGAACAGCAGCCTTGGTAACAGACTGTACTTCCTTCTAGTCCTTGCTTACCAGGTCCACACAGGAGGACATTTGGAGGGACTGCTTGTTTCATTCAAGAAGACAGAAACACCTATGAAAAGGAAAAATCAGTGGAGTTTACCTGTCGTCACAGTAGGTAAATTTCATGTCCATGCTATGGCGACTCAGGAAGGTCTTGCTGTCCAGGGGGATATCGATGTTTGAAGGATGCTGAATAGGCTCGCACATTATTATAAGGCAGGTGAGAAGAGGCTCTTTATACCCACACAGAGTGTGAGGAGGACAGGTGTTGTACACTTTAACTTGTCCAGTGCAGTGCAAAACCTGAAATGATGATTTTTTGAATGAGAAACAAACTTAAAATGTAATTTCTGTACATGCCAAAATGTCTTGTGAAACCAAACCTGCTTGTTATGGCTCAAATATGGTACCTTCCACATGGCAGACTTGAGGTTAACAGTTCTGCCTCTGTTGGTAACAGTGCATTTCATCCTCATGAAGAAGTCACGCTCAGTTGACATGTCTTTGCTTTTCTTTCCAAAGCCTGGACCTGTAAGAGGACAGTGGCAAATGAGTTTTCTCAGTTTTGATTCTTATTTTCTTCTACTTACAAGCATGAAGGATTCAACAGAAATAATAATCATCCAATGATTTACCTGCAGAGACCATCAAAGATGCATGGACCATTGAAGAGCAGTTTGTAGAGCTCAGACCTAAAACTTTAAGTGGAACTTAAATAGGACTTTGTGCATTCAAACCTATGTTTTAGCTTGCAGCACATAAATCTTTGCAAAGTGCTACAAGTGAAAACGTTATGTCTGTCTTGATGAAAGGAAAACATTAAACGAACAGTTCTTAGTCTTATTATATTTAAGCAATTATTTGGGAAAACAAACCTGCAAAGCATTGAATAACAGTTAATGATTACTCTAAGAATGAAAATTCCCTTTACCCTGACTAACAGATCTCTACTGCTAGCTAATTACTTCATTTGGTTATTTAAAAAGCAAACAGTGACTCTTTTATTGTCATTATTACCATTTTTCAGACTCAGATTCTCTCGGATTTCTTCATGGTCACATGGATGAGTGAAGTCAAAAATGCTGTGTCCAGTTAATTCCACCTGTGCAGAAGTAAGAACTACACTTAGCCAAATAAAAGCAACTGATAGCAGTTATTTGGTTTTAAATACCACCTATTCAGATGAAACTGGTCACGTTCAAAGTGCATTGACAGGATGCCCACAGACACAAGTCCTGTGACCCTCTCTTTGTCTAGCCTATGCATAACTTATTATTTTCTCCCAAGAACAATTCCGTAGTTTTGGATTTGCACAGTGCAGTTAACAGTCAACACCAATGGTTATTTTCAACACAGAAGGAAAAAAAAAAAATCCACAAAGCTGAAAAGGGTGGACCTAAAAGAAAAGCTCTGTCACCTCTGTCCCATAGTCTAAGGCACAAGCTGAATAAAAAGCCTTTTCTCCTCTCTACAGTAATACCTAGGAAGGCAAGTTTGCAGTCCCCAAAGACACTACAACTTTGATAAAAAGGCAGAGGGAAAAGCCCCCACTGTGGTCTGGTGTGCAGGGTGCCTGCCTGATAAATAAGACATTTTATTTCCAGTCTTTTTCGCAGTGACAGGCAGCTGTTTTTCTGCATTTGGGCATAGGATTCGTTTCTAGGAATTGTGTTACAGAGACAGGAAAGTGTTAGGGAACAAGTTACCTGGGTAAGACCCATGTATTTGTTGACATTCTCTGACAAAAAGATCATGTCTCCATCCTGTGTCACCACGGCAATAAATCCCTCCAAAGCTTTCAGGTACAAGTGGTCCATCTGCTGGTCTGCCTCTAGTTCATTCTCAGTGTCAGCACATACTGAGAAAAAAAGAAAAAAAATCCTATAAAGTCTCCAGCACCCTACCCAGCCTTTTTCAACACAAGCGCATCCAGTTACAAGGCAACAAAGTATTTCTCTGCTGTTAGTATTTGCTTTCCGCAAACCCCTTCTGCCGGGGCCTTCTAAACAGTGTATGAAAGAGATGTGCTTGTCACTAGAAAGGCATTTTCTAAACTTTTTGGCAAATGCAACAGGCCCTCTATTCACCCCTAGCCTGTGTCTGCCAGACATGTTTTTAGTACATAACACCTATATAATACCTAGAAACTGAAGCACATCTTCTTTGTGCCTATTCTTTTGGCCACACACAACCTTTGTACCTCCTAGCAGGCACAAGGTATAGGGCAAATCTTACAGAAGGTGAGTAAATCTGGGCATTGCTAACAAACATCTAACAAAAGACTCTCCCATCAGGTCAGGTTCTCTACGAAGTTCAAGTACTGCTCCTATGGAGTGTGCCTCCTGTGTGGACCCCCGCACTCCGTATGGAAACGTCTGTTAACACCGCCTTTAGTAGAAAAAGGAGAAAACCACTCCCTTGAAATCCTTTCGGAGAATCTCTCACCCCATAAAACTCAATATTCCTGGGAAAACCAGATCCATCCCACCGATACCTGCTTTTCCATCTGCAGCCATCAGAACTCCCTATGCACCACGCCACCCGACTGTCACACTTCACCACCCAGTGACATTCCTCCTGTCCCCAAGGAGGAGAGCCTCAGGCCCCACTTACACCTACACCCCGTGTGTTTGCCTACGCAGATTCATGAACCCAGTGCACCTATCCATTTTCGGGAAACTTGTGCCACTGTTGTCCTGAAATCTTAAAGACCGTGCTAGAATATTTATTAAAGCTTTTTTTTTTGGTTTTTTTTTTTTTTTTTTTTGTTACAAGGTTTCCTGTTGCTTTCTGCCTGTGCTCTGGAGACAATTGATGGCATTGCTGTGCCCTCTTGTTGTGTGTGCTCCGTGTTGCTCATCTCCTGCGATGGGAAGCAGTAAGTAAGCAAAGTCACAAGCAGGGAGGAAGGGGGAGATGCTGCTCCTCCTGATGCCAGTCACCCACGTGCCCACTCAGCACTCCTGCCTTCCCTTCTACACTTCGAAGTATGTTTCAGCTCCACGAATAAGCCGCCTGCAGGAGAGGATTTGTAGATGTCTAGTATCAAAAAATTTCTGTGTAGGAGCTGGCCCATTAATTTCTTGACGTGTTTTATGTGAAACTTCTGGGATTACTTTTTTACAAAACTATTTGCAGATATTGCATCTGGTCTGTGTACCTCAGACATGCTGTGGAGAGCTTATCTTTACAGTTTTGTCAGTTAGCCTGCACATTTGTGATCAGTCACTGCAAATACACATAATGGTAAGCCTCTAAATTCGGGGGCCGAAAGCAAAAGAACAAATGTAAAACCCCATTATTGTCTCAGCATAAAGAATAACCAGCTGCAGCTGTGCACTGCTGAAGATACCAAGCTGTGGTTAAGTCCCATCTAGATCAAAGGTGCTTCATAGCCCAAAGCAGCAAGGATGATGTGAGAGGAGCTGCAGCGATGCTCTCTGTGCCCCTCCCTGGCAGCACAAGAGGGCTCCAGGCTGGACCCACCACTGGTTTTGCTGGCCAGAGGCTCTGGCTGCAATTGCATCAGCTTTATTCACAAAAATAGTGGGACTCAGCTGCTGCTCTTTGTTGGTTTAATGTTGCAATTTCAGCATACAGTTTTTGTTCTCTAGTACACATACTGTTAGCAGTTGAGAAAAGTATTTTTTTTTTCTTTTCCTCCCTGAAACAGCCCATTCATCGTTTCCCTTCACGTTTCTTGTTGAAATACTCATTTTGGAAGTCTAGAAGCAGGAATGGGGTATTGCTTTGTAAAACATTATTGGAAGTGGTTTGGGTTTGGTATTTTTTTGGATAGGGAAGAGGCTGAGCCAAACTAATCCGGTTGTTACTTTGAAGTATTAATGCGTTATGATTAAAGCATGGGTTTGATCTATATACCTCCTGCAAGTGCATCTGGTAGTGCCTAAGGATGGTCAGCGAGCAAATGCAGAGGGATGAGCATTTGCAATGCAGAGCCCACCGAGCCACTGTTTGGAACAGATGAGTGGTTACCAAAACGATGCTGGCTGCTGCATCCTCCCCCTGCTCAACATCCCTCCCTGGCAGCAGCCCATTACCCACCCTGCCAACAGTGGAACAGACTGGGCCCCAGAGCCACTGGGAGCTCTTTGTTTATCATCCTTTGCCTATCAAGGCGAACGTTTAGTAGCAGGGAAGAGAAGACACCTTCTGATGACCAGCACAGGCTGGGGATTTATCATTTGGTGTCCCTGCACTACAGTTCTAACTACACAGACAGAGGCCAGTTCCTCCTCAATACAAAGCAACTGAATTCAGGAAATTACATCACAGCTAGCATTTAAAATACAGAAAATACACAATAATATATTTGAATAGTACGCACTTTGACCATAATGACATTTAGGGAAGGGGAAAAAAAAGAAAAAAGAAAAAAAAGAGGTAAGTGACCATCTGCTCCCAAGCTTGTTTCTGCTGTGTAAAGAATGTCAAGGGTCTTTTTTTACTTTTCCGGAAGCAAACAAATGGTTTATTCAGCAGGGATCATGGCTATAGCCCAAGACAATCAGCCAAGTGTGGGTTCAGAGAAAAAAATGACTTTTCAGCTGTAACCCCAGACCCTCCTTTCCATTTTTTTTTCCCAGCTCATTAAGTTTGCATTAACAAAACATGACCATTCAAAGGCAGGAAGGCTATTCAAAGCATTTGTATTCTTAAATGCCTCCAACAGCGAAAGACAAACACTTTACTTGTATTATCAGATGATTAAGTTTGCTTTTCCATGTATATAAATTATATTACTTATACAAGCACTAGAGAGGACATAGGATCACTCACATCAGCGCTGCAGGCTCAAACCGTTAACGTCCTAGCTGAGCACAGCACTTAAAGATATAGTCTGCTTTAAAGCACGTGGTTACAGGGGTCTGTGGGATCACAGTTCAGCTTTTTTTGTTAAAATTACCTTTGTCCAGCTGGAGGGAAGAGGGTTTGTGCTGCTGTACACCCCCGCTCACACAACCCAAAGGCATGACCAAGGTGTTTTGCAGACACCCTCCAGCTTCCCTGGTAACGTGATAAACCCCACTGCATCCCCTCCTTCCTCCTGCGCAGCCCGGCCGCAGCAGCAAGGGGAGCAGGCAGATACCTGTGGTACTTAATAGGCATGCTCACATTTCAAAGACCCAGCAGCTCTATCAAGGGAGCTGTAGGCACTATCAGGCACGTGAAGGCAAGTAACAAGTACCTCCATGGGCCACTCACTGTGCTGCTGTTGCCCATCTATTTTCCTGTCCCCATGAGCATCCACCGGCAGCATAATGCACCAAAGGCACTCAGGTCTCCTGCTGGGTCCAGGTCTCTGCAAAAACACAGTCCCAGAAGGTGTCATCTGTGTTAAACCCCTGAAGCTTATTAGCTACCTGAAGATCCTTAGTCTGCAGCAAAGAAATACTCTGGGCATCTCTGTGGTGGCCTGAGTATGCCTTGTATCAGGTAACAGTATAATTATAGTAATATAAATAATAAATAGCAGTCCCTCATATGGCTGCAGTTACAGCATTGTAGCTTGTTCCCTTTCTCCTGTGAAAATCACTAGCTACACAGAGGATATACACACATTAGGAGACTGATACATCAGAAACAATTCAGTTACTGCCAGTAGCAAAAATCTGGTTTGCTTTAGAAAGAGTCTATTTTGCAGAAGAAAAAAAAATAAAGGCATGGTTACTGCAAGCTGCTCCCAGAAATCCCTATTGTCTTCCATTTTGCTTTAAATTTGCTTCATTAGTTTACCTTGGGGCTGGAGTGGAGCATTAGCCTAGGAAAATTCAGCTTCAGATGGAAAACATTTGGGAAAGCTGGGACTAAATGGACATGGGATGTTAGCACAAGGAGCTAGGGGTTTGGTTTCTAGTAGGTCTGAGGTCATTTTATCTGGGTAGCAGTACCCCATGTAGACTTGCCAGAATGTTCCAGATCTTACCCTGATTTTTAGGGGTGTGGGGTTTTTTTTGTGTTTTGTTTTTTGGTGGTTATTTTTGTTTGGTTGGTTGGTTTTTTGGGGTTTTTTTTGGTTGTTTTTTTTTTTTTTTGTAATAGCTGCTAACTAAATTTTGAAATAAGGATGCATTTCCTGTTTTTTTTCCAACAACTTTTTCAGTCTTTCCTCCACTAATGAGAGTATCTCAGTTCAGGCACCACAACAGTATAGCAGAGTGGACTGCAAATATGACAGTTGAACTATAAATTAATAACACATTCAGCAGAATGAAGTGCTATAATATTACTGTTCATACTAGAGTTAGATTTATGGATCCTAGCCAAGATTGTGCTCATGTAGCACTGGCAAGGCTATAAAGGAGGGAGAATCCCTGCCTAGGTGAAATCAGGAGATGCTGAAACACGTCAGAGAGCCTCAGAAAAGTGAGTGTCCTCCCTGTCAGAGCTATAGCAGAACCAGGAACACAGCAACCGTGTCCCATGTCCCCATTTGATGGGGCATCCACTGTTCATATTGGCCCAAGGCAGTATTTCTTAGTCTGCATCAAATTTTGATACAGTATTGGTAGGTATTTTTTAATCAGCTCTACTTTGAAAAAAAATTTTAACCACCAAAGTAGAATTTATTCATCAATGAGAAACTTTGAACTATAATGGCAAATGCTTATTGCAGTGTTTATGATAACCTTTTATGCTAAAAATAGGTCTTGTAAACAAGCTTTGATTAATTCCCACTGTCAGGATGTGCTCTGTTCCCAAGTTTAAGAACACTTTTTCCGTAAATGCTTGCTCATTTCCTTCAGTCCAACCTCTTGGAACGAGTCTGAAGGCTCAAAAATCAGGCTCTCCTTACAAGAAATCACTGCTCAGGTATAAACAACCTCCTAGCAAACAGCCTGTACTCCTCTCAACACCTTTGATCTGACTCAGAGGCGCCTTTTTGGTCAGTTCAGAGGTAGAGTGTGCTAAAAAGGGTTTCTACTGGAGGCCACATTGTCACCTCCACAGAATTTTCATGGCTTTGTCACTCATCCTTGGTCCTACAAGTAGCAGAAAGTTCCTTGGATATTGTGCATAAGAGACACCAGGCTATAGCTGCCACTTCAGAAGAGGGTTGTAAAAACTGCCTGACTCTGGTACACAAGTTAGGGAAGATCTAACAGCAGTTCCATCCTGCATCAGAGAGAGCAGCTTTGAGACAGACGTCTCTTCCTGGTTTCTTGTTTTCCATCAAAGGAAAGTGACTGATTCCCTCCCCCCACCTTTTTCTTTTCTTCTGTCTTGACAGAGCAGTACATCCTGTTCAAGGGGATATTTTCAATGTGCTCAATTAAAGCTTTCAATTTAGATACATCAAGAAAAAGCCACTCTTAAATCTGAAGCTTCCTGAAGGACTCTTATCTCCAAGCGCACAAGCAACCTTGATAAAGAAAACACTCATGTTAGTGCTGTCTTGGTTGCAGAGTTTGTATCTAGCTGAATCATTCAGATGCTGCTCGGGTCCTGCAGTCATTGGTGTTGAATGGCAGGACACAGCACCCCATCAGAGCCGGCGTCCTGTGGGACGTTGTGGCTCACCTTCCCAGAACAGGGACATCACTTCAAGCGGCTGCAGCACTCGGCACCCAGCTCCACTCTCATTTCTAGCAGCATGGTTGGCACAAAACTATTTTCCCTATTAAATAAAAGCAAACAAGCAGACATGCTATTTTTAAGGCACCGTTTTATGCCACAATGGTCTGAGATTAGATGCAGCTTGTCCAGACATTCAAAAACAATGCCCATATCACTTCTCCCTGCAGTTTGTCCTCTCCCTTAAAAGCCTAGAGAAAAGCTATTTTTTCCCTTCTGCTCCCTGCTGGCTTTCCGGCTTTCTTGTCTCCCTCCCTTGAAACAACTTCACACTGGCTTCCTTGTGGCCTCCCTTCTCCCAAACAACTTCCCGTCTGCTTCCCTGTTCCCTCCCCATCTCTGCTGCTGTCTGCCTGCACAGGAGCAACTCCCATCCAGTTTCCTTTGCTGGATGTCTGCGCAGAAAAGACACCCGGGTGGCCACACGATTGGGATGGAATTAAAGAAAGCTCATAAAATTGTGTTTGCCTGATTAGCCTGACTAAAGAGTCTGTAGTCCTGGCACACAGAAACTCACTGGTACTAAAGAGTTCTGTAAGGCCTTTAGCACCAGTGTGGTCCAAATAAACACTTAAAATTATTTGCACCACATGCTAATGCCTACATGGGCTTCCTAAAATGGATTCTTTTCCTCATATTCAGCCTAAAAGAGACTATCTGAGGCAGCCTTAGCAACTATCACGATGTCAGCTGTTAACCAAGACAGCCATTGTTTAGCAAAACACAGTTACTTCTCTTTTGCAATCTACTAACCCCCCCAAAGCATTCGGCTGATTTACCAGCTAAACTAGAGAATAATAAGGGACAAGTACCGCTATCAATTTTTCTGACTATACTAGAGGACATGAGATCCCAAATCCAAAAGCTCCACTACCGATAAGCATCATGCTATTTTCAGCAGCAGCTTTATGGGATCAAAACCATTACTTGAAATGAACAAAGATCAGTTCTAAATTTATCCCAAACATTTGAATGTGATGAGGGCAAAAATGTATTATGCCAACGGAATTAGGAGACATCTTGAAAAATACTTAAGATGATCATAATTAAATGATATTTCTACTTCGCATTCCAATTATACCAGGTACTGTTCTGTGCACAACATGGAAACAGTATTATAAAGCTATTGTTTCAGGTTGCTTCCTGTGATGCTAATCTCAATCAGGCCGTCAGACGAACAGCCTGCATTTCTAAATGTTAAAGGCTTCCTCTCCAACATTCCCACACAGAATTGCCTACTGTGAAAATCAAAGGGAAATGTGTTACTAAGTAAAGCAGCAACTTTTAAAAAGCAAAACCTGGTATTTTTTACCCTTTTGAACTCTGAGATATACAACCAGCTATTTCCTATTATGATAGGATACAAGGGCCAAGCTTGGGCCCTGCAGTGCCTGCAGGAGACGTGCACCCTGCGATCCAGAAGCCAGGATTTTCGGAGGCACGTAGCAGGAGAGCTCTCAATGAGGGCTCAGATTCATGGGCATTGCCATTCACCTGCTGGAAGAATGTGGGCATAGATTTCCCTAGGTCTTGGCTTCCCGACAGATAAATAATCATTATGCAGACACAGCTAGTAAAACAGCCCAAGTTACACAAGTGAAAAGCCCTATTCCGAGTCAGGGAATAATAGGAAGGGGCATGAGACACTCTGCCAGTGGACTGAGGCTGGCAGTTTGCCTGTGGCAGTCTCTGAAATCCCATCTGGAGCATCAGTTTACAGAAAGATGAGGATGCAGTCCTGGGAAGGGCCTTGCTCTGTCTGCTCCAGGCAAAATTGCCGTGAAACGAAGAGATGTCTTCATGTTTGAGAATTGTGCCCACAAACAGTAATATGAAATAAAATATGGTGTACCAGTAGATTTTGATAGAATCAATAATAAACAAGAAAAACGCTAATCAAGCAGCAGCTTTTTCTGTGCTGTCTTTTGATGCATTTTCCAAAGTGCACTGCAAGCTTACTTTAGTGACACTGTGTGCGTATATATCTCTATAAATGCAGTAAGTTATTTTAATGTCCTAATTAACGACAGAAAAAATACTCCCACTTAACTCCAGTTTACACTAAGTGTGTCTAGCCTAAATAGTGTAAACCGGAGTTAAGTGGCAATATTTATATCTAGCCCAAATAATCAAAACTATTTCCGTGAAGACAACAAAGCAAAGAGAGGGTCTGTGGGGTGGGGCTGGCATTTGCTTCTCATCCACATTGCAGTCCCCCACCTCCCCATTTCCCCGTTCACCTGTCAACGACACAGTAACCCCTGTGCTCCCTGTCAGTCAAATCAGGCTCCTCAAATGCAACACTGAATTAAGGACCAAATTCCAGTCTGCTAAACATGCACGTGAAATGGGGGCAGTTTTGCTTGGAGCTCTGAAAGGGTCCAGAGCAAAAGTGAGAACGAGTGTGGACAGGCATCACACAAGTCTGGGTTCCACACTCTCATCAAAACGTGATGAGCAGCAAACCGCTTCATCTGTGAACCTAAAGCTGTACCAAAACCCTATTGCTTTGAATCAAATTGGATGGCCTTCTAGTGAAAGCTGTTGTCCTTAGAAAGACTGACAATCAAAGTTATAAAATTTAAATTAAATGTTAGCTATAGTCAGAACAGAAGTAGCAGAACATTTTTTTTTGGCTTGAGATCTCTCATTTCAATGTATTCTCATTATCAGAAAATAACGCCCAACTCTTCCAGAAAATCAGTCCCTTTAAAGTACCGTAAGTTCAGTTCCTCAGAATAGAAGTGTTGAAGATTTTGAAACCCTTATCTACATCTCCAGTGTTTAAAGATGCAGCCATGGACGATTCTGCATTTGACTATCAACACAAATTTTAATGAGAGGACTTACTCTAAGGTAGTATTTAGACTGGGGAAGTGCATCAGATTTAAGGCTAAGCAAATAACTAACACAGAGAAACCCTGAAATATTAAATCACAGCCTCTTCCTACTGTAACATTTCATTTCCAGATTCCTTTCTAACTGCTGAGTACTGGCAGTACTTCAAGAAAATGTAAATCAGCTACACAATCACATTGTTTTTCCAACACAGTCACAGCAAAATCATGTATGTATGAATATTATACACATATATCGAGTGGCCATCACTATCAGATGTTATGAGCTTAAGCCTTAACACCACAGAAGCACTAAGACAAATGTTTTATCTGTAGATTTTTTTCCCTTATCAGGAAACGTAGATGTATTTGAAGAGTTTGCTTTAATCTTAGCAGTTTCCAGGTGAGCAAAAGTATTTTTTCCAATGACAGCATCAAACTATTTCATGTCAAGTTTCACAGACACATTATTTATGTTATCTGTTACAGCCCTTCAGGAGTTTGCTTCTCCTATGCTGTGCCAGTCTTTAGTTCATGCCTTATAAATATTTGAAAAGCTGAAGCTGTGTCTAACAATTGGCCTGGTATATGGCACATCTAAGAACATTTATCTATTTCTGAAACTTCTTCGAGTATTAATTACAAAATCAGAGATTATTTCCAAACTCTCTTCAGCAAATAAACTTTACTTTTCACAGACATTAAAACCACATTCTATATGCTAAGATAAAAATACCCACATTTTATACAGTAGTCTTAGCAGAAGCCAAAAAAGCTACAAAAATTCCAGAGCACACAGAAGCAGAGTTGAATTCGTCATATCTTTGAGACTGACCATCAACCAACTAACAGCGTACTCATCCACAAAATGAGATACTTCCTAATAACATTGATTAAAGAAATTGTTATGGTATGACTCAGTATTCTGAAGCAAGGAAGTGCAATCGTGACCTTATTGGGAGTTTTGCCATTAATGAAGGACAAGATGAAATTTCGGGTTTACCTTTCACAGACAATGCAGGCATTGTTTTGTTAACGTATTCTTGGCACTTATAGGTCACCATGTGAAAGTTCCCCCAGAAACATCAGTTGTTTTCATTGATCTTACAGGCTACTCAAACCACAGATTTCCACAGAGGTGATTATTCAAATACAGGTGCAAAATAAGAATGCTGTGAATTTTACCAGTTTTCACAGGCTATGAAAACGGTACTGGTTCACATTTCATACGAGTCCAACATGAGCAAGGTTCTGATTACATAGAATCCATCCGTGTCAAGTATTTAAGAGTTGTTTGCTTTAGCCGTCTTAGTCTACCTCATCATACACAATCCACCTGCTGCTCATTGCCACCTTGTAGCACGATTAAGCCTTTCAAACGAAGCAGTGGGCCTTCAGAACTTCCCAGCTCTCTTTTGAATGTGCTGGCACAAATGTACTTGCCACACCAAATCAAAATTCACTTGTTTCAGCATGGAAGCTTAAGGCATATGTTTGAATTCTGATTAAACTCTTAAAAGCTTAAAATCTTGTAACACAGAACTCAATAAACTACATTCAAAGGTTTTGAGTGCTGGGGTTTTTTTAGAGAGACAAAACTGTACCAGTTGTGATTTTGGTAATGAAGACCTTATATGACTAATACCACTCCGATTTTCTAACCCAATCAAAATATACATAATTCTGATGAAAAAAACCCACACCAAACTATCTTTAAATTTAATTGTATTCTCATAACACAAGCAGTTGTGTCCCGTTCTCACTTTAGGAGGCTGCATTCAGAGAACATGTACAATCTTACCAAGCTGCCGTCAACTAGCACTGGCAAATTATTTTAGCCAGATCTTACCTGAAGACAGAAGCTTGTGAGTGCGTAGGAAACTGATTGCCAGGCGCATGATGGATGCCTTGTCCAGGTGGGAACTGATGTTGTGGGGCAGAGGCAGCTCATGTGCCAGTTCATAGAAAACTTCGGTCTCTTTGCTTCTTCTGCATCTTGCTGCATCTCTTGATTTTTCCTTCCTCCGTTCAGAACTGCTCCTGATAGAGAAGAGAAAGGAAAAAGCAAATTCAAATGCAATTCACAACTTGAGAGGCATTTACAAGAGTAATTCTTCTCAGTAATGAATCCATTCTGTCAACTGGTTTAAATCAATTGACCAGACTTTAATATCTCTTTGCTCCTTTTATAAAGGGAATTATGAGAGGACTACCACAGCTGGAAAGGGCTCATTTCTATACAAGTCCATCTTTAGACCCTCTGAATCCTGGCTGCATGCAACAGGATCAAGATCTGTCTTAGGTGAGAGAACTGAAATGAAATAGCAAACCTGGGATTCAGGAAATGCTAAAAATAAAGCTCAATCTCAATTCATTTACTTAAAAAATACTCTGGGATTCCATTTTAAAGCTGGAAAAATATGGCTGTGTCATAGATATTTCAACATCATAGAGCCTCAATGCCTGTACCCTGCATAAAAATAAAAGTAGCAAAAGGGTATCCAACTGCATGTGTATATGCAACTGTCTCAGCTCTTAATCCAATGCTATTCTGGAAAACCACCTTTTCCTGACCATGAAGGGCACAAAATGGGAAAGAAAATACTCTTGCTTGCAAGAAATCCCTCCTTCATAGAAACTATTCTGATTAAATCACCATCTCTCCATTGTCTATGAAAACAGATTCCTTTTTGAGCAAAGTAACATGACTGATAGAGCCAACCTCCTTCAACTCTGCAGAGAACAGAAGAGCAGGAAATAATGAAGAGGAAGACATTTCATGAAGCAAGTATGCAAAATTAAGTCACCGAGGGACATAAAGCTAAATTTAACATGGAAGAAACACAAGGGATACATTTATAACGGATCTGGGATAAGACTGTTTAAGAGGAAACTCCACTGACTCTAAGGTTCTTTTATAAAGTACAATTCTTATTTCAGAACACGAAGAACCTGAATGCATTAAAAAACCCACCAGCTATTTCAACCCCATGTAGCTCTGCTGATACTACAGGTTTCCTTCACTTGCACAAGTTGAGGTTTTGCATCTTATTCACACCAACACAGAATATATTTCTTTTGAGGCAGATTCCTGCAATACTGTACCAATGCAAACAATGCAGCTTGAATGAGCACAGGACAGGAGTGGAGTAGATCAGCCCCACCATTTTTGCCGTTGTGGCTGTGCCTTCATTTCTAGAATCATCACCAGTAGCTCTCCCTTTGCAAGCGTGCCTATAAATGAAGCAGCTTATAACCTGCTTTTTCCAACATCACTCTAAAATAATGAGCCCATAAATTAAATATGGATCAACCAAAAAGAAAAAGAAGAAATCCTACCAAAACAGAGTGTTTCCAATAAATATATTCTGTTGTGTGAAGATGATGAGGAAAACAAATGTTAATCACAGCACTTAATCCTAGAAACTGTTCCTGTCATGACTGTGTAATGTAAAACTGCATAAAACAGAAAAAGAGTATTAATACTCTTTTTAAAATGTATTCTAAAGGCAACAGCCATTTCTAAAGAGCTAATCTGCCTACAAAAGCTTCTAGCATTGAAACCACAGGTGGCTTTGTAAATTAGGAAGAAGGAAAAATAGCCTGTGTGCGCATTAAATGCTAAGGGTAGAGTTACAGTAAGGTAAGGCTGGGCATTCGGCATCTTCGTCCAAAGCAGGAACATGCTCACAGCATATCAGCAGGGCCCTCGTGCTGCAAAACACGTGAAGCTAGGCACATGCATCGGGATCAGATATGATGACCGCAGGTGCTCACCAGTGGGTGTGCTAACAGGGCAAGGGGCCTCATAAACTCTTACAGTATCTTCTCAAGATCCATGATCAGCCCTCGGCAAAGCTCTTTCACAATTATATTGCCTGAGGTGAATATTTTCTAATATAGCATCTGTCACAGGATGCGTGCACAGAAGGAGACCTACACACATTTCAGTACATAACGGCAAGATCCAACTTTGATAATTACTTCAGGGGCATCGCCAGAGTAAACACTGACCCACCCAAGTCTGAATCTAAAAGATGAGATATTCATATTGTGACACTAACTCCTTACTTTTCTCCTTGCCAAGCAAGGCTCATACCCCATCCACGTAAAAAAAAGCCCCTTCGTACAGATGTCCAAGAAGGTAAAACAGAAAATGCCCTGTGTCCTCCTGGGGCAGGTTCTGAGAATGGAATAGCCACTTGAGAAGCTTACACCAATGCTTCTTTCAGAGTTATGTCTTGCTCTCTAAAGAAAAACGTGTCTACAAAGATGCTAGACTGGGAACAAATCTCCTGAGTTTCTAATTCTACTAACAAAACAAAGAGTAGAAACAAAATAAAACCAAACAGCACAAAACCTACGCAGCAATATTTGTGAGAATTTCCAATTGCAGCTTGGAAAATTTAACTGGAGCCATAAACGTTCGAGCTCCGATCTAAATCTATACCCCACAATTTTCACATCAGAACCAACTTGGGCAAAACAAGGTCCAATCCCTCCTCATTTAAATAAGAAATGCTGGGAACTAAGGCCAAAGCTGTGTTGCAATTCATGCAGTAAAAAAGGGTTGTATAAGACAGGGTCTCTCATGACGCCATGTCAGCTGCAGAGAAAAATATTTAGTTTAGCTAACCTCTGTAAATATAATTTTGAAATGTGGCTAATGGGACAAGTTGGTTTCATTAACTATGGCTTGCTCAAGGTTTCTAATAACCAATGCTATGAGCAGAGAATTATTTTTTTCCCGCCCCTCAACACTGCTGCTGATCGTTGTGCTCAGTTTCTCTTCAATCGTTGCTCATTACACGCCACACAAGAGCTTTCTCACATCAGAAAACAAGGGAGGAATCCGCCTGCCTGGTTGCTTTCAAAAGACTTTCTTGCTCACCCATTATCATTTTAAACAAACAAACAATTTGCTTGTTAAGCATTTCCCCCTGTGGCTTCCTGAACCTCGGTAATTCTCCTCCCCACCTTCCCTCACTCAGGGCACCCTGAAGTCGCGCCGGCACGCCGAGCCAGGCAGCCTCCGCAGCCCCCCGCAGCCCCCGCCTCAGCCAGGCTCCCCTGCCAAAGACAGTCCTTCTGTGCTTGCTCCTCCTGGTTGCAAAAGCCTCCAAGAATTGCAGATGAGTGACAGAATTCTGCAAAAAGCAGCATTTTCATGGTTTCCCTGCGCAGAGAGCCGGCCATTCACTCTCCCTGCAGTTACCCCCACTTTACGCACGGGATCAGCGTTTTACCCCGGGCGAGGCTGAACTACCCACAGCCAGGGAGCAAAAACATAACTACCCAGCAGCCTGCCCCTTGGAAGGCCAGGAAGAAAGGCTGACACCAAACCCTCTTCACACATCATCAGGGCAACAGAGAAAAGGCTGGGGCTGTAGCTAATTTATGAATCATTCCCTCCCAGCACATAAGCCACCCACTTACGTGGCCAAAAAAGAGCACACGTGTGCGTCACTGCCCGGAGAAAGTGACGCAAGCGGCAGCAGCAACCTTGCTCACCCAACCTGTGTCAGGCTCTTTAAAATGCAGAAGGGAGAGAGACAGGAGAAAGCCACCCCAAATGAAGCCGCCCGTACGTGGGTGTGAGGCGTGGGGGTGCTGCAGGGGAACCCTCCTGGGGGCTCTCCGACACTCATTCTCTTAGGAGTCCCAGGACCCGGCAGGATAAGACCCCACTCGGCCACACACACCCTCCCATTGCAAGCCCAGCATGACCATTCCCAATAAAATGGCAAGAAAGGAAAGTTCTAGCTCAAATCTCCATTGGAAACAGGGAGGTGGAGCGGAGGGATGGGCCTGGGGACTCCATCCAGGACTAGGCTGCACAGAAGGTGGTCAGGAGGCTCGAGGAGAAGGGAAAGGAAGGCACCGCTTCCTGGGAAGGACTCTCCCAGGGCTGCCAGACGATGCTCCAGGGCTGCAGCGCTTACACATGGGCAAGCCATAGGGAATGGAAGAGTTAAGTTGGTGCAGGCAGTTCCCTGCCACGGAACACAAGTGTGGCACTGTACCCCCATGTTTACATGATTTCCCACTCCCTCCTGGCATGTTTAGCTTGCACTCTGAAAATAGAATTCACGGGCTGACACATGTGAGCAAAGATGACAAACAACTGGCACGTATTTGCCCTCCCAGGTGAAGCTCCCGAATTTTCAGGAGCGGAAGCTTTCCATGCTTCTCCCCAAGAACCCAAACAAGCTGGTCCAAGGGTACACTCATGCACGGGAACAGAGTGTGTGCGTCCAAAGGGGTGTAGGAATGCCGTGCTGGGGTCCCAGGAGCCAGATTCCTATCCCCTTGCTCATCTCTGACAGCCCCTTGCGACACAGCTTCGCTGAATCACGGGAATGCCTGCGGATGATGTCTTGCACACCCAGTGTGAAGATCATAATCTGGCTTTCCCAAGTCTCTCTTACTGCAGGACTGGAAAGTCCAGGCACAGCAACTTATTGGCAAAACCTGAAGCCCCACATAACTGATCTGGCTTAAATAACCTTGCAAGACTATCATGTTAGCTTAGGATTGTCTTCCCGCTGCTCACTGCCGTGATGGCCCTGGACCCCAGCAGCCAGGAGAAATGCTGGGGCAGCCAGCCTGGCCCGGGGGCTGTGCTACTGCCACTGCCCTGCCTGGGCACCCGCCTGAGGTCCCTGCCACCCAGACACAGTGGGCATCAGCCTTGCAACCCCTGGGGTGCACAGACCACCCCCATATGGGAGCTTATATGCAGGCATATGGTGTCAGTCAGGGGTCTGAAGCAGGGTTAGGCACCGACACAACCCTCCTCAGCACAGCAGGCCGGGGCTGACCTGAGGGTTCGGTCCCGATTCCACTTACTGTGACTATACTCACTCTCTGCAGTCCCAATCCTACTGGTACTTGATCTCCACCAGCAATCCCTGCCCACCAGCTCCACCCAAACACTCCCTGGTCCTTCCCGCACGCAGTTACCCCCTCAAAGCCCTTGGTACCCACTCAGCTAACAACGGTGCCCGGTGCTCAGCTTCAGCGATCCTCCCTTCTGTCAAGGACATCGGTGGCCTCCTTTAAGCTGATGGAGGGGACTTGCCCAAATAGCAATCTTCTGCTCAGGGTTTCGCTGCTCTCAACGAGTCCATGTGGGTTGATATTGGTTGTGTACGCACACGCTTGCTTGTTCGAGACCAGGCAGCACAGTAATCGCACTGAATTACACTCCCACCTTGTAGGCTCCAGATCACAAAAGGTTTTAGAGAAATTGTAATCCACACCTCGCATAAAAATACCTCACATGTAACCCGGTAGCCTTCACTGGTGCTCACATACTGTGTGACACATTCGTACAATGCTTTGAAATACATAGTTCAGATTGACTCGCTTGAGTTTACTTCATGACCCTTGGACTTTGCTACAAACTGCCATGTATGCAAGCTAGTAAAACAACAAGCATATTACTTTATATCCAATGGCCGGTTATTAAATGTTTCTAGCTCCAGCACTTTAAAGGTCAAAAATCCACAGTTAATTAAGCTGTCACACAAAATTTCTGTAGTAAATGTTCATTTGAAATGGTTTAGAGTTAAAGCTTCAAATGCTAACGTGCAGAACAAGAAAAATACATTCTAGGGATGCAAAGATAAGAAAATATTTTACAGTACAGATAAATGAAAAAAAGATCAGATGCTTAGCATAAAAAAGATTTTCCAATTCAAACCTGGGAAAACCCAATAAAAATATTTTGACAGTACTATCTTAGATAACAACAAAGATTTATTTCAAACTAGAAAATCCATTTTCTGCTGCGTATTCATAATTTTGCTTTACCTTCTGCTCAGTGAATCCCTAGGTGATTTGAACCAGAGTAATATCTAAAAAGGAGTTCTGCTGACTGTGAGGCACTCAATAGCTATCTCAGAACCACACTGCCTGACAGCCCCAGAGATGTGCTTACACAGACACCAAGCAGCCAGCGGTCATGCTTACTTGCCTTAAAATTCCTTTAAAAAGTATTCGTAACCATTCTACCTGTCAAGTAGTTTATTCTGGATGGTATGGTGTGCTTTTGAAAGCCCCCTCTGTTAAAGTAATAAACATGACCGTCAGTAAATAAAAAGTGCTAGAAGCAGCAATTTGCTTGCTCACCAGGAACTTGAGCCAAACTATGAAAGCTGCGAATGAAACCATGCATACAAATCCCTCCTTACACATCTTTCCAGTGAAAATAATAATTTATAAAATCTGAGAAGATGCCAGGTGCCCAGGTTCGGCACACCAACAAGAGCCACAGAAAAGGGAAGGATGCAGGGTTATTCTTGGACAGAGGGAAAAAAAAAAATGGCTTGAAAAGCTGTGGAGTGCTTATGGCAGGCAAGTGCTAAAGCAGCATTGCTGCACATTGGGATACGGTACCCAGTGCACAGACAAAACTAACACAAACAATGCCAAAATGGGGAATTCGTTAATAGCGGAAATAAGATTTCAAAGGTAACAAGAAAAGCTACTAACAGAAAGGGCTATTACAAAAATAAGGAAATGAAATACTTTCCACCCTTCCTCTAAAGCTGCCCTAACTTAGAGTAATTCATCGCTGACTCCTTGGTTTGACGGGAGTTTTTCTTGTGTTTCTGCACATACCCACTAAATAACAAATCACTGCTACTTCAGTAAATCTTGGCACCTACCGCCATACCAATATGCCCTGCAGTTCCTCCCTCTAAGTTTAAAACCAAAAGCTAAATGGAAGTCAGGAAAACGAGAAATAGGAGCGTCTCAGGGACAGTCGAGGGAAGAGTTCTTGTTAAGGGTGAGGAACTTGTTTCCATTCTCATCAGGCCTTTTCAAAGGACTTGGCTAGTACCATTAGAGTATCAAAAGATGAGGCCTAAGTGAATACCAAACTTCTGGTGTCTTTGAGCATCTTTACAATTCACTAAGCCCACGTCACCCTAGGACCACCACAGCTGACAGTAAGACAGCCAGGAATATGTTTTCTTGAATGGGAAACACAGCTCTTCAGATAGTATAAATTCCATACAAACTGTAAAACCACATGTAGGACTAACTTCTCCAGTGTCTGAAGCTCTGATGGTACCTTTAGTCTTAATAATTAAACTGTACTGCATTTGTATTTTATTTATTTTCATGAACATTCCTGGCATTTATTGCTGAAAAAAAGGTGGTGCCGTGACAAAAACTATTACACAGTTTTAATATAATATACAGTTTTAAATTTCTTATACCACTATCTGCATTTAATGCAGCTACTAAATTGCACCTGCAATTTAAAGCAAGTGTCATTGTGAATATTGAAGTTGTCACAGCAACTAAATAGTATCTTGGGAGTTCACTGCTGAAAACCTTACTGAGGCTGTTGGAGCACTTACATTTTTTTAAAAGCATTTAGGTTCACAATATGTCACCAGAGCCTGATAAATTTAATCACAGTAAGCAAAACAACGTCTACAGGATTTATGTTTCACCATTTTTTCTGTAGTTTTATGAGTACCTTGAACCAGAAAGATAAGTATTAGGATTTCAGCAGCCATTAATCTGGTCCTGGATTATTTTACGATGCTGTGAGTGCAGCCCGTCCCGCGGTCGCCACGCCAGCACGAGCCTGGTACCTTGGTGGACGTGCTGAACACGCTGCTCCCAGGGCAAGGCACAGCCCCGTGGAACCACGCAAGGCCCATGGCGTGCAGAGAAGATACCAGGCTGCTCTTTGATCAGCAGTTTGAGCAGAGAGAGGCATTCATTGCCTTTTTGCCTTTTCGTCCCATTCCCTGCACTGGGGCTAGATGGCAGAGAGATTTTCTCATGGCTTAGTTCTCAAGCAAAGCAGTTTCTTGCTCCTGGTTCACTGTGTGCTCAGCAAGCCTCAGAGCCAGTCAGAGTCAGGACAGCTCTGTACCGCCCCTGTAAAGCTGCTGCAGCCCATGCTTAAAACACAGCAGTGAAACACCTCCTCTGTCTTCTCAAATAATAGGGAAATCTGGAGAGAAGCAAGCAGCCCAGGATATGGCCAAATTTCAAACTGAGAGGCACAAAGTCATCTAAACTCAGCCTTCCCTCCCCTGAACAGTTTTGCACTGCTCTGCTCCATCAACCTACAGGATCATGGATTCCTTCCCTGTGGCAATCGACTCTGATAACCGCCAAGATAGGGCAAGCTTCAGAGATAACCTGCAAACTAAAAAAGCCCACCACCAAACCCACTAAACAATACAATAGAAAGGACTGTTTCAACATCCACCAAAACTGAACTTCCTTTCAAATCAGCAAATTTTTTTTGGGGGGTTGTGGGGGCGTGATAAATGTACCACTTCACTTTTTTCCACAGTTTCCACTTACACATTTAAGAGTCCCTGCAGCACAGGTAGAGCTGGAATCGCACTGCAGCAGCGGGGATAAGGCTATGGCAATGCACAACCTGAGATCTCTATCAATGATTTGTGTTTAAGAGATTGCAGATCCTTATCTTGTGGCATTACTTGTAGCAATCAGTCTATTTTGACAGCCAGTCTAGAGGTCCATACACATTGCTGCTCAGAAGCTCAGCAGGTATTGCTAAGATCTGTTTTCAGATAACCCAACTATTTACCTACTCTAAAAAACACATACCAAAGGATGTGCTTTATCTCTTTGCCAGCGGGTTAAAGCTAAAGGCGAACAAAGTGCAATTTGCAGGCGGTGGTGGTGGTGGGGGGGTAGGGTAGAAGTTAAACTCGAAACCAGCCTCATTTTTCAGCTGGGGAACTGACCACATCCCAGCCCACACCACACCAGAACCAGCATTATTTATCAAGATGGCGCAACTGCAGGTAAACGAGGCCAATATTTCAATTAAGCTTTATTTCAAGCCCAAGGGACAAACGCTGGCATCACATGACTTTACTGTCAGTGGCGTGCGTACCTACGCTTCAGCCTCAAGCTCACTCAACCGTAAAGAGTTGAGAGACTCACACCAGACACTGTTGACAAAACCTGCGTTTTACAATGTGTTACTTCTCCTGCACCACCACCTGACATTCGCCGGTGAAACCTGCCCCGTGCTTCGGCAGGCTGGGACCAATATCCCACAACATTTTATCTTGTCACTGGTGCATTTGCTGACAGGTTCACACCAGGGGCCTTTGTGGGTAGGAACGATGAGGGAGGTGGGCACAGCACAGGAAAATGGGTGGTGACCACCAAGGGCTGGAAAAAAGCCTCTTTCAAAGGACGGTCTTTGAAAACATTCATTACACCCCACCCAGCAATTTTCACTACAATATTTCAGTACATAAAAACAACACAGGGAAAATAAACAGCCCACCCTTTATTATGTTGCAGGTTCTCCAACCTCTGAAAAGAGATCAGCAAGCCATAAAGACGCAGAAATCTTCACCAAATGGAGCCATGTAAGAGGTCTGCAAGCATCCACTGAAACCTCCACCACCACCCTTGTTCCCTCACACACTTCCAGGCCCTCTATGTAAGCTGACTCAATTAGACATCTTGATTTCCAGAGTAAAGTAATCAAAATTTAAAATTGTATTGGCTAGTAAATAAACAACAGCGAGAATTTATAGGGATCACCAAGTAAATATATTGCTACAATTTTAAAAATTGCTATATAAGTGAACGGCCCTCCACAATACATTTCAGCTACAATCTCTCTATCTCTGGCTAATTCTGCCAATGAAAACATTAGCTAGAACTAATACTTAAGACAAAAAACAGCTGCAAGACTGAAAAGGAACAATAAAGCAAATCCATAATGAAAGGAGTCTATGAAATCAGCAGACAGTCTAAGAATGGAGGCCAGCCTTTGAAGGTGTGGAGGCCATGCTCTTACACAGGTTTGTCTCCATCGCAGTCAGCAAGGTTTACCAACAGAGCAAAGACTGAGCAGGTGACACCCCCCCACACACACCTACCCTTCGAAACATGAAAAGAGCTCCTCCTTCTCCAGAGGCTCGGGGCTGCTCTGTGATGATGCCTCTACAGCACCCTTACTCCCAGGGTCAGTATATAAAGACAGCTGAGCATCTACAAAGGAAATTTGGCCACTTTGCGTCACTTCGTTTCAAGCGCAGGATCTCTGTGTTGGATGCTCTGAAGTCTGCAGTGGTAGCACACACCAACTCTAAATGAAAACATTTTGTCTCCTTTAGAGAACATGCAAAACGATCATTAAAGTTACTTTGCGCCATTGGCTGTAAGTCAGTCATGCCTTGTCCTTCCAAAGTGTCACACCTTACAATACAGTTAAGAAAGCAGCTCTTGCAATAAAATCTTTGTGAAATAATGCCAACCCTTCTTTACTTTCTGGACCTTAATCATTTTAATGTGTGCTCAGTTATGATGAAAGTTAATGGTTTCTCCCACTCTATCTGGTGGCGATTTGTAGCTGTTCACAGTAAGAAGATGGATGTCCCGGAAGACAGATTGAACAACCATTTCTTTGGCAAGCAAGGAATAATAATTCTTGAGAATAACAATACAGACGCTCTAAATTTTGATCATTCCATGTAACACAGTTTCCTCCATTTCCTGCAACAACGATGAAGTGCAGATCCTGAGAGCCAGCTACGTTTTTCGCCCTCTGGGGTGTGAGTTTTGCCTGTACAAACATCCTGGGACACGGCTCGTTCTTAGTTCCTGCTTTCTTTTCAGGGAGCTGTTATTGTATGCAGTAGCTCTTTAATTGTCCATCTCCTCTTAATTAAGCTATTGGGTAAACTGGAATAGTGATAACTTTGCATGCTGTGATTTTGATTTCTCATTAGCATTCAAGTCTATTGCTAGTTTAAGTTGATAAATACCAAAGATTAGTAGCTTGAGCTGTGATAAATTGTATTTGGTTACTACGAGGGAAACAGATTAAACCAAAGAGTCAGGCTACTTCAGCTACCTGGCCAGAAAAACAGCAGTCACTTCAGAAAAGTTAGGAAATTCCTTTAAATTTACAGCTAAAATCAGTCTGGAGTGATGTAATCTGGGGCAATCAGTGCCTTCTCTACCCACCCACACCCAGCTTCAGCTCCTGGCAAAGACCTGAGGAGCTTTTTCACTGCTGACCTGCCTCTCGGCACCCACTACTGTGCTGCTGCAGCAGAAGCCAGAGGGACACTGAAACCCCAGTACTCAAGGAGGAAACATTCGTGGCCTCTCTACACTCAACTGCAGTATTTCAAATATTTTAAAAATTAAGGCTTGGTTCTGTCAGGAAATGGCCGCTAGCTCTTCTGATGCATCGTCCTCAATAATTACTCGCTAAACACAAGCTTCCAAAGGGAACAGGTATAAGGGCAGTCTGCATTGTAATACAAAGTAACTGGATGCAGTTTTCCTTCTCTGGTGTTTCTTGCTTTATTGTTTCCTTTCCTACTACTGTCTACTAACTCCTTAAACTTCTATGTATCTACATCAAAGGATAGTTACTCCAGACAAAAGTAAAAGATGATGATAAATGGGAAGCAGCAAAGAAAGCATTCAGTATGTATACAAAGTTAAATTCACATGGCCACATTTTATCATATTTTCTGGTTTGTACTTCAGAACTATGAATTAACATACCAGTATTTTGCCATTATTCCTGCTGGAGCTTTTATTCTCCTTTAAGTTAAGCAAACAAGGCACACATTCATATATTGGGCCTGATTCTCATCTCCATCATGGTCACATCACCCCAAGAGGGGAAGAGGTGGGAGTCTAATAACTGGAATGAGTTCTGTTTATGACAAAGCTCAGTTCTTCGAGAAAAGAAGCTAGATGTTTTTGTTCAATTTGAAACAATTCACAATGGTCAGCTAACTTAACAAGAAACACATTACAACCAGGCAGGTCTTGGATACCTATCAGAACTTTGCATCTGTCAGGGTGTGGTACCTCAATATTTCACTGTTTTGATTCTAACTGTATAGCAATCCAATTTCTGGCAAGAAAGCCCAAGATACGCAAGCTGAAATGCATGCAGCTGTATCAGTACCTGCATAAGGGGTCACGAGTTACACAAAAAAGATGGTACTTCCCAAGGCAGGGGTGAGGGTGCTCTCATCTGTTTGGAACTGAGAGCCTCAATAACTACCAACGTGGTTTTGTCAGATATACCTTGTGCCTTCTTATGGTGGTTCCTGGAAAATGCAATTTTTATTCTCCTTGTTCTTTCCTAAATTATGTAACAATCAACTGAACTTCACAATTGTTCCAAAAATTACTTCTTTATTGGGAGAAGCAGAAAAGGAAAAAAAAGAAAAGAAGCTACACTCACTGCCCAAACTGATTATTTCGGTATTAGAAAACACAACTGGGATGGTACACAGGACAAAGATGAGGTATGCTGAGAAACAATCGTACCGTGACCCTCCCCCAAACGCTAGTGCAGAAGAGGGACGATGCAGCCACAAGACAGTACTATGTACGTGTGTTGATACAAGCTGAATCCAAAAGGTAACAGTGCCTCTTGCATTAACATATTCTTTCAAATTTTATTTATACACCAGTATAGTTAGCTATATTTGTACAAAACATGCTGCTATGGCCAAAAGTAGTTACAAAAAGATATTTATCCCTTCATGGGGTGGGGGGGAGAGAAAGTCCTTTCATACAGAATACAGAACGTTAATAAATTTTTAACTTTTACTGGGACATCCATATGCTACTGTGAAATACATTTAAGACTAAGAACCATTATAATGTAATGCATAGGGGAAACGACAGTAATAGTTAAAGAGCAAGGCACAGCACAACTAATGGAGTCAGTCTAAATTGTACAAATATGGTTTAACTTGGTGTAACAGAGTTTTTAGTCAATGGTCCATTTATAAAGTAACAAGCCTCAGAGGAATACACTTTATTTACATCCTATTAATTTTATCCCTGATTTTTTTAAAAATTAATCTTATCCAATCTTATTCACAACTGTGCATAACAATCACCAAAACCAACTTCCACTCCCCCCACCCACCCTTATTATCATTTCCTCAATGGACTTCCACCTATTTCTGTTGACCCTCCCACTAGTCTTTTGAAGAAAACTTGAAAAAAAATTGAAAAAATCTCTAAGGACTCTAAAAGAATAACAGTCACTAGCAGAACCAACCCACATGGGTGAACACCGCAACCACAGTTTCTCCACTTAAAGAGGTCTCATATCGCAGATCATAAAGAATCTAACAGGCAATTTTCATAAATGATACTAAATAAAGCTTTATTATGTACCAAGAAATGTTTACCACAGCTGAAAAGAGGTTGTTTATAGCTTTAACGAACAAAAACTGGATAAAACCTTTCTGAAAGCACAGTGAGCGAAACAGACCCACAGTGTGACAAGACATAGGAAAGTCCACTGATCTGCTGTATTTTCAACTAAGGTTTGAATCAGAGTGGAGGAAGGGTGCAGGCCTGTGCCTCTGCAGACACAGGGGTTTTATTTGCTATGATTACAGCATGTTTTATTAAAATCCTGAATGAAGACATGTTTCCCTGAAGCTGTGTCTTACTAACAGCTCTGGGAGAAGGATGAAGGACAGCATCAGACCTCGTCAGCCCAGAAAGGAAGAATGCTAACAACTTGTCTAACCTGTAGATCAGAGGTTGCAGGATTCACTTGAGTTAATACAATTTGAATCTCAGCATTTCTTTAAAAGAACAATCTGGTTAATTTAAGCAACTTTAAGGGACAGAGAACGCTGCTCTACTGGTCAGTCACATGCACTGTCAAAATATTTGCACAGATTTCATTTTCCACCCCTAAGAATTACTTTCTTACTGCTGATATTTATAGGTCTGAATTTATTTTGGGCACGTAGGTGGGCCAAGCCAATACCATTTGACTCCCAGCCTGTGTTTTATATTCTGAAAATTCTCCTACCCAGCAGGTCTTGCATCACTAACATGTTCTGTGCAGAAACAAGGTGCAACTTCAAAACAAACATTTAACGTAAGATGTTAGGCCGAGCAGGAAAAAATACAGAATTACAAACTGGAGTCTGGCCAGAGGGGACAGGACAGACAGAGAAACAAGCCAGATAAGCTATGGGGCTTGGGGAGAAAAAAACCCCACCCGCAACACCCACCCCACCCCCCCCCCCCCCCCGGCTTCCCAGAAAATACAGTGTTTGTGTCTACTCTAGTGAATTTTGTTTCTCCTTACATCTTACATATGTAGCAGCTACAGCAAGTCATTACTTAAGTGCTTTTGGAATTACACCGTTCACTAGTTCTCACCATCACACAAATTTGCAGGGCAGGAACATTTCTATAGGCGTGTTGCTCTGGACAGTAAACATTGCAGGCTGGCTATGGTCAGTGCCGCGAAGGCTGTCACTGTGTGACCTCCCCCCAGTGTTTATATGGGAAGAACTGGGTGCCAGGGAGCATACCCTGCCATTTAGGGTTGACTCCAAACAGATTTATAAAGCAAATCTCAAGGCATGTGTTTCCCATGGTTTTGGGAGCTGCAGCTATTTAAATTATCATCTTGAAATGTTAAACTCCTTGCTTCCTCGTTTTAGCAGTAAAACCAAAACAGCAACAAAATGACTGGGAAAAACATCCTTGACATGGGGAGTGGGATGTCCCATGCCTGACCCACCAGACTAACTCAGAACAGGGATCCAGTACTGACACTCATCCCCACACACAGACAAGGAACCCAAGCACATGAAGGACAGCAAAAAACACCTGAAACTCCATCCAAACAATGGTACTTGCGGTACAGAGGAAGAGGACACAAGTGGGGACACAACGGAGTCCAGGATGAAGGATTAGCCTGCAGCACTACAAAGGCAGTCTCCCCTTCCCAAGTCCTCTTCGGGGGGGATCACATCACATCTGTCCCAGGGACACATTCTCACCTCACTAGATTAACTTAAACAGAGTTATCGTGACTTGCATGGATGGGAGATCAGAATACAGCTCTTCAAAATAAGTTTTATTTTATGTTTTCTTGCCTTGCATCAAAGCCAATAAACAGGAAATGCTTTGCTCTCAGATCCTCCTGTCACACTCTTTACACCAGACCAGCTACTACTAGGCAGTGACTGGCATGAGAAAGTACATCCAAATTTCTGCATCAGCTCTATTACATGGCTACCAAGAGAGAAGGATAAAGATTTAAAAAAAGAAAGTAGGTAGAAACAACGTTTTTGGGGGAAGTTTAAACCAAGCAAGGCGTTTGCATGGAAAAAGTAACTCTTTCTACAAGTCTACTACAAAAAACAATGCAAGTTTCAGATAATTCCATAGGCCAAGAAAGAATGAATGTCTAGCTAGTCTATGATATAGATGTTTCAATGTCTCAAAAGAATTCTATTTCATTACAGATAAATTAATAAAATTATTGAAGAGCCTTCGAACTGGATAACACTTTAAGGAAAGCCAGAAGAGCCACTGACCAAGCTTCATTAAATGATGTTCTTTACCACACAGAGGCCCAAAGCATGGCTAGAACTGGAAATCAGATTTTTATCAGACCACCTCTGGAGGAAGTAGATAACACAATTCAAAAAATGGGAGAAAGATTTGGGAGTGCCGTCAGCAGATTTAGGGAGAGGAAAGGGAAAGCAGACGACGAAAAAAAAAAAAATCCCATGGGTATAGAAAGACTTCAAGAGCGTGGAAATTATTTCCAAGTGTAGACCTAGAATTTTATAAAGAGAGAAGCGGAGAACTTTTCACCCTAAGCGTCTTGCTCCACACAGGGTAAAAGGTGCAAGTGTGGCTGAAATACAGGAACATCTGGACTCTGTTAAGTCCCAGTTATGCGAGCACTGATCATCTTAATCAACCAAGCTTTGAAAACAGTCAGAAGGACAAGGACTAATTCTGTTTAACTCCATGAATAACAATTTTAAGAACAAAAGGGACCAGCCAGCCCAATAGCTTCATCAGTCTGATATATCAAGACTTAATAGATCAGAAGTGGTCCTGAAGAAGGAGCCACTTCTCATCCCCACAATGATGCTGCAAAGAAGAAGTTACTGCATAAGAACTTTATAGAAAGGATAAAAATAAACCTTCTAATAAGCAGCACCTTCATATAAACGTACATGATTACAACTGTGCAGACACAAACCAGTCAAAAAAAATAATACCTAGAACAAACCTTACATCAGGATCTATTTTCTGTTCACTCAAATATTTTCCCCTATGCTGCTGCCCACCAGCTTGCACTGCCCTCACCCACGCGAGGCTGCCATGACTCTGGGCTCAGCAAGCCCCATGTTAGCCCTTGCACATTTGAGACCACTCCCAGCTCTTCTCAGAAAGGTACATGCTCTCCTAACGAGGACAACCCTCCCTTGAAGCAGGGACAATTCCATTTACCGAAAAGCCTTTTTCACTGTCTTTTCCAATTTTGGTCTGAATAAACTTTTTCACAGCTGTCTGTCCAAACTTCTCCGGTCTTAGATGCTTTACCTCTGGTCTGACTGCTCGCCTAAACTACCTAAAATGGGTCATTTTCTAGTGTGCTTCTGACACATGGCAGGCCAGGAGGTCTTGAGCATTTGCAACCTCCTCCCTGAAGATGGATGGAGAGTTCAAACAAGAGCTTAGTCTAAGACCAGCCATTCTCAGGATTTTATTCTGCAGCAGTGTGCATGTCCATGTGTATCTTACATGGGAGTTTTCAGCAAAAACCATTTTCCTAAAGCTCTCAATGTTTCATGCTGCTGTTTTCATGAGGTTTGCGGTCTACCTCTCTAATTCACTCTCATCAGGGAATAGAGGACCATTTTCTGCAGTGAAATTGTTTTGTCCAACATCCATTTGTACCTACATAATCACAAACATGTATGTAAATATGGCAAACAGCAGAGCTACCCCTATATCTACTTTTACATGGGCGTTCACACTCTGGCCTTTGTTTCTAAACAAGCAGCAATTTTGCTGCTTCATTTTGTTCGCCAACGTTTTTGTTAACCAGTACATGAGTGAACATGGTGCCAATGCATTACATTGCTTTGCTATCCAGCTGTGGAGATACAGCTTTGATGTTACCCATTGAAGATTCACTTCATTGAAACTTTGTTAAACACACCATGAAGAGTATCAGGTTGTGCATCTCATCCTGCCTGTCAATTCCAGAGTGCCACTGCTACTCTACACTGGCAAGCAGACGTCTGCCACCATGCTTTCAGGTGAGTGCCATAAATTTGGGTGGACGTCAGTAAACTAAAATTTAGGCTTTCTTCCAATACAGCATTACTATTATCCCACTGTATTGATATCTAATTATTATGTTACTAAATGCATCTTTGAAGGCAACTTTCACCCATTCGAACAGTATTGCTAAAGAACTTACTATCTGTTCTGCTATAAGAACGTTCTTAATAACACAGCACACTTTTTTCCCTAAACACTTTGAAGCTGCGGAGTGAATAAGGCATGACACAGAATGGATGTAACACAGAAGCAAAGCTCGAAGTATTGTAACATTTTAAATGTAAAACAACAGCGTTCAGCCACAGTAAATAGTAAAGCATTTCAGAACAATACAGACCCATATTACTTACAAGATTAACAAAAAGGTTTTTGTCAGATACAAGTACTTTAGAAAGTTCACATGTGATATTTTCTCCTACGCTACACATGAAAAAATTCAAGATATTAATGCACAATAAAATATTAGCTAATAATATATATATAAATATATAAATAAAATAAAATAAGGAGTTGCCCAACCAGGAGCAGCAAGACTGGGTACTCTAGCCAATACTCTGTACAGCCACGCACACAGAAAGAGTTTCCCCAGCTCTCAGGGTGCCCTTTGTCTTATTTTGGGGGCAAGGAGAAGGACTTCATGTGCCTTCCCACATTGTCCAGACCAAAAAAGCCCAGGCTTCCCAAGGATTACAGCCATTGCAGCCACACAGCAAAACACCAATTGGCAGCGATGGCTGGAGAATGAGCACTGGAGAAAGGGCAGTTTTTCGAAAGGACGGTCAGAGGCAAACCATTTAGGAATGTGAGAGGGTAACTGTCCTTGACATTTGCAAACTGGCAAGCGCTGTACACCAGCGTCCAGGCTGCAAACATAGAATACTGCAGCTAGAGTTTAGTTGTTCCCTGTTTAGTCATTCACAACTGAATGCCTTTAAATGAACACTTTTATGAACCACAAATGTACCAACAAGCATGTCCAGCTGTCTTACAAGAAACCAATCATCCTTCAAGTACCCTATGGCTAATGTTTTACCCTGGATGCTGGCTTCCCATCATAAAAGCAATCTGAATTCCAAGCATTTGAAAAATGATGACTCAATTTCAAGACAGATAAGACTGGCTTACAAGAAAATTATAAGTTTTAAATGTTTGTGCATGTATATTTACATTTATATATGCACACATTAGAAATATCATATGCACACATAGACACATGGGACTGAGAAGTCTGTACAATATTGTTCCCCTGAGTTTTTGTCAGCAACCGGGACATGACTTCAAACTTCTCTATTTTAGAGTTAAAAAGAAAAGAAAAAGCTACAGACAGACAGAAAGACAGAAAGGAAAGTATGAGTCTCACCTAAACACATGACTGCAAGGACTAAGGCTTTCATGGTAAATACCATGTAACTCATGCTAGGAGTTACCAGTGGTGCAAATGAGATAAACCATTTCCTCAGTTTTCATCATTAGTAGATACATTCCTCAAGTTGGGATGGATAAAATTATACCAATAACCACACTTCAAGCTGTGTACATGCTTCGCCTTGGCAATAATGTAGTACAGAAAAATAAGGGAAAAAAAAATAATAGTAGTTATCCTTCAGGAAGTTACTCCTGCCGAGATTTAGCATACCCATAATTTTATTGCTCTAAGCCTCCACTGAAAAGGCGCTTGCTAGCATGGCAAGGGGGAGAAGACAATAAAAACCAGAGGACAGAAGTAGGTTACAAGTGCTAGCAAACATTATCCATTTAAACTGCTAATGGCAAGCTCTGCTGTTATATTTTTATCATGGCCTTTCTGTAAATTACTTGTTATCAGTGATAATTTAGCTTTTATTTCATTATCTGGCACAGCAGACAAAAGGAAAACAGGTTTGTTTTATAGCAGCTCCAGCACTTGCTCTGTCCATTAACATTGACAGACAAAGGTAAATTAAAGCTCTCAGACCACATTTTCAGCATATGCGGTACTGAAACCTCTGTATCTAACCTATATGTGTTTCTAAAGGAGAACAGAGCGCATGTTAATGCTTTTATGGTCCCCACACAGTTAATGGAAGTTTTCATATTTCATATTTTTTCCCCACTCAGTTCTATCTGCCTCCAAAACCTCTCAGGGCAATCAGGGGAGAGTTCTTAGGGAAGAATCAATATTTTAAACAAGGAAATTACTACATTTCAGTCATCTAAAGAGTGAAATAACATTTTCCTTCCTTCCAGTTTTCTTAAGACCACAAAACCACAGAGAAGTTGTATTTGATTAAAATATTAAATATGCATAAAGAACTCTTAGAGAATGTTATGTTGTTCCAATGCTCATCATCATCCATTTTTTAGGCATGTTTTCAGCTATTCTACTTACTTCAGTACAGGTAAACTGATTGCTTTATAACTTTCATCTAAAATAATAAACTTATTTATAGAAGCTAATGTAACACAGCTGTTCTGGGCAAATGGTGGCCTCTCCATTTAAGCGATAGTATAATGGCATTGATTACAAACAATTTTGCAAGAAAACCAACAAAATATTACCGACTGCTCTAAAAGTGCAACTAATAGCCATTAGTAATGGCCATTCTCCTAAGTAATAAAGTAATTTCTGTTCTTGCATGAAATACCCTTTCACCTTTACTTAACAAGAAAGCTGTATTAGTAAACCAGAATTTCAGTCTGAAGTGACAGCCAGATGTTCTGGCTTGCTTCAAAGGCTGCCTGTGCTATCATTAAAAAAAAAAAATAATTCGAAATTCTGTAATTCTAGATATTTGGGATAGTTTTAGTTTGTGATATACAAACCACATAAAAGAATTCTATGTCAAAGGCAACAAATAATGTAATTACTGGTTGTTCAGTCTGAAATTGCCACCACAACCCAAGCATAAACATTTATTAACATATAATGCAAAATTAAAAGCTAGTGATGACATATTTCAAAGAAAGAATATTCTACTTTGTAAAGCGAAATTGAGGAGTTCTGCTACCATAAATTCTTTAATGACTATTCAGTTTTGTTACAAATTACCCACTGATACTGTCAAATGCCACTTCATTTTCTAATAAAAACTTTATTTTTCTTAGAATAAGTTTTTTAAAAGCCTGAGATAAATTTAGTTTAGTTTTTATGTCCCTTCAGCAATCATTGCATGACCAATTACAAACAAATTTTACTGCTGGGGCAGGTCACATTGATGAAAATAGATTAATATTAAAGCACATGGAAATTTGGAAGAGCAAGAAAATACTTCTTGGACTACCACCAAGGCAATTTCAAAGCACAAACATGAATATAATTTAATCATTTCCTTACAAGCAAGCTTGGCTACAGGGCTCCCAAAGTAATGATAAAAATGAAGTCACAGAGAATGTATTTTAAGAGGACCTTTACTGAGATGGGGGAGGAGGCAGAACATGGTAGTTGAATATTTTTAACCAGCTTTCCACAGATGAGTCTAAATCAAGCTCTTGCGATTCTTCCTTGTCATAACCCACTACAGAGGTCAAAGGCTGAAGCTTTCCCAGAGGTTCACTGTGCATAACAAACACTAAAAGTTCCCCAAATTTAGTTTATATATAACAGCAAGCGTGTTGTGGTCATTTACGGCCCATACAGTCCCATTAGGATTGAGCAGGGCATAAACAGGGCAGGCAAAAGCATGACATCTCTGCATTTTCAATTAATTTCTTTATTCATGCCTACAAAAGTTAGTGCTTCTTAAAACTCTTTAAAATGTACTATGAAAAGATGACAAAACAAATCCTTTACTGCAAACATAGAGACACTTTGTCATAAATAGTGTATATTTATATATATAGTCATCTATCACTAAGCATTACAAAGGGACTTGGGGGTCCTCACTTTTTGGGGGTGTGTGTGTTTTTTTTGTTTGTTTGTTTTTGTTTTTTTGTTTTGTTTTGAGCAGAGGTCTAATGAAGAATTTGAGTAACCTGAGATCATGGGCTCTGCAAGTTGGACCGAGGAGCAAGTTCAATACCCTACAGTTAACCCAGGGCAATCCTGGGGACATACAGTCGGTGGGAGCTTGGCCGCTCTGCCAAAGCTGAAAACTCTGGCTCTTACACTAAGCGTCTGACCTGTATGCTATTTCATGCCTATAAATTATCTTGAAACAACAGCAGGGACATTGGTAGAAAAGGGAAGGCTGTTGAATAAGTGTGCTGAACTGTCTAGGAAATCATCATTCCAACCGCAGTTAGGACTTGCTCTTCTAAAACTGACCCTGATCAACCAATAAAATAAAACAAACAACAAAAATAAATACTTAAAAAAAATAAGAATTGATATACCGGAGATTATTCCAGCAGGAGCTAACAGAATGATCAAAAAGGCAAAAAGAAACTATTGAGTTTCACGAGAAACTGTTGTCTCATCAGCAAACTCAGTTCAAGGAGATGTTTCTGCCCCAAGCTGTTCATACAGCACTGGGGAAGAACAGAGGAACGTTAAAGATGTCTTTGCACATACTGCACAGCCTGACCAGGACCAGGTCAAAGGGCCTGAGGAAGCCGGTCTCCTGCTCCACCAGCCGCCCACCACCCCAACATTCACTGTAGGTAGGCAGGTGCTGCAGAATCCATCGTCAAACACTTGAAGGTAAAGTCTTCACAGCACCGTGCGAATGAGAATCTAGCTTCAGCTGGTTTTGTGAATGCAGCTGGTACCTGTAAACCCGTCCTTTTCACACTCAGGCCATCTCTGACATTACTGTGCCCTACAAATATCCACAACTTGTTTGGCATGTGGTGATGTTTCAAAAACAAGAACAGCATTGTAATTATGGTTTTGCTTTGTATATAAGTAGTGGTAGCCACAAAATATATTTAAGTCTATTTGCTGTATATGCAATTCTATCTAGCACATAAACATCCCTCTCCTAAGCAGAGTCTATTTGCCCACATTAACCACCCTGGTGTGTCCCCCCCCAGCTTTTTGGAGCGCACATAACCACCTTCTCTCCTCATCACCCCATCTATACTAGCACTCCCCTGTCTGTCAGTGCCTCCGTCTTACTGCAACATCTTACAAGTCTCCACCACAGACTTTACACTTCCCAAATAACAACAGATGTATAGAAGAGTTGCAGCATCAGCATACGCTAAATGCCCTCAGTTCCCCAGTAAAGTCACCCTACAGGAAGCAAATGTAAATTACTGCCTTCCATACACAAGGCATGATCCTGGGGACCTTGTTATTAAATCATTAACCTTCACCTTTCATTTTACCAATGTTTCCAGTATTCAAATGTTGCTTGAAATAGACTATATTACTTCTCCCCATGTCCCAATTTGTTGCCAAGTGTTTCACACCACTGATTGAACAGCGACAAACAAATGAGAGTACCAAGTTTTAAGCAACAAGAAAGCAGTTCAGTAATTACTGCAAAAGTTAACAACAGGGCCCCCATAATCTTTGCAAAAATCTGTTTGTTCAGGATTCCTACTCAATCCCTAAAACAAGACTTTCAAAGAGCCCTAAATGCTGTTTTCTCTGCCTTCCAAGGCTATAACTCTGCACCCTACTAACACTCCAGTTTATCAGGAGATGATGCTAGCCATGGCTAGTATCTTATCTCTGTAATCCCCCAGCGTTAGGCCAAGGCTAAAGTGGTGCTAAGGGTACCTAAAATGTATTTTTTTCCACAGCAAAGCACATGTCATTTAGAGAAAAGGCGGAATAACTGGTATGGAATAATTATGGTTGCTAGTAGCAAAAGTTTATTTTCCTGCAAAACAAGCAAAGCAGAAGCAACAAAATACTTATTTCCTAAGAGTCCTTATTAACCATCAGATTAAAAGTTGATTCATACACATATTAACAATAGATATACAATGATGAGACAGACTGCTCAAAAAGCATGTATGGCCACTGAAATCAGCAGGAGGGTTTTTTGCTGGTGATTTGGATAGAGCAGGGGTCCTCAAACTTTGTAACCAGGGGGCCGGCGCGCGGATGAAGTGGCAGGCAGTCATCTGCGGCTGCTTGGTTTCCCCCCCCAACCCCCGGCGGGGTGTGTGTGTGTGTCTGTAAATACCGGGGCCGGATTGAGGAACCTGGGGGGCCGTAGTTTGAGGACCCCTGGGATAGAGTGAAAGTAAAGGTGGTTTGCCCCTTCTTTAACACTTTATACCCTCTTGGAGTATCCTCATCTGCAGAGGAATACACAGGAATAGCCCTTGTGGGCCACGTGAGAGGCTGATGTAGCCCAGCATCTTCCTATCAGCCCATTTTGATCAGCAGGCATGAAGAGAAGGACACAGAAAGCAGGGTGATGCTTCCCCCAAAACTTTCTCCCAGCCTCCATCCATTTGTCTACAGACCTTCACCTGTGCACCACCCCCAAGAAAGTCAGTTCAGTCAAAGCCCTAGCGGCTACAGATGCTTTCAATGACTGAAGTGTAGCATATACCCAAGCCTCGGCAAAAGCCTTTGAAAACTAAATGCTGTGGTAGGCCAGCATGCCATTCAGAGCTGAAACCGCTCATCAGCTTTCTTCACAGCTCATGGTCCAGTCCTGCCAGCCCTCCCATGTAGCAGGTAACCTACAGCGGTGCCCTCAGGAGAAATTCATGCTGCTGAACAGGACTCCACAGAAGGGTCAGTGCCCCCTTGTCCCTTCTCAGCGCCCGTGTTGCATACACCACCGCCACCCAAAAGAGGACCTCACTCAGCCTGCAGGAGCACTAGCACCAGCAAAAGTGAAGTGTACCTCTTGTCCCCTGTTACAACTCCCATTGCACTCAGCTTTTCTTTGCCTTTGCTTCAAAAATGTCCCCATCCTTACTCGTTAAAAGAAACAGTTTTTTTCTTTCTTCTGTTTAGAGAAAGGTAAGTGTGAAAGCTGTGCAAGATGTAATCGTTCTTTTGGGGACTTTTGTGTTGACATTTCAGAAAGGTGTGTTTTAATAAGTTTTTATTCCACCCACCTCCCCCTCCTCCCCAGTCATTCCCTAGCCCTTTGAAAAATGCAAACAAAAACCAATGCACCCTAAGTGACGGTAACGTTTCTCTATTCACTTCTGCTTGATCTGGCAGATCTGACAACCAGAGAGCTTTTCAGATCTCTAATTTTTGTAGTATAGCTTAGACTACACTTCCTCATCATAGCATATGCTAGGTTTTAATGTTAATTTTACAGTTCTTTCATTTCACTTTTTCAAACCACATCCATTTAAATTTTTTAAGCATACTTAAACATACAAAGGTACTAATTGTTGTTATTAGACCTATCCTCCAAGAGGCTAAGTATACTGAATTACTACTTCAGACTGTACGAGAAGCTGTTCCAAAACTCCCAAGGTCCTCAGTACTTAGAGACACCAGATGTATAACATATAATAAAATTGTTATTACACACCTACAGCATTCCATCATGTGCACAGGTCCCCAGTTATAGCATACAAGTCACAATATTGCATGAGACGTGGCACGTTTTGTGGTGATGTCACAGGTTTGGCTTTCCCTGCTGACAGACTACAGCCTCAGGGCAAGTTTCATTAGAAAAAATAAAATTATAAGAAGAAAATAAAATAAAATCAATATCAGTAACTCTTTCTCAACTGTGATACCCATATGAGGAGTATCTAAACAAAATCAGGACTACGTTCCGTTCCCCCTCTGCACACCGCCGATGAAGAGGTTCATGAAGACCACTCTCATGCTCCTTGAAGCTGTAGGCGTAACCCCATTTCTGGTGTTTCCAGTTAGTCTTCACACAGTCTCTTCCTTAGATAAGTTTATTCTTGCTCCTGTAAAAGTTCAGCCTGAGAAACACTGAGCAAAATCTTCAGCTTCAGGAAGGGGCAGGCATGTAGGGCTGAAAACACCCAGTGTCAGGCAGCTGCTCCCTTCTGCCTTTATCTGTGAGCACAGGCATTTTGAAAGCGCGTATCTGCCCTAACACATCCTTCAAAGGAGAGCGGTATCTCACCGCACCAAAAGCCGAGTGACGGAGGCTGCTATACCCTTCAGAGATATCCATCGTTCCCCTCCTGTGGTGAGACACATGTGGATTGGCGATCAGCGTCCCGAACAGCGGCTCACATGAAGCTCGAGATGCGGCCACGTACTCAGCCACACAAGCAACACAGGGTGTTCCCCAGCTTCAAAAGTAGATTACTGCGTACAGTTACACGCTTGTTTACTTGACGAGATCCATATTTAGAAATGTATACAACTGTACAATCCCAAGCTGGTTTTTCAGACAAAATTCCCACTGAATGCAGCGGTTATGTGTCTGCCTGTGCAGCTGAGGGGTAAACCCTTACGTCTTTCCACAGCACCCATGTGCATGTTTCTAAACAATCAAAGAAAAAAGAAAGCAGGAAGAACATGCTCGAGTGACTGTGGACCTCTCAGACACTGCTGCATTTGGATTCAGAGGGCACATGTGCCTCTCTAACGTTGCCAATACACGTACTAAGGCTCAGCCCATCTATTTTGAACAAGGGTTTCTAAACCTTGTTATTTTATATGTTGAGTAAATTTCCAGCTCTGAGACTTTATAAGCCAAAACATTTTTTTCTGAAATCTTTTAAAACTGGTCCGATGATTTACACAGGAGGGACAAATATCTTTTTAAAAGAAACAGGCTGCTGGGTCCTAAAATTTCTCTGTAGCTGCTTCCATTCAGAAGGGAAATCCTTCTTTATTGACCATGAACTCTGCTCTCCAGCTGGCTAAGTGATACTCATCCCAGCACCTTTTGTAATTCTTACACTTCTTCCTTAATCTTGGGTCCAACCCAGCATCAGCCTACTTCCATGTAATTGAATTGACCATGCAATTCTCATTTGTATGGCTCATCCAGGACGCCAAACCCATCAATAAGAAGCAAGTGCGGTACTGGCACAAAGCGTCTTCTCCATCACTGGCAAAAACATGTTGAGGTGAACCTGGTTTATTTGGCATCCATGCTGCTAGAGCTGTAAGGTCAAGCCATACTAATAAATTTGGCTTTGCATCCATCTGCCAAAAACGCAGCATATTTAATACATAACCCCCAGAAGCGTTGGCATTCACAATACTATAAAATGGTCTGCTAGATGTCAGTAGTGTCACCACTATGTTACTTTGACAGGAATTATATTAGCTAGCCTGTAGTCATTAAAATGTTGATCTTAAGAATACAAGGTAATAAACCACTTTTAAATTACCAGAAAAGCTGCCTCATAACACTCATGAACCAGTAGAAGTGTATTTACCATTAAACTACTCAGATTAATAGACAGTGTTGCAAGAAGTCATGTGTAGGCAGCATGAACTTTTTGATGTCAAAGTTACTACGACAACTGCATAACTTGGATTCATGGAAGAGATGACGGTATGAGATTATTTAAACAAAATCTCACATAACTGCGATGACCAAGTCAATTCTAATGCTTTCCCTTAAAATGATTCTTCTGTTTCTTCACAGCAGATAGCATTTAACTGGAAGATGATACAAGATCTGGGAACTATAACACACAAATCAGTACAGTTTATTGAGTAAGTTTACAAACATACTGAATTGACTATTTTGTAATCTCTACTGTTCAGCTTTTCAAAACCATGCCAGGAACAGGGTTGCCAAAGAACATGAGTGACAGTTCAAAAACTGCCTTTAAAAGGGGGTCCTAGAAAGTGTCGTGTTAGACAAGCGTCTTTCTGAAATTTAGTTACTGACAAAGCTCTGTAATTATACAGTGCTCCATTTATAAATCCATTTATAAACACAAATATTTGAAAAATAATCAGTACAAATGCAGATACATGGCACAAATTGCTATGAAATTCACTTTCAAAACAAATACAAAAAAATCCAGGCTAAGGTAAAGGTTAGTAAATACACCTGACTTGCTTCAACAGCAATGCAAAATTAGTGCATATTTTAACAGCAGACAATTGTAGAAACAATTTGGGTAGAAGCATTAAAAACCCACAGAATGAGAAGACTCTTCCTAAATGCTTTGATTTGCTATCCTTGTCTTTAACACCCTGATACCTGGAGCACATTTTCAAGGCAGATGTAATGACTTTTGGGTGGCTACTAGCAATAATGACAATTTTACAGTGCTCTGAAAACCTGCTCATCCATTGATACACCACCCACAGTGCTGCCTCCCCTCTCCTTAATTAACACCTATATTTGTTGCAGAAATTAGAGCAACAGCAGTGCATATGTCAAAGGCACAGTCAGTCTGAAGTCGTGCCTCATGCTTATCTTGTCATGAGGCTGCGGCAGTCTTTATGGCCTTCAGACATGTCGGCATCGCCATACGCCCCCGCCACCGGCGGCTTCCCTGTGGAAGGGCACTTCCATCGACGTCACCACCGGGACGCCTCCTGCCACTGACATGGTTCAGCTGCACGTTTGCAGGACTGGCCTTTTAAAAAGTCAACCATACAAACTGGGCAGTGACCAGATCCAGCCGCAGTTATACAAGAAGCAAGGAAATATTATGCAAGACCACAGGAAGTCAGAGGAGACAGTATTCTGGGCAGGCCTGGCAAGGAGTCTGTGTGAACTTCAGCTAACAAGCAAAGCTCGGTCATTGGCGCCAAATTCAGCAGAGAACATTCCCAGTACTGCAAAGGATAACACTCCCCATGTTTTTGCCAGTGGGCTGCATTCCAGGACGCCATGTACCTGATGAAATGCAGATAAACCCGGGTGTTATTTTTCGCCAAGTCTTCACTTATTTTTAAAATTTGAGGCATATTTTGGTCCTACGTTTGTTAGAAGTGGCAAATAGTTTGTTTTCATGGCTTTGCTAATAGACCGCTTGTTCTTACGCTCTCTACGCTCCCTGTAATTTCAACTACAATAAGTGACCTACAAAGGAAACGTTTGGCAGAAGCCTCATTTTTTCCACACATCTTGCCCATCTCTACCTCAAGGCACTCTGTTGATAGGATACATGAGGGTTATGGACTCCTTTTTCCTTGGCATTTTGGAATGACCTCTGCAAGCGGGCTTGGCACAAAAAACCGACACCCACCTCACACACGATTACGCTATTTTAATCTGCTTCCATGCAGAAAGCAATTGGGGTTTTTTTGCATTTGTGAGAACTACCTCATCCAGGTCCTACTTGGAGAAGATATCCATTAAAATGCAGCAAACTATTTCCAAAATGCCTGAAAAAATTGGCCTTAATTTGGCAAACGTCATCACCTAGCAATACATGACTTCATGTTATGCTTTGTTGTAGGATTCACCTTTAAAATATCAATGAGAAAAGGTTGGAGGTGGGAGTCCATTTTGAGGTTCACACACACGGCCGAAAATAAGAAGCGCAGCATGCGAAGTCTTACACAACACAAAACAATTACCAATTGTGATGAGTGTAGACAAAGCATTCTCAAGAGAATCTATTTTATGTTTGCATACGCCCCCAAAAAACCACACAATAGCACTCTCCTTCCAGTGAATACATAATACAAACAAAAACCAAACAGTGGCACTGCCTTGACTGGGGGAAGCAATTCTGAGAAACGTAACAGATCTCTAGTAGATACCAATTGCCAATGCCAATGAACTGATTTTAAGTTTTCATCATTGGTATCACTTACGGGAACGACAAACACATGCAACTTTTAACAAGAGATTCCTGTCTTGCCCACGCTTTGCACATGAAAAGGTTCCCATAACCCACCGCTTTTGCAAAAGTAATTAAACAAGCACTGCAGCAACAAGTGAAAATGTTGATGGTGACAATGTCTTCATTGTTATTACTGGCATAACAATGCCCAAAATTAATCATGACCCTGACAACCAACACCAAACGCATGCACAGTTGGACCTCTCTGACCAGAAAAGGCCTTTCTACAGCTGGATCCAGAGTTACAGCTGTTCAGAAGTGCAGTTGTTTCTCCGGTTGAAGACAACATTTGCTGTCCAGCAGAAAGTAGTCCAGCTGCACTTCTCACGGTCCGAGTCGAGCATACTGTGGTAGTTTTAATGTGGCCAGTCTAAAGCATCTAACAGTATCAAGTGTTGGTATTAATCATAGCTGCATGCCCATTTCTTCACCCAAACCCAGTCAGGTCTAAGCAAACCCAAACACTCAGAAATACTCCGAGTAAGGAAAAACACTTTATCTGTATCTATTTCTACCAAATAGCAAAGCAAATGCTTTGCAAATTCACAAGTGTTAAGTAGTGAACCATGCTACAAAAGTAACGGGCTGTTGTGCAAGTGAGGTCACTAGCAAAACTACGTTTCTCCAGGCTCTGCAGACTCCTGTTGGACCCTGGTACCTGAGGCACAGTGAGCAGCGAGCATGGAGCTGGCTGGAGTTACAGCCCCTAAGGGGGCACCTCCGACTCCTTCAGTCATAGGAAGCCTCTGGTCTCTGCAGGGGAATGTGCTCCTACTGCAGCCTTGCCCTGAAGCGATTACAACACTGTTTCTGAATACCTATTCCCAGGAATTTAACATCCTTGAGATCTTCACAGAGCTCTCAGGAATGGAGACAAGAGACACACTGTAACAGTGTAAGTCTTGATTCTTCAAAATAACAGGCTAAAGAGGATAGTACTTCTAATCACAGTCTTATCTTCTATAAATCTTCTATTAAAATTTCTTGTGATGATTGCATTTCCCAATAGTTCGCCCAGCCAAAATCCTCCTCCAGACCTCCCATATGCCATTCATATTCAGCTACAACAAACTATAATATACCTACCACAAGCAATAAAGTGTTTACTTTCTGTGGAGTGGAGGGTGGCAGTGGTGGTGGTTTTTTGACTCTCAATAGCTAATATCTGTCTAGGTTAAGGCATTCTCTTTATTTTCCTTCAGTACAGTAATTTCATATTTCACAGCTTCACTGACTGTCCCACAATGATTCCTGGTATGTGAGCAAACTAAATATTTTCAAAACAGAGTGTACTGATACAGAGTTGCCCACTAAATATTTCCTTCTTAGAACTTGGTAAATCAGAACTGACTTCCTACACAAGCAACAGTATAAGAACAGATCCTTTGCTCTGCTTTCCTCATACCTTACCAAGTGTTTGAGCATTTCATTTGCTTAATCCACCAGCTAACAGAAGTAGAACCCAAGTGGAATGATCATGAAATTCCTTTTTAAACAGTTTATATCATATTTTCCACAGAGGAGTACCCCAGAGGTCTCAGGCAGGAACTGAAGCCCATTTTGATAAAAATTCTAGACATATTATCAGGCTTGAAAGATTTTGGAGCTGCAGTTATTTGGTACAAAAGCCAGAGTGCTCAATCTGTTAAGTAAGGTACAAATAGAAACTCAACCAACAGAAGCACACAGCTCAAATGTGCAGATGACTCTGTAGGCTCATTCATTCCATGGCTGAAACCTACTCAAAATGCAATACAACATGAAATCATTTTGTGCTCACACTGTATTCGCCACATCAGCTCCCTCTGAAGGAACGTTCTATAATGATTTCATGTTGGCATGATTTCTTCTTCAAGGTTTTAACAGGTCAGGCGGCAGACAGCCTTCCTCTTTGAGCTATATCTGCTCCTGCACCTGAAATCCCTACTGTGACCTGCAAAGCAGACTTTGCTCCTTGCTCTTTTTATTCCCCAGGTTGGAAGAGCATGGAAAAGTCACTGCTTTCTGAATAAGCACCATCTGTTGTCATCTACTTCCCCTAAAATAAACTATATATTATATATATATATAGTCAGAAAGCAATAGTGCTGTTCACTGTGGTTGATTGCTTCACACTTGCCTGTAGAGAAGCTGCAATTTAGTTACACTATGTGGCTTTTAAGTTTGGGGGATGGGGGATGTTTTCCCAAGATTTAGCATGCAAAGAGAAAGGAGCGGTGCTGTACAGATAACACTGCTTCTTGCATTATCTTCTTCAGGGCCTGCGTATACAGTATGCAAAGCTGGCAGTAAAAGCCTGTATGAAATGTTAGGCTTTCCTCAGTGTCTTTTCTTTATACGGGAAAATGTGGCTGCACCCTTTTCAGGCTTGCCCTGCCACCCGTATGCAGGAGAAGCCTTAAAATGAATGAAGATCCACAGGCTTCAAAGTGGTCTGTGTGAAGGAGCTTGTGTGTACTAACCTCTAAACCCCGTCAGATTAACCCTGTCATTCAGCACTGCTGTCCTTTCTTACAGCTCTCAGTTCAAAGAAACTGAGAGCAAATGATTGCCGGCTAAAATCCTACTGAACTCCCTATCTCCAGAAAAGACCGGTTTGGTGTGATGGTCAAACCCTCCTTTTTGTTCTTATTGCCCTGTGGGTTGCTCACCTGCCTGCTTTATGATGAAATCTGAAAGAATAAGGGGCTTTATAATCTCCCAGACACTCAGGCATTGCAATCCCCTGCCACACCGCCCCATCTCCTCAGTTGCTTGGGGCGTCTAAATTGCACATGGATCTTGGATGACAGGAGGGCCAAATTCAAAGGTGAAGCAAATGAAAACGTAGGTCACCCAAATGTGGGTGGATGTCTCTGTAACCTACATATTGGGGGATAATATTCAGTGGTAAAGAAAGCAATTAACCAGGCGACATAAGAAGAGCAAGAGGTGACCAAACTCCTTCCATCTGACAACCCTGTTTAAGCACTTTCAGGTTAGGTTTATCACACAAACTTCTTGCCAGCATTGCCACAGCATTGTTAGGCACAGAAATAAAAAGTCCCTACTTTAAAAAGTTTACAGTCTAAATAAATAAGACACACAAAGGGTGGAAGGAAGGATATGCTACCATCCCAGTTTTCCAGACTGGAGAGTGAGCATAATGACGGAGATCAGCCACTCCGTCCAGGCTACATTACTAGCCCAGCACCCCCAGTCCCCAGCTGGACAAAGAGATGGAGCCGAGCAAGAAGGACTTTCAGAGAGGGTGTGGAGGGGGAAGGCGACAGGATAAGCAGCAAAAGGCCAGAACCACTTGCTGAAGCTGCTGTTTAGTGGCCAGGTCAGCAACCAGGCACGGCTTTCACAGCCAGCTCTGCTGAGAGCGGCGAACAAGCTCAAGAGACAGAGTCCAAAACATTATTTTATTCAGCTTCACTGCACTTTGGCCCAGGTCCCCATGCCAAAGAGGCTTTGTTCGGGCCAGCCACATGGTTGACAAACAAAAGTAGGGGTGGGGGGATTGTTTTTCTTAAATGGGAAATAATGGGTGTTTCGAAACACCAGCATTAAGTTTCCTTCAAGGTACCTGCATTTGCTTCTATTTCATTTTTCAAGCCAGCACATGCCTAAGTGGATGGGATAGTCCCCTTTTGTGAATCATTGCGAACGTAAATATGGCTTTACTGCTATGCAAAAGCCAGTAGCAGCACTAAGACAATTTGAGCATGTAAAGGATGATCCCCTAAAAACACCTCTGATTAGTAATGGCAATATGCATATCCTTCAAATTATTTTCAGGGGAAAACAAAGATCTGGAGTTATTAACAGTAACTGATAATCTTACAGCTGCAGCACATGAACAGCCCACCCACAGCTGAACCAAGCTATGTTCTGTCAGTAAAACAAGAAATCTTCCTCTAAATCACACATGTAAAAGTGCTTTGTTAAGCAATAAAGGCGGTCAATCTCCCCAAATGTCTACCTTTTCTTAAAAATGTATGTAATGCTCTTTTGTTAAGACCAGGCATCATCTTAGCTAGATACTGTATTGATTTCCTCCTCTGCAAGCGAAGGTCACCTGTCTCAAGTGTGAGTGTTGGCAAATCTCAACTCTCTGCATTCCCTGATGAACACGTGTCGGCTTAAAGGACGATGGGAAACAGTTGCCCTGGCCAAGATGGGGATGCACTGGAAGTAGTAAACAAAAAGCTACATTCATCATGGATTTCCTTTGTGACAGAGGTTCCCTTTAAGGATGGACAGAAAGACCAGGGACAGCCAAAGCCATCACGCCCACTCCTTCAAAGACAGCTCTTCCCTCCCAGCGAGGGTAATATGCAGAGGCCATTCCCAAAGGCTCACCCCTTCAGAGAACTGAGCAAATGCAGCCTTCCCAGAAGAATCACCTGGTGAATGATCTACAGGAAAAATACCAGAAAAGTTTCCACCAATTTCCGATCTTCTCCTAGATTATGAAACACACTGGAGGCAACTGAGTCCTTAGAAAAAATCCTGGAGTAGAGTATAGCTATAATTGGTCACTGCATTTGTATACCAGAGAAATACTACCTAAGGAGTTGTGGCATGATAAAGCCACTTAATGTTTAATTTCTTCTCACACATGTATGTATGATGCTGCAATTCCAGCCATCATTCAAAAAACACTTTTTGTTCTAAGAAAGCTTCATATCAGCCTTAAGTCAATACTCTCCACAACCACCTAAGTATGAAGATAGTGTCATTGCCATCAGGTGATGAGTATGTAATTTCATCATAATACCATACAAAAATTAACCAGGTGCAACAACGCATACAATTGCAGAAGATATTCTGGTATTTGCAACAAGTTTTGGACACAAACTACAGCTAATAGTCTGACGCATTCCTAGCAACATTCCCCATTTGCAAATATAGAAATACAGATGGGGTGGGGGTTGGAGGGTTTAGCATTTGTTAATGTCACAAAGATCTTTGAAGTATTGTGAGGAGTACCCAGTGACACCAAGAATTTACTGGCAGAGAGGGTGATACCATTGTGAATGAAAGGACAGGGCTTGGAAGACCAACACCAGCCACGAGAATGTCGGAAACACAATGGCTGAATGGGACTGCTTTGTAGTTTATCATACAAATGCAAGTGCGAACCACAACTGTGATACCAAGAGTTTAAGTACCTTTTTATGGCAGTAAAGACCTTAGATATGCTAATGGCGGAAACAAAATACAAGGAATGTTCTTTAAAGCATACTTCCACCACCTTTATAAAAACTGCCCAATAACCATCCCACTCCATACTCCTTCAGTTTATTACCTAAGCAAATACTTATCTTACAAGCACATGAATGTATCTTAACGGAAAAATACTATGCAGTGACTTTTGAACACTGTGAGATGACTTGCACCAAAATTCAGAGCTCTTAATGGATTTTTCCCATGCAAAGATTTTAAGAAGTTCATAAGGCCTCTGACACTACAAATTAGCAGCAACCTTCCCTTTTAAGAAAAGCAATAGGGCACATTTTTAGATTTCATGGAACTTATTCAGGCCATCGCATTGGCTTCATTGCTCAGCAAATCACCTTCTGTGTATAAATAATATATACCAAGGGACTCAGATGATGACTACCTACTGAAAATGCATGTAGTAGGCCAAAGGTGTATATCACCTGGGATTACTATATTTCAAGACATAACAATACCTGTTACTTAAAACAACAGTTTTCCTGGGAAAGACAAAGAATTCTCTCTCACGATATGTAGACAGGTTTTCAAGAATGTGACTCTGAACAACAAAGGTAGAAATTCTGCAACATGCTGTTTTCATCTCTCCCACATTTTGACTTTCTTGTTTGTCATATCAGGAGCCAGTTATGTGGGGCAGGGAAAGCCTTTATTGCCATGTTTTTAATTATACAACAGTCTTTAAAAAGCTGTTCACATAACCAAAGCTGGAGAAGACCTTTGTCATCACCAAGTCACCCTTCCTGCCTAACCCAATCCAAAGATGACTAAACTTTTTCATCAGAACTGGTAACTTGTTTAACCAATTGCAGTTTTTGAAAGACTGGGACTGCTTTGAGTTCAAGGACTCAGGTGATGAGGACTTCATGACTAGTGTAAAAGGAATACCTAATATTTTAGTTTAGCAGATAAAAGATTCTTTCTGAAAGACAGGCACTTGATTGAGGTCAAGCCACCAAACCAGATTAACTTATGTGTCTCATGGCTTTTGGTAAAACAAAGATCATTGGGGGGGAAAAAAAGGAATTGAGTCAAACACCAGAAAAGAGAGGGTGTGTGTGTGTGTGTGTGAATATCTTTAAATTAGAAAGAGGCTAAAGATTACTTAAGTGTCATCCAAATAAAATTTAATACATCCAGTTTTAGATTCAGGAATTCAGAAAGTTTATTAAAATGAAGGCAAATCTAAAATGTTTCAGCAGTCTCCAAATGTTTTGACCATTTTTCAGTCCTATCCCCACACTTTATTCCAACACAAGCTCTTGTTTCCCTTGTGCTCTGGAAAATTATTTTCCAAGAAAATACTTACTTTTACAGAAAATATTTGCTCCACCAACTGCATCTGCAGCTCCTTCTAATGGTCAGTAACCCATTGTTCGAAACTCACACCTTATATCTTACCTTCATTTGCGTAACTCAAACCAAATGTATTTTGATATATTAGATAATGAGTAACAAATATTTACAGTAGATTAAGTTCACATTTCAGTAGTTTGAGATAGTTTCTAAATGATCCTGGTGGACTTATTATACATATACCTTCAGACAGACTGCATGCTATCAAGTGCCATAAGTTACACCCATATGATTCATCCATTAAAAGAGTTGCTCAGTTAAAAAAAAACCAAACCAAAACATAACACACACACAAACCTCCCCACATCACTTCTAATTTTAGCCTCTCCTTAGATAACACAATTTCTTGAAACAAAAAGAAACGGTCAGACTGCTCACACTCCTCTAGCTTCAAAATGTTATTTGTAAAAGTAGTTGAACGTACACAGTACTTCAAATATAAAGGGATGCTGCAGTGCTCCAGCATTCTAATCTGTCAGGGCTGTGGAGAAGGAAGTCAAAGCAACAGGGAATGAGTGATTTTTGGAAAAAAATTGAGACAGACAACAGACTGCACTGTAAGTCGGCACTTACAGCTTTTCTGTAGGGGGGGTGGGGTGGTAGAAGGGGATGGGGGGTGGGGGTAGAAAGAAAAAAAGGAAAGAAAGGAAAGAAAAAAAAAAAGAAAAAAAAAAAGCCACAGTAGGACAACCCAGTAGAGCATGGGACCCAAGGCTGGGGGTGTACCATCACCTCTCCCTCTGCTGTGGCTCAAGCTTTCAGGAATAGCGCCCATGCCAAAAGCAACAAGACAGCTAAGGTGTTAAAACTGGTCATGGGCACATCAGCATGGAAGGTGAGAAACAGCATCTCATGGGATATATTGGTCATCAGCGCAACCCTCCCTGCAGCAGGAAAGAGCTAACAGCCACACCAGCATGACGGGACCCAGCAGAAACTCATCTCTCTTTCTTTCTTTTTTTTTTTTCCCTCCAATTCAAAGAAATTTAAGGTAGTTTTGACACCAGCCCTGATAGGTAAGAAATAGCAGATGATGCTATTTCATAAATGCATCCTTCTTTCTGTAGGTCTGAAGGACTGAAGCAGATACCCATGGGGGAATCATCGTTCTTTTAACTTTACCTTCATGTTGGTACACCATAAAATGAGCACTCTGTTTATAGAGCGATGGTGACTTAATCACCACTATGCCGAGTTTGGAAAAAATAGCTGGGGAGACGTATTACTTGCTGTAAGTTATCTTAAGATCACGGTGGGGCAATAACTCTTGAGTTTATGATGATATAGTAAAATACCAAACAAACAAATCCCAGCCAAATCCCATAAATGGCCAGAGCCCGGCTGTTCTCTCCATCACAATCCTGCTTTACAGCCTGTCCTCATTCTGGCCTGGGGTTTTCATTCATGTAGGTCACAGCTGGGATTTAGGGACAGACCTCAAGAAGTAGGGGCTGGAGCCGTAGCCAGGCACAGGCAAGACACATTTTTAGGGACGCATTAGGGATACTTCTCCTGTATCTTGTTGGAAACACCCATTAAGTTGTTGAGACCTTTTTGGAAAACAGTTAGTTTGGTTCTACAGATACTGCACAAACACTTGAGATTGAAACGTATGCTACTTACTGTTTGTTTGAAAGCAGAGCACTATATGAATACATACACAGCAGAAGGAAGAAGTATTTGTAACTTGGGGGTGGTTCGACATATTTGCATTAGGAATGAAAAACGTTACGGAACTGTAGTATCCTGGTTTTGTCCCACTTGAGAGCAGAATCAAAATAAGGAAGTATTTTTTCCTCCTGCCCAGATGCACAAAACTTGTTCGTAAAGCTGCAATAAGCCAGTATTAATCGCACACCCACAGGCTAACATAAAGTTTCTGAATTTTTTCAGACAATCTTTTTGGAGGCAACACCCTAAACATTCCCCTAATCCAAGAAACCTGCTGATTCCACATATTTGCACACAGAGGAAGGGTCAAGACTAGGGCACGTCTTTGACTGAAGATCAAACATAAAAATTCAACTAAAACGACTTTGCTTCTTGTCTGGCAAAACATTTCATGAGTTTCTATAGGATGGAACAGTGAATATTTGCTGTGTCATGTAATGCAATGGACAGAGAAGCAGAATGGATACGCTACTCAACTCCAAACTCTTTGTAATAGCAGTCAAATAAATTAAATTACAAGTCTAACTGTTTAAAGACCTAAATACATCCATTTAATCGAATTTATTATGGTAGATTTTGTTTCAACTACATTTTCTAGACATAAATAAAGTCACAGAGGAAAAAACCAAAATCCTAATTAGATCTGAGCTCAAGAAGTAAAGAGCACAATTAAATGAGAGTTACTTTGGAACATTAGCTATTTATCAGCCAATTGGCCTAATGTACTTCATTAATCTACTCTCCAAATGCACAGTAAAATACAGTTTCCCATTTTATGTACTTCAGAAAGACCCTCCATGAAAAGTAGCCTTGTAAATCTAAGAAAGCAGTTATTTTTTCTTATATAAGCAGTCAAGATTTATCCTTAGCAGGTAACTACTTTATTGTATTGCCTTTTAAGAAAATGAACACAGGAATGATAAATGAGAAAAAAAATGCCAGCTGCATAATAACCATACCGGCATTTTCTCTTAATTTAAGAGAAGGGCCCTGTCAACCTTGTGCCAGCTACTAGAAGTAAAAGTATTTATAACTACTAAGATATACATAAGACTATGACTATTGGAGTAATTAACAGAACAGCATTTCACAAATAGCTTTAGAGGAATAAAACCATTCCAGATATCCAAAATTGTTTTAAAATACAACCTGTCTTTATATTGCTCATTTCCTTACTCTAATGTTTATCCTCTCAGTTTTAAAAAGGTTATCTATTTGAAAACAACAGCAAAAAGTTCCATAGTTGACAAGTTCTGCCCCCACCATACCTAACAGCAGCTCCTAAATGGAACCTGAAAACAAAAATACTTAATGCTTGTGAATGCACCATAATAAAAAGACACTACAGAAAGGCAGAGATACTAATTTTTGATACTCATGATGGGTGACCTAAATTAGCAGCATAACCTCAAAACTCCTATTATCAGAGCACCTCCTGTATGCAAGATATTCCCAATGACCCACACAAGATATACATGACAGAAGATGATGGGTATCAGAAGACAAAGTGAAAAAGAGATGACGCAGAAAGGAGCTGCATACTAAGGGGTATTAGATTTTTAACTTGCTCTTGGGTTAAGTGCTAAACACAGCAGAGCCAGCCCTCGCAGCACTCCTGCAAAGCACAAATCCTTAGAAGCCCTGGTAACCTCGGGAGGACAGTACACCCCAGGAAGCACATGCATTGCACCCTGCTCCCACAGTGAAAGCCACTCAGCCCTCATTAAGCTCAAATGCTTTGGCTCTATAGAGGTGAAGCCACAGCAGTTGCGCAGCAGAAGTCAAGCTTTCCCATAGACAAGGACGCCAAGCCAGAGCTCAACCCACTTCTGCTTCGCACTGTTGCAAGCAAAGGGAGACAGGGAGGCACACAGGCAGCCTCATCATTCCTCATTCATGCGCCCTTGGGCCACCCTCTGGTAGAAAAGCCCTTTCCACATCCACAGAAATATAGAAAGGGCAGCGAATGCAGAAACCAGAAGGGGCAAAACCACAGTACAATGAGTACAAGTGGCCAGAGTCAACTCTAGAAGACCTGCAAGCTATGAAGTGCCTGCATTTTTGGTGCTGAAACGTAAGTCCAAGCTGCTTTATGTTAACATACCATAAATATGTGCTACACAGCCAGTTTCAACAGGTTGTTTGTCATGAATTCAGGAGATTAAGTTTCCTTTGATAATTCCAAATAAGAAAAATTGTAAGGGCAGATATTAACAGACACAAGCAGGAGTAAATTAAATACCCGGGCTATGTGTGGGGAGATGTTGAGCAATAACAAAAATGTTCATTTGTTTTACATAGGCAAGTAATCTACCAACAGTCTGCACAGGAAAGCGTTCAAAGCTTCATCAGCTGAAGTACACAAAGTGAGGTTTACAAGAATATAAGGAACAACCTGCATTGGCAAGCGGCTAGACAAGATCATCTAATTCACCACCGTCACAGAGGAACAGTCCAGAGGTAGCGTACCTGGCAATACTGACATACATTAAAACAGAAAGCATACTGGGTAGAACAAAACTGAGACCATACGTTTCCTGAAACCTGCAGTTTAACACTCACATTTCCCAGCCTCCAAATTACACCCACCAGGAGCCAGCGACTACCTGAGCTCTGGAGAATGGTGCCGTCAGGACCGTTTCCTCATCCTGAGCAGGAGAGGCCAAAAGTGACCTCAGCTTGGCAGAATCGCTCTCCTGAAGTACAGGTCAGCAAAAATTGAGTCACAAAGTGTCTTGTTAGAGGGGCTCAATATCCAGTAAAGGCCAAAGTGAAAGAGCCATTGAGAACAGTCAGTTACCTAGTCAACATCTGGGAGGAATCCAGTTTGTTTACTATCTGGACCAGAAGAAGTTAAACAGATTTATATAACATTACATCATGAGGGTGACAAAACAGTACTGTATAATTATATGGGGATTGCTAGCACAGAATCTCCCTGAGCTGCAGAATGGGTTTATTTTTCGTACAACTGGAAAACAAACACAAAAATCCCCAAAGAACACAGTTGAAAAGGTGAAGCCAATTGATGCATCCTACTCAGTGGTACCTGATTTGCCCTGAACCTGGTTTCAAACTTTTCTCAAGCATACCTTGTCCATCCAGAGCAGTCCATTTAACACACCATCCATTCCTAACAAACAACTATGTGCCTCGAATAATTCAGAAATACATGAAGACTAAATAATCAAAAAACACACCAAGATATTCTGCAAGACTGCCCTAATTAATCCGGGACATATCTACTATTTGTACTGCACAGTGATCACAGGTATTTTTTTCCCCTAGCTTTTATGATTTTTCTAAAATGTGTTTTACCCTTTTACTCCTCCTTTCCCCAGTTTCTAATTACTGGTATTCTAAGAAACATCAGATTTTGTATTTCAGACTGCATAGATAATGTATTGGGATTTTTCAGTTGAGTTAAAATAATGATATTAGTCTCAGCTCAGTATCTTGGACTAACTTTAAATGTGGGAAAGCAGCCTATTGAAAGTGCTATAACATTTTGTTCCAAAGAAAGCAACTGCTCTTTTCTATTGGCAGACAGAGCTTCAAAGAAGAACCTGAGGATGCTCTTCAACTTAAATGGACCATTAAAAGAATCTAAGATTATCTTCCCATAGAGCATCTGTTTGACAGTCAGAGAACTGCTCCTCTAAACATATGTTCCAGAGCTGCCTGGAAATCTAGTAAACCAGATTACCCCCACCACCTATTCTTGCTGAAAGTGATTTATAAATGCTATTAGCGAGTCAGGTTAGAGTTCCTAGCTGCATATCTGGTTAGAGATCAAGCAAATAATGCAACAACTGTTATACTCAAGGTAATAAATCTATTGTATAACGTTATTGGAAAGTTAAAGAAAAACCACAACCTTATTTCAATAGGCGATCTAGGGTGCATCACCAGCAGGGCCGTACATACTCACGCAGGCAGGGAGGCACAAGCCAGCTGTCTTAAATCCCTCACCTGATACTCTCCCAGTTCTTTCATAAACATTAATTTACACAACAATCCCATGAGCCAGATAACAATTAGCCTGCTTCTGAGACAGACAGAAAAGTGTCACTGGAATATCACAAGATTTACATAAAATCAGTGACAGAGTCAGGATTAGTGTTCAAACTTTAGTCCTGTGAAGTTTCTACATTGTACCTGAAGAGTATTTCTACAAAGCGCTTCAGCGTGCTGTCCTGCGAGACCAGACAGTGCTCAGCCTCTCACAGTGTTTGGAAACAAGCAGTTAAACCTGGATAAATTAGGACTGCCTTGTTAGACAGAGGTGATACAATGAATGCGGTGTATTTTCAATACGTTTGCTATTTCATTCTTCCCATTCCTATAAACTACCATAACATGTTTGTATAAATACATCATACTGTACTGTAACTTTTTACTCTCGTTGAATGCACAAGGACACAAAACGTACACCTTTTATACTCTGCACAGAAGATCGATACCTACAGCAAAACACACTTGAGGCAATCGTTTAACCTCAGTACATTAGCGTTTGATAAACTGAGGCTAGATACATGGGAAAACGTATGGTTTATACTACAATACTTCCCCTAATACATCGTCATAAGGTGACTCAATAAAAAATGAACTACTATACAAACCAAAAACCAGTGTTTAAAGTTTAGTGCATCATTGACTGGAAGGTACATGTGACAAATAACAAGATAAATTTCTTAACCTGTAAATCACACGGTTTATGAAGGCAATCTATAGCCAAAACGGCGACCTGAGCCAATAACAGGCTCAGCCTTGTGACTGCCTGCCACGCAAAACAAACGGGGTAAATACCCTCTTATGAGACTTCGTGGACCTTCCTTCACTTGTGCAGCCTTCCCCGTGTCAGCGCCCTCCCTCCTCCACAGGAGCTGTTTATAGGCTTGGAGCCACCACTAGATAAGTCTTTCCTTAATCTCCACCTGTACCGGCTGTGTTCGGGATTGCGAGTTTTATTTTGACGCTCTATCCCTAGAGCCAAGAGAAAAACACGCTCCTTCAAGCAACTACAAAAAAACTAGCCAGTTAGGTTTATTCCCTTTGGAAGGTCCATTAAGGCAGTAGGGACATCCAGCTTTGAACCATGCTCGGAGGGCAGCAAGCGGCGGGACGCAGCGCCCCCCGAGCCCCCCGCCCGCCGGGACAGCCGCTGCCCGCCCGGGGCCGCACCGGCCGCAGGGACCGCAGCGGGCAGCGCTCACACGGACGGACGGTGCCAGCCCCGCGGTCTCAGCCACGGAGCGCGCTACCTGCAAACCCCCCGTCCTCAGCTGGAAAATCATCCCCCAGTGACTAGGTCCCAGCTGGCGCTGAGCCCTGCCTTCCCGTGAGCCGCGGCCACCCCGCAGCGCGGCAGCCCCGCACCGACAGGTGCACCTGCCCGGCCGCAGCCCCCGCCGGGCACCGCCGGGGCCGGGCGGCTCCGCTGCGCTGCGGCTGGCGGCTCCCGCTCGGGACGCGGGGGCCGGGGCCGGGGCCGCCTCCGCGGCGGCCGCCAGGGCGCTGCTCGCTGCGGTGCCGCCCGGCGGGGGCAGCTCCCCCGGGCAGGCGCGCCCCGGCTCGGCTCGGCTGGGCAACCGGGAGCGGCGCCGCGCTTCCCCCAGCAGAAGGGCGCGGGCTTGCCCCGATGGAGCCCGGCGCGGCTCCGCGGCCCCTCTCTCCCGCCGGCCCCAGGCAAGCGAGCGCCCGCCGCAGCTGCTGGCCCCGCAAAGGCTCCGGAGCCCTCTCAAAGCAGCCGCGGCGGTGGGAGGCGAGCAGCGCCGCCCGCGGGGAGCTCGGCCGCGGCCCCACGAGGGGCGGCACGGCACAGCCCGGCCGCGGGGGCAGCCGGCGGAGGAGCAGGACGAAGCGGCCCAAGCAGCCCGAGCCTCGCCCGCTGCCCTCTCACCTTTTCTTCTCCTTGTCAGCTGTCATCGCGGCGGCGGCCGGCTCCTGCTCCGTCTCTCGGGCCGGGGCGGGCTCAGCACCTGCCCGCAGGACGCGGGGGCTCCGCGGGCGGACGGACGGGACGGGGCGGGGGTCCGGTTCGGCCGGGTCGCCCCCGAGGCGGGCGTACAGTCTCAGGACACTGCCGAGGATTGTACGGCCCGCCCGGGGGAGAAAGGCGGCGGGGCAGGAGCGGCGCGGCAGCGGGCTGTGCGGCTCGGCGCCGCCCGCAGAAGTTCTCACTTTAAACCTTGGGCCGCCGCCGGCCGCGGGGGCAGGGCCGGCCCCCTCCGCCCCGGCCCCGGCCCCGGCCCGGCCCGGCCCCGCTGCCACCACCAATGGGGGCCGGCAGGGCGCCGCCGCCGCGCCCCGGCCTCCCCGCCCCCGGCACCGGCCTGCCCGGCGGCGCCGCGGGGGGTCAGCGGGGCCGCCCCCGCCCCACCGGCACCGCTCCGGCTGCGTTGGCCCCACCGGCACCGCTCCGGCTGCGGTGGGGGCACCCGCCCGCGGGCACCGGGAAGCCTTTCCCTCCGCCGCCGGTTGTTTTGGGGGAGAGGGGGTGTCAGTTGTTTAACTCCCCCCCCCCCCCCCCCCCCCCCCCCCGGTGCTTTTGCCCCGGTGGCTCCTAGCGCATCGCTGTGCCGTCTTAGGGGTGGGGAATGCGGCGGCACCTGCCCCGCGGCCGCGGAGCCACCGCGGTGCCGCTCGGGCCCCGGCGCGCCCCCGGCATCGCTCCCATCCTGGGGAACAGGGCAGCGGCCCGGCCTGCGCCCCGCGGCGCCCCGGCCGGCCCGAGGCAGGGGGGCATTTACACAACTACATCAAAATTAAAAACCAGTAACGACGCTGCTAGCGCTGGGTGGACGCACTGGGCTACTCCCGGTGTGCGGGGCCACCGGCCCCGCGGTTCCAGCACCGGTCCCGCACAGAGGGGCGGGAGGGCGGTGGGGGCCGGGATTAGAGGGATGCTCGAAGCTCTGGGCACCGCTCCTCTGGCTCCCAGAGGGGGCCTTCCCGCCTCGCCCTACTCTTTCTATTTTATTTTCTGTGTCACACCGCGTTATTTCAGCTCACGCACTTTTAAAACTCCCGGCTGGTGACACACAGGGAAGTACGTCTGTGGTGAGGAGTGCCAAAGCTCATCCTTGCTAGCACCTGCTACGGTTTGCTGCAGTTAAGATCGATATAAAAATACCAACAACCAACCAACCCTCACTTTGATTTTTATTTAATTTACGCTAAAGCAACTAACCTTGCTAAACGAGGGATTGCAGGAATTTTTCAGACGTTGTTTTATACTCAGGTTTTCTAAGGCTTAACTTAGATTTTTACATCTCAAACCAAAACACACACCTTTACATTAAACTGCATCTGCTTTCCAGCACTCCTGGAAAATAGAAGTACTGCAGGCAAAAAATGAGCTAAACCAGATTTATTTCTTGCTATTCAAAGCTGAGCAATTTCCCTATGCTATTTCATAGGCTGGTTTGTGTACAATGGGTCAGAGGGTGTGGGTTTTTTCCTTTTATACAATATGAATGTTTAAAGAAATGCATATTCTGCTTCAAGTCTGAAAAGAGCTATACATGCTTACACAGCAACAGCCTAATTATGTGGTAACAGTTGTGGGTTTTTTTCTCGTTATACAAGAGAACGTAAACAAAAGAAACCCACAAATATTTAAAACCTAAGTAAACTTAGTCAAACAGAATTTGTGTATGCAGGACTAAATTTAACCTTCTGGGAATAGGAGAATGCAATAGGATCAAAGAGCCAAGTCACTCATTTCCTAGATTAAATAGACTTCTTCGTCCTTCATTGATCTCTGCTGATGTCAATACTCCTTGCTGTATCTTAAAGCACTTCACTTGGATAAACAACTTGCCTTCAAAAATCAGACAGGAAAATCATTCAAATTGACTAAATCTAAACCACTTCGAATTTTTCAAGTATTTCACATCTAGCCCGTTGGCTCTTGTTGGCTCTGCCTACATGGATATAGTTCAGCTAATCAACAGTCTGAATCTCTTGCTCTCTTGACCAGTGGGGCCTGAAGGTGTTTTGACAACCGGAGAATTCACATCTCAGTGCCACTCAAGAGCCACCACCTCTCCTGCTCTGTGGACACAGACTGGTGGGCTTCAGCATCAGCACAGGTCAATACCCAGCAAAACCACAGTCTTGCTGCTTCGTCAGGAAGGTGAAGCAAGCTAGACTGAGTAATTCTTACAAGCTCCCTTGCAACTTCAGTTCCTAAAGTTGGTTATACTATTATTTCTGGCAACTGAGCTCCCCATCTTGACCGTGAGGAAAACAAATGGCCTGTCTTCTGGAGCTTACTTCAGTTAATTCCCTCTCTTTTCAGGGAATATTCAGAGAAGGAAAGATCAAGTATATCTTTAATAGCACTGTCATTCTACTTGATGTATTCTGTGACAGTAAGAGACCCCATGGCACCTACAGGGACAGAGAAAGTTTTCTCCTTGTTGGAGAACAGTAGAGAGAATCACATAATTTTATTCTCAAATGCACCTCATTCCTGTTTTGATCTCCTTTACAGTCAGTCAATATTTATTAAGAGCAGTATCCACCCTAAGGTGGACTTTCTCTAATCTTGGGCTATCAGAAGCTTCGATAGGAGCCACACCGTGAATGCATTCACTCTACAAACGTGCATTATTTAATCTGCAGGAGATTACAACTACCAGGAAAGCCGAGAAAGCCCTCAAACTGATGGCCGGCACAGTTTGTCCTCTCAATTACTACCACCATTGGAAGGGCTCTTTCCCTTTCATATTCCCATGTTACTCCTTCCGTTTTATCTTGCGCTTGCTACATTTTACACTTAGCTTAGTAGGTGTAACACAGAGAAAAGCTCACAGAAAGGGAAAAAGTATCCAGGAAACTGCCTGAGCTGACCTTAGCAGAGGTTAGCTTCTGTTTTTTTTCTCCCTGCTAGAGGTTTCCAGCAGAATCAGCATAGCAGATGGAGCTTCCTTACCCTCAGTGGTCAGAGAAAATAGAGGTGGTTATGTCATCCACTCTGCTCTGGAAATTACAGGAGACGACCCACAATGTTCCTATGTGAATTATTCTAGAGATGCTATAGGAACAGAAGGTTAGAAGGTTTTAGGTTTCCTAGAAAGCAAACTTCAGGTGAGGTATTCAGAAAGAGTCATTGATACATGTCGGAATAGCAGGTGGGTTCTTGAAGGGTTTAGGTTGACTGTGTTTGGGTTAACTGCATTTGGACTAGGCTCTAGGGAAGAAACAAACAAAAGACTTACAAAAAATCAAACGGTGGCACATGAGCAATTTTCACAACCCCCCCTCAGGTTTAAAATACACTGACAAACTAGGAAATCTGCAGACCGTAGTGACTGGGCCCCAGCGCTCAGCTCACCCTTCTGGTGCTCCCAAGCAGGAACACCCCATCACCCAAACAAGATGCAGGCAAGCTCCTGATTACTGCCATTTATTCTGAAACACATCCCTGATTTAGCACCAGTCATTATGCTACATTGTTGTTTTTCTCAGGATATGCATATGTATGTAATCAACCATCCAAATCAGCACCTGCACCAGTTTGAATGCGCATAGCTATCATGACTGAAGTGAAATCAGTTCTAGTACTCTGTGTTATGTATGCATGCTACTGGCACCTGTATTGGCTGAAGAGTATTGGTAAAACATACAGAACTTCAACACTGTTCAGCCATTAATGCTCCAGCATAGTCAGAAGAAAACACAGACACTCAATCCCTTGCAGGGGAGGCATTATTATTAAAATTAAAAGCAGCTATTGAAAACAAATAGTTGAGAGGGCTAAGCGTTTCAGATTCATTAATGATCCCTGTTTGGTTTCCTTCTTTTTCTGGCTCCTCAATACTGCAAGAAAGGATGACAGCAAAAGGTTGATACTTGTAATAACAAATAATGACATCAGGGGAAAGGGAAGGGGAGAAAGGAGAGCCCTGTTACTGAAACAGAGCTGATCCTTTGAAGGAAAGGGACAGGATTCTTCACTTACTCATACCAGAATAAGCTACAGCCACAGCACATTTATTACATGTGACAGCAAATGAGACAGAAAAATATCAAACTTCAGGTTAATTTATTAGCAGGGAAAGAGATATATTTATAAGCTAGATAAAACACAAAAGGTCCATGGGAGAAAGTGGGGACTACTGAGATGGAGGTATGAAAAGATGCCTGAACTAGGGGTGGGGGTGCGGTGGAGTACTGTTCCTTGTGCAACCAGTCACACTCGCTCATGCCTTCTTTTATAACTACAGGTGTGTTCCTGCACCTTACTATAGATGTACTTTCTGCAAAATCAGTAGCTGTGCCTTTCTCCATAGAGGCACCAACTGCTTGCCAGGGTAGGAAATAGCACCTCGGCTAGCACAGCTGTGGGGTGGGTCTTCAGGATTCCTTTGCCTCTTGCTACAGTTTCATGCTAGAGAGAGAATTCTCATACAAGAGCGTACATTAAGACACATATATTGCTCTTACACAAGAATAGATATTAAGAACAACTTAAAACAGCACTCCCCCTGTTACCCTAGGCAGAAAGCAATACACAGTCTATAGGCAATACTGAACAGCCAGTTTAAAATGTAATTTTGCAGGAATACATTAAGATGCCTTTAAGATTTTCCAAATACTGCGTGCACACCTTCAAGCAAGGCTCACAGATAAGCTTCAACGTTTTTAGGCATTGATTACTTACAGACACATTCCAGACATTTCAGCCATTACACTCCCATGAAAAGAAGACATAATGGCCAAAAAGTTGGGAATGTACCTGTAAATATTAAAAGGGTTAAAATTACTCAGCTTATCTTTTAGCCTTTTTCAAAGTGACATACTGAGGATGTCTTAGGCCTATCCCAAGGAAAGCTGGTAAAACAAAGGAAGTCTAATTAACATAGCAATGTGTTGCAATAGAATCAGTTCAGAAAGAAAACCCATGATGATTAAGTACACAGAAACACTCCCATCACGATATTGGAAAGTATAATTTTGAAATTTTGGGAAATCTCAACGAAGAATCCAAGGAGAAAACAGATGCAATCCAATTTGTTAAATGGAGAAGGCTTTTGTTTCAAGTTTTCATCCTGACCTTCGATAACTTATTATTTAGAAATACTATGTTTGTTTCACAGTTACTTTTTTTTTTTTTTTTTTTTTTTGTTAAATTGGCCTGTAGGGAGTAAAGGCTGAATACATTTGCTAAGCAGAGCTCTGATTCATCATCTAGAGTGCACACAACTGCCGAGCAGCCAGGGTGACCCACTCAGAAGCTTAAAGACATAGAGCACATGTGAGACACCAGCATTTATTTATTTATTTATTTTTTAAAGACCAACTGCTAAAAAGGAGTGAGCTTAACCTAGGCATATAGTCTGTTACAGTACGCTTTTTGGTACATAATGCAATAATAGTACAATTTAATGGAAAAGAAGTATGAAGCAGATGTGGCCCTCAATTTTCAGAAATTCTTTTGCAATGGTTCTGACAGGTAGGCACCATACGGATATAGTATTAATTATTACCTCCTATTCTATTTTAACCTATTTACTTCACCCTCCATATTACCCACAGCAGCTGTCGGTGCTAGCATCAGGCAGAAGAGGTCTGCAGGCTCTTCCTGCTCCCTGACAGTAGCTCTGGGAAGGAAACTTGGGCTCAAGATCACCAAAACAAAGCCAGCAAAAACAACAGTAACACTTAGGAGATGGGAAGGGAAACTGTTCCTCTGGGTGGATTTAAAAGGCAAATTTTGTAGCAATGCTTTTAATGCTCATTACCTGCTGTTCCCAAGAAACAGTTACCATCACAGATGAGGAAGAGGAGCAATATGAACAAGAGCAAAAGCCCTGTGTGGCAGATTAACGTCCAGAGAAACGGGAAGCTACAATTGAAGATTTTTGCAATACTGAAGCTGATACCTATGCCTAGTAGTTAACATTCAGTCACTCAACAAATATTTATTTAGAGACAGTGTAACATGCCCACTGCAGAACTTTGAGTTTTAAAAAGAACCAAAAGATATTTATTTATTTGTTTTAGAAACCTGATTGCCACAGGTAATGCAGCTCTTAAGCCTTTCAATCTCTGGTGGTTACTTCTAGAGGGTTTGCACGGCACATGGGTGACAATCAAGCCTATACTGACTTTCTGTATAGCAGTGAATTTCCCTCTAACATAATCCCAATGAAAACTCAGGTTAGAATGAAAATGAAGCAATAAACTCTCTTCTTAATCCCAGCACTAAATGCTGATTTAACCCTAATCCAGGCAAATAGATTTGGGCTTTTTTTTTATTCACCAAGACTAATCTACTTTAATGAAGATCTTGAAAAGTGTTTGTTTTAAAGCAGTCATTCTTAAATGACTGATGTTTAACAAAGCCACTGAACCCATTAACCCTGTGGATGCTTGTCACCTAAAGAAGGCAACAAATTATTGTAAAACTGAAAAAAATATCCTAAATTCTTCAAGTGCTGCGATACTCAAGGCAAAATCCCTGGCCAGAAATTACCTTTTCTGGGAACAGAAAACTGCCATAAAAAGATAAATTTCTTATCACTACATCTTTTGAAAGAATCATACAATATTGCTGAATTCTTTGGACTTCTAAATCCTTTTATCCCCCCAAAAAGCTAGCTTTTAGCAGGTGATGTTCTCGGTAATTGAAATCCCAGCCCAAAGGTACTGCTGTATAACTCTCAGATGTATCCTGGGGACTCTAAAACCTTAATTGGCCTGAGGCAGTCATAGATACTCACAGTGGATAACTGTAACCAACTCGCCCTGAGCTCCCTCTAAGTCAATGTTGAAAACACAATTTCCATGAGAGTGTGACCTGGAGCAGGATCCTAACCCTGGTCTTGAAGACATCTGGGACAGCCTCCTCTCACCCAGCACACCCCTCTGCCCAGACAACTCGGGTGCTCAGGAGCTGCCTTCTCAACAGCCACGAGATTACAGCAAGCTGACTGTTTAAAGTACTGGTAAAGTTCACCTTTTTCCCTTTTGCCCTGGAACTTGTACTATTTTGGGGAACCACTCCAAGATCCATTTGGCACAGGGCCTAACATTTGTTTCTTAAGCAGATCTGCTCCTGGAAATATTTACAGGCTCTTAAGTAGTGACAACACGAGATATTGGGTACAGTACAAGTGATTCACATACAGACAAGGAGTTGGATAGTCGTCCCCCTTTTTCCCCAAAGCCATCTCTGTTTTTCTTCCACATCTATGTGCTGCAAGCTTTGAGGGAGGCACCTGTTATCAGTAATGACCATGGCTGTGCATACTAAGGGATGTTACACTTCATTATACTGTAATATATCATTTATGATAACGTGTGCCATTTCACTGAGAAAGAAAAAAAAAAAGTAGGAGAAAAATGCAAATATTGCATCCAAAGTCATCTATTTCTGTGGAGAAATAGATTTAATCTCATTGCAAGTTGCTTTGGTAAGAGAATGTTTTAACATACTCCAAACTCTTAACCCTTGGGTTTCAGTAGTCATAAGAATTAAAACCAGAAGGACCATTACGTCTTCCAGGAAATTAACATTAACGATAAACCCAAGATAATTTAATCTAGTAGTGAGTTTGGTCACAACACATACATTAAAATAAGATGTTCATTTTTGCATAAGCAAATTAATACAAAGCAGCAGCACTACTAACAAGGGTAGGCACTTACATTTACACAAAGTGAAAGCTAGGAACTACATAAATACCTCTATGCAGCCACTGATGCCAAGTTACTCTTCATTTACACTGCTATAGATAGCTACAGTCAGATTTAAAACATCTGAAAAATCCCATTCAGTAACGTGGAATCTGAGGCACTATTATACATGTTCTTTCTTCTTTCTTTACCAATGACAAAAGAACTAGCCCAACAGTCTTTCAAAACTCCTTAATTTTTTAAAAAAACTACTAAAACCTCTGAATATCTCCAGCAAGTTTATTAGAGCTCTACATCTACCCTTTGCTTCGGAGCAGTTGCAACAAAAGTATTTGCTCAAGCTATGGGAGTTGTTGATTTATTGACTTTACATGCTATGTCCTATAGACAAGGCAAGTGCAACAGCCAAAGGAAAGAACAATATTTAGAACTGTTTTTCTCTTCAGACAGTGAGGCTTCGGGAACGCAGCTAAAACCTCCAATTACATTTTTCAAATAGTGGAGCATGTTAGGCCAGTACAGCCCAAAATCTCGGCCAGCCTGACAGGCTCAGCAGGTTTTCTCCCTGAATTGTGTCACCAACCCTGAGACAAGTATAGCAGAACCCCAGACGTGCCTTGCATCAGAACCAAACAAGTGATATGTGAACACTGCGCTCGAGTTTTCAAAGGTACAGGTAGAAGTTTTGCTGCAAGAGTCCTACAGAACACTCACACACATTGTGAAACTAAACCCAGGACCCTCCTGACCCCTCCCAATTAACATGACAGACATTTAAATCAGTTGGTTTGAGACATTTCCCACCATCAGCACAAGTTGTTTTCATCACAGTAAATGATCACTGGTGGGATTTTCCTAGTCCCCACTGACACCAGTTTTCAGTAAAACCAGCAGGATTCTGAAATCACAGCACACACTCTTGTTATCACAACAGCTCACCTCAAAACCAGCTTGGATTTCAAAGCTCTTTCCAAAACTTACACATCTCCAAACACTGATTACACAGAGCTTCATCTGGTTATCCAGATGTATGCTTTATTAAAAGCCCTCTGAGCTGTGTCATATAACGCATCTGAGCCAGCAAAGCATTAGAAAATCTGTACATATCAGGTTGTCAGAAAAATGAAAGGACATTCATAATCTGTAGCAGTGTCCAAAGGCAAGGTAACAACCAGGAATCAGCGTCCTACTTAAACCATATTTTTCCCTGAACACAGTAAAGAATTTTTTCAGTCCTTCATTGACTGGATACTCATGATTTGGCTTAATGCAGGGTGCTGGCATATTCCCATAGTTACAGGCACATAGACGACTTCAGTGGAGTTCTCTAACAAGCTGGATTAAGTCAGTGTTCACATTATTAACATTGCTTTTACTTTGTACCTAAATATTTTTGTTTACATATTTTATTTAGTTTTCATTTTTCTGTTTAAATCCTGTAGTTCTGTCTCCTAAAAACATCCGGAAGAAAAGATGCTTGTGAGCAGATGCCTTCTGATGGAAATAGCAATTTTTGCAGTTTGAGTGCATGCAACTTCAACAGAAGATTCTATTCAAATGAACAGCTAGTTCACATTAAAGATACTGAAGATTTTTAGAAGTGATTTTTACCAGAAAATACCCAATAACCCTACCAAGCAACCTAAAATATTGAAAACAGAAAGACAAGCCTGAACTATCTATTCTGTAAGGCAAGTTTCAATTCTTTTCCAGTAAAACCTGGCAAAAAAATGAGGGAATTTATCTCCCAAGAGATGAATAAGTAATTTATGTTGCAACTCTTACATTTCTTTAATAAATAACAGAGCCAGATTGTGAAGTATTGAGATGAAAGTACTAAGGCTGGAGGTTGTGCTGCTCAGCTCCTGGCATAAAGTGTGTAGTGTTACTGGAAAGTATCAGCATCAAAACAGAACTAGAAAGTACCGAGCTCAGAGGTTCGCACACTTCTCCTCCCGCACTTACGTGGGATAACTTCCATTTTCTAGCTGAGATTTTTGGTTCATAAACAACACATTGTTAGCTCCTATTAGCTTCAAACATAAAGCAGGCTTGTGATGTGGAAACTTCAGCCACAAAGAGGAGGAAGATGGGGAAAAAGAAAAAAGAAAGAGTACCATGAAGTACTGTTCTGACTGACCAAAATGTTCCACGCCTTGTAAATGCGTTTTGGTTTATATTTCTCTTGGAATTTCTCTTTCTTGCCCTATGAAAGCCGTGTTAATGTTAATCTTCATGTTTTAGAAGATGTCCATGAAAGTATCCCTCAGAAGAGTTAGTTCTGCCATTCTGGGGAGTCTCCAATGTGTCTCTTCCAGAGTAACAGAGAAGGAAGTGGAATTTTCAGCAGTTTGAGGCTGTACCTAAGCTCTTTAGGAACTGCCACAGTACTCCCCCATTTCAATGAAAGGAAGACTCCTATGGTTTTGTCTGCTGACACTGTCAGTTTGTTTCCTAACTATTTTTTGTCCTACAGAAGTCTGCTGATGAAATGCCAGCTCCTTACTGTTCTTTAAATCACCACCCTCTCTCCTCCTTCCTTCCATGTTCTCCCACAGACCCATCCCAGACTCCCCCTTGGCAGCTTTCCCCATGTCACCGTTCATCCTTTCCTCAAACTGGCAGTTCACTTTCACTCAAAATGCTCCATTTAAAAAGACTCTTTAAATACAGTTATCATAAATCCATGGATATAAGCCAATAAAACAGCACATCACAGTGAAGTTTTCTAGTATCTATTAGATAATTCTTTGTAAGAATCCATCACAACTCTCATTAAATGCTCTCATGTTTTGTCGTCCCAGTGAAAACCTATGCTAAATGTGAAATGACCTGACTTCTACCATGCATAACATGTTATATGTTTTTCAAAATCAATAAATTATTTCATTCCCTTTTGCCTGGAGATATTTATGATCTGCATTCTAGTCAGCTTCCATAACTTCTGCTAGACTCTTTAGGCAGGTTTTATTCCTTTTCTTGCAAGTTGTCTGTCATTGATAGCCTGATCTGCATCAGTCACAAGTTTTGCCCGCACAGGCAGCTTCCTTACTGCAGTAGCTTTTCGAGCACCTAGCAACACTTTCTTAAGAAAAGTCTCACTGGAATTAAGAAAAACATGAATGATGATTTCAAATTATGAATCAGCCAACTGATCTGATGCCAAGGAGGCCAAAGTGTTTAACACCATCTTTGCACCAGCGTTTGCCAAAAGTAAGATGTGAGTAGGCTGCTAGCACAGTGCCACCAGTGACAGGGGTTATCCATCCTATTAGATACATGTAGATTAAAGACAGAATCAGTAAAAGTAATATTTAAGTTAAATGCGCTCTAAGTTCGTCATAGAATACCTAAAGATTGGCCTAAAGCAAACTCAGAACCTCTAATGGTTATCTGTGAGAGCTAACTGGGAATGGTTGCTGTACCAGAGAACTGGAAGAGGCAAGCTTAGTGGCTACTTCTAAAAGACATGGGGGGTGCAGTGGGGTGTGCAGTGTAACAAAAAAACCAAAAAACAACAACAACAAAAAAAAGAGCAGATGTCAAAAAGATGTCAAAATTTCCGGACAACTTAAATCCCTAGAAAACCTCTATGGTAAATTACTAAACTTATCTGTTGCGGAACAAACCAAAGAAAGTAACAGCAGTTAGTTTGGATCTATCAACAACAAATCTAGCCCAAACCAAATTAATTTTCATCTGGAACACAACTGCAGACCTTCTATATAGGAAGGAATGACTGTCATATCTCTCAAATTCATTAGTGCTGTAAACAAGCCACAGAAGACATTGAAGCATCCTTTTGTTTTTGGTAGCAATCCACTAGTGGCAGAGGAGTTTGTGGGTGTATATTGAATGATAGCATTAGAGAGGAGGGACAGTTTTGATAAACCTGGAGAAGCAGGGGGAAAAGGGAATTCAGAAAGAAAAATGCAAGTTACTAGGATAGCTGACTGCACTGATACAGTGTGGAAAACAAGAAGCAAGGCAAAAATCCTTCAAGAAATAATTTGGAGATTACAGAGTGGATCACAAAGCATAATTCAGCATTTCCTACTCTGTAACAGCATGATAATCCTTGCACTCAGGCATCCACGTGAGAGTGCATCTTACAAGCCACATGGAAATCTGCCACCCTGCTCAGCTGTAAGGCTGAACCGTATCTCCCCTGAAGTGCAGTGCTCAGAATTAGGTAAAGCCAGAGAAAGACCAGGAGAGATCAGCAAGAGTGGTCAGAAGTCTCCAGTGTGACCAGTAAAGAAATTCTGACCAATAACAAACTTCGAATACATAAAAGCTCTGCAAAAAAGAAGGTAACCATCAGCTGTGGTAAGAAGGACAGAACTGAGACTGAGACTCCTAGAGCACAAGTCTTATGAGGAGCAGATGAGGGAACTGGGGTTGCTTAGCCTGGGGAAAATAAGGCTCAGGGGGACCTTATCACTCTACAGCTCCCTGAAAGGAGGTTGTAGACAGGTGAGTCTTGATCTCTTCTCCCAAGCAACAGGACAAGAGGAAACAGCCTCAAGTTACACCAGGGGAAGTTTAGGCTGGATATTAGGAAAAATTCCTCCACTGAAATGGTGGTCAAGCACTGGAACAGGCTGCCCAGTGAAGTGGTTGAGTCACCATCCCTGGAGGTATTTAAAAGTGTAGATGTGGCACTTAGGGACATGGTTTAGTGATGAACTTGGCAGTGCTGGGTTAACAGTTGGACTCGATCTTGAAGGTCTTTTCCAACACAAATGGTTCTACGATTCTATGAGACTTAAATTACACAGACTTAGATTTTTCTGAAAACTAGCTTCGCTGATAGGGAGAGTGAGCTGTGACTGGACAATGTCTTAACATTTCTCAGAAAAGATGTGCAAATAGCTGATGAGGACAGACATACAACTGAAAGATCATCTCTTGAGGTGCCACCTTGGGTGTCCCTCCCTGCAGCTGGCATGGGAAGGCCAGGATTCAGCAGTGTGAAATTGACAAAAGGTGTATAGGGCACTGCTCAGAAAATTATGCAGATGGAAGAGTTAAAACATAATCAAACAAAACTATTCCCCCCACTTGGTTAATCTTATGATGAAAGAGGAATTAGAGGCAATATTTTTAAAGATGCATCACTCTATTCTCTCCTCCCTGGTGGTAGGTACCTATTTTCTGGGTTTGAAACCTTTTCTTTTACTATTTATAAATTGATATCTTGTTTCAGAGCTTGCAACACATTAACAGTCATGGGTTGGTCTCCCATAGTAACTTGGTATTGTTTTTATTGTGCTGTGCAGACCAGATACCAGGTTTTCCAGACCCTTAAACACCAGTGACCTGATGTATGCAGCAGACACAAAATGGAGCCATATCCCATAAAAAGGACATGGACCTTTTGATGTGAGTGCAGAGGAGGGCTACCATGAAGGTGACCAGAGTGCTGGAGCACCTCTCCTCTGAAGATAGGCTGAGAGAGTTGGGGTGGTTCTGCCTGGAGAAGAGAAGGCTCCGGGGACACCTTACTGCAGCCTTCCAGTGCCTAAAGGGGCCTGCAGGAAAGTGGGGAGGGACTTTGTACAAGGGCATGTGGTGACAGGACAAGGGGTGATGGCTTTAAACTGGAAAAGGGCAGATTTAGGTTAGGTATTAGGAATAAACTCTTTACTGTGAGGGTGGTGAGGCACAGGAATGGGTTATGCAGAGAAGCTGTGGATGCCCCATCCCTGGAAGTGTTTAAGGCCAGGTTGGATGGGGCTTGGAGAAACCTGGTCTAGTGGAAGGTGTCCCTGCCCATAGCTGGGGGTTGGACCAGAAGATCCTTGAGGTCCCTTCCAACCCAAATGATTTTATGATATTGCCTGGTTTGCTTTGTCAGGGGTGCCAGTCAGATGCTTGCCTACTTTATTGCTTACTTTTCCTTAGAATGCAATAATGAAAAACTGGTTTCCAAAGAAAACCCTGTATCAATGGACTGCTATATCTGGGCATAATGACAGTACCACTGAAAAGACCTTGCTTCTTGATGAAAGAATATCAGCCTTTGAGACTTCAGACCTGGTTTCAGAGTGCCTTTGCCACAAAATTCCTGATTATGAAGTTCCAGCTATGACTAACCCCATTACCAGCCACTGCAGTGGGTAGCAGCCAAGATGACACACATCCCTCTCTATTACTATGATGTGCCATCTTCTGGTTTCCAGCCAGGCTTTATATTATTTCTTTTCTTTACAATTCAATGTATTTTTGGGCTCAGTATTATTACTGTCTCTGCAATAAATATTTCTTAATTCTTAAATAGAAATAACTTGAAATCTGGGAGGCAAAAATTCCATAACGGTTTTCCGGAAGAAAAGCATTAAATCTTTGATGTAAAGAACTGCAGACCCAGACTCCACCTGGTCCTGGATGCACAAGAAGCAGAGCCAGCGAGGGAGGAAGCCACTACAGCTGGGTTTAGAGAGTCCAAGGGAAGAAAAGGCAACAGTTGTGCTCCATTGAAATGCAGACTGCCTGCCAAATTCTCCAACTGCACTGCACTAGGAAGTACTTTTTAATCAGGGGCAGAAAAAAAAAAGAGAGAGAGAGAGGGAGGGAGTGTGTTTATGTGACAAGTCGCCCTGTTTCTATCTCTTAATTGGCATTTTCCTAGAAGGACTGATTGTGTATTAAGATATTACAATTTTTAATGTTCTTTCAGTAGTAAGAAAAATTCTTAGGAGTTTAACACAGCTCTCTCTCAGAACGTTATCTCTTGTTTACAGTACATTTTGATACTATCTTTTAAGCACTGAAACAGAAACAAACAGGCATCTAAATACCTGTTACCACAGTTTGCAGAAGTGATGAATTATTAACTATTTCCTGTCATCTTTTACATTATGTTAATTTTCTTTATCTTGCACATCTGTCTCACACACCCTCCCATCCAACATGCAGGAAAAAAAATATTTAAATAAAGTTATTCATGCTTATATGTGGTCAATATAGCTGACATTAAGATACAACAGGTCAAATCATCAAAGAAATTGTACCAGTTACTCTGCCTGAGGAATTGGCCCTCATTCTATGCAATGTGTCTTACAGTCCTCATCTTCTAAAACAAGTTCTTTTCATCAGCCTATCACTTTTTTTTTAAAAAAAATCTTCATTTAGAAATTAAAAAAACAAAACCAGAAAAAAAATCATTTAAACTGATGCACGATCACAATAATCCTTTGTTATTTTGAACTGTCTAATTTAGGATTATCTTCAAGTTTGTTTCCTTACAGCTAACACCCAGTTAGTATGGGAACAAGGGATTGCAGGCATTAACCACTTCTCAAATGAAAATCATAGGTCAGAAATTCTCATTGACCACAGCAGAAATTAGATCAAACCCAAGTACTACACTGCAGGAACACAAATTCCACAGGCAGGAAGCACTGCCAGCCTGTATGCTCCTTCAGCAGATAAGCTTTTACACAAGATTATTATCATGACAAATTCTGACAGAGATTTGGATTAATTCTATCTTAATGCTTTATTCCCAACTTTACCATCAATACTATGAATACAGAGACTCCATCTGAAAGCCATGGTTTTCAATAGCAATACAGACTAAACTTTTGTGCATGTAAAGCATTAACACGAAGGCAGAAATAGGGTTAGTTGCCCCCTGGATGTGGTTACAGTATAAGAAAGCATTTTCTTCTTTATTTATTCACATAGGTCTCATTGACCAGTTCCTGGCAGAGGAAGACTGAATGCATGCAGATACTCGGTTGCTGTAGATCAGGTGCCTCCTTTAAAGTCAGCAACATCATGATAAACCGACTTGATCAATTTACACCAGCTCAGGGTTTCCTGCTCTGGAAAAATTCTGTATGGATACTCGTAGCTCAGTAAGACTGCAGTACAAACATGCATCCTCTTCCCTCACAACTTCCCGAACAAAAAATGTTGATATTCATAACCATGTTGGCCAAAGGAATGTCCTTTAAGGGCACTTGCCCACAGCAGATCAAAAAGATCCAAGAAATCTATTTTAAATGCTAGCTAATGCATTTATAACATTCAGTTATTCATCAACAGTTAAAGAGATGGATTATCAGGCAGCAAAGAGAGAAGCCTTGTGGGAGGCTGTCAGAAGAATAGGTTTGATAGTCCTAATATAGAACTACTGATGTGCTTATGGCCAGATAAGAGTATATGGCTGCTGTTAATCATTTGCTGTATGTCACCACATGGGGGGCTTTCTTTCATGTAGGGGTGTCTCTCACTGGTAAGAAGCCTTTTTTCCTTTTTGGAAGTGCATATTGTTGCACACAGGAAAAAAAAAACAAACAAAAAAACCCAAAACAAAAACCCGAGAACTACGAATACACATGCACAAAAATGCAAGGAATAAAGAAGGTCAGAGCTCTACTCATCCAATCACCACCCACATTTCTCAGCAAAATAGGTCCTTCCATAGGGCCTTTTACACTGGTAGCGAGGCAAAACAGCATACTTTCTTCATAGTACTTTTAAGACTGAAGAGCTGCCATGAGGTTATGTGTTTTACGGGAGGCCCCAAACTTTAATCCAGGATGCTGGCTTTGCTGCTCCCTGAGAAGCACCTGTGTACTCCATCAGCAGAGCCCCACTGGCACGAGTTGCCCTTGGGCTGCCAAGGCTGCGGTGGGGCAGCTGCAGTGGAAGATCGTCCCTGACCAACATACCAGCAGGAGCTGAGCCCTTCACATTCCTGTGATGCAGTCTGTATTTACTTTTGGCCAGATCATTAGCCAAAGACATGAGGAGATAATGCCTTCTTTATCCCTTTATGAGCAGAGCAAGTAAGAAGAAATATTAGGGGCACCTGGGGTAAAGATTACATTGGGTAGACATACTCCTCATTTTCACATGAAGATTCAGGTACATCTGCAACGAGGAGCTAGTGTATATGCTTGCATCAGCATATATAGTTGTGCTAGTTAAGTCAGGTTCATAGGTAATTATTTATGTTATAACAGCAGGGGTGGGGGGTAGGGGAAGAAGAGAGATATCTTGAATTTAGGAAGGCCAGTTCACTTAGCTCTGTAACACAAAGCACGTGTTCCTTCTTAAGTACATGAGCAAATCCCATAACGACTCCTGCTTGAACACAAATGTGCACTTCAGTGCTTGCACTTGGCTGGATCCTCAATTTCCAACTCATTTATGTAAAGATTTTGGACCTTTCTTAAGCAAAATGAAATTGTAAGAAAATACCTGCTTACTCTTCCCAAAGATGAAAAGGCAAGTATCATTTCCTATTCTTTTATCCTCTTATCCCACACCAAGACATGACGTTTATTTAAAAGGAAACATTTTCAGGCAAAGAGAAAATAATATTTGTTTTAAAGAGAGCAGAAGACAAAATGGCATATTCAACTCTCTTTCAAATAGGACCTAACTTAGAGCTGTGGGTGTGGTAGGTACTTACAGTATTTAACCACGTGTAACAGAAATAGCACTTCTAGAACCTGATTTCTTTATCAGATAACACATACAGATGAAACTACCAGTGATCTGAATGTTTCATGACCACATGACAAATCGTTTCATGGGCCAACAGTTTCCCTTTTTCCAGAAAAACACACTGAAGACTCATCTGGACTGAGTGTCTTCACTCCCTCTAGAATGAGTCTTAATTCAAAGCTTTCCTTGCTACTGCTGTGTGAGAGAGTGTATTTGCTAAGAGGTGGGACATAAAGATATTTGCATTTAACAAGAGCATTTCAAATTTTAAGAAGTGTATACCCTGAACACTTAAGATGAACATGGAAGCTAGCTGAGAGAATGAACCACTGGTAAGGATTAGGAGATTGTTATTTTTAAAGGAAACCAGCACAAAAAAACCCCAAAACAAACAAACAAAAAAAACCCCCAAACACCAAACAAAAACCCAAACCAAAACCACTTTGCTAAAAGGTAAGAAATGCAGGAGCTGAGGTTCCAACAATTGTCATCACTGCTATTATTTTCACAAAACTTTTCCTGAAAAACGAATCATACTAACAGCCTACTGTGGAATCGGAATCCCCCAAAGCCTCTGGGGCTTTGGATTTGCTGCGAGTGGGTGGATTGCTGTGAGTTGCAGGATGAGAATTAACCATCAAATTGCAAACATGCCCAGGCTGTGTAATCACACCATCATTTAACAGTGACCTGTATATTTCACTGTATCTTTCCCTTTCCACCCTCTATTAGTGCACCACCAGTGTCAGGCTGTGGTGTCTTCAAGGATGGATCATATCTTTCCATATTTTTTTTGTGCAAGACGCCCAAGGCACTTCCTAGAGACATGAAGAGAACTCCCAAGGACAGCGGCTAAGTGGGGTGCAGTCATTATGCAGCACTCTCAAGCTTCAGCATTTGCCAAGTATGTGCCGTAAAATCAAATGGATATGCTGCTATATTAACACTGTTTTCCAGCTGTGTATTTTGTATGGGTTGACTCTGCAATTTCCAGCTGTAACCATAGCCTGGCACTACCCTAGACTGGATCTTGTGTATAACCAATTTCCAAGAATATTACTTTAATATTTCAAAGGGCAGAAGTGGGACTGTAAATTATATTTTGAATTCCCCAAGTACTTATTACTGTACAAAGTCCCTTTTTAAAAAAAAAAAGTTTCCCCTAATATTAGTATTGATTTTTAGTTTTTAGAATTATGTCAGCAATTTCTTACAAGCTGCCTTTTTTGTTTTAAAATGCATTACTATAAAACGTATCTGATAAACTGATTTTTTCAGGACAGCTACTGGTAATTTTAGAAGAAGCAGCTGAACGCATAAAAGCTTTTGAGTTAAACCTTAAAAAAAGCCTCTATATGTCTTCCCAAGAAGAGTTTTTGTAACACTTCCTAGAGCTTCAGGAGAACTGCACCGCCAGCACAGGAAAGGTCCCACAAGTGACTGGAGGCCCAGAGGGGCTCAAGCTGGTGTGGACCAGAAGCCCTCCCCCTCCTGGCCTCTCACCCCACTTCGAAGAGTTGTCCAAAGCATTAAGGCCTTGTTGCGGCAAAAATACTGCAGCTCCAGGAGACCCGATGAGCTGATCTAATTGTTTATCACAGATATAAAAGTATTTCCACTACCTGGCTTCCCACACCCATTCCTGTCTTACATTGTGACAGCCTGATGCTCAGTAGACTATTCTTATCAGCCACTTTAGCTCATTGGAGGAAACTAGCACAGAAAAAAAATATAAAGTAGTACATAACTTTGTACTGGTATTAAAACTGAATCTTCTGTAGGAGTCCAGGCAGCATGCAGCTGGTGCAGCGGAGCACAGACCTCTTCCCCGTTGCGGTAGAAAAACTGATGCATCTACTTATTCTACCTGTCCTCTTGCCTACCCGAGTAAGGGCACTTGGGGACTCTGGCTTGATTACTCTGCGGGCAGAAAGTTATTTTGGGACCAAGACTAAAACCAAACAGCCAGCTATGGATTCCAGCTGTGCGACAAAAGCAATATCAGAAGTTCCTGATGTTTGAAAGTATGCATCTGCAGCTGCCTCCTCCACAGAAGAGGAAACACAAACAGCCTTCTTTAAAGTGGAATGCTGAAAAAAAAATAAATCACCACTTCTGTTAATTTTCTTAAGATCTTGGCTTTTAAGCTCCCTGGGATACCTCAGGAAATGTGGGTTTCCTCATCCAAACCAGCCAATCTTGTAAATTGGTACTGTAGAAACCAGCAGCGGGTGTGGTTAGCTCATGAAACCACTGGAGAAAAAATGCAGAGACTCTCTAGCAACGCGATCAGTGTTAGGGCATAGGAACAGTCACAGGTACTGCACTGAATTCCTTTGTCTCCAAGGGGAAAACTGTACCATCCCTGACCTCAATCTAAATTACCTTACATCAGCTACAAGCCAGTCCCATACTAGCCAGCTGCTTTTCCACCAGTTGCCTGGAATTGCTGACACATGGGGCCACCAACTCTGTCTCCTGCCTTTCCCAAAAGGGGCAGAGGAGCAAGAGATGCCCTTTGCCTTGCCAGGCAGCTCTGGAGATGCAACACCTGTTTGAGCACACTTTAAACCACAGGAACAGTGCAAGAGAAACAGCCATGTCAAAGCACACAGCACTACCCTACCTGACATGCTGATACAGAAAAGGAATTTTCTGGTACATACCCTGGGACTGAAAAGGTAGAAGGTTGACAAGAAGCGTTTGAAATTCAAACTAGGATAAAGAAAGTGATCCTATCGCAGGAAATCTGCCTCTATGTAGTACAATAAAAGTTTTGGGAGTTTCCTAATGTAATTATCTGCATGATCTGCTAATGGCTGGTATAGATGGGCTGCCCCTAAGACTATAAAAAGACTTGAGAAAGCTAGCGGGGTGGTTCCCGGTGCCTCAGCACACTGTGCCAGCTGACAGGCAGTAACACAGCGTGTCAGGAAGCACTGCAGGAAGACACAGAATGGTGTCTTTCACAATCACCTGCAAGTTTATTAGCTGTCTTCGTTCCTTTGTACTGTATTCTTTCCTGGTCCCAAAGCATTTTCCACCTTGGATACGCTCTTTATAAAATTGATTTTCATAAAAAGCAAACATCTATGTGCTTCTGCACAGCAGAAAAGCGGCTGAATGAGTGAACTGAGAGCAGTGTAAGTGAAAAAATTAAGGTACTCTATCACAGCAAGTCAGGTGTAAAATTTTATTGAAACTGCAGTAAACAAGTTCATTTTTATCCATTTACTGTATGCTATTTAACAGCTAAATTCACTTTAATCCCCCTTTAACATTGCAGCGATCACATACTTTGCTTTAAACACTAGCGTCACATGCATGAGACTAGAGAGGTATTCAACTAGACTGCTGAAACTGAAGATCACAGAGCAGTTTGTCAATAGTGGTATAATTATTCCAGCTTAACATGAACAGTAAGACTTCGTGAAGTTCAGTTTGGGTGGAAGAAACAAACAAAATAACAGGACTCCTATAAGAACACGTATAGGCATGACGAACTTTGTGCCAGCATAAATTGATGGAGATTGAGACCTTTAATGGACACTTCGGCCAAGCAATACTGTCCGAGGATTTGTCTTTAACAAAACCAGTGGGTTTAGTCAAGCTATAGACTATATGGACAAGAAGTACTGCTTCAACTTTTCTGATCTTTTTGGTTGAATGCTTTCTTTGGGATCAATGGCAACATCGTAACGTACTTCCAAGAAAAGGATGAAATTAAGAAAGACTGAATTTCCCTCAGCACTTTTTAAATTTTGGAAGCAGGTTTGAATGGTATCGTAGTCATCACCCACAGGTTACATGACAAACAAAAGAGAGCCAAAAAAGGGGTTAGGAGTAAGGACTAAGTTAAAAGGAATAAACCCTGGGAAAACATAAGCTACACACAGGGTTTGGAAGGAAAATAATTGACAAATGTTGGTTAAAACATGGTAACATAGAAGTGTGAAAATCAGAGCTGGACCCGTTTCATCCCTGCTGCAAAGCTGCATCATCTAAATAAAATTCCAGCAAGATCCTGTTTGGCCTTTGCAGTGAGAGCAGGCAACACAACCTGCAACCAGCGCTGCAACCAACAAGTTTAGTCTTCAGAAGGCTTCAATCAGCAAGGGCCAAATGCATCTTTGCAAGGCCAGTGACAATAGAGGAGGATTTTTATCTGAACTTCTGAAAGATGTAAACAACAGTGAGGGATTTTGGAGAATCTCTTCAAAACAATTACGTGGTTGGAGGAACTGACTAAGGCTTCTTCACAAGAGCTAAACATGTCTAGTCTGGCTGAGCAGTCTCCAGCAGAAGCTGGAGAGAGACCTGGGAATTTTTAAGCCTTCATCTGAAGTCCAACACCTGAAGGTACCTACAGAAACACAAAGCAAATGAGCCCTGTGGGATAAAATTAGACACTAGGAAGTAAACTGGTAGGGAAAAGTGTACCCCATAGAAAAGTGATTCTGCTGTTCAATAAGCAGCAGAGGAAAGGAGGTGCATATTGGTCCAGATTAGCAGGTACTAACAACCAAATCTGAGGGGAGTTATTTACTGTAATCATACAGAGCCCTCAGGAGTAGCACACTATAACCGAGATAAGAGAAACTAAGATTCTTTGGACCTGAAGGCAGACTTCTCGGTGTTCTCCAAAGACAAAGTCCGAAGTATCTCCCTTCTTAGGTTTTTGAATTGGCAACACCTTTATTATTTTGAACATCTAAATGCTTCTCTAAAATTTTGGCCCACTATTTTATGCAGAAAGGTCTTCCTCATAAGAAAATAAAAAGTTTGTTAGGACTGATAAGGGAGAACCAAGTTTTGCATGCATTAGTTGCAAATTTATTTCATACAGGCTGTTTTAAGTAAATAGAATTTGTTGGAATAGAGCTGTCACCAGAGTGTATCGATCATCTGAGGCTTTTTAGATTCACAGAAAGAGCAGACAAATGCAGGGGGGAAGAGAGCCTGTAATTCTGCTTTTTGTTATCCCATGTCTGTAATACTAACTGATGCAAACGTCCACTGTTAATTGTGTGGGGGTTTTTTTTGTTTTTTTTTTTTTTTTTTTTTTTTTTACATCAGCATACATGGGCGCATTACTGGATTGATGTCTCACAGGGGAGCTGTGTATTGGCAGGAACAACAGACTACAAGCGATCTAGTAAGTATTTTCGAATTCTTAGACTATGTCTTTCTGAAAACTGGCAATCTTTCCTGTTTCTTATTCCAGCTTAAAATAAGCCCTAGTTGTGGTCTAGTCCAAAGCTTGCATCTGTCAACTTTGTGGCACGCAGATACACAAATACAGTAACATTTGTTTTCTATGTATTATGTCCTTCCATTCATGTCGGTGGGAACCACTTTACATCAAATCTTCCTCCAGTTCATCCACATCCACATCCACCCCCACCCCTGCCTTATCTGCACACTAACTCCATGATCTTGTCTATTTTCCCTTTTAGTATTTCCCACCCCCACCCCCCACCCCACCCCCCGCTTTGGGAACAATAACCGAGGCACAGAAAATTTCCAGTTACATTTGGTTTTCCCTCAGAAATTAAAATGATAGACATTGGTAGGGGAAACGGACCGCACAGTAGCAATTACACTTCTGTTGAGTACATCACTTGGTCTGTGTATTTTGGTTGCCTTCTGAAGGTCCTTTTATTTTAGTCTCAGGCCTACTTGGCTGCAGTAGGTCACTTGTTTCCGACAGCAATAAAAATAAAAATAAAAAAGCAGCAGCCCTGAAAGCAGCATTCTCCCCCACCCCGAGGATGTTGTTTTCCAGCCTGTCTGGGTTTCCGGTTCCCATGAATCAGCTTGTTGCTGTTGTGTTTGGGTTCACTGCGCCGCAGGAAAATGCTAAAAGGCTTGCTTTCTTTTAATGAAAAAGCAAGACAAATTCTAACAGAAAGCCACCTTGGTTTCTGAGCATTTTAAAAAAAGAAGTTAATTTTTCCATCTTTTTCCCTATTGTCCTCTTTGCATTTATTCCAGGAAACCCCTTCATCTTACTGAGATTTTGAGTGGTACTGAAGGGCCAGGGCTTGGCTTTCTGCAGCAACTTGCTGTCCCCAAGGATGGTGCTGCTTTGCCAGGAGAGGCTCACAAGGATTTTGCCCATTGCAACTGGTGTTTCGGGAAAGTGCGTCACCACCGCTTGAAATGCCAGCCTGCATGATCCCGCCACGGCTTCACCAGCTCCCTCAGATTGAGAGCTGGGCCAGGGACTCAAGGCCATTCACGTCCCTTTTCAGATGCAACCCATCCAAATCCATCCAACCCTGTCTGCTCCAAAGAGAGAGAGGTCGGGAGATATGAGCATAACTGATAACAAAAGCCCAGGAACAGGCCTGTTGCTCTGTGGAAACCACAGCTTGTGCAGAGCACACACATACACCTATATATATAGCTACACTCTAGTCTTCAGCCATTCCTACAAACCTGGAGTCAATAGGGTTTTCTGGCTTTGCATTTTTTTTTTACAGCTTAGTTTCATAAGCTAAAATAGCTGACCCTGCTTCTACTAGTAGGTTGCAGTAGATGATCCACCAAAGCCCCTTCCAAACTGAATTGTTGTCTTATGACCCTAAAATGCAATTAAACTCTCAGTCCATGCCTCTACCTCAAATAGCTTCTGGACTTGACTGATTTCTATCCAGCCTGGCAAAGGGGTATTGACAGATAATTAAGGTCCTGGAAGGTTTTTGTTTGTTTGTTTGTTTTAATTTTATTTTGGAGGGGTTTTTTTTGTTTGTTTTGGTTTTGTTTGTGTGCTTCTTTTTTTTTTTTTAATTATGGCAGGATAGAGAAGAAAGATGAAAAGCAGATTCCTCCCCCCCTCCCTTTCCCTGGGAAAAGCAGACAGATTACACATTTTGAATGCTATTTAGCAACAGCACATACCTCAACCAGCCTATTTCCTTCAGCTGTTTATGTCTGTGACTCAGATAAGTCAAAGACACCAACTCTCACGCAACAGCCCCATTCCCCTCCCACCCCCCTTCGAGTCACCAGCCTCTCCAGAGGTGCTTACACCCCGACCCAGGCAGGTAGCAAGTAGAAGTCATGGTGGCCCACAGGGGCAGCGCCAGGCTCTGGGCGCAACCAGAGATACACCACAGTCTCCCACGGAACCACAGAAAAAGCCCCAGAAGTGGCTTACACAAAACCTGGGGGAGCTACCACACACTTTGTGTGTCAGTGGCACAGATAAGCTGCATTTTTCACTGCAGTTGCCTGCCAGAGATGGCTGTTACGTGCTCTGGCAATTTTCCTCTTTAGAGCAGGCACACAGCTTCAGACTTCATAGGAACTTCGAGGTGCTCTCCCACCTCAAGAGGTTTTCAACCCTGAGGAGAGGTACGGGGCAGATCTGAATGTGAGATTGGGCCCTCAGTCAGCAAAACATCCCAGTTTCCAAGGGCACTATCTCACCCTGGGCTGGCTTATGTGGACAGTTGGAGAAAGGCAGCAGGAGCTGCCCTCGGGGTGACAGACAAGAAGCCCCAGCTGCTGCCTGATGGCGAGGGAGCCTGGCCAGGGCCCTACCTACGGCGTCAGTGCCGGCTGCCTGCAGGTAAGGGGATCAGAGATAGTGGGGTCCCTCCCCATAAACAGACGTGCATTTCCACACAGAAGTCACGTCCCAGTTTGTACCTCTTCGGCTATCCCTCCCTCCCCTCATGTGGGATACAATGCAGCAGAGACTGAAGGGTTTAAGGAAGTCCCACATTTATTTACGTATATATTTATGATGTGGGCAAATCCAAAACAGTAATAAAGGTCTTCCTTCCTCTGACAGGCTGCACATGAGCATGGCACGTTTAAGCGTGACATGTATTTAACTCACAGCAGCCAGGAGACTTTGGCTATTTTCTTAAATCTCCATATCCTGACCCCTTGCTACCTTGGGCATGTATGTGTGGGGTACCATGTTGTTGCATGTATCGTCTCCCTGCCACTCCAAAGCAATTTCATAGCTTTTTTTCCACAGCTCCTCAACCTTGTGTGCCAGAGCTGACCAGCCTGCCCAGTGCACCGGCATGCCTGGGGAGGCAGGGAAGGCTGGGGGGTGCAGGGGAGCAGGACCGCGGAGCTGCATGCCTGCCTGGAGCAGGTGGAGTCCAAAGCTATTGTGCAGTTTGGGGGTGGGCAAGGAAAAAAGGCAGGAGTTATTCTCCATGCTCCATCATTCATGGCAGGACTATGCTTGTTCCTCAGAAAAATCCCATTTGTGCGCATCCTGGGATTTTTGGTGCCCTCAGTTCATCCTGTTCTCTGTTTCCATTGATGCCTCCCAGGAAAAAAAAAAAAAAAAAGGCGGCTGTGGGAAGAGCCCAAACAAACAGCAGAGTAGTGATGGTACTGAGAAAATCCAAAAAGCCAAACTGATATTCATTGCATAGAGTAGTAATTCATTGATCCCGCACTGACCACACATTGCACAAGGGTGTACTTCTGCCTGTAATGGAGGGCAGAACTGTCAGGCTCCCACAGGCTTGAACTGTTCTGGAGAATTCCCACAATCCCTTGGAAAGGTTCAGAGATAGGAGCCCAGCCAGGAGGTGCTTGTTTTGACACACAGCTAGCCTTCTACAAGAAGCCAGCAAGCCGCCTGGAAAGCCTGCATGCACTACCCTGTTCCCTCTGCATGTGCAATTTTTTGAGGCTCTCTGCTGCTGCTCTGTGAGGAGCCCTGCCCTGGCACCCTAAATGCACAGGATGAGGATCCTGCACAGACTTCAGTTCTCCTGAGCTTGGGTGCTGCAGCACTTGCCAGCACCCACCTCAAAGGGTCTGGCTCCCAGCCGTGGCAGCGGCATCCTGACAGCAGGGCTCAAGCCTGCTGCACCGTATGCATGGTGGTGTCCTCCCCTACACCTCACCCGACCTCTCCGGCCCTGCCTCAAAATCTCTTGGAAAAGAAAAGGCATCACATTTTAGTTTGCAGGAAGCACAGGCTGGCCACACCACCCTCCTTGTGAGTCCCACTTCGTTGCCAAGCCAGTGCTAATTACAATTGCTTCATATGAGCACTCTTACACAGGCAGCGTTTTGTGCCTAAAAGATCAGCAGAGTCCAAGTAACTGCAAAAATAGAATCAGATGCAATAACATCTTACATAAGTTTAGGTTAATAATAAACCCAACTTTACTCAAATTCTAGTGACTCTAGTCCTAGTAGTGACAAAATAGGAGACAACTATGAGAACATATTGAACTATTTACTGTGATTTGATGAGAATATCTTTCCTGCACTTTGTAAAATATTAATAAGGAAAGGAAATATCTGGGTGAGTTGTGTCCCCCTCCCGCCCCAGCTTGGGATCGTTCAGGTAGCTTGAATCAAACATCTAATTTAAGACTGCAAGTGTTACAGCTCAGATTTATGAGTTATGCTTTACTAGGACCCAAAAGATGCAAATGCATACCCAATAGGATTCTCCACTATTTTTTTGTTTACCTCCCTCTAAAATCAATGGTAAAACCTTATATATATATATATATACACACACATCAAAGGTAACATTACTTCCACTGGATAAACTGGGTCCTTTTAAAGTCTGTCCTGGCTATCCTCATGCTTCTTGATTAGACAAGCTGCCTTTTATATACTATGTTTGCTTCTGCCAAAAAACAACCTGCTTGGTCAGAGAATAAACCGAATTTCTGATAAACTGGATGATCCATTTTGGAGCCCTTTGAACTAAGAAAATATTAGTCTTGCCTCCCACCCCTTAGTGATTGTAACAAGGGTCTGAAATACTGTCGTAGAAGTTTACAAAGCTACCTGAGAACAGGCTCTAGCCTGCCTGTTCCTCCTATACAGGAGACATTATTTGAGGAAAGTGTTAAATAGATACTATTATCAGCCATAGCTATCCTCTTCTGCCATGGAGACAGTAATGTTCTAGGACAGGTTAGAGACAAAAAGGCATCTGAGCCTTCAATAGCTAGGTGGCTAAGAACACACATTCCGGGGCAAACAAAGAAAAGGAATTTAAATGGGTTGAAATGCAACAGTCTCAGCCTCAGAGATATTAACAAAGAACATGCCCTATACAGGAATTTGCAAGGTTGCAACCTGGTAAGAATATTCATATTCCTTCTAGACACTGCCAACTGGATTTGCAAGCTTCTCTAAAGCCTGTTCAAAGTTACACATTGCTTCAGATTTTGGTATCCCAATAATATACATATTGGTGCATCAATAGTGCCTGTAACTAATGTAAGTTATTTAGATTTGTTTGTTAAAAACAAAACAAAACATACATTTGCTTATATCAGATCATCTGTTTTTCCTCAGGTTGATGGCTGAAGTCCAACTCAGATGTTAATTACAGAGAATACTTCAAAAGCAAAGGCACTTCTCAGAATAACTTCGGAAGAAGGATGTAACACTCACTTTTCAATTACAAGCTGAATTTGCTTTAACATTTTTGACCGCATCTCTATTTTTGGCTACTTGTACCTTTGCTGTTCTGTATACTTAGTGAGGCAAGGAGTATTTGTAGAAAGATAAAATTAAAGCATATGCACTGACATGAGATACTTCCATAATGTATGAGAAAGGTGATTAAAATTAACAGTCTTAATAGCGATTTTTTTCTTTGAAGCGTTAGACTTCATAACTAACAATGTTCTAACAAAATTTTGATTTTTTTTTTTTTTTTAAACAAAGGCATGCACATGTGTACACACCACGGTGACAGCTAGCATCTCAAAGTAATTGTGGAGGTTCAGATGTGAGCAGTAGCACTGCAACAGATGTCCAGCAGAGAAAAGGAGCAGGTATCACTGGATCACAGCATGACCCTGAATAAGTTATTTGACTGCTCAGCTCCAGTTTCTCGGTTTGTGAAATGGGAATATTAATGTTTAACTACCTCAATAAATGTACATTTACAATATACAAACATACATACATGAATACTAAAAAGGCCACGGTCTTACACATTAGAAATACAAGTACATGGGAGCAAGTTTTACCAAGAATTTGACCCTTTGCCATTCCAACCCTCTAAAAAAAAAAAAAAAAAAAAAAAAAAAAAGGCTAGAAGCATGACACAAAACTGACACAAGGCCTCATAGCGAGGATGATTTGGGGATTTAACTTATCAAAGAGAAGGTCAAAAGTTAACTTGATCACAATCTACAGGTACTTACACAAAGAGAGTAGCTATAACTAGAGGGCTCCTTCTCTTAGACAAAGGCAAAACAGCTACTAGAAATTCAAATTATCCAAGGCTGCAGTGAACAAGCCAGCAGTAACAATCTTCAGATCAAGGCAGAAGAGCATAAATTTCTGAGATACACGCTAGGTCACTGGGTTACCTTCAGGCATTGCTGGCCAAGATCACACATGCATTCTTCGCAGAGGGGTAAGATTAGACTATCTTAATGCATTCTTCCAGCCTCCATCTAGAAAATTATGTTTTAAACAGCATAAATTGAATTAAAGATCTAAGAGGGTATCCTTATCCAAGGGCTGGTAATAACTCAGGAAAAACTAAGACTGATGCACTAACGTTGGCTAGAATGTTATTAAAGTTTCTGTAACGACCACTGAAGTTGATAGCTTTAACATCAGCTCAGGAGGGTTCAAAAATGGTTCTCTCGAGGGTGTGTGGGGAAAACAGGATGGCAATTTTTGCCAGAAAGGGATGGCAAGGAAGGCAGACAGCTGAGAGCAGCCCTACAGTGCTCCACATGCTATGGGGGAGGGAAGGAGGGACATGCAGAAGGAAGTTATTGTCTGTCAAAACCCTCAGGAACAAGGGCAAAGGTTTCATGTCAGCTATCTCACTGCTGGGAATACCCTGGTTCTTTCACCTGTAAGCAGCCCATCTTCTTTCCTGATTTGAAACCTTTGTGTGGGAACTCACAAGAGCCTATTTGTTTTCCCCTTGTCCTCTCATTTTGGGTAAAGGCGGGTAATCAGTACTCACCAAATTTGAACAGCACAGTCTTTTGAACAACTAATCCAGCTGGAAATAACTGCATGAGGTAAATGGTAACAGACAAAGACAGTCTTTTGGACCCACAGGTTCTTTCAAACAAAGTTTATCAAGCCTAGGAAATCAAAGCCCTGCACTGTTAGGCTGCTCTTGCCCATCTCCATCATGATTAAGAAGACTCCAGCGTCTACAGGCAACACCACTCAGTAATGCAGGCAACTCTGAAACTGCTAAGGGAAGTTAAAACTACAGCTGTGAGCAGGGATGAATTTGGATGGTCTCAGCTAAAAGCCATATTCTAGATGCATGCCCCCTTCTTCATACAAATATATTTTTAAAAAACTAAAGGAAAATCCTAGAAAGTAGTGCCCAATTCCCTGGAAACTCTCCCCTTTGGAGTTAGATCTCTGAACAGATTGTCTCAGTTTTTCAAGGAAAGTCGTTCAGGCTCCAAATTAATGAGGTTAAGCACAGGAGTGCTGTTTGGATACAGAGGACTTGGGTTCAATCCCTCCTCTTCTGTGTGATTTCAAACTTAGATGTGAGCCTGTGTCTTCTACCTCCTGGAGGTTCAACAGGCTACTGAATCCTAAAAGTACTCTGGAGCAAATACTGGTGAAGGTTATGCTTAAATGATCCGCTATCTGTAGTATCACATTCCAAAATGCCACATTATTTACTGTAAACATCTATGAACTACATGTACTCTTATCTCCTGATTCAATGTTAGTTGGCTGCAGAGATCAACAGAGACAAAACCACAAACACAACATTATTTACTTTCTGTCATTTGCCAACAAAGATCCATACCCAAATGGCAAGGGATCTGGTTTTAGTTTGTTTTTGTTTTGTTTTTTAATTTGTACAAAACTGCAGGTTTCTAAAGTCACATAAATTTATGTTGCTAGGCCAACAGTAAATAAGAACATCTTTGAGCAATACTGTGTCTGACCCATTTAAATGTTCAATCTACTCTTTAGCTCTAAAAGCAATTAATTCAACCTTTTTACATATTGCAATTGTAACACCGCTCAATGAAGAGGTTGGATGGAAAACTGGTGAGGGGTGTGAATGTCCTTGCAGCATGCTGAGTCCCATTAAAAAGTTCTGGGAACTACTTCAGACGACAGTTACTATCCCAGACCTCTTGTCAAAAATCCTCTCTCTTTCCAAATATTTCACAGAAATCAGTAGAACACGGTTCCTAGGAGGCACTTCACATTGGCTTCAGTGGAAGCTGGATACCTGCTGGTTATTAGGATACAAATTACTCCCCCCTTGTGAATCTCTCAAGTACACGGTATTTGTATTTCTACCATCAAAGGAAAAGGGCTTTCCTCATTTTGGGGAGCACATTCATGTGCGTTGTAAGCGTAGAAATGTACAGACCAAGTTCTGCATTGTTCACATTCCCTGTGCAACACATCTGAGGTAATCAGGGCTCCACAGGAAAATAAATGTGGTTCCTTAAAAGTGAAGTATACTTCACCTGGAACAGATGTTCTGGGTCTGTTGGTGATAATCAAGTGTTAAAAGAGAGGAAAATTTAGAATGCAGGTTTTCCCCCCACGCCTCTTCTTAGGCATCTGAGAGATACTGTTCTGCAGCTATCTGGGGCCAGAAGAGGCCAAACATCTTCTTGTCTGGCCCAGACTTCCCTGGTTCTGCTTTTGCATCCACCCAGATGTCCAGTCTGACCTAATTCTGGCTAGCCCCAACTGAAATGACAGTGTAACCCACACACTAACAAGTGATAGATATGTCTCCTGCGTCCAAACATTCAGGCATGTCCTGAATGTACTTAACACACTTCAGCAGGGCAAAATAAAAATGCATCCACTTGATCTTAGAGATGAAAGTTAGGGTACCAAGTAGCACCATCCAGCTTCTGTATAACAGCCTAGCAGTTAGACTTCTTCCCAAGACAGCACAGTCACAGGGCTGATCCCTCCTTTAGAAATTGTGGCATCACATAGTCAGGAATGCAAGGGTCAAAATACAGCCTGATCTGTCATATAGTGTTTAGGGCACTTGAATAAGCGTCCTAGTTTTGCATCATGCTCATTACAGTAATTCAACAGAAGAAATGCAGGGACATTGAGTAAGGGTGTGGACCCTTCAGCGTCCCATTCAAGTGATTTAACTAGAGTCCTGTTCCCACTTATCTTCGCAGTGGCAGGATTCCAACAGGCAACACCTGGCAGAAGACACCCAGGGCTTCCTCCTCAGTGGCAGGAGATGCCTGTTTAGGCCCTGCAACTTGGGAATGTGAAGAAACTGGTTCTCACCACTTCATCTGAGAGCATGCCTACCTCTAGATTGCTGTAAAATGGATTGGAATAATTTTCACTAATTTTTCCATCACAGACCATATCATAAAAGAGGGATCTCATTTTCTGGACCCCCAATGGATGACCAAATTTCTTTGCAGCTCTAGCTTTAGTTGACCATACCTTGTTATTGGTAGGATTATGGATACACCCCAACACTTAGTGTTTCTTAGCAACTGATTCCCTAAGGAGATCATGTTTAGGAAGTGTTTGGCCATTCCGAGCTGAACTCCCTCTGTGCTCTGTTTTGGCTACCAACATAGCTGGCACAGGTATTCAGATTGCACATGAAAATTACTGAAAGTGGACTTTAGAGCATGCAGTGGCAGAGTACTAGTGTTACTGAGTACACAGCAGATGAATCATTTTCATTTTCCTGGTCTTCCTCTTAGCTTGACATCCTAAAACTACCAGTCATTAAAAGAAAACACTCTCATACTCAGTAGGGCTACATTTCTAAGAAGGCAATGCTATTTTGTGACTGTAAAAAGCACTTTTGCCTTCATCTAGTCAGATAAGGAGAACCAAACTCTTATGTTCCTGACTATGCATGCTAATAAGCTTTGACAGGGGAGGACCGATGCCTCTCCAGCTTATTCAAGAGACGTTTGGTGAATCTCTAGTACAACACACACTGCTCTGCTGCTGTAATAACAGACCTGCGTTGTGATTTGACAGGCACATCTCACATCAGCAGTACCAACTTTAGCAGCCCCTTGTCCCTCTTCCTCAGTCTTTATCATTTGCTCTTTAATAGCTGTCATTCCTATTATGCTGGTACATTTGCCATGCAGCTGTGCATTCAGCCAGGTGAGAACCGACTCAGGTTAAAAACAGCCTATCAAAAAGGCTTAGATTTAACACGGGTGTATTCATAGTTTGGTCCAACCAGGACAACTCAACTCTGTGCCAGTAAAAGGGGAATAGGAAGTAAATGGGAGGATAAGTGAGCTATGTCTGGGAAAGGTATGCCCAGTCTCCTCCCACAGCTTGCACCTTGCCCTTTCTCTATCTTGGTGCCACCCAGCCCTGAATGGCTTTGTCAAAAGCCAAACAGGAAGGCAAAGAAGAGACACAGATGATAAGTTCTGCATTATTAAAGTGTCAGTTATGCACATTAGGAGCCTTCTTGCTTCCCATACAGAAGGTGCAAAGACAGGCCAAAACCATGAACAGAGAACCTCTCTGTCACCCATCAGAGCATGGCAGCCCCACCAACCCCTGCTGTGCCCTCTGATGCCAGTCCAGTCCTGCAGAATATTGCCCCTTTGGGTGGTTCTGTTAAAGACAAACATGTAAGAACTCTCTATGTCCAAATATGCTCTCCACTTTACTTCTCAATTATATTTTTTTCATTAGTCAAGCAATGGACAAAAGCAGAGGGAGGGGGATGAAGAAGCCCCGGTTCAGAAATGCATGTACATACCAAAATAAAGACTGCAAGTGGCAAACCAGGAGTTCAAATATGTGATTAAAGAATGCTCTCCTTATAGCTCTAATCATCAAGTGTGAGCTTCATTCTTTTTAGGAGTGTTTCACACTACAAACAAAACCACCCTTGCTCTTAGTCACAGAGATACAACCATGTGACTTGAAACTAAGATTTTTTTTTTTTTAAAAAAGCCTACCACAAAATGGCACAAGAATCATTGAGAGCGCAGTTTTCAGTTTTAACTTAGCTTTATAAAAAACTGAGATTTTTCAAAAGTGGGAAAAAAAGCAAGAGACAAACCAGGCAAACCCATGCAGGCCCAGCCAGCACGGAGTTACGAAAGGCAGGTCCTGCTTGATGAACCTGATCTGCTATGACAAGATGACGTGCCCCGTGGCTGAGGGACAGGCTGTGGATGGTGTCTTACCTGGACCTTAGTAAAGCCTCTGACACCATCTCCCACAGCTTCTCCTGGAGACACCGGCTGCTCACGGCTGGGACAGTTACACTCTGCGCTGGGTAAAAGGCTGGCTGGGCCCAGCCCAAAGCGCGGCGGCGAATGGGGTCACATCCAGCTGGCGGCCGGGCACAAGTGGTGCTCCCCCGGGCTCAGCACTGGGGCCAGCCCTGTTAATGTCTGTATCGGTGATCTGGACGAGGGGATCGAGCGCACCCCCGGTCGGTGTGCAGGTGACACCAAGCAGTGGGGAGCGTTGATCTGCCTGAGGGCAGGAGGCTCTGCAGAGGGTCTGGGCAGGCCGGGCCGATGGGCCCAGGCCGGTCGTATGAGGCTCAGCGCGGCTCAGTGCCGGGTCCTGCCCCTGGGTCACACCAGCCCCACGCAGCTGCAGGCTGGGGCAGGGGGCTGGGAACTGCCGGCGGGGAAGGGCCCGGGGGGCTGGTCAGAGCCGGCTGGGCATGAGCCCCCCGTGTGCCCAGGGGGCCGAGGGAGCCACCAGCTCCGGGCTGGTGTCACAGACTGTGTGGCCAGCAGGGCCAGGGCCGTGACCGTCCCCGTGCTCGGCCCTGGTGAGGCCGCACCTCGCACCCTGGGCTGGGTTTGGGCCCCTCACTGCAGGGGGGACGCTGAGGGGCTGGAGCGTGTCCAGAGCCGGGCAGGGGCTGGGGACGGGGCTGGAGAACAAGTCCTGTGAGGAGCAGCTGAGGGAACTGGGGGTGTTTAGTCTGGAGAAAAGGGGGCTCAGGGGGACTTAATTGCTCCCTACAACTACCTGAAAGGCGGCTGTAGGCAGGTGGGGGTCTGTCTCTTCTCGCAGGTGACAAGTGACAGGACAAGAGGAAACAGCCTCCAGTTGCGCCAGGGGAGGTTTAGATGGGATATTAGGAAAAATCTCTTCACTGGAAGGATGATGAAGCATTGGAACAGGCTGCCCAGGGAGGTGGTGGTATCACCATCCCTGGAGGTGTTTAAAAAATGCCTAGATGCGGTGCTCAGGGATATGGGTTAGTGGTGGACTTGGCAGTGCTGGGTTAACGGTTGGACTTGATGATCTTAAAGGTCTTTTCCAAACTAAATTATTCTATGATAGGCAGCCTAAAGGAGAAAGAAAATGGAAAGATACAGAATTGAAAGCAAAGGATTAAATAAAAGATGAACCAAGGAGGTGTTTCTCAATCTATGGATTGAAAGATTTCAGTGGATTGTCCAAATGACAAAGAGAAAATGACAACTCAGAAGCCTTTTTACACATGCAAGCAAAAACCATAAAGTTGAGCGAATACAGTCAATATTCAAATTGCTGTTTAACATTTAGTTTGCATTTGAAATAAGATTGTCTGCAGCTTTTTTTGCCACTAAGAAATTTGAGAAGCCTCACCTCAGGTGACTTGAATACTTTAAATCTTATACTAATAGTGAGTTTGAGAGGATGATTTAAAAAAAAAAAAAAAAAAAGGCTCCTTCAAGGAATAAGAGCTTATTATATCATTCTTCAAAAGTTCATCTCAAAGAATGCCACAATGACAGAGACATGCAGCAAAGATTTTTTTGACATTTAGCAAACACTACTACTCAGCTATATCTTCCTTTGTTCAAGCTAATTCTGGTTTATAAGCACAAGAAAACACATGGAGAATTGACATATAAGGCACTGCAAGAAGGTGAACGTTTACACAGGCATAGACCAAGAAAAAGAAATCTAAATCACTTTGCCTTTTAGCTTTTTCTATTCTCGCTTTCCTGTTGCATTTTTGTAGGGACTTAAACTTGGAGGAGACGGCGCAACTGTAAGAGAGTATTTGGTCTGCAAGACCCTGCATCTGTAAAGCTCTCTGAGATCAAGCCACGTGAGTGTAAATCCTCCCTCACAGGCTCCAGTTTCACAGACGCTTTTGCAGCTGGAATAAGTCAGCAATGCTAGTTATAGAAGTCCTCCCACCCCTGTCTTTCACAGCTTCCTAATGTAACAGAAGGGCTGGCCTCAGCCTGGCTTGAAAGTAGTTCAGCCAGCCTTTGTGTCACCACCCAGTGACAGAAAATACATGACAAGTTCCCCGGGTCACTACAACGTGTGGTTTACTCACACAGAGACATTCACATCTTTTCAAATGCCAATATAGGGAAAATCCCTCTAGAAGAAACTCAAGCAATAAAAAGAAAAATGTACAAGCAAAGAGTGGACTGAAGTCAATGTACTAGCTCTCTTCTGTTCTCCAGCTGATGGCTGCTCAGGACACAGTCTGCCACACCACATTAATAGCAACCCCACTGGCAGACAATGAACAACCCAAGACAGGTTCATTATAAGAACTGTTTCACTTAGGTGTCTTAATTGCAGTCTTTCTCACCCCAAACACTATCACAGACAATCCTACTAATTTCCTAATCCTTTTCACAGGCTTTCAGAGAAGGAGTGAAGCCCCTATTATTCAAGTTAGTGCCTTACCACAAATGCCCTCCTTTACCAACATCAAGCCCAAGTTTTAGTAATTTAGTCTTTTTTTCCACTCCAGGTGCTTCAGAGCAGATCTACCACAGGTGCTACTCCTGCTGCGAGGATAACCACAGAGGCACAATCAAACATGTCACCTTCTTTTATAAAAGGGAAGTATTTGCAGTTAAACTAAAGATAAATTGAATACAAATGAAACTAGCATGAAGTCATTAATTATACTGCAGTCCTTCAAAAAGACAGGGAAATATTAATAGTGTTTTTGGCAACAGTTAAAGATGAAACAGTCCTGCACATCCCACTTGTCTCTGCTTCTAACCTCACCAGCCTCCCTCTGCCACTGTGTTACTGCTAAAGCTCCTTCCTCAGCTCTCTCATCAACAGGCTGATCCTAATGCCAGAGGATTCCATCTTATAGCTTTTGTCCTTTTACTACTGAAATTGTACAAAACAAGCTGACAACAAGGGCTCAGCCTCTGATCCAGAACACACATAGGAATTTACCCAAGTCATGTAGCAAATCAGAAGCAGAGATCAAAGAACAGATTTTCAGATTTTCCTACAACATTTATACTTTGAGTTGCATTTTGTCTTCACTAGCTCCTCTTAATTTTACTTTTCTGGTTAAAATAAGTTAAAAATAACCCTACATGTCAACATGTAGTTAAGTGTAACGGGAGGCTAGTTACTTCTGCAACTAGATGAGAGACTGAGGGCTATATTCAGTTTATTACTAAGTATAACAGAGCCTTCACACACTAGGATTTGTAGTATCACATAAGATTCCTCATTATATATCAGCAAATTAATTTCATAATGTAACAATAAAATAACATGCCCTATTTTTACTATATTTTATCCTACCACAGAGCTCACAAAACACAAGGCACCTTGTATTTAGCAGTGATGACTAGAATTTTTTTTTTTTTTCTGGAAACAAGCATGGAGTTTGCACTTGAACAAGATCTGACACAACAGAAACCCAACTGAAACGTCTATATGTTTCTACAAGAAGTAGTTCAGTTACAAACGACCCTGAACCCTCATTTTTATTGTATTAGAAGAGCATTGAAAATCCTGAATGCCTATGTAGGGTCTATGCAGTAGCAAAGAAATACAAGCCTCACATACCAGAACTATTACAGGGGAACAGCAAATTCTCCTGACAGGTTCCAAAACCAAATGAACTTTCTCATCAAAGGACCAGTTTTACCAGCCTCTTCACAAGGTATTCACGTGCGCAAGCAATGATTCCTCCCACCTTAAATTCATCTCTGACACCACCACCACCACAAAGACCAACTGTACTGGTTGCTGCCTTACCTGTACTTCCTCTGCAGACAGTCCTGTAGACCCAACTCAGGAGAGGATAAAAACATATCTTCAGACCAAATCTCTCCCTGCACAAAGATCCCAACCACAGGACTTGCTCAGGGCCCATCATGGCCACCACAACTATCATTAGCCCCAGCTGTGCCAAAGCTGACACCAGCAGCTGGAGCTTGTTATGGCCCTGATAACTCCACACTGCTGCTTAACAGCCTGCACCTGCCACAGGAGCAAGGTTTCACCCCTTCCTAATGTGCCTCTTCAGACCTGTTGGGAGGTAAAAACCTCCCAAGCCCAAGTGCAGCAGGAGGTGGGTCACCTCCACATGGTGAATTGCTTCTAGTAGAAAAAAATACTATGAATACTGCAGCCATCTCTGGGCAGGGAAAATAGCTTTATATATGTAAATGTTGAATGAGTAAACCATTAAGTCACTGCACGTAAAACAAGGAACACAACTTTTCCTGAGCATGTAGGGTGTTGGGTGGTGGTGAAATAGGCTGGAGAGCACAATATGTTCAGGTGATGTGGTAAACAGGGTGTTTTGGGAGAAAATTAAACACTTACTGAGGGAAAAAAAAATGCAACCTTTTTTTTTGTTTTTTTTCTCTGAAAGCTCTTCATGACTCGGCTCCTCCCTCCTGTTGTGATTATTCCCTTTAAAAGATCAGCCCTACTCTTTGCTCTGCCAACATCCGATTCTCTTGCCAATGCTTTAAACTTCTTCCCATATGACCTTTTACATGAAGAATCAACCCCTCGTTTGTAAGCGCCATCTTCAGTGTCTCTCTCAGCCCTGTGTAATGCACATTGAGAGCTACAGTGTGCTGACAGCTGTGCCTGCAGCTATTGTTTTTTGAATCTGCATTTGCAATTACAGCCCCTCTGTGCCTTCCTCTGTTTTTCTCTTCTACCTGATTGTTCTTCTCTTTAAATTAGAAATGGACTTTAGCACAAGAACCACCATGTGACCTAAAAATGTGGATTCCCCACATGGTGGGATCCTGAGCTGCTTGGAAATACAGCTGTCAGCAGAGAATACAGGTTACTATTTCAAGTGAGTTGTGACTTTATTACCCATCAATCATATTTGGACTTGCAGCACTTTTTCAAATGAGGAACATAAGTCAAATTCAGCAGAGACGTAAAGATTATTCTTCAGTTACAGGTTAATCATTGAATGGTCATTACAGTATTATAGTTTTCACTGCTATGGTATAATGTGGGTGTGAAATGTCATGGAAAGTTCATGATCAGGGTAGAGAGAAAACACAGGGCACAGAAAATTAATCTGAGGTATTTCCAGGATGGGTGACACTGTGGGCATTCCACAGACAGAATGGAGGCAACTGGAGCTGACCTCAGTAAGGACTGCTAGATTCTGGTTCATTAAACAGCAGTTCCTTTGCTGTCTCTGCACAGTTAGCACACTACTTCAGAAACAGAAATATGTGGTATCTGAATGTACTTACAGCACTGTCAGACACTGGAAGGCGCTAATACAGAGAGCTGAGCAGAAACTCTGAATCACCGCAAAGCAGCCAAACTGATGCTCACTTTGCCACTCCTAATCATCATTGCATAACACACAAAAGAAAGAGATGACAATACATGTTTTTGAAAACATATCACCATAGCAGATGTCAGCCCTGTTTTTCCATTGTACTTATCCCTATTGTACACCCAACAATGAAATCATCTGTCACTTCAACTATCCTCAGGAAAGAAAGTTGTATATATTCACAATGACATGTCAAGCAACAAGTAAATTTGATGTGTATCAGCAATATTAAAATTTACAATAAAAGGAAAAATTGTGCACTTCTAGATCCTTGTAAAAAAAAATCCTTCTTTTTACAGCTTTCAGATTTCAAATGCCCAAAGAAAAGCACAGGAAAGGGAAAAAATAAAAAGGGACATTGACAGCAGCACATTGGAGAAGACACACAATTATATCTTGGCTAGATGCCTCCAAGTACTGCAGTTCAAGTAACATCGTTAAGGGCCTCACTCAAGGGTCTCTAGCAAACACACCACTCCTTCACTCTTCCCAGCAAAGGATTATCACCAATACTCCAAATACTGGCCCTGTCCAACTCTGCTAGTGACCTGCACCTGTGAAGCAAACGCGTACTCGTTCTCACCCTGCCCCAGGCTCCCTCCGCCTCACTCCAGGAGAGAATGGTTGATACGCTCCAGGGGGGCAAGGCAAGGCAGGCCGAACGACAAGACGAACAACAAGACAACAGTGCAGAGGTCAGAGGAAGCAGCTGCTGGGCTCTCACCAGCAGCACAAACTGGCAGAGGGAATAGCATGCACAACCCCTCAGGAAAACAGTCACCAGTTATCTAAAAACAATAGGAAACCAAGTGCTAGGGCTCTTCTCATCCTCTCCCAAGCTGGGGTAAAAGATCAGTATTTTCCTCTTCTCACAGTCTCAAGAGGAAAGGAGAAGTAGCAGAGTGCTGACCTTATTCCAGAAGTTGTGGGTAAAAGGGGATTAAACTGTCCCTTCTCAGACAAGCTCAGTTGCTTCTCTGAAGGTTCTGGAGCACTTACAGCACAAGTGTATTAGGACCCAGGGCAATGATATTTGAGACTTTTGGGTCTAAGAGTCATAAATTTGAGGAATCAACTTAGAAGGACACTTAATCTGGTCTGTTCTTTACACGATATATAGTACCATCAGAGAACAAAATTACCTCAATGTGGTTTTTCACTAGTAGTTGCAGTATCAATATGGATTTCTTAGTTTAGCCTTAAGTTTGCAAGGCCAATTCATCTCTCTCCACTGTGAACCTCAAAACATTTCTCATCTCCAAAGAACAGCAGAGGACTGATCGATAGTCACAGCAGCTACCAACAAAACCACAAATATCTGGAGTAATTTCCACACACACCTTCCCCCCTAGATCTACTTTGGAAAAGATCTGAAAGAGTTTGGTCATTGGGCATCTGTGACAGAAGATGACCAAGTGAATCAGTAGTTCCTTTCAGTTACAATCACTCACTGTGGGTATTGGGTAGCAGTTGCACAAAAGCGTAGAGCTGCTTTTATTGTCCATGGAAACAAGTTTTCAAAGCAAACCGAGGGACAAATGTTGCTGCTCAGAACACCCATTAGCCTTCTGATCAAATCTCTCTGATACCCAACGTGGTGTGTTCCAAGAGCACATGCTATGGACTGCAATACCATGAAAACTGTCCGGCTCACATACAGGATTGTAATTTCGGTAAATCTGTTTCCTTTAACATACTTTCTTTTTGCAGCAAGGAGGAAAAGGGGTTGTGAAGAAGAAAAGGGGTGGGAGGCAGAAAAACAAGGCAGAATGCCAGCATTTTCTTTCAGTCAGTGTTCATACCTGTTAAAACATTTTGCCAAATCAAAGCGATGAATTACCACACTGTTTCTGGAGTCTGATGCAACCCTTTGCTCGCTCTGAGTCTGCAGTCAGCTGGTATCATTTTGCAGGCTAGGAGAGCTGTGATTTACAGTCTCAGGGATACGAATTCAACAGTTGGATCACAACTTTTGGAACTTTCAAAACACAACATTGGTCATCTGTTCTTTCAGGATGTGTTTAGGCAGATGGCAGTAGCTATGGAAATTCACCCAGCCTTCCACCTCCATTATATGTTGGCTGGTGGGTAATTACTGCTCTGTGTTTATATATAGTTGGTAGTATCATCATTGTTCTGTGCTCCTGTAATGAAACAATTTCTCCTCTGCTCCTGCTGTGAATGACACTGAATGAATTGTATTATCTTAGCCAAAGTCACAGCAGGCCCTGGGTCAACGGGTAAAACTGTCCAATATAAGGAGAAATCTCACCCAACAGCTCCAGCTGTTGACATGAACTGGAAAAAAAAAAAAAAGAAAGATGGGGAATAGAAAAAAATAGGTTGAAGGGAACAGAAATTAATAATATTAGTGGGAAAACAGCCAAAAATGGACTAAAACCAAAGCAAAGGCACACACAAAACAGAGAGAGTGCTTCTAATAAGTAACTTTTGAATTTCCACATTATTGAGGAGAACATGCTGCAAATAGCTCAGTATTTTTGCAGGGCTCGTTGAAGTACTGAATTTCATATCTTGCATGCCTCCACTCCAGTGAATTTGAGTACTGTATTTCCTCCCGAGACCTGAGGATACTGTGCACCTCACAGACCAGGCTCTCAGTTCTCTTGGTTTAAACAGTTGGACCCAACCTCCCATCACTGCACTAGCCAAGGCTGTAGCTAAGCTGTGCAGTGATAGCTTGAAAAGGGCTGGTAAATCCCCATCCCAGTCCACGGAAATCACAGAAACAAAGATAAGTTTCAGCAAGGCAACTGCTAGTTCATCTGCTATATTGGTAAATTTGGTTCTTTGAATATTGCCGCAGAGGTACAAACTGATGATCTACGATATCTGCCTGGAGTCTCTGGGATTTACTTTCCACGACATAGACCCAAGAATGTCTGCTTGTAACAAAAACCAACTGCAAAATCCCTTTACTAAAATGCTATAGTTCTGTCAGCCCCATAATTTATTACTTTCCACATCCAGCAAGTAGGAGAGTGGGTGCTGATCTGTACGATTTCTGCAAGCCCATAGGATCTCTTCAGGAGACTGACAAGTGCCTGTGATTGCACAGTCCCTAGCACAGGTACAGATTCTGGTCCAAACATGAAGGCTACAGGGAGTATGCTAGCAGGTCATACCCAGTTGTGTGATGTTGTTCACTTCTGAGTGGAAGGAGTGGTTGCTGTTCAGCCCTGGAGGTAATGTAGGCTGCTTGCCTGAAGACAAGACATTCTTGACTGGTATAACTGGCAATTCTTCCCTCACTTTTTTGGATGGGTCATTTTATCTTAATTCCCTATTGAATTTCTCCTGAAAACTGCAGGCTTTCTTGTTAGTGCTTTTTTTAAAATCCACCTTTCAAGAACTTAGTTTTATACCTCATTTGAATCGCTACATTTGAACTGCTACTTTTTCTGCATCCTCTAATTCATCATGCCAGCATTGGACCAGCAGTGATTCCAAGACAGGACAACACCCCACAGGTTCACCAGCATGGTCTCCTGCAGCACAGGATTGTGCTTTAGTTATTTCTCACCTTTGCAATGGTGTCTCCTGAGTGTGTTAAGTGGTAAGGTGATCTGAGATGAACTGCCCGCCCCTGTCACCCCAAAGAACAGTCTTTCCTCTTTCTCCCACCCTTCCATTTCCAGGTTGGCAACCACACCACTTGCCTTCAATTGCCCAGCATGCGCCTGACCCTTTTATAAACTAATTCAGCCTTCTAAAACTAAAGAGAACTGACTCATGAAAAAAACCTGAGTTGTTTCCTGTCAGGTTAGCAAGCTGGATTGTCTCAGAAGAGGTCAGGCAATTGCCGGAGCCAGCACAACGTCAGTAGTGTGAAGAGGAAACTCCCAGAGGCAGGAAGGGACGCTGCCCTCTTTGTGCAGTGGAGTGTGCTAAATAGCCTCCATGTGTTGTAAGTAAGAGAGTGGGTGCTTACCTACACCATTTCCCATAAAAGTGTTTGAAGGAACTGGTAAGTGGACAGAAGGAATGGACCGCAGCACCTAGAACACTTGAATTCTGATTCACAGTGCCCAGAGTTGGGATTACACGGCTGAGAGCAGGGAGAGATGGACAACATCACCCCTTTAAGCCACCATAGGCTGACAGGCTGGCTTAACTATCACAGCACGCTGCAACTACAAAGAATTTCTGGGCTTAAAAAAGCCCAGAATAAAACAACAAGATTTTGCAAAGTACCCCCTTTGTCAGCTTGGTCTAGAAGTAACATTATGCTAGTTTTCTATCCTGAAAAATTCAGCACTCGGAGTAGAAGTGGGATTGTTGAGAAATTAAAATACACTATGAATACAGAAAATACTTGCTTTAGCATAATTTTCTATCTTCTGTGTGGAAGTTAATGAAATATTAAATAATCTCATCTTTTTTTTTTTTTTTTGTTGCATTGTTTTGCTTTATTGCCTTTGATGTATGAAAAGTTTTTCTTGCATTGCTAAATGAAGAGGAAGGGCAACACTGAAAAACCCCAGCGTGTCCATTTGGTGCAGCATCACAACTGCAGCGAGCTAATAGCCAGACACTGGTTCTTTACCTGATGATCTCCCTACCTTTTGTTGATGTTTCCATCATACCTTCCTTCTGTAAGGACATATAAACCACCAATATACAGCACCAGTAACAGATATCCATCCTATTTTATATTAGAACAAACCACCTCTGCTGTTTTTGGAGAAAACCCTAGCACAATATCAGCCCTACATTTTTAACACATTGGCTGTGAAACCTGGGATTTTCTGCAGTGTTTTGAAAAACATTGTACTACAGGATTTAAAAATTATGCCCTTCTTTGAAAGAGCTGAATGTGAGAACCTTATGAACGTACTTTTGGGAAGGAGATGGTGGCCAAGTGGTAATCCTGATGAAAAAGATCATGTGGTGTATTTTCCATGGCCATGACAATCTTTGAGGTTTTATTTAAATGTGCCTCCAGTACCCGTCAAATTGTGTATAAACACCCTGGCTTAGTTTTAAACCAAATCACTTTTTACTTTTAGCAATGTAACCAGCAGCCACATCGAGTTCTCAGCTGACAGTAAACTCCCCTCCCTCCGGCACTAAGCAAATACTTGAACATGAGGCTGTACTACTGAGGTAACAGGACCCACGCTAGCTATTTTAAAAGTAGCCTGGGCTTCTTTGAAGCACAGGCATCCACCTTGAATTCTTCTTGTTCCCTCCTATGCTTAGCTTCTATCCAAGGTTCACATTTCCTCCCTCGATCACCTTTCGGCAATCTCACCGTTCTCTTTCATCACTAGAAACCTCTCCTGTTCTGAGGGGATTCTTCATTTGGGTCTGCTACTGTGTTTTCTGTCTTTCCTATTCTCACCTACTTGCTTCTCAGTCCTCCTGCTGCCATCAAAATAACCATCCTGCCCTTCCACCCAGTTCTTTGAATTCCTCCAATGACTTCCCGTTTCATGCCAGAGCAAGCTTACATTGCATGTCCGCACACTCCTGGCGCTGTGCAGCTGCTGCCTGTGAATGCCTGACAGTGTGTTAACGAGGTGCTCACGCACGACAGCCATGTCTGCGCTTTACATACTTCCACCGGGAGCTCCGCAAGGGCGGGTGTTTTTCCAGCCGTTAGGTAGGAGGTGGCCTCAGCAGTTTCTCCACAATCAGCAGTGCATCTCAAGGTCTTGCATTCTTCCACTTCCAGATTCTTTCACAGTAATGTATGGTTTCCAGCAGAATTCCTGGAATCTGCTGTTTACAAGCAGGGTCAGAGGTTACAGAAATAGTTTCAATTTGCCTATGAGTGATATACCAGGAGTTTTTTTGCCGACACATAGTGCCTAAACTATATGACAAATTTTTATTGATTTTGATAACCTCCTTGGCTCTGAAATCAACTTGTTCAGCTGTGTGGGTGGTTCAAATTATTGCTAGATAGCTCAGTAAATGAAAATTAATACTCTCCACCCCTCTTCATCACCCAGACTCTTTTCCCAACACAGACAGGAATATTAACAAGAACAAAAACATCAGTAAAGCTCTCATATTTTAAGATTGCAGCTGGAGATCCTCTCTCAGCGTGTCAACAAAATACATGGTGGCAGCATTATCATCTACTACAAAATACTCCTGCAGTGTGTTACTTTTGCCCCTGAGCAATCAAATGAGAAAAATGATAATGTGACTGAAATAAGCATCTTGACGGTTCGTCACTTGGTATGGGCCTCTCAGAAGGCTGATAGCACATAGGCCTTTGGCAGGGATGGACTGAGAGCATGTTGTAAGCTGACTCTTTCTGGAGGAAGGAGATTTCTCTGGTGGTATCGAAGACTGATGGTTTAATGTTGCTTTTGTAGCCCTTCAGCTTGTCAGAATAACGGTGTTCTGCACAGTTTTCCATTTCTTCTCCCACTGAAGTCAACATGTGTCCAGCCGCTGCCCACCCAAGCCAGCACAGGTGATGTGCAGTGGGAGGCAGGGTCACAGTAAGCTCATATGCACAGTCCAAGATGGCTATGCAATTAACAATATGAGGGACTCACTGTAACATGGACTTTGGATCAGCACTTTATGGTCCATATTTGGTAGACTAAACACCCCGATAATTTTAGCAGGCTGTCTCTATGGCCAGAGATGCTTTACATGGGAGTACATGTCATAGACTGTATTTCAGAGTGCCCAGACATAGAATTTTGTAGTGACGGTTGGCCCTATATTTGGGATTGGAAAAGAGTGGGGAAAAAATCTGCCCTAGAACTTCAGTTTTCCATCAAGATTCCTGCACTTTGTGAGGAGTGATCTTGGGGTTACCCAGGGCCTCAGTTCAGCAGCTAGGAGGTGGTGTTCGAGGGATTTCACACCCCCCTGTACTTCAGTAGAACAGCATCATAAACTGTGAACAGGCTTCGTAACAGCAGAATTCAGGGTCTAGGAAGTTCAGCTCCTGTCCGTTACAGAAGAATAACAACAGTGCAGCTGCAATGCACCAGCATGTAAGGGATTAGAGTATCATTTAATCAAAGAAAAAATGTCTCCACATTATTCCACCAAGTAAAGTTTAAAGGTCTTAAGTTTGCTTCTAAACAGGCCAGTGATCCCCACCCTAACATAAACATTTACATAACTGAGATTTGCATAATCTCTTTGACCCTCAATCTACTCACCTTAATCAACCACAGCATTATTTAGAAAAAAATGTGCCTCCATGTGCCTGGTGTCTTTGCCTACTTCTCACTGCTCATTAACCAAAAATCAACAGAAAATGTTCTTTTTTGATGTACCAAAGACTGAGTAAATAGCTTTCCTAGAACACAGAGGTTCTCAAACTTTGCCTGGGTGTGCCCATGTTTCAATAAAAAGCTTATCCCATTGTAAAAGCAAAAAATCCGCCTCCCTTATGCATCAACTACTGCATCTGATTGCACAGAACTTTTGGCTGTCTTTTGGCTTAGCAACTGAAAAGAGGAATGAAGGGGACTCCAAGCAGCCACAAAGCCAATTCACAGGGGACCACCAGTAGGTATTTAGCAAAGCATGGTTTGAAAACACCTTGTGCTCAGAAACGCCAGCACAGGGAGAGCATTTACTAGCTTCACCCATCCTGTTTTCCTAGCACTTCTGCTGACTTTATACTAACATAATAAGAAGCAAATGATCATTGCAGTACCTAATTTCAGTTTGCTGATTTGTAAAATGGCCATAATTTTACAGTCTCTCCCTTTGCACAATTTCTAAGCTCCACTGCCATTCATGTCAAAGAAAACTGGAGGCTGCTTAGACAAGTGTACTCATTTTTTTCCACGTGAGAGCACAAGTAACAAGGGCTTTTCTGACATTTAGACACACTTCCTCATGCTGATACTCCAGTCTCTACCTCTCTGTAACTGTCACTTTCTGATAGACATATTTGAGCAAGGATGTATTTACGGTCAGTCAAGGAATATCTGGCCTATTCCTAAAAGGCTGTGGAGGGTACAGCTACGTAAGGTGACCAAGCTAACCTAACAGCTCGTGCATGCCAAAAGCAGGACTCCTTTACTTTCCCCCTTGCTGCACCAATCCTGGATGCATGGCATCTTTGGGTATCATTTTGTCCTGACACACTTAGAGAAATAAGAATGTACATTGGCACAGACGAGCATCAGCCTGGCACTGACTCCTGCTGTTACTAGCTGCTTTATCTTTGTGCTACTTCCCTGCAGTACATAAGACACTAGATCAAACTTGTAGTATTAGATGGTGATGACAAGTGTACACAACACTCAATTCAGTTCTCAATCCAGTGCTCAAATCAGCAATAGACTCCAGGTCATTGACTTTCTTCCTAACTGGTTTTTTTTTTCCAAGGATTAAACATCTGTGTACAAATGTGAAAGTTCTTTAATGCTTTTCCAAATTTTGGACAGTCTTGCATAATCATTTCACAATATTTATAGTGGCAGCTTGTGTTCCAACTTAAGCTGCTGCTCTTATCTCCTGCTTCCACAGCAATGATGAGGTAAAAGGGAAGATGGAGTGGAAACTATTTTGGCACATACATACATTTTCCCAACATGCTAAGGAAACGTTTATCTTTGTCTCCTTCATTGTAGCTAATGTGTCAAAAGAAGGGATATTCAAGAACACAGTGAGAGACTGTATTGATAGGAGGGGAGTAGAGCATGTCCTACACCTTGACTTTGGAAAAATATTTGTTGCACACAACGTTCTACTAAGGGAACTAGGGAAAGACAGTCTAAACATAGCTATATAGAGGGGGTACAAAAGCAGTAGAAAAACCATACTGAGAAGGTAACCATCAAAAGTTTACTGCTAAACTGGAAGCCTGCACTGAGGCAGCGTTTTGCACTGGTTAAATTCCCATTTAACCTATTTCCATTATGTCCTGGACAGCACCTATTTTCATTATGACTGGAGAATCTAGTAGAGAGCATGCATATTAGATTTACAACTGACACTAATCTGGGAAGGCCTGTGAAATAACTGAGAACAAACTTGGATTAAGAAGAAAAGATGTAAAAATGTAACAGAAAACAAAACAGAACACAAGAGTCTTCACAATAATATGTGCTGCATCCATATAATGAGTATTACACGTAATCCTACAGTAGAACTAGAATAAGATTATCTTTATGCAGTTGCTGAGGAAGGATGTATCAGTGACCTATAAAATTCTGAGTGGCATGAAAAACGTAAATAGCAAATGATTATTTATCCTCTTTCAAAGAAAGACCCAGGCAGCATAAAGCAGAATTATGACTGGGTCAGCATAAACAGAAGGTAATTTTTAACATAATGGTTAGTTGAGCTGTGTAACTCTTTCCCATAGAATGTTTTGCATATCAGAAGTTGACATTGTTCAAAAACTGACTAGTCAAAAAGAAATTAATTCAGAGATATTAAATACAATAAAGATAAAACCACCTACTTCATAGCATCACGGAGTCAAACTGCTGCAAGCAGAATACCATCTCATGCTTTCTTGTTCTCAGATTTTTCCACAGGTATTTTCTATTTGTTATACTTTTATATTGCTATAGCTACAGTCAAAGCTGACTTCTTGATTTCTGATCAGTGCACATTACTGCTGAAGCTACTGACCATTGCCAAGAACAGGATACCTGACCTAAGTGATGTCTGCTTTGACCCAATACGGCTACTCGGACCCCGCTTTTGATTATATTAATACCTATCTTTTTTATGTTACTCAGATGAAATTTCTTGTTCCTGAAAGGGGTCCACTCTAACTCATTCTCATTTTTTTCCTCATGCCTGTGGCATGTTCACCTCGTGTGTTTTTAAATAAAAAACTGGTTTGCTCAAACAGTCGGTATAGTGGAAGATCCAAATTAAATTTCTGTAGCTTCTTAGAGTTAGGATATGTCAACCAATTCAACACTTCAATTGACTGGCTAATTATTCTGATTTTGATTAGTTTGTTTAGGTGCCTATCACACTGATTTACTCACGTACCTGACCAGACTATTAGGAGGCTAAAAACATCTTTGAATGTAAAGTAATTCAACATTCCCTATCTGGAAGGCCACAGAAGCAGACAGATACAGCTAAGACTCCCTCCCTGAACCTCAAGTACCACATTTATGGATGGACAATGCATCAGACTCATACCTCTTCAAAAGACTGGTCTCTTTCCAAGTTTTGCAGTCCTTCAGCAAGGATAAAAACTCTCCTTAATAGACATCAGTTACACCATTAGGAGAAAACATGATATAGATTGATGTATTTGGAGACCAGTGATGCTTACTGTTCTTAAGATGATAGTTAAGCTCTTCAAATGCTTTTAAGGTTGCAAAATATACCTAGAAAATCAAGATGTTATGTAGCTGTTTAACTGGTAAAACCTTTGTGACAAAGCTCATGCTAACATTGTGAACACACAAGATTTGGAATATGCTCATAGGCACCGAATACACTCAGTGACTTTGAGAAGACTCAGCACGAAGGAAGAAAAATGGAGGTTTATGCAAAAGCTGCAATTTGAACAGAAGACACTCTTCAAATCAATTTTAATGTCTCTTTTTTTTTGTTTTGTTTTTGTTTGTTTTTTTAAGCTAGTTAGTATATCTACTAGTTAGGTATACTGACTGGAGGTTGTTAACTGGAATTACTGCCAAAGTGTGCTGATAGCTGATCTACTGAAACAGAAATTAAGACTTTTAGACCATGAAAATGGGAAGTATTTAAGGTGCAAATTGAAACACAATGAAATATTGGAATATTTCAGACAATGTCACACTGACAGATTTAAGTTAAATAAATAACTTAATAAGCTCTATGATGCTAAGTAATTAAACTTATACATCCTATTAATCCCTCTAATCAATCCAATTAAAGACTAAAGTAGTCTCATGTGTTTGTACACAAAGCACCCTACTGAAGTGAGTTTTAACAATGCAGCTAAGCAGAACACTGGGATCAGGCAGAACTCAGTGACCATTATGTAGCTGGTAAGCAGAAAAAGTCTGTAAACTCACCTGCTTGGTATTTTTGAGGTAAATGTTACATGGCCAAAGATAAACACTGTTCATGCACTGTTACCTGTGTTTCTCTTGCAGTGTTTAGTGCTTCACAGATGAGGCGCTTGTTAGCAAATCCTTCCTTTGCAAAAAGCCCACTCCTAAAAGACAAGCTCACAGTATTTCGTACAACGTAACAGGAAAAATATTCATCCTTCATCTTTCTTTCTTCCTCATTAGGAAATACTCAGGAAAACTTTGGGGAAAAAAATAAGATTTAACATCATTGTATTTATTAGGTTCCAAAACAATACACATTCACATCCTTTTGAATACAGTACATTTGGCACAGTAATAATGTTTACGATGAAGTAACACTAATGAATGGCAAGAGATTCAAATTACATCCATAAGAAAAAAAGTTCTGTACAAATAAATCCTCACAATAAAAAAAAAATCTACCCCCCCAAACTGAATACATGTTATATTTAGCCAGAACTATTCTGCACATAATTTAAAAAGAGGTAATTTGTAAGCCTTTTTTTGAGACAATTATTTTTCACCCTATGGAGAAAAATGTGTTTCCATTTTTTAATAAAGTCTATTTGGGAGGAAAAACAAGAAACAATGGATTCTTTATAATTATTATTATTATTAATAATCTTTTTGGCATTTTGCACTCATTTTACAAAGAAGGAACAAGAAAGATTTTACAGAACAGGCAGAAAGGTAACAGAATGTCCATTTTTAAGAATTATCTTTAAAAAATGTTCAAGGTAACAGACAAACCTTCTGATGTAAACCCAATGCAGAGGATCTAGCTATTTATACTGAAGAAATATCTGCCCATGCAAAAGTTTTTATCTCCTTCACTTTTCTCTTAGCATCCTACCAAACATTGCAGGTGCTGAGGCCTCTTGAAATACCAATGTTTGCTAATTATCTTCATGTTAGAAATGGGAATAAAGACTACATGGCTTGCTTACAAAAGCTTTATGGGATGCTTTTATTCCTTCAAAAGAAATGCTAAGAGTTTTGTGTAAAGGCCTCTTGTTGTATAAACAGTAGTGCACTATCCGGCAACACGTCTTCCTACCCCGTCTACTCACCTATGGAAAAGAACGCTTTAGCATTGTGATCAGTTCTTGCCTGGATGTCAAAAGCTAACTGTGATGAGAAATAAACAGAGCCAGTGGTGAGACACAAATTGATGGGCAGTTCTACAATATATTTCTAAAAGAGAAAGAAATTTAAACATTGAGATGATGCAATCATTAAGATCATTCTGTGCTGGTACTCAGCTCCAGAAACTAGTCTTTTCCCAGTACAAAAGTTTACTGAAGATAAATTAAATTAAACTAAAGGCTTGATCCATTATTATACCTGTAGGCCAGACAACACATTAATTGATATATCATAAGATTTAATATTTTGAAATCATCATAAGAATATATATAATAATTACACCTGAGTTTTAAAAACAAAACAAAATAGAACTGAATGTTGTCATCAGTAACAGGCTATGAGCAGCCAGACGCAAAACCGACACAGACTAACTCATTTGCTTGAGACCGAGATTATCTCTTAAAGCCAATGATTCACACTTTGTCCACCACGATTTGTAACATTCCTTTCTCTTTGTGAGCTCTATCATGTCATAATAGAGTTGAAGAGAACTATACAAGAGATTTAGTATAGCTTAATATATGTCTACATCTTTTATAACAAAAACCTCATCTCTCTGACAGTAACTTGAACCAATACACATACAAGAGTATTGCACATGGACATTATTATAATTATTCTTTCATAGACTAACATTTTAATAGTATGCCTGAACATGCAGCAGTTGATACCTCTATATTCAATGAATTCCACAGGCCTTGCAGCAAACACTATATACAAAATCTCACCTGTACAAAAGGCAAAAAAGCTTCTTTAGTGCCACTTTGCCAATCACAAGTATATATATTTTTGTGCAGCTGGAAATCCATGTGCAACAATTAAAATGGATTCCAATGACCGCTCACTCAGTCCAGTAAAATATATAATAAAATGACCTCAGCGATACATGTACACAAAAAAAAAAAAAAAACAAAAAACCCCAAAACCAAAAAACCCCAACCAAAAAACAACCCCAAAAAACAAACCACAGGGTACTCCTGGAAATATAAGTACATAACACTGTTAGCGTATCTACAGGAGGTAACTTCACATTAGTAATATTGTCCACATGAGTTACCATTTCAATTCATACACAAAAAATTCAATTTACAACTTCCAACAATGTCAGTTTGTGAATACTTGATCTTCAGTTTTTTAACACACTTCCACATAATGCATGTGTAGCCTTATTTTGTGTTTTCTAAAAGCAGATTTCTTTTTAGATTTTAAACATAAAAAACAATAAACACAGTAGTATTATGGTTTTGTAAAAGTGTGCAAAAGTAACACACTGCTGAGAAAATAAATATAAATAAGAAATCATTTATCAACTTAGCTACAATAGAAAAGGCAAATTTATGATGTTTATAATTAATTTTTAATGTAAAATTAACTGTAAACATTTGCAAGCTTGCCATCACATTAATCGTTCCTTTAAATAGATAGTCAATTTGGTAACATGGATAGTACACCCAATTGCCTGAAAAATTGTGAAATGCCTATATATAGCTGTGTTAAAGTACTACAGGCTTTTTATTCTTTAGCCCTTTAATAACTATCCATGTAATATCTATTTCTTGCTTTAAATCAAACAGTTATCTTTGTGACTCTTCTTATTCCTAAGGGTTTTTCATAAATTGTATGAGGAACTTCATCAAAAGCCTTAACTGATGTGCTGCTTTTTCTGGCCAGCTTTATTTTAAGTTTGTATCTCACCACAATAAACTGGTAATTGCAAATTACACCTCCACACAGGCAGATCTCTTTGCTTTTGCCACAGGGCAACACATGACTTTTTTGTTCCGCATCTGAGTACAGATCTCACCATAACCACCAGTGCAGAAGAAACAGTCCTCACCTTCTTAGTTTAAATATGTATGACAATTACAGAATGTGATCTGCTACATTGCTTTTAACAGCACAGCTTAACTTTCCATGGAAAAGATGCGATTTTGTCCTCTAGGGAGATCTTAGGAATTAAAGAAAAGTTGCAAATATACGGCAGTGTGTTACATCTACAATTTCTGATACAAAATTGTTTTGCATTGCTTTGTGAGACAGAAATTAAGAGTGCTTTCAGGTCAGAAGATTAAAGGAAAAAACAATAAATATATACTTTAACTGGGGATATGGGCTTGGGGTAAGAGAAGTAGTTCTTTATCTATGAGTCTCAGTAATTTCACCTCTTCAGGATCACTTCTTGCAGAATCACTCATCTGTCAGCCTAATGTTGTCTATGGCAGTAGCTCTTCTCCAAAATAAGAGAACCCTTTAAATTCTTCTTGATTGATTTGTTTTATAATTGTCTCATCCACTAGCGTTAGTACTGGTTCTTCTCGTGTAAAGTCTTGATCAAAGTTATTTACATCCCTTTTGGTTTTCTGAGAAGAAAAATACAAATAAGGTGAATGGTAAAACAGCACAGTAAAATACAAGGTGCTCTCCCTCCTCTCCATCCCCCCAAAGAGCAGAATTTTCTGGAATGATCAAAATAAAAGAGGAGCTACTTCACACAAAGAATAACACATATGAGAGAAGCTACAGGAGCAACTACTATAAATGAGTTCAGGAGAGGCCACAGAAGCAGTACTATAAATGAGTTCCCAGAGACTCACGGGTCTCTGACAGGCGAAGGAATAGCAGTATGATGATAAAGCAGGAAGCTGAGATCAGGACTAGTTTAAAGAAGGCTTTGGCATAGTAGGTGGTACAGCTGTATCCTCTTAGATTTGAACATAATGATATCTCATTTCAGAGGCACAGAGTGAACGGATTTAATTGATTTCCCCACAATATAGCCTACTGTTTCAACTCTAAGTTAACTGTTTATATCTGGCTACACACAACTTTAAAATCAGATGTAGACCTCACAACAGCTCTCAGACCATACCCCTTGAGTTCCACATTGGCAACTCAGCAACTGAATGTCATTCGGAGCACCACGGCCAAGTGTGAAGTTCTGGCTCCAGGGCAATCCACCTCAGAACTCTTCTTTATTTCAATGGCATCATGATTTCCCCATTGAAGTCTAAAGCACCTCACTACTTTAGTGAAGTTGGGCCAACAGAGTGCAACTGTACATGTGCTGGTTGGGATAAAACCTATTAACTAGAGACAACCTTGGGGAGGCTGGCTTGTTGTCCTCGTGGTGCTCATGATGGTGACTACCTGTGACCACTTACATGAAAAAAAAAAAATTAAGGCTACAGGGAAAAACATTCCCCATGGTCATTTCCTTGAGACCTGCACTGTTTGTTTCCCATGTTATAGCAGCATATTTCAGGCATGTACAGGTTCAGGGAACTGGAACAGCCATTTTCCTTTACACTGTCTCTCTTCTCTGTTTCATTAAATCTAATAGTTACCTGAGTGACACTTAATGGAGGCAACAGTGACACATTGAAAACTAGCTTTGTGTCCATCCTGCATGTGTCTGAAACTAAGATGATACCAGAAATAGAACAGCTATTTGACTTACAAAGTAAAACTATAAACTCATAAAATGATACACCATAAAGTACACTAAAGTATTTCAAATGGAATATATATCTTCTGTCAATGTAGGTAAATTTTCCTATAAAATATATATATATAAATATATTTTCTTTATCAGCTCTACTGAGGCACTAAACCAAAGAGTTTTCTTTCTCAGAACTGTAAAAAGGTCATAGCAACATTCACCTACATTGTTTGGAAGAACTTTATAGATATAGGGAAAGAAAGTTCTATATAAATGCAAGAGACTATGACTTGTAAATCAAGTACTTTCTAAGTGCACACAACCAAAAATCCACATCTTCTGTCTACAAGATTCCATTAAAAGGAAAGGAATATGGACTTAAACACACATACATATATATATATATTGTTTACATGTGTAATAGTTATTTCGTACATAAAGACTGGACATAAAGTGTATGTGACCCATATACTGCGCACTACACTAAGCATGAAGGACATAGGCTTTGGGCTTTATGTTTTTTCCCAGTCATTTGGGCAAATACTGCAAAATAAGAATGAAATTCCATATGAATTTTTAAATGCATTATATTGCAACTACGTCTATGTTATTCTGGTTCCCCCATGTCCTACCGTAGTATTTTCACATACTTGTACAACGAATTTGCTACAGGAATAGTCACTAAAGTAGAAGGAGATAAGTGAGTATTTGTAGAAAGTAGAATTCAAACTGTAGTTATGTGCAAGAGAAACGTGACTACACTTACACTTTAATCACTAGCTATGCAGGACAAATAAGCTCTGGACTAGCTGATAACAAGTACATTATATATTATTTTCAGGTTTTCATACCGAATGTATTTGTGAAAAGTGTTACTTCCTTGCTGAAGCTAAAAGAATAAGATGACAAAGCTTATCAGGCGCAATTAATTACCAATAGCTACTTTTTCCAGAAAACCATCACTAGGATTTGTGAAGGTGTTAGGAGAAAAAGAGTGCAGATGAGTACATCTGAAAAACTGTCCCAACATTGGTGTACCTAAATCCTACTGATTAAAAATAATTGTACTTCCAGCACAACTTTGAGTTCCCAACACTACTGGAACAACAACCAAAGGTATTTGCTTAGATTTAAAAGCCTAGCACTTCTTAAAATATGCCTTCAAGACCAAAAAAGGAAATAGAAGTTTTTACTTTCTCACATTTGTAAGCAATTCCATGTCTTTTTGGCAGCATAGATGTAAATCACCAAATTTATTAACATGACAAGTATGGAGCAATCTAAGATTGCAACTATATACTAGCAAGCCTCACTCAACGGAGTGAGATTAAATAAATCACAGGGAACAAAAGCAAGTGGATGAAGGCATACAACACAAAAGGTAGAGTTCATAACAAGTGCTTCTTTTCAACAGGAAGATTTATTTGAGAAACTCTCCTTAGGAACTTAGGCACTTTCTTCCAGAAGCTATGACTATTTTGCAAGGACTCATCTGCTAAGACAAAACAGGTCTGGTCACATTTCTGCTACTATTGCTATTTTAATGTACATGCACTGTGAATACTCTACAGGCCAACAGCACAAATCAATATATAGCTGTAGCATGAGGGTTCAGGATGAAGGAATGAAGGGTTGTGGCTGTTTCCTAGCACAGAAGCTGAGAAAAGAAGGAAGATCTGCAAGGTAAGGATAGTATATGAAGGAAACAGTGTGCAGCTATTACCCGACTTTGAACATTAAAAAAATCGAAGAAAACAAGAAAAATATTTTGATTGGCTGGAAAATGCATTATAAAAAATGTAGTAATTAAATGGGTGGGATTCTATTTATTTAGCCTGCAGCTCCTGAGACTTTGGGACACTATTTTTAACTTTTTGAACTTTTTTCCAAGTAAGGCTTTTCAATTTCAGATGACTGAAGAAACTAGGATTATTAGGAAAAAAACAGAACTCCAAAACCACAGCTGTCCACTCAAACACACAGAAATTTGATCAGGTTTCAGATGCTACTTTTTTTTTCTCCCTAGACTACCCAAACACGTTGTGTTCACCATGCATTAATGCTACACAAGATCAGGGTCACAGCAGTTACCCAAGAGCTTCCAACATTAAGTGCTAAATTCCACACCACGCAGACTGCTCTACTGCAGGCAGCACGCAGGCAGTCCGGCCCCATCTGCCAGAGCAGCAGCAGTGCCATGGCACTTGGAGTGACTAAGAAGTACATGACTCCAGTTCTAAACCTCAGCTGAAAAATGGCTTCTCCACCAGCACAGTATCTCTGATAGTGACAAGAAATAGTGACTCAGTACGCCTTGTGCAGGAAATGTTCTGGCTAGTTGATCTTTTTTTCTAGCACTGTGAATGCTCCACAGGCACCCTATCTGGGCACTACCCTAGTGTGCCCTGCTTATCCTGGGAGATGTGGACTTGCTTCATGTGGGTGATATGATCCGATTTGATGTAACACTTATGTTACAGAAGTAGAACTCCTTGAATTAATAAATATCAATATGACCTATTACCCATGAAGGATTACAATTCTTAAATCAAGGTCATGTTTTGTTCATTTTGCTCTGTTTAAAGATTACCGCTTCTGTTTGCAAAGCTAAAGATACTGGAAAATTTTTAAAAGACTCTCTCTTCATAAAACACCACTTAATCAGCTTTCCTAATTGGCCTGTTCAACTTTGGACATGGGGATATTGTTTCATGAGTCAAAATGCTTTTCTTCTTGAATATCTTCACATAGTTACTAAAAGATTAAAAGGAGCTTTGTATGCTATTAATAAGCACACGCTAAACAGTGGTTTTCTGAACTGGTTTTATTTTCACTACCATTTCAATAAAAAATTAATTTTCTACCCGCAGTCACAGATGCATGCTTAAAAAACCTCTCAAAAACATGCTTAATAAGGTTTCCAGTGTGTCAGGGATCACCACCAACCTTGACTGTTAATGATTAATAGATGAGACTATATGAATTGCAACAGTGAAAAAAGATATCTAAGCTGATGTTTTTATCACTGAAAATACAGTAAGAAAGTTAGAACTTGCCAGTCCTTCCATTAATTACATGAACCAAATGTGAACAAGAGGAGCCTTCAGTATTGAAACAGCACAGAAATACTTGCAAGAAGGGACCTGACAAAGGGGGTTCCAAACCAGGGACCTCATCCATCACCTGGGTCATGAGGCCAAGAGGCTCAGTGGACTCTTCTGCCTAATGAGGATTAAATTAATTCTCCAGCTTGGAGGCCTTAAGAGGCATCTCTCTCTACTCCATCATTTTTTTTCGTTTAATCTCCAGAAAATAACCAAAACTCTTTCAAATCTTTTGTAAGCTCAATAGGTCCACTATACCAGGCTGGATTTCTTCAGCAGGTTCAAAGGTTGCTCAGAGAAAGTGAAAGATGGAGGTGGTGGCTAGAAAATGACACTGCCACAAAAGCCTAGTCTGATTTTCCTACAAATTCACAATAAGTGGTTTAAATATAACTATAGGAATCCTCTTTAAATCAATGAATAGATGTCTGTTTAGTTCACTAGAGAATAAGAAACTAATCCAGAACAGCCAGCCAATATAAGTAACTGAGGCCAGAAATTATCATTATAACAATGAACCAATGTACTGGAAGAAAAAAATATTGTGCTATGACATTTTCCAGTAAGTGAACCTTTTGACACAAAATAGATACAAAGCTCATCCATTATTTTCACAGTCTAAGATACTGTCAGCACAGAAATGCAGATTGGCCTTTCCACATCACTGAATGGAGCATCTTTAACTTTACCCCACTGCAATTTTCTGTCAATAGCAGTGCTTGATGCCTGTTCATATATTTTCAAGTCCACAGTGAAATCCTAGTTTGTCATTCATTTGGGGAGCTTCACTAGAGAACCCTTCCAGTGCAGCACCCGGCTGTATCAGCAGCAAATCAAACATGCAACAGGCACGTTAAAACTGGGCAGGAAGCTGCTGCAGCTTTTGGTGTGCAGCTACGGGGGCACGTGACAGCAGTGCAGCAGGAACGGGGGACACAGCAAGAGTCACACCTTCTCATACGGGTTACACAGTATAACTTAATTTTATCCAGAACTTTGCTTCAGTAATAAATGATTCCTGCATTTGACACAGTATCACCAAGAAGTTGTTCTTCGATCAGGATGATCAGAGTTTAAATATTTTGTATTTACTCATCACTGATAAGATTTTTAAGAGCATTTTTTTCAAGACAAATGGAAACTCAAGACATCAAACAAACTGGTTTGGATCACAGTTATGTGGCTAACCTCACATTTCACTGTGCTCTCATTCACCTCTCTATTCTGATAGCAAAACCACAGCACAGGCCGCGATCGCTTTGACCAATGATTGGATCTCTTTTTATAAAGGTGTAGTACAGGGGTCCTCAAACTGCAGCCTGCAGGCCGGACACAGCCCCCCAGGGTCCTCAATCCGGCCCCGGTATTTACAGACCCCCCAACCCCCCCCCCCCCACACACACCCCGCCGGGGGTTGGGGGGGAAACCAAGCAGCCGCAGATGACTGCCTGCCGCTTCATCCGCGCGCCGGCCCCCTGGTTGAAAAGTTTGAGGACCCCTGGTGTAGTAGTTTCTAAGAAGTTGAGACCATTTGTAATGAGCACTCACTTTTGCACTCATTCTATATATAGAGAAATTCAGTATGAACACTGTGAAAGAAACAGGCTGAGAAGCACAACACTTCAGGCCTGTCTTTCTGTGTATCCTGGTGATGCTTCCTCACAGCATTTCATGCCCTGAGAGTCTGTATCAGTATTAGAAGTATTTTCTAGATTGTCTTATTTCAGAAGATATGAAATATATGTTATCAGAATAACTTCACAAGTTTTTTTTTTTTCATAACGTTAATTGTTCTATTCACACGTGGAAGAGTTACAACAGATCCACCATGAGCTGCAGTATATTCAGCTGAAGGTTTCGATAATAAAAAGGGTTTTGACTCCAAGTAGTTTTTACAAGTATACCAACATTCATTACTTCCAAGCAGAGGGTGAGATTTTGTGCTCCTACGTTATGCTTTAATTAAACGTAAATGACACCTATTTAAGAGGAAGAAGTGGGAAAAAAACCCCAACCCAAACCACCCAATACAGATGTTAGTAGTGGAACAATAGTTGAAAAGCATGTCAACCTATGCAGTCCACCATTTAATCTGTTATGGAAATACATAGATAGTTTACAAACAACAAGCTAATTCAGAGGACTATGAATTTTAAAAGGGATCACTTGTGATCCAGTAAACTGAAATCACCCGTATACTGAAACAGCATGTACCTTTCCTACAAATATGAAATGGGTCAAGTAGGAAGGAGGAATAACCTAAACAATTAGGGGGTACAAACAATTATGTGACTACATGGCCAGGATGGCAGCCTCAGTGTTTCACTTTTGCACAACCTTTTTCCTATCCTACACTCCAAACCCACCACAACAAAACAAACAGCAAGGCAAAAAAAACAAAACAAAGCTCTGCAGGTTCACTGACAACCACCCCATGTTTGCAGTCTGGGCAACGAACCTCACCTAGAAGTCGTCACTGTAAAAGCATTGTCCCCTATGGCCCTGCTTGGGTGTGGTTTTAGCATGAGTAAGTACACAGCACTAAAGTTATATATAACCAGACCTGCTTTGTTCATCACCCGATTGCTAAAGCACAAGTCATCTCTGTGCATAACATCAATGGAGACAGATTTCACAGGAACTTCAGGGGAGGTCAGCACTACAGCTTCCCACCTGTGGTTAGTCTTTACATCCAAGATCCATCTTGTCCGCCTTATCAGGGCTTGCTTCCATTAGAACTTAATCATAACATAGCCACTGCACATAAGCTATGCTATGGTAGAATATGTGCATTTTCTAGAGTGAAAAAAATTGGAGGGGAAGAGTGCTAACTTCTGAATTTCTACACTATGCTATTCCCGTATGGTAGGTTTCTTTGAGAGTTTAACTACACGGGAAACAATTTTATATTTCTTCTTGGGGTGGGGAAGAAATACAAGGAGAGAAAGCAACAGAACAATCACATGAAAAGATACACTTCATCTGCACAATGCAATTTCTACTGCAAGTTTTATGATCCGCACTGCTGTGCAGATTTTATACGTGTGCCTCTAATTTACGTTATATTGGCAAGCCTCCACTAACATCCTCAGCTGCTCTAAGGTCATGATCACCAACGTCACCTCCCCGCTTACATCCTGGCACACATCCAAGATTAGTCCATTTTCAGTTTTGTTCTCCTGATATTGCATTGTAACCATTGTTGTTACAGCAGAGTAACAGTGGTCAGGATTGGTGCAGCTGTGACATGCAAAATGAGCTGCTGGTGAATCCTACAATACGTGTGTAGAAGCCTTTTTGTCTTCCTGATCACTAGCGCTTCAGTGCAGAGGACTGGCTACACCCAGAAAGCAGAACTGACTTGCAAAGAAGAGAAAAAAAGTGATGCAAAAGAGTTGGTAAGTCAACGGGCACATGTTCCTAAAATTCCAGTGGCTTCCAGGAGACGTCCCATAAATTACTAAAAAAATTACAGAAATACAGATAGTCTAGCAGTGCACTGAGATACTCGCCCACATTTATACTGTAAAAGATGCATAGGTTTATTTTGCTTTACATTCTTTAAGCAATCACACAAATACAAAAAAGGAGTAAATTATGGAGACTCTGATGCTAGTGAATAGGTGAATGATGTAATGAAATATTGCAAGATCTCTGCCATGTATCCTGAATAAATACTGACCGACTGACTTTCCAAAATTTTATTCTGCCTATGGTCACTTACTCCACTTAATTACAGAAAAATAACACATTATGGAAACCTTCCTGAATGTTACGACATTATAAATATATAGCAATATCTTGTGATTCTGAGCCCCTCCTCTGTTGAGAAGGCATGGACATGTGCATTGTGACACTGGATGCAAAGAAACGCCACAGCATGAAAGGTAACAGCAAGCTCGTACAGTGGGAGCATCGTTCCAAGACTCAGCTACACACTAGAATGGTTTGCACTATAGGCTGTAGAGCAGGAATGCTACAGAGTTTTTGGAAAGACTGCCTTCAAAACATTTTGGGAAACTCATGCTCTTTGATGATGATCTCTAGCTCATTAAGAATAAAGCTTTTAGTTTGACATGGATGATGTGCATGACAGGCTTTCATACAGAAAAATGGTATAGCAGGTCTCACCTTATACACAGAAAGCTACACACTGATGGCTTAATTCCAAGGCTACTGAATTGTTAGAGATCATGTTTTGAAGTCTGATGATTATTTTTAAGCCTTTGCCAAGACAGATTAAAATAAGGATACGTGACTTTTTAGAAAGCAGCTGAAGCTTTTTTTTAAACTAATGCACACAGTCATACAAATTGTAGACTGTAAAAAAAAAAAGGGCATTGCACAATTATACATGAATGCCTACTAGTTCTGCATCTCAGCGTATCTCCTTTCCACCTTTCCTTCAGACACTAAAACTGCTTTTTCAGAACACAGATATATTAAAAGAATGCAATAAGACATAGCAGAGTTTGTAGTGACACAGCTTTCATTCTTGGTTCTGCTACTGATCTGCTTTAAGCTTGAGCAATTTTCCCTTCACTATGTATTTAATTTTCTTCCTATTTTTGTTTTCCTATACATGGATTGTGTTCTGTCTATCATTACCTATGATCTCTTGACCGTCTTTCACTTATATGGCTTTTTATACAGTGGGAACCTCATCTTGCCAGGAACTCAAGCTGTTATTGCAGATCTGGGGACACAAATTGAATTTCTTTTTCTTCTTGTTCTTGTCAAATACAAACACAATCCTTCAGAGGGTCATAGGCAATCATGATCTTCAACTCCTTCTGTTCCATATGCCACAATTAAGCAAAGGGAATCATTGTTCTGTAGGTCCTTTGCAAACACAAATATGGCATGCAAATCAAGGAACAAGATCTGCGCTTAAGTTTTTTCATAAATATCTAGACTGAATGTTGTTGTCATCCCGCATAATTTCAGCATATGACTCCTGGAGCATGCTATTGAGAGGACCAGTACAAGGTCTGTGCCTCCACAGTAACAAAATCCCTTGTAACAGCACAGCAGCATAACAGGAAAGCAGCAGTTAATGAAGTGCTAGGATTCCTTACCATTTAAAGACACCTTCCCTGTTCTCCTACTGAAGATAAGTGCCTACATATCATCTGCTTCAGCCCACCATCTGATATTAGTGCATATGTCAATGGAATTGTTTTGCACTAGTATGCCGAGCTGTGAACACATGCATTGACAAATTTTTGCTGCCCATTTTGCATTAACATCCTAGTAAGACACTGGTGTTAACTTTACGCGTTTAACATTACCATGGTGTACAGCTAATACAAAAAGTTCTGCACAAGAAATAAACCCAAAGACAAATCTGCTCTTACATTCTATGTTCACTGGACTCCAGCTGTGAATGGGACTAGTGATGGACTGCCAGCCTTTGATGAATCTTCACTTTCTTCTGATAAATTCCTCCCCACTGTCTGACAATGAGCTAGATGCTACAGCTTCTTAAATCACCTGGTGTTTTGCCAATGGCTTTTAATGACATCAGAAACAGGCCCAACCCAGGAATATTATTTATATTAATATAAAATTAAAGTATTTCTGTTTGAATGCTTAAGAATGCACTGTAAGTAATAAGATGATTTCACTTAATGGTTTATTTTCTGAAAATTGCAGTGGAGATTAAAGCAGCCAAAAAGCGAAATAGAATTTGTCTTATTCTGAGGAAGTGCTAAAGGAAAGCAGGAACATTTGGGCTGCTTATCACTCCATTCCAATGGGCACCACTTAACAATGTATGTTTAACAGATGGTTAAATGAACCTATATAATTCAGTATGAAAAGATTTTAGTGCTGTAAGACCAGAACTCCACAAAACTAAACAAATACTGCTGGATCTCCAGTACAGAATCAAAAGCAGCATAATAAAAGTTGTTTAATTTATAAATATTTGGAAATCTGCAGTGCTGGGAAGTAGCTTTAAAACTTCTGTAATTCTAGTGTTGTGGCAATCACAGCTAAAACCAGCTGCTGCAAGCACTGGTTCTGAAGAGAAAAAAACCCAAAAAACAAGACTAACTGAATAAGCAAATTCTGGGAAAACAGAACCTTGTTGATTCAAACAAACAACACTGAAATCCCTTAAAAGTACCAGCTCAGTTACTCTTGATTCCTCTTAAGTCGTGATGCAAACTGCACATATGTTCCTCGAAAACTATATACTGACACTCAGCAAATTTAGTGGTTGTACGAAGTGCCAAGCTAGCTGAAACTTTTGAAATCAAGATCCTTTACTTAGCTGAGGGAAGAGGCAGAAGTTTTACAGACTTTTTTGCCCTGCCCAGCCACATGCTGGACCGATGGGCAAGGGCTACGTTGCAGGTAGTTACGGTAGTGTTGTTCACAACTGGGTACTGCAAGCTCAGCTGAGATCTTGAACTTCATAGTTTGCCAATAGCCAATGCTTCTCAATCAGCCGTGACCTGGCTGACACTTGAACCAGCAGCAGAAAAGTGTAACTTTTAGGAACCAGCTGACATGAAATACTCTAAAATTATACCTTGTGGCGGGGCAGCATGCAAAGAAAAGTGTTGGACTTTTAACTATTATGGCTGTTTGTAACAAAAATGCTGTCCTGAAGTCCACATTCATTTTTCTTTAGTTTTTCTAAAGGATATATGTTAGCCATTCTGAAAAATATTCTTCCCTGTTTCTAAATTATTTTTTTTTGGTAAACCAGTATTAATCACCATGGTGTCACTCTCAGAAGAAAGCCCACTGTTTTCCTATGCCTGAAATGCCTGAAGCAAGTGGGGAATACATAATGTGCAATGTTTAACAATGGTACATGAGGGTCTGAGGTCTCAAGATCACTCTCCAGTGTTTTGTCTAAGCAGTAACACTTCATGCAAAAGCATGCAGTATAGCCCCTTGCGTGCCCATCTGCTAAATGCTCATTGCCATGCACTGATGACTGAATGGAAATATATTATGAAACTGAAGGGACACCTCAAGGTTATTAGGCCTAAAAATGGACCTACCTTGACATTTTCCCCATATTGAAGGCCTTACCTTAAAGAGGGACATTCACACTGAAGCAAACTTGAAAAGAGAGAACATTTATACAAAAAGAAATTTACTTGGCCTGTAATTTCTTATGTTCCTTTTGGTGCTACTGAATGATACTGCATTTTACAGGGCTTCTTCCCCACAGTGTAAAGGCAAAGTCATAATTCTGCACGTATGACGATACAATCCACTGTCACAAAAAGATAGAGGTGTGCCAAAAACCCCCACCAAAACAGTGTCATGACTTCCCAACACCAGGTTAAAAATTCCTTCTTAAAAAGTAAAAAAAAAATTAAATATATCTTCGCCTGTTAGCAGTCATGTATGAAAACAAATCTGAGATTACAGAACTTATGTGTCAGGCTAATATAGTTGAAAGTTTTCTCCAGAAATGTGGTCCCTCTTTAAGGATTCCAGCCATATTTCACAGTAAGCAGACGACTGCTGCAGCAATTTAAACGCACACCTCTCTAACTGAACACATTTTTGGGAGCTGTTCAGTGAGGCACCCACCCATGAGGCAGGTGCGGCCTCTGCCCGTTTGCCTGTGCAAACAAGCCAGCGGCACACTCTGTAGGTGCTGAATTGTATTTGCTATCCCAGTTTCCAAACACTGTGGGCATCCAGCTTGTCATAAGCCATCGACAAAGTGTTGCCAAAATTTTGCCAGTTTTTCATTCATTTAGGGGAGCGGGGGAGGGCGGGGAAAATTTCCAGTGCTTGCTTACTCCAGCTGTAACCCACAATCATTGGCTAGGTCTAGATTTTCATATTTGGGAATGATTTTATTTCAAACCTTTGCTGCAGCACAAAACTGAAAGAGGACACATTGCTGGCATCCTTAAGTCAAGACCTAACAAGGGAGTTTAGGTTCACAAGGAAACTGCATACAGACAATGTGGCTCAGATCGTGATAACTAAGGGGGGAGGGACTTTAATAATGGTTTATTATTATCTTAAGAGTTGCCAGAGCTGAGAGAGGTGCAAATTACCGTAGGAAATTTGAGACTGAGGATCAAGATGAAATCTGCTAACACTGAGGTCTGGTATACCATAGAACACTCTTCCAAGGGAAGTGCTATGCATTCAGTCAATTTAAAAGCCAGGCTGATCTTGAGTACTGGGTTTTTAACACTTCTCAGGCATATTTCTTCACTGTCACAGAACTCTGCATTAAGCATCCCCTGAGATCACCACAAAGTGGAAACTGAGGCATGAAAAGATTAGGTGATGAACCCTGGACCACACCACAAGTTTCCAGAAAATCTAGTAGAGGAATTTATGTACCTTGCAATTCTCCGGTTTCTGATTTAACTGCTAGACCAACTCTCTACCCCTGAGAAGTCAGAACTGAAGAAGGAACATACAAATATTCAGAAAACATTCTCAGTGATGTAACAGTAGGAATGGAAGAGACTACAAAACGAAGGGAGTCACAGTAGATTAAATAAATGGGCCAGCAGCAGCTGCTGCTGCTCCATACCGCAAGTTACAATTCTGCAATAGACTGTCTTGTTCATTTTGTTCCTAATGCTCTTGAAGAAAGCGAGCTTTTAAAATGGAAGACCAAGAAATTATGAATGCATAGAGGAAATTAAAATAATGTATTGTTCTGTGAAAGCTGCACGTTCACAGTACATCATCGTAATGTGATTATTTTGTTAACTTCATCTCCATAAAGCCACACTATGAATGGATTGCCACAGGCACTGATAAAGCCATTAGGGATGAAACTTTGGCTTAATTGCTAAAAAGAAATACATATGGCAAACATCTGTTTTACCAGGCTTTGTATTACCCTCTGGCTCAGAGTTCTTCAGTTTTTTCATGTTGAGGACATTTTAGTCAAAGTCTCAAATTTCCCCAACCTTGACATTTACAACAGGCTGGATGAAAATGACAAGTCTGTTTGCATGCACGTTTCAAGGGTTGACAGTAAAAACCCACCCTGAAAGGACAGGACTGTGCTGTGGTGGGACTGCCCTTGGTGCACAGCACCTAACAGCTTCCTTCAGCTCACAGCTCCTCACAGTGTGTTGTGACCAACAGGATAAGAAACAGGAGAGTGATTTTATTGTGCTGGTCTAAGTCTACAATAACTAAGAAGAAATCCCTTAGAGGGATGGAACATTTCTCCTTTGAGGAAAAGCTGAGAAAGTTGGGGTTGTTCTGCCTGAAGAAGAAAAGGAGACCTTACCGTGGTCTTTCAATACTTTAAGAGGGCTTGTAAGACGGGGACAAACTGTTTAGTAGGACCTGTTGTGATAGGGCAAGGGGTAAAGGTTTTAAACTAAAAGAGGGCAGACTCAGACTAGATATAAGGAAGAAATTTTTCTTGATGAGGGTAGGGTAGTGAAACACTGACACAGGTTGCTCAGAGAGTGGAAGATGCCCCGTGCCTGGAAACATTCAAGATCAGGCTGGACAGGGCTCTAAGCAACCTTATCTAGCTGAAGGTGTCCCTGCTCATTGCAGCAGGGTTGGACTAAATGACCTTAAAAGGTCCCTTCCAACCCAAACTATGCTATGATTCTATGATTCAATTAAATTGATGCTCACATGAGGCTACCACCGACTTTAGTCAAATAAGCAACAAATTTTGGACAGTGATGTTCTTCCATGCCTGGCAAGTATGACTGGGTTATCATGTATCTTTATGCCACTTGTGCACACCTCTCTGAGCTTCACTGACTGATGTGAGTGGCGTGTTCAGTCTGGAAAGCCTGCAGCTGGCCAGCTGTGCTTTCAGAAATGGCACACAATTTCTTGCAGGGAATCTAATAAGATATGGAGAAGACTGAGGAAAAAGCAAAATACAACAAAACATACCTTTGCTTCACTGTTTCAAATATAAGTTTTGCCAGTAAATAAGCTTCACCGTTTCAAATATAAGCTTTGCCAGTAAATAACAACTTGGCACAATATAAATTTCATCAATACACATTAAAGGTGAAGCAGCAACCTGTTTCAATTGCTGTTTTTAATGCATATTTTATTATTTGGTATAGGACAGACAGAATCATCCCATCATGTCACTAAACAAGATCTACCATACCTACAATCATATCAATGACTTTGGTAATAAATTAATTTACTGCACCCTTGTTTTCACTTGTAACGTGGCAAATGCATTTTGAAAACTGAAACAAGCAATTCAGCTAAGCCAGGAGCATAAACATGGAAACAAAAAAAGACAGAGAGCAGAGAATCATGGAATACTATCAAGGCCTTTGTGGTCCTTGGGCAATAAATTATGTTGCAAACCACAGCCTGATCTTATGGTTACCGATTAGGGAAATTTCATTCTCCAAACAGAATCAAATTCCAGGAAGGACACATGAGACAAAATATCTCAACGTAGGAACAAAATGCCTCAAAGGGATTTGTGTCTCACAACAGTGGCTGTGGAGAAAAGATATCTGTCTGCACTAAAACTGTACTTATTTCTTGCATATTCAATTACATATTCAGTCTGCATTAAAAGCAGCAGGCAAGAAAAATATTCAGAAAACTTCAAGACAGACTGTGAAATTAAGAATTGGGTTTGAAGAACAGCAGAAATGATCTTCAAGAGACAGTGTCAAGGTCACTGGAGCTCAGGTGTAACAAATATCCTCTTCATAGCTGTCCAAAAGTTTGCTTGATTTCCAATGGACGCACCCCAGAACGACTACTTTTTCTATAGTAGCCTAACATTTATAATAGCTCTACATAGAACAAGCCCTCAGTATACAAGCCCTCAGTATGGTAAACCATAATATATATGTGTAAATAATTTTGCCACTGAGAAGCCTCGTAATTCTGGATTTATGAAAGGAAGGGCTGGTAGAAAATATGCATCATAGGAGCTGTCCCCAGTGCATTTTCACCCTTTGTATTCTCTATTCCAAGACATTAAGCTGGAGGAGCAGCCAAAGATCCTTCACAGCAGGTTTCAGGGCCATCAAATCTGCTTCCATTGTCTGTACTTAGCACAACCTGGTGTGGCACTCCTGTCACTGCTTAGCAATCTAAACCTCAGCCATTTGTACGAGTGCTCTGCCCAGGGCACTCTTGCAAGCCTTCAGAAAGTATAGTCTCTTTTTCAAGGACCTTTTAGACTTCAGTAATTTTCATTCCAAGGCTGAAAACAGTTAGGAAAGAAAAGCTTCTAAAACATCACTAGATAATCAAATTATGTACAAACTAGAAGGACACTGATGGTATAGTTCTGGTATAATAAGGAATATATTTGCATCCATCCACAGTGTGAATGACATTTTAAAAAAACACAGACCTCAAAAGTCTGGCTAATAAACAGCCATGCCGTGTTTCTTCCAAGTCCAGCTGAAAAATTCAGTCTTAAGGCTGGCAGAGCTAAAAAGACATACTTGAACAACTGAGAAGCACAAGCCTTACAGCACCATGTAATATAGCTCCTCAGAAAATCTATTATGGCAGAGAAATAATAAAAGGTGACAGAAGAGGAAGATGGCTGTGCTAAGCAAGGAACTTGCACGTTTTTGGGAGCAGTGGAGTAGTGAGGAGGAACTGAAGCAAGGTGTTTCCACACTAGCACCTCTGTGACCTCCCTTGGCAGATTATTCCATTGTCTGATGGGACCTCAGTGTTTGACGATTTTCTCTAATGACTTTACCTGTTTAGCATCAGCATTTCACATTGCCCAGAGCTCATTCGAATAGATCCTATGGATTTTTTTTTTTTTAAAGTCTGTATCATATAGTAATTATAAAATTTCCCCCCTTAGTCACCTTAACAGTTGGTCAGAAAATAGATGAATATTTGTGTAAATATATGCATTCTTGCATGAGCAAAATTTTGTATGTGCATGCAAAACCCAATTTGAATGCACAAATGACTATATATGCAATTTATGCTTTTTTTCCTACTTACATGTACACTCACATAACATGCAAGAATGTCTATTTTCTGACTAATAATCTGGCCTCTCTTCTCATAGATATTTTCACAGAGCTAGGCTCCCCAAACATAAGATTAAAAATATATATTTTTAATCCCCTTTTAATATTACAAGTCACTTTTAAATAATCAAAAGTCCTTTATCAATACTGAAAGGTGTTAAAAACCAGAAAACATCCCAAATGCAGGCATTAGTTATGTTTTTTCCGTAGTTATTCCATAGCTATGGAACAGTTAAGCTTGTTAATCTGAATCAATGAATCTCAATGCTACACCCACAACTGAATTTAGAGAGAAACTCCCTATCCAGATTTTAAAGCAGACTTTATTTCACTAGTGTTCACCTTCTTCCCTCTTTCCTGTATTTTTCAAAGTGAGTGCAATCTCTAGCTTGGCAAGTATCCAAAACCATCTTTTCAGTATTTGAATTTTTTTGCCCTAGATTCCTTTACCATTTCTGAAGGTGCATAATTAATAATTAAATTTTATTCAGGTGATCTTCCTCTCCAGCCTACAGATATATCACACTTTACTTTCCAACTAATAAATTGTTCAGTTTTAACAGAACAAGTAAAAATTTCAGTATGATCCTGCCCAAAAATTACAAAACAACAAAATCCAAACAACTGCAAAAGTTATACAGCTGGTAGATCATAAACATAGTGTAAATATGTAAGGTATATCCTTTCTAAGTGTAGCAAAGTTATCAGTAAAAGTTGATAGGACCAGGTTACTGGGGAATACAGTTTAGCAGACTGCGAACATGAAAGTAATAGGGATGCCTGTAACAGACTACATATTACCTGAATTCACCACCAGAAAAAACAAGAGTTCAGAAAAAACCCAAGCATACAGAGCTACTAAACTGCAGGAATCAAATTTGGTAGAATAAAGAAAGTTGGCATATCTAATATGGAAAGAAGTAGTATGAAAATCTGATGTTACAGAAGCAGCCTGAAGAAAAATGAGAAAAGGTGTAAACAGAGATAAAATCATCCTAACATTTTTTAAAGAGCAAGCAGCTGTCTTGAAAATTATAAAAAGGACTACGTCAAAATAATCTGAAACCACTACTAAAGCTGAAAAAGCCAACTAAAATACCATTAAAGAAAGCAGAAAAGGACAAAAGGAACAAAACAACAGAAATTAATAAAATAGGAATGACTTTACAATGTAACAGAAGTGAAATAATTACCAGAATGAGAAAGAAGCTGCACTGAGAAAGTATTTATATCAGCAGTGAATAAAAACATCTCACATACTAAATGCCTCCTGACTTTTAAGAAGTACCACCGCAGCAGGAATACTTCGAAAAATAATAAAGGCCTTGTAAAAATACGTATTGTCAAAGGGACTGTGCATCTTGACCACGAAAGGAGAACAGCCAATAAACAGACTAGACCTGAGGAATCTGGGTCTTACTAGATGCAGGCATTAAGTAAAAATTACTTTGGAATTGTGCATCCTGATTTGGTAACTGTCTTACTGATGAATACTAAGCAAAGCAACAAAAATTACTGTGAGATGAAAGGCCAAATTTGTTGAAAACAGGCAAAGAGCTACACACACGCGACTCAGCTGAACACCAACTGGGGCTGGCTGTGACCACTGGAGCGCTGTGGAACCTAACTGGAAAGCAGTTAGTTGCAGTATTAAATAGGCTTCAGACAGATACTAAATGTGGTTAACTTGGGGTTTACACTTCCTGCAGCAGTGCAGAGACTTGTAGATCAGCTCAGGCACTCGGTGCAGCCTGGTCACACCTCCAGAGCAGAGCGGGGCAACAGGGCAAGGGAGCCAGCATGACCCGCTGGCTGGACCCTTTCCAGGGCAGGGGCTGGCTCAGGCATCCCTCTGCCTGCAGCTACCACATTACGTTTCCATTCTCAAAGAAACACATTAAAAACTTCCTCATATGATAACACTGTATGTTACTATTACTCCTAGAAAGACACTCATAAAGGCTAAATTTCACTTACAGCTGTCAATCTCTTTGGGCTCTTTCTGCATAGCTACAGAGGGTGAGACTTGTCCAAGAGTAGGACTCTGAGAAGCTACATCAGGCTCCAGTTCTGGACAGGCAGCCTCACTGCCACCACCTACGCAGGCAACTTGGGGACATGCATCTCACTGGACTAAAAGTAAATGCATTAAATGCAACAGACATCAATTGTGCAATAACAGAGGGGACTTTTTCACCTCTAAATTTAAGTTAGAATTCAGTGTTGAGCCCAAAGTTGTTTGGTTTTTTTGGTTTGGGTTTGGTTTGTTTTTAAATACCTTTGTAAACTACCTAAATAAAGAAACAAATAAGTATCTTCATCATATTTACCGTCAAATCAAACATTGTGATTAGAAATGTGCAGAGTCAAAAGACAAAAATCAAAGGATTTATCATAAAATTATTCTCTTATACTGTTCAAGCACAAAATTAACTGCACACATTCTCAGCTGAAAAGCTGACATTTGGTGAACTAAGTATTTTCATCCAGAGGAAGACAAGAATAAGTAAAGTATTTTTGTTTGGCTTTTGTAGTTTCTGCATGTAGAGCTGCTCTTTACATGTTATTGCTACTTTAAAATAGAAATACTTGATTATTACCCAGGAAAATATAAGCACACCAATTTATTTAACCACAATGCCCCAGGAAGCTATTTTTTCAAACATCTTCAGTTAAAATATTAACCAGAAATTCTTTCCTCTGTCTTTCACTGCAAAATCTAGTGGCCATTGGCAATGCAGGACTGTAGCAGAGTTCACACAGAAAATACAGTATATACTCAACTGAAATAAGCTCTTCCGATCAAGGTATCTTTAGGAACACAGGAAAATAATTAAAACAGGGCCTTGAATCCTCTCATGGTTTATGTGACTGAACACAGACATCTTCCTGTGCATTAAATCTATTCCTGACACTTACCTTCACAGAAAAAATGACGAGGCAATCTTTTCAGTGCACTTTTTATGTTACTGTTTCAATCCCCAAATGTTGCATCAGATAATCTCACACCTCAGAAAAGCCAACAACTAGATCTATCAAACCAAGTTTTCTCTGAATGTTACGCAAACTGCTACTTACAATCCGAGGTTTGAAGGGTGGCTTGATTTTCCTTTGTTCTAGAAGAACCCAGTCAATTTCCTTGAAAAACGGATGCTGCTTAATCGCGTCTTCCCCATTTTGTGATGCCACACAGCCAAGTCGCTTATTGGGGTTTTTTGTCATGAACTACAGGGTGGGAGGAGGGAGAGGAGGAAAAAGTTAAAACATGGATGGCAGTGGCTGGAAACCATTTGCAATTTTACAATTCCTAAAACCTAGATTTTAGAGACAGCCTCCTTTCAGAAAGTTATTTTTTCTGTACGAACAACAAGGATGACCCTCTAAATTTCAGAGGTTCCAGGCAAACTAGGAGATTCAGAGACTCTGAAGTGTACGTTTCCTGCAGGAAGCTCTTTCAACTGATTGCTGAGACCTCCTAATTTCATCTGGCTGGGAGTGCTACAGGAACAGATTCTCTTTCAGCACTTCTAGTTCCAGCTTTGGCCAAAAATACTCAAGGAAAGAAAGAAAATATTCAACCCTCCACAGACATTTCCAAACAGATAGTCAGGATAGCTCTTATTTGCTCTATCTTAACTATTATTTTGGGGGATAGGGCTTACATATTATGCTTACTGTTGTTTATTTCCTTCGGATATGTAGGTTTCAGAATCATACAGTTCATTCAAGCAGACACACGAAAAGCCATAACCTTCCTACTAATTTCTAGGATTTTATTCTAATACAAGCCAGAAGAGCACCTGGAGCTATGTCAATTGCCCATGTCCTGTTTCAGGAAATACATGGAGTGATCAGTACCAGCAGAAAGCTTCCCTCATGACATAACTTGTACCTTGCCTTTCATTTTTAGCACACTGTTAGTGGCAGCAACTGGAAGCACCTGGAACTAACTGGTCTTCTCTGGTGTGGCAATTTCTAGACTTCTCACTTTCAAACTCTTACTATTCCTTTCAGCAAAAAGCTGCACAACCAGTGTAAGACATTGATATCAAACGATGGTAGCTGATAATATTTATCCTAATTTTGCTCTGTTATTTCTTCCTTTTATTAGCAATTGCTCTACTTATTCCCCAATGCATGTCGACATAGAGACCTTGTAATTCAAGTACCAACAAATGCAGTTCTTGTACACATCACACACTCATATTATAGAATTACGCCAAACTTAGCCGTACATTTATATGGAGCCATTATTATAACATTTAATTTTTTTAAAAAAGTGTACACGTGAAACAAAATGTGATAATTGTCCAGTGCCTATTTAACCTAGGTACCACATTATACTATATATCTGTAGAAAAAAGACACCCTTACCAAAAAAAATAAATTACTACAATGCATACCCTTGCCTTAGTACTCCAGTTATTAGATAAGTAGATACTGAAGCCCTTAAGATGGTTTTAGATAGCTAGACCAACCATCCCCAGGAGAATACCATTGCTATGATTTTAATGATATAACATAGATCAGCAAGGGAATTCTCTCTGTTTTCTGACATACATGCACCACTCCAAAGACAATTCTCTTTGGTCTTGTGTTCAGCTGCTCCACAAGTTCTTTTGCAAGTGGACAAGTCGTATCTAAACTACAGGCCATATTTTCTATGGGCAGAAGCAAAGGTTTTGAAAGGATTACTGTACTTTGGTGAGGTCTCTTGGAAAACCACAAAACACATTCCTACATTCCTCTGCTTTATTTCACCTCCAGGACTGGAGCGAGCAGGCCAGGAACCAGCAGCCACACATTTTGTAGAAACAGAACACTGAAACTACAGGATACGCTTTTTGTACCATATAATCCAGGTATCAAAGAAGTAAAATCTGATCCTAGTATCTGCAATGTTTTATCTTTGTTTTAAGCCAGAGGCAGGGAAAACATCCGAACATGTAATTTTTAAGAAGCCCAGGACATGAATATATGACTAGATAGTACAGTTTAGTACTGTACTTCACAGACTTCATGGAACTTGGAAATGGATGATCAGGGAGAACAAATTTTAAGAATGAATACTTCAACAAACAGAATTATCATAGGCAGATACAATGAAATAATCTCAAACTTCTTAAGTGGACTTTTAGTTCTATAAATTTCATCCTCTGGAATAAATATTGACTTTTTTCAGCTTCTATTTCTGAAGCACAAGCTGAAATTTATTCCCTGTTTATCAACAGCATCAACAATGATGCAACTGTGAGGGCAGAGACAGCTGTTAACTGTACAGTGTTGAAGAGATGGTTGCCAACGGAGCTGACAGCCACAGCCATTAAATGTTGCCTTTTTGTTTTCCCATATTAAGGCAGGAACCTTCTTTTATGAAAAGAGAAGCTTTTTGAGATCAGAGTTCCTACTGACTTAAATGACAACAGGAGACAAAAGGTTGCTGACATAGCCATGCAACTTGGGGCCCAAATCAAGAATCATCAGGCTCCCAAAATTTTGCTTCTTGAAATAAATGGCACAACTTAAAAGCAGTGTTTTGCTTCTGTACCTAGAGATCAGTCACCTGGGTACACAGTGAACACACACTGTAGACACAACCTCTCTCCATTGCTTGCAGAGAAGCACAGAGCTAATTTCAATGAAGAATTGTTTTCCTTACCAGACAGGAAAGAATTTTAAATAGCAATTCCTGTCAACTCACAGAAAGAGGACTAATAAGATCTGTGGGATTTCATGGGATAAGCAATGTGCTACCTTGTAGTGCTGAGCTGTAAAATTATCCGCCTTAGTGTTTTGTTGGAAATAACAGGAAAACTGTTTCTTCAGAAAATACAAAAACATTGTTGCTTAATACAAGAGAATGTCTTCTTATTAAACTTTCCTTATATGCTGTTTGGAGGAGTGTAAAAATACACAGTTTCTAAAGAATAAAACCCATGTCTCAAAGCACAATGTGAGGAAACGAAGTGTTCCAAAGTTAATCCCTTGCTACCAGTCAGCAGTAAAATACATAGACGCCTCTTTCTTTCCTCTGTTTTTCCTGTTCTTCACTTAACAGAATGTGGACAAGAATCAGATGAAGAACACAAGTTTCAAATATGTTTTACACCATAGCTGCATAGGCAGCAGGTTGCTAAGTATAAGGAATTGTTTTCTTTTTATGATGTAAACTGGCACAGCTCCATTAAATTATATCAATCTGTGCCAACTAAAATCTTGCCCAATAAGGAATGCTCTACTATTATCGTGCAATCCTATTTAATGGATGCAATTCTTTTTTTAAGATTTATAATGGCATTAAGGATTAACTTTAGACAGAAAGATGTAAAAGAAGTGCTACAACTACAGCAAAATACAAACCACCATGCCTAGTATCAAAATGTAGACCCAGGAAAACAGCCTCATGAAAATTTACAGCAAAGTCAGCTCTAGAAGTAATTAGAGGATTTAACACCCATGCACTTACAGTCACAAAAGTACACAGCTCACATCTGCAGCCCAGTTCTGTGTCTGCATTTGTGTGGTTAATGAATGACATGTATAACACAAACAGATATCTCACTTCTTGCACGACCAATGAGATAACATAGTTAGGCTCTGACTGTCAAATCTGTTTCTCCCTTTTCTCTGTCAAATAAATACCTTCTCCTAATAGTTACAATGGCTCTTACACTACACACTTGGCCAAGAGTTAAACTCTTCCCCTCCAACAAATGTTTCTGTGATTGAGAATAACAGAAAGATCGGTTAATATAGATTCACTGAAGAAGCCTGTGGATGACAAAGGAACACAGATCTTACAGACTGTGAAAACAAAACATTACCGAAAATCTCTTGGACTTCAGTGAAATTCAGATGCAGACATGAACATTGACAACAACCCTTTCTCTACGACATGCCCAAAAAAATACCCTGAATCCTAGGTATCAGCCTGAATTCTACAGCTCAAGTCCATACATTTTAATTGCTGAACTGAAAATAGTTGAAAGGTCTGGAAACAAAAATTGATGCATAAAAGTATGATGTCAGCTAATAAAAGGTCATCATCAGAGACCTATCTGGGGGGAGACAGGAGAATATGTGCAAAGGTCAGCATTAAATCCTCCATGTTCTCACTACAGTGAATGGAACAAAAGAGATACTCCCGCAAACATTTCTGAGAGGTTTAACTTCGACTTCTGCTTTTAATCATCTGCTAGAGCACCTCCCTCTCTCAGCTAGAATGAGCCTGAAGATATTTTCATTAAGAGATCAAGATGAACATTTCTTCCGAAAGTGTTACCTGTCCACTGGTGTTAAAAGCAGAATTTTTCAAGTTTTATATAAAGTTTCAAAATGTAACCCTGTATGAAGATCTCTGCAGGACTTTACCAGCTGCCCTCTTAATTGAAAGTCTCCCTTACTTTACTGCAGATGCTGAAAGAAAAATAGATGTGGAAAGGCAGAAATTTTCCACTTTCAAAGAAGATGGAAAAGTGGAATAAAAACCTATGGGATTGTCATACTGCTTCTGTTTTGTTTTACTTTTTATGTTCGGATGATACTAGTATAGAAGAAAGGATTTATGTCAGTGTCATATTAATGAAGTAAACCTGATTTTGGAAAGGCAGTCTGAAAACTGAAGTTACCCAGTAACACATTTTGACTGATCCAAAAAATTGTGGCATTTAGTGACTCACATTTCTGTCAAGTCACTGAAAACCACCAATCAGGGCAGAAACAATTACACCAGAGTAAGACTGCTTTTCAAAGTGTTATGTGAACTATAAAATAGAATATGCAACTGCAAATAAAGGGCTTTCAACCTATCTTGATGATAGGGAAAGAAAGGCAGAGAAACAAGAAATTTTTTAAGTGGGTTAAATAAAAACATTGTTTCTTTAATTATGTAGTGCTTCCCTCACTAGTGAACATGCAGCATATAAAGTGCCAAAGTGATAGCACAGTTCTAGTTGGTTGGGTTTTCCCTGAAACATGAATCTGCAGTACACAGATTTATACAGTGTACAACCGCGTGGAATACAAACATTCTGTTCCTTTCCCACAAGTGGTGTAATTTATCCCAGGCCCCATTATCCTAACAGTGGCACTCTGAACTGTGCTTGAACTCCCAGCGGTGACTGCTCTCAACAACTTTCAGCAAATTCAATTTAATCAAGTAACGCCCCCCCCCCCCCAAAAAAAAAAAAAAAAAAAAAAACAAAACAAAAACATGAAGAGGACGAGGAAATCGAGTAATGGAAGACTCACTGCTTTTAAAATGCTGACGGCTTCTTTACTGAGCCAGACTGGATACAAGACATCATCGTGGAGGATGGATTCAAAGAGATCATCTTCATTGTCAGCTTCAAAGGGGGGTTGCCCAGCCATCATTTCGTACATGAGAACACCCAGAGCCCACCAGTCTACTGATGGGCCGTATTCTAACTCCTGGAGGATCTGGTACAGAAAAAGAGATTGGATTGAATAGACAAGTTAGATAAAACTCTCGGCTGCACACTTGCTGTTTCAACATAATACACCCCTTCTTTCCAACAGCGCCTAAGCAGGACTAAATCCCACACTGATTTCAGCAACAGCAGGCAGGCATGGTTTCTTACGCAGGCAATTTGCACTAAACACAGCTAAGTGTCAATGCATAGTTGTTCTCAGAAGTACTGACTGAATTTATCAGTCCCCTGAGTAAAAGAGTATGCCCATGAGCAAGAGAGCTGTATATCCTTCCAAACTGTTTAAAGCAGGTCACGCTATAGGGGGGAAAAAAGATCACATATACAAAACAGATTGGTGGAAAATGTGAAACATTTCCTTGTCTCTATCTTGAACAAACAAACTGAACCAGCTTGTAATGCTGCATGGCGCTCATCAGAGAGATTTATTCTAGTCCTTTAGGTAGGGCTGAAGGAAGCCAAAAGCATTTTTGTTCAAGTTCTTTTTACAGCATTAAAACGCTGTATAATGCATGGCTGTAGCACTCACTTTAATTTCCCTCGCTTTCAGAAAAACTGGCTACCACTCCACAACTTTTCATGTGGCACCAATTCAACATTGTAGCAAGTAAATTTAAGTGGGGAGTGGAAGGTTAGCATGATGGAGTTTTATTGTACTACCTGGTGTTACAGAACTAGTGTCATACAAGTTTAATTCCTGGCTACTCTTCACTGAGAAGCTTGTAGTTTGGCTGCAAAGTTTCAGTATGACAGGGGACTGGGAAAAGTAGAGTGGGCAACTGTCTAAGCTGTCTGCCTTAAAATGAGTTAGAATGGCAACAACTCCACCACCCCCTTAAACAACACTAGCGCTACAGTCAGAAGACATGTGAGCTCAGTGCTGTATTTGGGAATCATGACCAACATAAAACCAAATTCAGTCTTAACATAAAACCAAAAATGAGTTAACATTGAATACAGAGGTCTGGATCCCAGCCAGATTCTTAGTTGAATGGATATTACATTTTATAGACTTTAATTACAGAAATTTATACTCTTCAAAAATGCACTTTTCAAGTGTTCTAGGCACTCTTGCAACTCAAGTATTGCTAAAGAACAGAAAATTGAAACATACCACCATGATGCAAGAGAAATAGAAACAGGAGATAAACTTCTGCAATTAAGATGACAAAACGGAAGCCTGAGTTACTGACTTCAGTGAGAACAGGATTCCATGTAAGAGTTCCTCGGATCTTATTATTGCTTTTTTTCCACTAAAAATTTCCAAAGCATTTGTCAAAGGACTCAATTAATACCCTGAATCAGAACAGAATTCATATGAAACCAAAACCATCACACTGGTATTTATTTTCTTTTAAACACCGTAATACTTTTCAAACTCTGTAAGACACACATTTATATCATGATGGTTTGAATATGATTCACACCTTATCACTTGCGCTACCAAAGCTTGACAGCCATGAACACTAACAATAAAGTTTTCTAATTTATCATCTCTAACAAATAATAAACATTTTTCCCTGCTGCAAATTTATGGTTGATGAAAGACAAAGCAATGACACTTTTACATTAAATCAGCACACTGAATCTTCAGCCAGAAGATGCACAGGTTACTAACTAAACTGAGCAAAGTCTGCCTAGAAGACTAACTGTACAATACCAACTCATTTTAGGCACTCGGAAATCCATCTCATAATATTACAACTTAGGCTATGTAAAACCTGCGTGATTCTCAGCCATTTCTTTTACTCAATGAATGGCTTGAAATTACTTTGGGTGTTGCCAATGGATATGCAGCATACATATGGAAATTTTCTACCTTTCTATGCAAGTCTATATTTGCTGTTCATCCATATGATGAGAAATACCACAAACACAGTATCTTTCACTCACAGATACTTTAAAGAATGGAAAAAAATTATATTCCCACAGGGACACTAGGCAAAATGACACCAAACATGGTCTCTTCCATATGAATGTGCCCTTCTAAGTCTCATGAAAAATTAAAAAAAAAAAAATTATAACTACTAAAGACCAGTGCTGGCAGTACTCAGTTGCGTCTAACACCTTAAAGGCTAGTAAGTGCTTTCACAATAATGCCAAGTCAGAGATGAGTGTATGGAGAAGAATACTGTTAATTCAGGAAACAAATAATAGAAAAAACATGCTTTGTCACTTCTATCAATGTGAAATACTGCTTGTGAGCAGTAATCAATTTCTGCAAGATTACCTAGGCAAAACTACACCACAGCCTAGTTTGCATCTTCTACTGTTTTCATCTACATGCACAAAGTATCTAAAATTACACATGTAACAGTCTGGTGAACGATAATATCCGTATTCTTAGTACAGTGCAAAAAAATACCTCCGGAGCTATATAGTCAGGTGTGCCACAAAAGGTTGTGGTGGTCACTCCATTCAGAATCCCTTCTTTGCACATCCCAAAGTCAGCCAGTTTACAGTGGCCTTCTGCATCCAGAAGAATATTGTCCAGTTTCAGGTCCCTGAAATAAAAAGGCCCAAAATTAAATCAACTCTCAAATTTTGATCACGTACTCTTGAATTTAATCATAAAAACACAGAATATGACAAATAGATGGTTTCACAAACACCACGGAGAAACCATTCTTAACGTGTGCATGAAAAGTTGGAAGCAGTCACTAAACAGGTCACCTAGTTAAAGGCAACAAGGAAGCAGGCAATGACAAGCATTTTGCAAGACGAGATCTTTACTCCCTGTTTAGCTGCATGAAAACACGGTTGTATTCAAGACAGCATGGAAAATGTTTGGAAAAGAGCTCAGTCTTGTTTGCTACGAATCTAACTTTCTATGTGAAATAGGTCAACAACGTCTTATGAAACCCTTCTCAATTTCTGCATTAGCACAAAGTAAGAAGTACCAATTAATCTATACTCTGTCATATGGGTTGAATTAATAGGCATTTTCAGACTTGGATTATTTTGAATTGGATTCTTAATGCATACCAGCAATTCAAAGTTCAGATTGCAGTGAGAGGGATGAAAACCAACAGTTCTCATCTTTGGGAGCATTCTTTTCTGCAGTTTAAACCTGCTCAAAAATAATCTCACAGGAATATTTTGCATTCATTGTTAAACAACACATCTTAGCAGCTGTCTCTGTCTCTCCATTGTACAAATGTCTTTGTGTCAAAACCACACAATTCTTTGGTTATTAAACTGGGTGAGGTTAAAAACAGGTTGAGAAAGGGATATCCACCTTTCCTGTCTTGCCCTCTGTACATTTTCTAAATATACCATTGATGGTCATTGCATGTTCCAACACAATAGATGCTAGGTACTGTTTAAGTTACCTGCCACTTGCTTTAGACTAAACTACAAAAGCCTCTAGAAAGTCAGTGCATAAAAGAACCCTCACTTGCATGAAGACACCCCAATTAAAAACATCTTATCATGTATAATTAATAAACCAAGCATAAAACAAAGGAAACACCCCCACCCCCCCCACTTTTATTGCATGGATCATTTTATGTTTATACTCCTGTCTAGGCTTTAGGTACCTCTGTCATGTATTAAAAATACACAGTAATAAATGAAGGCATTGTATGTATGAATGCATACAAAGGTGAGAATCAAAAGCAGAACACATGTCTTTGGGTGAATTTGTAGTAACTTTCTGATCAGAACTTTTTTGCTAGAATAATTAGAAAAAAATCCAATAGGTAGAACTGAAAAAAAAGTGTGTAGGCAAGTTCTAAATGAGATAGAGGAACAAAATCCCATGCTGGCCTCTGTAAAACAAATTGCACCCCAAAAGCTTACAAAAAGATACAGGTTTTTTTGCAAAAGTCCTTTATGCCACCAAATTCCACCTGAGTGAGGAATGAGAAGCCTTCACCTTAGTCTGAAGATTTCTTTTGGAGAAACGTCTCCCTATCAGACACCAGACTTCGGAACTGCAGGTGCTGCAACATGGTGGAAGCTTTCACACACATTAAATGATTAAACAACCCTTCCAAGGCTGCATTATGTTAAGGGGTTTTGTGGACATGTCCAAGGCTACAGTAAGCTGGGATTTTCCCAGAAATGCTCTTTTCTCCCTATCAGCCAAATTTCAGTAGCTAGATTTTATTATTTTTTTCTTTTGACACTTTTTCAAAATTTTCAAATATGCTGGCCCACATTTAACATATATTTCTTAGGCACGCACACAGGACAACATAAAAATCAGGTATCTCTGGCACACAGTGGACTTAGTACTCAAGGTCTGCATAATCATTGGACATTTGTGCAGTAAATCAGACACTTCTTACAAAGAGGTTTGTGCATGTACAAGAAGTCTGACATGGCAAAACAAAGTCAGATTTACCTGACTAACAGTAAATCCACTGTCTCCGACACTAACTAGCTTTACCAGGTATGCTTTATGTAGCTGAAGCATACACTGGCTGTAGAAATGCTTGTTGCAAGCAATATGACCTACACCAGACTTGGCTATCTCCAGATCAGTTATGCTGCTCTTGTAGGTCCTCAGCTGGTCACCCATGTAAGGTCCCTTGAAGCAGACTACATGTTTTATCATTTCTTAAGGTCATCCTTTTAATGAGTTCCTAAATAACCCAAGATCCAGCTGGCTACAAAATAATCCCCTACATCTAACATTTAACCCCTCAAATAACCACCTTTTCCCATCTCTGGAAAGTGATTTGCAAGAATTGTCCAACACCAATGCAAGGGCAGATATCAGCAGCTTTATTCCCCCAAGAAAGTCAAATAAACAAAATAAAGATTCCTGCTCCAAACATCATGTGCACTCCCAAAACCGCTGTTCCCATGAATTACAAGTGTTACAATCAAAAGACCTCCATTAAGACAAGACTGTAATATAAAGTACAACGTGATCAAGGAGAACAATAGGACAAAGCTCTTGCAGATGGAAGAAGGAAATAAGCTTGTAGCTGTTGCTTTTAACCTTCCAAATGCACTGTTATCTTGAATGTGCCTAAGCTAAAGAAGAATACAAGCTGTATTTCAAAAAGTCAAGATGTTCAGATAAAGAAATCAAAGTATAATTATATTTGATGTAATCTTGGAACCACTTTCAGCCACCATCTCAACAGACTGTTAAGAAGATCATAATACAAATCATTATGACAGGAACTGATGAAATTGAAGAGGCTGCTCAGAATTATGGAGTGGTTTGGGCTGGAAGGGACCTTAAAGATCATCCAGTTCCAACACCCCTGCTGTGGGCAGAGACACATTCCACTAGACCAGGTTGTTCCAAGCCCCATCCAACCTGGCCTTGAACACTTCCAGGGATGGGGCATCCACAGATTCTCTGCACAACCTGTTCCTGTGCCTCACCACCCTCACAGTAAAGAATTTCCTCCTTATTATATCAAATCTAAATCTACCCTCTTCCAGTTTAAAGCCATCACCCCTTGTCCTGTCACCACATGCCCTTGCACAAAGTCCCTCCCCACTTTCCTGCAGGCCCCTTTAGGCACTGGAAGGCTACAGTAAGGTGTCCCCGGAGCCTTCTCTTCTCCAGGCTGAGCAACCCCAATTATCTCAGCCTGTCTTCAGAGGAGAGGTGCTCCAGCCCTCTGACCATCTTCATGGTCCTCTTCTGGACTCACTCCAACAGTCCCATGTCCTTATGTTGGAGGCCCCAGAGCTGAATGCAGTACTGCAGGTGGAGTCTCATGAGAGCAGACTAGAGAGGGGGAGTCACCTCTCTTGTCCTGCTGGCCACACTTCTTTTGATGCAGCCCAGACATGGTTGGCTTTCTGGGCTGCAGGAGCACATTGCCAGGCCACATTGAGCTTTTTGTACACCAGCACCCCCAAGTCCTTCTCCTCAGGGCTGCTCTCAATCCATTCTCCACCCAGCATGTATTGCTTGGGATTGCCCTCACACACATGCAGGACCTTGCACTTGACCTTGTTGAACTTCTTGAGAAGTTTAATACCAGTAGATTTTTATTATCACAAAGTGCATCATAGTTTCAAAAAGAAATTTGGAAGAGGCTAAAACAACAGCAGCATGGCTTCCATTAACATACAGATGGGAGGTTAAGAGGTAAGCTGGGAGTCTGCCAAAGTTCCACATTCATAGCTAGCCCACAAGATTATCATAGTCCAGAAAAGTACTTGCATTGAAAGCCATTCAAAACCATTATTTCAATTTAAAGTTGCCAGATTTAAAAAAATAAAAGAACAACAACAATCTGAACAAGAAACTCCACAAAAAAAAAAAAACCCTAATTATGCAAGTTTGGACAAAGAAACCTTAGTTAGCTAAATAAATGCAAGAGAATAGGTAATGTGCTATTTAGCACCTCACAGGAAAAAAAACCAAAACAAAACAACCCCAAACCTAAACCAAAACAGACAGTGATGAGGAAACAAATGAAAAAGTAACAGAGAGAGAGTTGTCAAGGAAGGTTGTCTTTTCAGAGCAACAGTGTCACTGGAAAAATAAGTTTTAGTTTAAGACCCATTATCTCCCCAGAACTGTTCTAAGAAACAGCCAGTTCTCCTACATCTCAAAAAGCTATCACTATCTGGAATGTAAATTAATTGTCTGTACATAACGATCCATTCTGAACCATTTTGTGTTTTATTTGGTTCCTGGTATTAGCGCCAGTTGTCTACCTCTAAATCAGAGCACACCAAATAGTAAGTGTCCAATAGCTCAATGACAAAGGTCTATTAAATCCTTCTTTTTCTCATTTTGCATTCCTTTTGTAGGAACTAAGAAAGTCATCTGTGTCTGACAAAATGAGTTCCTACAACCTGAGTAATTACATGCAACTGCAAACAACCCAACCAGTTAAGCCAGGAAAGTGCCCAGATCACTTGAATGCAGTAATGCTACATTAAGCTATTTCTCTCCTTTGTTTGTTTGCCAAGGCACTTTGTAAAGTCAGTTCAGTTGACTCGAGCAGTCAATTGCAAAAAAATGTTTTGTTTTTTTTGTTTGTTTTTTTTTTTTAATATTTTTTTCCTCTTTCTCAGAGAGCTTGGAACAGAAATTTAAGCCTTGGTTTCTATTTCTGGATACCTGCCAGCATCACAATCACCTCAGAAGCTGGAATGATTGGCAGGATCTCAAGAAAGGATCAGGATTATAACAGAAAGGTTTGTGCAAGTCAGAACAGCAGGTAACCTGTGAGAAAACTACCTCTATGCTCATTCCTTCCTCCACCCACCAGTGCCATGAGACCCTGACTGTCCTGGCTTCCTACAAATGCTCAGTGGATGAGGACGTCGCAGGACTGGGTTCTTACAGCCTGACTCCCAACAGCCGTGATAACAGTGAGATAACCACCTTGTATGCGTGGCCCTGTGTGTCACACATGTCATTTCGATAACAGATTATTTTTGTGTTGAAAGTAAGGCAATTAAACAGTCAAAATGGGTTTTGACCAGTAAAATCAGAAAGTCTGCCAAACATTACTAACAGTAGCCTTTGAACATGGTAAACATTAGTGACTAAATAAATTTATATTTGAAGAACAAGATCAAGTAGCTAAGAAACATGATCACAAGCTGGTTTAAGCAATCACTTTACAATGAAATATATCCACAGCATCTGCTTCCACTCTAACTGTTGAATGAGCAACAAAACTAGAAAGCAATCACATTTCACAGTGTGGGTTAGAATGAGGCATAATAATTATCTACAAATAACAACACTGGAAGCAAGAATATTTCTTTATAGGATGAAAGTTCAGTGAAGGACTGTACCTTACTAAACATCTATAGAACATCAAAGAGGAAAGATTCACAAGCAACACAAGTCTAAAGTACGTAGCTATGGAACAACCATTTTATTTTGGTGGCTTTCCACTGCAATAAACCCTTTCAATAGTGTATTTGAAACCATTACCATTGTTCCCCTGCCTGGGAAAATCACATCCTCTCTGCAGGCTTTAAACAGACAAGCTGTTCACAGAAGAAACCACAGAAGATAAAAAGGAAACTTTCCCCAACAACATAGAAAACCATCAGAATCATTCCCTAGTTACTCCAGTTATTGAAATTCATAACTGAAGGTAATATGTTTATTATATCAATTAGCAATTTCAACAAGATTAATTTTCTCCCCGATTTAATTAAGGTAAGACTTCCATATTCCTAGAATCACTTTCTAACTTACTCAGTGACATCCAAATTGCTTTTGAGATAAAGATGCTCACCTGAAACAACAAGTCTCTCCTGTACCCAGCACAGATTTATTCTTTACTATATTTTTAGTTAAAGTTGCATTTTCAACATGAGTTGCAATCACAAGCAGTAAATATCACAGAACTTGGATCATTTGCAGCACACTCTGAAACTGCATTTTCTGGAAGACTGATAAATTCACCAAAATCTTTTTGTTTCTTCAAAACCATCGGTGTCCTCAATTTATCAATAATGAATGTACTAGGTTACAGTCTAAACAAGATAGTCATATATGGAACTGGTCAGAAAACAAAAAGAAATGTCAACAATTTTAATATTCTGATGTTAGCTTCTTCAGTGATTAGCTTTCACCAACTTAATCTGTTTCAATACCTAAACTACAGGACAGATACATTAGGACTGTACTCCACTAGTGGATTATTTTGTTGCTTTATTTTAGACACAACACATTAGCAAGGCTTTTTGCCCACCCCCCTGCAACAGATCAGAGATAAATGGGAAAATCAAAAATGTAACTTCTAAGAAAACATAAACTAAGAATTTTTTCCCATTTGAAAAAACGTACGGAAAAGAAGGAGCCCATACTTTCTGATGTTACTGTGCATAAATATGCTGTAACAGCAGTGTAATTCAATGTTTCTACCAGTTGATGTGACCTCCCTTGCCCATGGAGTAAGGACATGCACTGGACTGTTCATGCTTATAAGTGGATTCATGACAGTAGGGCAGTTCTTGTTATCAGGGAGGAGCAGGGGGAAACCTGAGTGAGACCAATGGCGAGAAAAAGATGGTTCTGCTGCTTTTGTTTTTGTAGAAGATCTCAGGAAGTTTTGCCTGTGTTTATGTGTAAATCTTGGAATTTCTCTGCTTTACTTTTATGTTGGCCCATTAAATAATTGTTTGACTTATGATACACATTTTCTTTGTCACTGTTACAGGACTTGATATCATCAAAGAATTAAGACATTGTCTATCACAAAAACTATAGCAGAGCCATACTCAGCAACAGACAGAAAAACCTGCTGCGCAGATTTGAAAACCGCTGGTTTTCAGCAGTGCTATGTTTGGAATAAAGCGAATCCACCTCATACTGGTGTGTATCAGTATGTATAATGGCTAGAGGCTCATGAATTAAGAGCACAGACTTGGTTTCAAATAAAGCCAGAGCTACTATAGCTACTTTTAATCGAAGAAAACAGTGATAGTTCAGACAGCAGGGTAAACTTTAATGGGAAGCGCTGACTTTTAATGTGACCATAGTGACACTGTCAGGCATGTTTATTTTTAAAAACACACACACGTTTACTTTCCTTCGATAACACAACATCCATCACCGTGCCTGTTGCACAAATATCTTGTGGACTAAGGGGGTGGCAGAGATGGGAGGCGGGATGTAGCAAAAGGCAGTTTGCTCTCTACCCACCAAGGACATCAGAAGGAGATAAACACACAATTACTATCTGTGGCTCTGCAAACCCTAGCTGTTACAAGGCAAAAGTATGGCTTGCACAATGTATAACATCACCTGCTCCAGCAATGTCTACCACTGAGAGAACGTTCAGGTCAGCAAGGTCCTGAGATGGAAAAGGTGGCTGCACGTTCATTATGTGGCCCTAACTATTTACTGAAGTCTTAATGACGTATTGAACAAAGGTTTAATATTCATTTCCAGTAGCTTAAGGAAACCAATGAGTTTTCTGGTAGCATAAAAACATTTTCTATAAAATAATTTCCATATATGGCTTTTTAATGGCTTTGACCAGAACTTTATTACAATTGTCGGTAGCAGTGTAGGACATTACAGTGCCTGATCTGCTTATCTCGCTATGCGAAGTTTCCTTAAAATAATGTGCAGACAAATAAATATATCACACATAACAGCTCTCCTTTGTGTGGCTTTTCCTTTCTTATTATTTCCATGTTTTCATTTGTGAACATAAGTGAAACGCATACAAGTTCGAATATGCGTTATGTAAAACATTCTCAAAAACTGGGTAAGCACAGAGGGAAGCGTTTTGTATTTATTTTTCAAGAGAGGTTTGCTCCTAAATTCGCATCACACTGCTTTATAAACCTCATCCTTCCATGACCCCTACCTGGGAATGCAACGATTTTTCCATGTCCTGAGGCAGGCATGGGATGTAGCACTACAGCTGTGCCTCCTGACTTACCCTGCTTATGTGCTTTGTGCTGGATCCCAGTGGCAGCTCTGCCTTCCCACCGCCTGCAGCTTTTGCCCCAGCCGTCACGAATGGAGCTGCCTTCATATTAGGCCTATTGTCCAGGACAAACAATCTGCCTCAGAAACTTGCAGCTAAACTAGACAGCAAATGATTTTCTCATTTTGTAAGGCTTCTTGAGACTTTACAAACCATTTGTGTTTCACGCTGGGTGAAAACACAGACTGTCCAAAGCTGTTTGTGAAAGTAGCGTGCGAACAGCCGATGGCCAGCTGCTTGGGCCAGCGCCTGGCTCGGAACTGAGCGGAGCTGCCTGGCCACCCCGGTCCCCACCACCCCCAGCAGCGCCCTGACGTTAAGGCTGTGAGCAGTTCTCTCGGATTATTTCCTTCCTTCCTTTCTCGTTGCCTCCACTTTGGTTAAAACCACCATTTTAAAACCTTTTTTCTTTAATAATTTAGCTGAAAAAATTCTAACTGGCTCTACATATTCAGGCTGGGAATGACGGGGTGAAAGCTGTGCTACCACTGATGATATTTACTTTTTCACCCTCTGTTACAAAGCCCACGTGTGAAGTCATTGCTAAATATGCAATGTGATAAACCCCCGTCCTCACTGACACCTCTGTGATCCCACTGAGACAATAGAGTCCCCAGGCTTATCCGAGGACTGACTCAAGCTGCGGTATTCTGCTCTGTGGGGTTCAATGCTTTGAGCTCTTATTTTTATATCTCAAATAACATAAAAATAAGATTGCATATTATAACAATAGGTTAGGTGGAGCGCAAACAAAAAGTGCCTACTATGTATGTCTATAATCCTTTTAAACAAAACAATACCAAATCGTTATTTGATAAAACCACTTGATGAAAGGCAGTGAAAGGATGGCATGAAGCTAGAAAAGCTTGTCAGATCAAGTCTCAAAAACTCAGTTCTGAAAAAATCCTGCCAGAACCTTAGGAAGAAAATGTATCCGTTGACACATTAAGTTCGGATCTGTTCAAAAGTTTTTCTTTGGAAACCAGAAGCAATGGGGTTTTTTCCTGCAGTGACATTAGTAGGCAGGATGAGAAAATCACTATCATTTGAACAATGGAATACAAATTATGCAAACACAAAGAGAAGAGTACTTGGGTTTCAGGCATGCAGTTTCTGTGCCTAACCAAAACTACTGAAATTCTTTCTTCTCTTCTATTTTTGTGTGAAGCTTTCGTAAGCAGAATAGAAAAACATACAGCCAACAAATGCTGTCTATCCAGGTAGCATCTTACATTTCTCTAGCAGTTCTCACTCAGTTGCCTCAGCAATGAAGCCTTGTAATTCTTAATAACCCACAGTAAGTATATATTAATGCCTTATACCAATAATGGGAAAGATAGAACAAAAGTATATAATGTAATCAACCACAATTCCATTAATTTAAAAAATTTACCTTAAACATGAAAGTATCTAGAGCTTTGAAATATTTTGCTCTGGTTTTATGGTAATTTTCTTCCCTATATTTTCCAGGATTCTGACAAATGAGACATTAGTTTAATTGAGGTACCAGTCTGTGCCAGGCTCCCTCCATGGTCATCTCCATAGATATCTCTGAGTGGATGATTCACGGAACATGTGGGCAGCACAGTTCCATAAAGAAGCCTACCTTCTCCACTGACTGTAAATGCACTCCAGGACAAGCAGGATCCTGACTTGGAAGCTTCAGTTGCATTCCTAAAGTTAGGTGAGATGAATATGAGCCTTTGTGTATATTCAGCATAAGCTGCTTCCCAGCTTCCTGTCTTCCAGATATAGATTTCATTCAAATCAGTTGTAAAACTTCTATTTTTTTGTAGGAGAAAGTCAAACAAAGGCAGATTTTTTTTAAGAGAGACGTGCATTCATTTGTCTTGTTACTCATGGTGGAATTGCCACACACACACACAATTTGCTAGGCTTTGAAGTTATGACCTGTAATAATGCTTAATTTTTCTCACTTAGGTCATGTGGCACTCTCCTGTGCAAAACCTCCCAACATGCATTTCCATCAAAAGCCAGATGTTTAATTGCTCTGCTTGGACACCCCAAATAAAGGGCTACAAAACGTTATTATTCTACATTGTTTTAGGTACATAGAAAGAGCATTCTAAAAAAACCCCCAACAAACCCAACAGAAGAAAAGCTGCTACTGTAATCAGCCATGATTGAAGGCATTTCCTGTATTTTGCTATCAAACCGGTTGTTTTTTCCATTACATACTAACTGAACTTTAGTAAGGTCAAGACAGCAGAGAAAAACAGGATCAGAGTATCTTTAATCAACTAAAGTCGAGTACTTCAGTCACTCTCTTTCAGATGTTTAGTCCTGGATCTCATCCCACATCTCCAAATTTCTTCCTTAAATCACAGATGCATCAATCAGGTCAGTCTGAATTTATGATTTAGATAGTTGTTTTCAATGGCATTTAACTTGTTAGCCTTACACTTCCTCTAGCCTAAAGGTCAATCAACCTCACACTGCGTAACAATACCAATATTATTTTAGTATGATACAAGTCCAACAGAGGAGATGGATTTTCATTCACAAGCACAATACTGGGCCAAAAACTTCCCTCAGATGGAAGCCTATTGTTTCCATCCTGCTGCCTATTAAGATCAAGTGTAAGTTTTGACATTACTATTAAACAAAAGTCAAAGCTACAATAGCATAGTTTAATTTGATCCAATCCTGTACGTTGTCATCCTGCCGTTACATGAAATGCAGACTGTTTAAAGGTATATAGCATCCCTGTCCTGTGCTCTGACCCTATTCTTTTCCTGGAGAAAAAGTCTTTTTTTCTTCCATGAATGCCAGATGACATTCTTTTACTTGCTAATGCAACACCAATGTTGACACCTCCCTCGGAAATGACCAGTTCCAAGCATATTGTTGACACACTGAAGAAGGGAAAAGCATGCTACGCCATGTTTTCCTAGCAGTGACTAAGAAAACCACGTGCTTTGGTTCAGTTCCATTACGTAAAGGAGAAGACCGGCCTGCCCAGAACACTGTGGTAAGACTGAAAGCCAACACATCAAGTAACCTTGTTATCTACCTGAACAGAGATGCACAGCGTGGAGGCTGCTCAGTGCTAGCAGATGGCCTCCAAAGCTCACCTTAGAGTCCTGTTCTCCCTTGACCTCCACCACTTTTCAAGCTTCAAAACTTTAGTAAACGCTCACTTTTTAATTCAGCTAAGGTTGTTGATCAAAAACTAACGACACTCACATAAATACCCAATTTTCAGCCAAGGGAGCAGACCTTCAACATACTCCAAGATGAGAACACACAGTGAATATGAAAAGCTCTTAAAATATTACAATCTGCTTGTAAAAGTAGCACAAATCTTTTACATCCTCAATAATGTTTATTTTGTGCTTCTGTTCAGGAACAGACAGAACCACCGTTAGATTTAGGGAAACACTGAAACGTAGCAATGCTGGGAACCTACTTTACAAACTGAATTACTCTTTCTTTCATTCCTTTGAGTAAACTCTATACACTCTGTATACCTCTAAAGAAGATACGTTAAAAAAAAAAAAAAAAAAAAAAAGGGAGATTTTAGTCTGGCAACCACAACATGGGACATACAATACGATGTCCAAACACAGGTGATGGAGTAAATCCTGAGCAGGTCACTAACGCGCCCACATGAGCTGACATTCCAGTGCCTTTTCTGTACTAGTCAATGCCCTCTGCAGCTTTATGATGCCCAGAAAGTGGAAAGGAGAAAGGCTGCTGAAGATTTTTGCATACAGTGTTTCTTTTTATAAAAGAAACAAATTAATCACAATTCTCTTCCCTATGTTCCCCAAGGGTGTCCTTAGCAGGGAACAAACACAGCTCCTAGCAGTAAGTAGGCTCTTGTTAAAGCTCCGTATCATGTCTCCATGGAGAAAAATGCTTTCTTAGTCAGAAGAAAAAAAGAAACTCTGCAGTGAACTTTTGTACAGACACTGATTTTTTCCAACCTCACTTTAGTCTCAGTTCAGCCTCTTGGGTCTTTTTATGGAAAGCCTTTCCACTGAGTGGAGCATGTAATATTACGCAGCATGAACTAAATAACTTATATAGCATAAATGAAATTATGTAACTCAGCAAAAATGTTGCTTCCAACAAAATGTTTACTTATATGGAATCACTAGAAGAAAGATGTTAATAATTTCTGCTTCTATTCTGATTTCAGTGGCATAGTTCACATGCCTAAACATCTTTTTACACAATCACATGGTCTATGCTTGGGAAAGATATGTAGGATTTTCATTTAAAACCTTTTCTAACCCTGCTGCATTTATCAAGGATCAAAACAGCAGCATTCAACAGCAGTTTAACATATTTCTGCAGAAATTCTTGTAAAAACAGTGAGTTAAATGTATTTTGTTTTTTAACCTTCTAAAAGCATTCTGTTATCCATATTTGGCTGTTTCAAAATTCTGTAGAGTTAACAATTTTCTGTTACGTTTGAAGGAAGATTACTGCAGTAGAGGGATTCTGGCAAAAATAAGAATAATATTTATTATTTTCTGTAAAGTATGAAGAAAATGCCTGAAAAAATGTGAGTTGCTTGCCCTTCTATATTGATCTATGCATAAAATAAACTCCTAATGTTGCTTCCAGACAGAAGTCACAGAAGCTTGTGCTTTGGACTGATGGTTCCAACTTCAAACCTTGCCTCGATATGTAATTAAAAAGGGTATATATGATAATTCAGAGATATATTTTTACAAGATACTCTTTTCAAATTATGATTGTGCAACAAAATCTAGTTACTTTCGCCCCCCTCCCGCCTGTGCCAGAAAGCTGCACAAACATTCCTCGAGAACCTTTTCTTGTGGAGAAAGTTTCAGCTCCAGCATTGTTTCATATGCAGCTTCTGCAGACTTCCCCCATCTCCAGAAAACACGTGCTCAGGAACACTACTTTAGCTGTAATGCTAACATATAATATAATCACTCAAAAAATACTTGCACAAGGCACCCCCCTATTTTTAATTAATATGAATTCAGTGGAAAGATGAGCCATGGGTTACTCACAAGAAATAAAACATGGCATGACTTAGGCAATTTAGAGTGCATTCACTTCTGCCAACATTAAGGTTAGCACACTGCTATACCAATTTACCTTCAGCTGTGAAGACAGAGAGGCTACTGAGAAGAGCCTAATGGTCCAGCCCAAATGACAAGAGAAAGACAATTCTGAATACAAGATTTGAGAGGATAAAATACGATTTTTATCTGTAACATTTGGTACTTACTGGGTAGTCACTGCACGTAAATACTAGTTTCCATAGGTTTATAATGTAAAAACTATCGACCAAAGTGGGCTGTTCTTGAACAATTCTGTCAACACTAAAAAAAAAATATTTTGAGTGTGAAGAATTATTTTTGTAACTTCTATGTGCTCAGCCACTAGGTCTCTCTTCAGAGACCTGCTAACCAGCCTCTATGCTCTGATACAATCTGAAATTATCCTATAAAACTTCCACACAGTTATGGGGGCAAAGGCTAGCAAGCAACCTAATTATACAGCTTACAGAAGAACTATTTTACATAAAGTTTCATTACACTATATGTTCAATAAAGTCTCTTTGCATCTTTCTGACAGATTTAAACTGAGCACACCAAGTACAATTTAATTCTATTGTAAAATTGGTTTGCTCTTCTGGTGTCAGAAAGAGCTTTTACTGTAAATGAGAAACCTGATTTTTAAAGAAACAGTCTCTTATACACCAGACAGCAGCCTCTATACACCCATGTCATGTCACAATCACTTTTATAACATTTTTATTGTGTACTATCACATTCTGAATTCCAATTAAAAATGAACTCATTAATCTCTGATAAAATTATCAAAACACTTTTAAAACAAAATGAGAGAGAAACTGCAGAAGTTATGCTATATCCCAAAAGACATACATACAATGTATTAAATTCAACGTTGCCCAACCCTGAAACAAATTTGGATATTAGAGTCTCTGTAGCCAATTTGTAGCATTTGTTAAGACATGATAGTATGGCAAATGAAATATTAAGGGGCACTGTAGTATGACTCTCAACCCAGACTGAGACTTTAAATGATGACATGAAGTACTCCATCAGCAATGACAAAACTCAACCCTTTACTGCCCACTCTGCCCCAGGCATCATCCCTTCCACTTTCTTTCATACCACCATGCTACCACTGCTGCAATTACACAAACAACCGTTTGACCACTTTTTAGATGGATCCTATTAAATAAGGTGTGTAAAAAATAAACCCCATGTTCTATGGCGGGATTTTGGGATTTTAGCCTAATTCTCTCTTGGATTTGGTTTATACAGACCAAATATATATCTTGGTCTAATGAAGAGCACCCATAGCTGAGCCAGGGGAAAAAAAGACTGTAGAGGTAATGACTTGTACCAGATATGTCACTGAATTATGTCTTGCTTATGATATCAGTTAACGTTTCCTTGTTATTACTACACAGAGAATTCCCAGGATGCTGTTTCAAAATTTCTTCAGACCTTTCTGCTCATGGGCAGAACAACTTCCACCCCATCAGCCGATGTTTTAAAAAACATAACCAAATCCTTTTCCTTTTGGGTCACCCACAGAAAACCAGAACTTTTGTCATACTGCACGTGCAAGCATACCACTGGCTCTGATCTTGTGGCAGCTGACAAAAAATCCCCATCTTTTTCTTTTGTGAATTTTCAAAAGGTGAAAAGAGAACCTGCCTGAAAGCCAGTGCTGCCCATAAGGTTTCTCTCATCTCTGCTTGGGGCATTTCTCCCTCAGTGTCTGTGGAAACCAGCTTACGGAGTTTTGGCAGAGGCAGCTCAGGCAGCTCGCAATGGACTGCCCTCCGCCATGTGCAAGGGGTATGCTGCCGGGCTGCTCCCTGCTGTCCTCGTTCACAATCTGAGGATCCTTCTGTGCTCTCAGGTATTTAAAGACTTTCATATAAACGAGAATCAGGGCTTCTTTATAATAATTATGTCATCTTTAGACCCATTACAGATTATCAGCAAATGAACTGGCACACATTGGGTATGCCTTTTTATGTCCTCAGTATACAGTAACATAAACACTTGCTGTCCTCTTATTAGCGGTTAAGTTTAGGTAAATATGTACTCAGGCAGTTTCTTAAGTGCACGTTATTTTTATTCTACAAGTACTCCTTTAGAGCTGCTTCAGATTTATTGATGTTTGGAAGCTTTTAAATATCCATTAGCCAGTTAATTGACCATGGCAATTCCATCTGACTCATTATTTGTGTGTGTTAGAACATATTTAGGCATTTTTTTAAATGAGTGTTACTAGACCATAGGATCTCCCTTAGAAACCCTACAATAAATACCTGGTAAAGTGCTATAATGTTTATTTGTTACTACCTAATTTTATCCTTAATATTCCACGTTTTGAATATATGAAGTTCCTCAGTTCAAGTTATTAGTGACCAAGCTTTCTTTGGTGGTGTTTTTTTTTTTTTTTTTTTTTTTTTTTTTGGGGGGGTACTACTTCTGCATTATTCAGTTTCATACCACAGAGTGTACCCCTACCAGCTGCGATACTGGCTGCCTACTGTTGAAGCCATCCCACCCTTCTCTCCCCTTGAAGGAGCAATCACATGCCCTAAGACTAGAACACCTTGCAAAGAATACTTTTTTAAAACTCCCACTGTCAAATCTACATTTAAAAAAATGTACACAACTGCATGTACTATTTGCATTTGACATGTTCCGAAGAACAGTATTTTCTGTGACTTCAGTATATCAGTAGAAGGAAATCAAAGTCTGGAGGAAAAAGCATACCTATATAAGTGTTGGCACTATTTCTGGCCTCTCCCCTTCATTTTTTCTCTCTCTGCTGTTTTGCAAGACTGACTACTGGAAACAAAATCGAGAAGCAGGAGGCAAGAAGGGAAGACCTGTTAACGTAGAATTTATTTTTTTTTTAAATCTGAAACATTATACCCCCAACATAAGTGGTCCTGGGGCTCAACATTCAATTTGGTGGTGGCAGGAGAGTGTTTTCCCTGGTGCCATCTATCCCTGGGCGTACCACAGTGCAGAAACCACACAAGCTCCCATCTCAGTAAAAGCTGGCCGTGGTCTCTCTGCCATTCCTGCTTAGTCTTGCTCCACATATGCCGCCTCCACGTGTACTCGATGGTGCTGAGCTGATGAAAGCATTGTACTTCTTGTCTGCTGCTCTGGGCAGCTGCTTGTTCGGACTCTGTGAAACACTGGCAGCAGAGGAGAGGGGCAGGCATTACTTCTGACACAAGAAGGTAAGTGAAGTGACTCATTACCACTCTGGCCTTATTCCCCCTCACCTTTCCACTCATTTTCAGCACAGCCATGGCCATCTGATCCATTTTGTTCTACTTTCCAATTTCCCTGGTTAGACGGCACCTAGTCTGTCCAAGGTCCTTCTGATGTAATCCTAGCACTGTTTAGTTTGGTAGCAGCAGAGACTTTGGTGCGCTCCCCAAAATGCTGGGGTTCTTACTGGCTGCATTTTCTCTGTTTTAGTTCATTAGGCCATTTTAGTTAACCTCCCGGGGAGCAATATTATTTCTGTTATCTTACATTTGAATACAAGTTGTCAGCTAAACAGACTTATATAAAGTTTTCAAAAGATTCAGTGGTAACTCAGTTACGTTAGCTTTCAGATTAGCTAAAAATCTCATTTTCCACAACCTTTTGCAACAGTAAGCAAAATAACATTTTTTAATAACAGTGCATTCTCAAATGTGATGATTTTCTATTTTAAAACAAACACACTTTCAACCTGAAAAGTCAAACCAGGGTCCCAAATTATCCAGGTCCCAAACATCATGCATCTGAATAGTCTCACTGAATCAAAATCAGCCTATGAATACAGTGATCTGCACGCAGAAATGTTTGCTGGAGCATCTAAGTGATAAGCTCTTTTATAATAAGGAGGTGGATAAAGGGTGGGGGGAAGAGGGGGCAAGGAGAATAAATGCAGACTTTGAGCCAAAAGTGACAAGGTTCTGACCAAAAGATGGAAGGAGTTGTATGCAAATGTCTTTACTGAAGTGTATCATCTGAATTTTCCTTTATGGTTGTTTAGTATTTTTAATATCATTATTTAAAAACCAATAAATATAGTTCCTTACATGCTTTCATCTAACGTTTTGCATTACCCTCCAACTTCTCCGTTCATCTGAAAAGCACAACAAAATGTTTGTGAAGTGCCTAGCACCGCAGAACCACATTTGCTGTGCTCTTCTCTGCATTACTATGAAACTTTGGCAGATGCACTCAATAGCATGCAAAAAGCCAAAGCCTTACTCTTAACATCACAGTTTCAACACCACTGCAACTGGGTTATAGAAATATTTTCCTTTGTTTCAAGACAAACATTACTGAAGGGCACAGCAAAAGTCAGTCCTAACTTTTTCCTGTTAGCAGCAGATTTACATTTAGGAAGCACCTTCAGATTTTTAATGCACCGTGAAACAAAAAACATTCTCTTTCTTCTATTATAAAATTGTTTGGAAAATACAATTTTGTTTGGAACTTGTGTACGTGTTTCTCTAGAAACAAAGCCGTGTCTCAGCATTTTAAGAAAACTACAGGGATTGTCTTCTGTCAGTACATTTGAGTTTGACATGTACTGCAGCTCTAGTGGCTTTTTATTTTGTGTATGTTTCTCTCAGTTAAAATCTTATCAAGTGCAGAAAGATAACACACATTTCTTCCTGTTATAAAATAAAGCACAAACATCAATCATCTAAACCCACTGATATTCACCCAGAAATAAATACAAATATGCTCTGTAACTTGTCACTGCTATTATCTGTCGAGAAGCGCCGTTGCCCTTTCTACTGAGCGTACCGGAACATGGCTGCCCTCACAGGAATGTAAACTTGGCATTAACCCTGGCAGATTCCCACTCCCTGCCCTCTCTCATTTAACATTAACTCACTCCTATACTGTTATCAGAAGGTAAAGGTCATAGCTTTATTTACACAATACAGCACCATACAAATGGTCATTAAACAAGAAAATCTTGCACCAAATAAACACGAAGCAAAAAAACAATGCTGACCTCGCTACCGGGAACACCCCCTGGAAGTACCTTGTCATTCCCCAAGTGAGGTCAATGGTACTGGTCTGTCCTTCTAAATATTAACTGCCCGGCACGGCTCCTCTGCATACCCCACTCCCACGCAAGAGCCAACTAAGGACTTTCTTATGTTCCAAACCCAGGAGAAATTGAAAAAGCATTCTACTGTTGGCAAGACCTTGTGGTTCATATCCTATTCCCACAGCCTTTACTCATCCTTCCACAGCTGGAAACCTTGTCAAAGGCTCTCCTATACGACAGCAGCCTTTAGCACAATACATAAGCTGGGCAGATGGCAGGGTGGACTCCCTCGATCCAAATGCCAGAAGCCTGGGAACCAACCCTCCTTCCTGCTTCTCATCTCCCTCAGCCCCGCTCCTCTCCACCCCGGCCCACTGCCTTTTCCTGCGGGGAAGACATCCTGCTTATTTATACATTTCATGACTGCGGGCCTGCCTAGATCCAGCAAGAAAAAGTGCAAAAAGGGCAGGAGGCCGCCGACTAAAATCCTGCTGGAGCTCATGTTCAGTTCTGGAAACTAGACCAGGCAGAACAGAGCCTGCATGTAGCCTGGGGCACAAACCCAGCCAGGAGCACTGGTCAGGTGGCACGGTTTGGGCACCAGTCCCTGGAGACACTGGGACTCAGACACATATGCTGCAGCACAACTCACTCCTTGCTTCCTGCTTTTGCTGAAGGTGATGGAAATAGAAGTTATAGTTTGCTTCTGGTGCAAGTGAGCAACAAAACTCTGTAGCAGACACCTGCAAGGGGCAGTTTATGCGGGGAAGGGCTTCAGTTCAGGAGATTCCCGGGCTTAGGTCTGAATATGTTATATGAGGGTACAAGGTCTTTCTTGCCCTCCTTTACGGACCATAGCTCCAACACCACTTTAACCTTTAACTGTTTTGAGTTGCAGTAAGATGTTCTTTACATACCTAAAACCACACTTAAACCAAAATGTTCCATGTCTAGTTTTGCATTTTAAAAAGAAAAAAAAAAAAGCTGGGGAGGGGAATTTTATTTGGCTGCTGCTATTCAGAAATAACACAGTAAGGCAACTTGGGAGAATGATGACTTTTAACAGGTTAACCACTGACCATGCAACATTTTCATCAGTGTAAATATAACTACAAGCTCCTCTGCCAAGGTTGCTCTGAATCATACAACCGCCAGTGAAGTCAGACTTCTAAATATTCTTATTTCACATAAAAACACACTAATAAAAGTGCTTTTAATTTTAGGTAGTAGTTCTTTCTGAAACACTGGTGTGTGCTGCCCTGATAAATGGGAATGCTGGGAAAACTGATCATCTAAGGAAAAATTCAGTTAGTGTTCAAACAAGTTCTTAGGGTATTTGCATACGGAAAAAGCCCGGAGGCATTCAAGGACTGGCATCAGCATACTTATAGTCGCATTCTCCTCAATTCACTGTTAATATATCCTTCATCACGACCAACATATTAATTACAGAGTGCACAGAGCCTCAGAAACCTGCAACAAGTTACAGGCTGGATTATTACTTCATACTGCTGAGAAACATGATAACCCATAGTTACGAATGAGGGCACCCCTGTGACCAGGTGCTGTATGATTTGAAGGCACCATCTCACAGAACTTACACTGGAAACAAGAAGAATGGGTTAACATAGAGCAGGTGACACTAATTTGCCAGTTAAGGTGTTTTTCATGCTCTCAGGTGAACTGAAATTGTGTACATTCAGTTTCATTCTGTATTTCAGCAAGAGTACCCCACTTAATCACTCGAATGGTCTTGGAGCATGCCAGAGATCATGCAACATGCCACCACTGGCCTTTTAGCTCTTCGCTGAAACAAGGTTTATAACTCACACAGTTATTCCCTTTGTCATATGAACTAGGGACAGCGGTACCCACCCCATTCTAGCACTGATGTCCCTGCCTGGGGAGACAACAGGTTTTTGTATGTTTGAGTGGGCTGCTTGTGTCATCTGACTTGAACTCCTACAACAAGAGCCAGAGGCACCTACCCGGGTACTCCTGTCCTCAGCCCAACAACTGCAGGTGAAACAAGAACACGTAACATCCACATGTATCTGCAGAAAGTGCACAGGAACTTTGGAAGTCAGTACAAGAGGGGAGTATGGAACTGGCGGTTTCTTAACACACAGTTGGTTGCATCTTCCCTGTAAGAGTATATATATGAAGCTGACAATGAGTGACTTTAAATACACCAGACTCCAGGGATAGGTGACAGTGAATATAGTCCACAACCTTTCATCACCAAGTTCAAAGTCCAGTTCAGCTCACAGGCAAAATGAGATTCAGAGTCTAGCCCTAGGTTTCTGGAGCTTGGATCCATTTTTTCCATGTGGTGCAATTGCATAACACAAACAACAAGGACTGCCAAAAACTGCGACTGAAACTTCTCTGGTGTCTGATTGACTCTACTTGTATTATCAGGCCCCAGCCTGACATGCGCCTGCACAGCTGAATGCCAGATGAGAGGGAAGGTGGCAGGGATAATGCAAATATTATTAAGCTGTTGAAGTGTTTTTGACACAACAGTAACATCATACCCTCAAAAATACCACATTGAAAGTTATCCTAAAGGTTAGCTATCATACAAAATACATTTAGTAACAGCACCATCTTTATATATAAAAATTGTGAGGCTCGTCTTTATTTCCAACTTAATAAACAAAAGGAAGGTACGTAATTCCAGTGAGCACACCTAATTGGACAAGTCTGGGAACAACTCTTGGGCCAGTTGAAAAGGTGTGAACTTACAGAATCATTTCTATTGCCAAACAGGGAGCTAGCTTTCTCTTTGAACCTCAGGGGAAATGAGGATAAACTAGTTATTATAATAGATTATCATTTAGTATCATCATAGCAGTTTCTAAAAATCTAACCAACAAGCCAAAGCATGAGCTAAAGCTAGTTATTTACTTCCAAAAATATAACTGTGTTTAGCTCTAAACAAATACTTCCACATACATGGCTGAAAAAAGATCAGAAGGTATAGCAGCTATTTTGAAACATGCATTTCCATCAAACGTCTTGGTTTATTTATATACTCTCTACTTTCCTTGAAGTATTGCCCACACAAGCAGCATTTCCCACTTTGGAGAATAACCATTAATTTCACACCACAACTTTTTTTCTGGAGATATAATTATACAGAAGACAAGTATTCTTTATTAAAATATCTGAAGGCATGTTAGGTAGTTATGACTGGTAGTTATTCAGGAGCATAGGTATTCTTTTCTTTTTTTCACACACACACACCCCTTTCCTTGTTTGCCAGCTACTAAGAGCTTTGGAGATGTAAAGGAGTGACTTGATCCCAATGCATTTTTAACATTGTAATAAATGATGCGAGTGAGGTTAATAAATAATCAGGCTGAAACTGTTCTGTGCAAGACAACTATTCTAACATATGCTTGACATCAGCAAATGCATTCTCCCAGGGCCTGGGACACTATGAATGGATTGTGACATTTCCTTACAATTAATTCTTTTAAGATAATCTCTAACTTCTTCCTTCTACTTGTGTTTTATAGAGTAACTGGGATAGCCTGTTTGTGAATAGTTGAGGCTCCTATTATCCCCTGGCTGAGAAAATGAGTTATTCTTATGGATATAACTATGTCCAGATCCAAGAGTCTGTGTCAAAGCAGAATACAACTAAATCTGTTCCTAATGTTGTACCTGTTGTTTTTGGTTTCTGCTTTCATCCTACAACTCATGTTATTTCTCCTCTTCTGATAATACACCCAATATAACACACCATTTACAATTTTATTGTTTTACTGTAACATGCCAGAGACATGTCATCATAGTCTCTGAATCAGAAGTTGAGAGTATGTTGCAAAGTGTAAATTACAAAGCATTGTCTCATCAGAATGACACTTCTTTCAAGATCAAAGCATTTTGATGATAAAAAGTCAGAATACAGGCACACTAAGCAATTCAATGCAGCCAGGAAACAAAACACAGCAGAAGCTACATACAAGACAAGGGAAAAGAGGGAGAAAGAGAGAAAAGGATGTGTACTGAAGGATGGGAGCAGAAAGGGAAAAGGAAGAATGAATGCACTCACATAAAGAAAGGGGAAGGTAATTTTACCAATTCTTTCCTGCTGGTTCACAGAAATCATGAAACTGACTGTTAATTACACAGTGTCTAAACTCCAGTTTTCAGGAAGAGGAAATTAGCTCAAGACTTTTTATGGAAACAAATCCTCAAAATCTTTCACTTAAATACCAATTTTATCCATTTCCCTTATGATGAATACTTACAAATTCTGAAGTTGCCACACTCTACTATCTAAATGTACAAACAAACAGCTTTGGAAATAAATGAAGACAACAAATAGGTAATGTGATACAGGCAGCAAAAGTTAGAAATGTGTTGGATCTTCAGCACTTGAAAACAAACTTATGCAAAGTGGTAGGGCTGAAAGTCCAACCCAGTATGCAAACACCATACCAGCTTTAATAAAAGATGGAGACTAATGGCTGCAGCTAGCAAAAAAGTTTTCTAAAGGAAACTGGATTTTTGACTGAAAGACCACTTTCACAGAGATTTATTTTCCTCAGAAGATGCAATGTCCTGCCGTTTGCTATGTCTCCGGAAAGGAGACTCCTTTGAGAAGTTCCCCTTTGAATCCCACTTGGTGGGAAAGCCAATGGCCTCTGATGGAAGTTACTACTCAGTGCCAGTTACTAAAGATCTAAAATTAACTTCTTTTAATTTCTAGTCCTCTCAACATCAGCCTTAATATGAATCCGGAGATAGGACAAATTCCATATCCTCATCTTTGTGTTTCTGCTCAAGAAACGTGAGGCTGCCTGCCCCTGAAATGACTGCTCCAAATCAAAATTGTAACTTGAAAGAGGGTGAGAATATCAAGAGGATATCAAAACCCAGATTCCACAGAACTCGGATGTTTGGTAGACAGACCGGTATCACAAAACCTGTAAAGCATGCTGCTTGTGAAAGCCTGAATTTATCACAGGCAATGACAGACTGCTAGAAACAAAAAGAGAGAGGACTGGTGAAATGACAAGATAAAGGACTTAATAAACACACTAACATCAGGGTGAAAATTTTCCAAGTGATTCCTTACTTTTAGTAATAAAAGCCTATCCCTAAATGCATGCTTTGCCACAGCGTAACAATATGCACTTTTTTCATGTGTGCGCACGGGTGCTGAAGATCAGAGATTGCAGGGGTAGAGGTTCAAAGAGACGCGGGGCACTTTGCAAGCAAATCAAAATTGTCTGTAAAGAGCCACTTCCTGCTGGTGACTAAGCCTTCACCCAAACAGGCAAGAGGAAGGGGCATAAGTAAAGCATTGCAAAGGACCATCCTGATTGTATCAGTGTGGAGACAACTAGGACAAACAAACTCAGGAAGTGGCAGGGAGTTAGAAACCAAGAGGAAATCCATGGCACAGAGAGGAAAGTGAAGAGAGCACGCCGATCTGCAGAAAGGTCACCTCTGGGTCTCACTGTGCCAAGCTTTTTCAAAACCGCTTTATTTGGACTATAATACTAAACTGGCACACACAGCTGGCGATTGCTGCAGAGGCTATTCAAATGTTAACATTCTCAATGATAAACAGCCAAAAAAAGTTCTATGTAAGCAAACTGGAACAAACAACTAATCTAAATCTGGTTGCTAAGAGACAGAGAATTTCAGCCAAAACCAGCCCAAAGCCTCAAGAATACTTTCTTTGGGATCAAAAAGAGTACCTGTAGATGACACCATGTTGGTGAAGAAACATGAGTGCTGATGTGACCTCTGCTGCATAAAAGCGGGATCGAGGTTCGTCAAATTTGCGTGAGCGTTGGATTTGAAACATTAGGTCTCCTCCATTTACATATTCCATGACGAAAAAGAGGCGGTCCTGAAATTAATTAAACAGTGCTATTTAGGTAATGTATTTAGTCACACAAAAGACTGATTGAAGCTACAATTCAGGCAACTGGAACATTTACGTCAAGAAATGAAAGAAACAAACGTTACGAGTCTAAAAAAGGAAAAGCTGACAACAAAAATCCCCCAAATCTAAAGAAAAGACCCGAGTCTCAAAGTGAGAAATGAGAAAAAGGGAATAGAATCAGAATGTGGTAATAAGCAACGCATACACAAATCTCCAAGCAAATACATATGGAATAATAACCTTTTTATATAATAACAGAAGTACTTATAATATGCCATTTCTTTTAAAATATAGTCATAACAATGACAAGATGAAGTCAATTCTGTCAACTACTAACAGGCTGCTGAGCAAATTTCAGGCTCCTTATTTCTTCTCTTATCTCCTACTGGTTACTCTGTCTGCAAAGCGTCTTTCCCAAATTATGTAAAAAAAAAATTAGAATTCCTAAACTAGAGAAACCAGTGCTGCTAATCACAAACACTTACATACAACTTATCGAACTGCCTCAAACTCTCATAAGACAATTGAAATATAATTACATTATTAAAATACATATCAGATGCTTTTTATTTTCTTCTGATGCTTTTCACTTCAAAGTTCAAGTTTTCAAGCCTGTTTCCATGATGGAGAACTAGGAATGAACTTTATCTGAGAACAACAACTAAAATTTTCAGGCAATCATCCCATTTTAGTGCATTTCAGAAAAAAACCACAAAAGTTTAGTCAGCAAAACAGTCAGAATTGAGAACACCTGTAAAATAAAGGTGTGCTTGGCATCTTGAACCATTTATGATCTAAACTTGTTGTAGTCAGAGTCCAACTCGGCCTCACACGGGGCACCAGTTGTTGTAGCACAAGCCAGCTAGCAGGCTGCAACAAGGCTTTTACCTCTGTCAGAATCTACTCTCTGTGCTGTTTCCCCTTCCTCCAGAGGTCAGACCACACTGCTCCTCCTCCAACCAGCCCCCTATCCCACACTCCTCAGGGCTATTTAACTACTTAGCAGGAACGATCTACAGCTGCACATCATCCATGTCAATCAAGCCACTGCCTTCGAGGCAAGGCCACAGCTGCATGTTATCAATGCTAATCAACCCACTGCCTGCATTCCTCTACATAAACTGCCAATGCAGATGAAGGTATAAGCAGAGAAATGACACACATCCACTTTACATAATCTAGATCCTATTTTTCATAAATATTTCTAATAAATTGTCATAGTTTTCCCTAATCTGCACTAACAGCCCTAAATAATCACCTATGTGCCCGTCTACCCTTATTTTGAAGCCTACTTTGCATTCTTTGTTACTGTAAAATATCTACATCTACATGCGCGTGAGTTTACACAGAGGTGGAGGTAATTCTGGGACATGGAGAATGGATCTGAGCATATACCCCTTGCTCTGCATTAGCTCATGTGACACAAATGTTTTGCTCTCTGGTCACACGATGCACAGGTGTGTAAGCATGGCTTCACCAAAGGGAGCCCCTCTACAACTCTCATGTCACATTGCAGTTTGGCTCTAGCTCACGGTGGCTGGTGTGCTGGGTTGAAGAAAAGGAGACAAGATGCAACATTGCTTAAGACAAGCAAACCCAGCAGAAGATGGAAGTTAATTAACCTCCACATGTGAATCCAAGCCTGTAGATTATGTGGTTTATATATATGTGAGTCCAGAAATTCATAAATGTTTGCCATTTGTCTTTAATCATCTACTACTCTATGGCTCAGAGTCAAAGCATAGCACTTAAAAATATCCTTAAACTTAAGCGTGTGCATTAATGCTGCTCATTAAGTGCCTAAATACTATACTTATCAGGGAAGTTTCCTGGAGGAGGCTAGAAATGTTTGGCTGACTTTATGCTGATTACAGAAAGAGGATGGAGAAATAAAACCTTGTGCCTTTCCCCTGTATCTTGGGAAAACACAAACTGCCAGACTGGATCAACTTCAGGATCCAGGTGGACCGGCATTCTTTGTAAAATGTTGCTAACGACTTCGGTACATTTCCCAACATTTTTCTTACCATTCCCTAGTAAGGAAAACCTACTAAAGAAGAGCATCAAAGCTTCTGGCTGTATCATACACTCAAAAGAACATGGCTTCAGAGCCATGCCTCTGCTCTTTTTGCAATGCTCAGTACTGCTGATAAGAAAAGTTAACAATCATAACATAATGCAGATCTCTTCACATTAGTGTCGGCTTTAAATATCACCTTCTTTGTTTGTTTTAAGCAAAAATATGGGTCCTTGTGCTGTCTCTCTGATTACTCTCTGGAACTGATGAGAATTACAGCCTTGCTTTTAAAAGAAAAACTGAGACCTCTCAGATGGTCTAACAACTTCAGAAGCTAGAGCTTAAGGATAACACCGATGCAGTCAGTTTTCTGATAAAGTCAGTCACAAGCATAGCTATATTGGTACTGTAATGTAACATAAGAGAATGCAACGTCCCTAAGAAGGAGATGCAGGTATTGCTCTTCCTTAGGCTCCTCATCACTGCTCTACAGGCCGAGTATTTCTGAAGAGCAGTTTTGGTACAAGTGTCCCTTTGCAACATGTTGCCTCAGATTATTTCACATGGATAAAGTTGTGTTTCAAGTACAAAACCCATTTGGACTGCAGGCTGGGGAGTGTCTGACTAATACCTGGCTAAAGTAACTTGTCCTAACACTTGTTGAAACTGAACCTTCTTACGTTGCTATTTTAACCTTTCCAAAGTCAACAGTCTGGATGTGAGTGGGCACAACCAGGAAAAGGAAGCTGCAATTCACATTCTCCTGAGCAGCCCTACTCATTCCCAACATTGCTACCTTTTTGCTGCACCTGTATCACAAGCATAAAATAAAGGATGCTGATGCAAAATGATTGTGCTGTGTCTTACAGCTGTGACTCCCAAATGGTGATCTTCAGCTTGGCGCTGAGCTGCGAGCTCCTGCTCCCAACAGTGATAGCACCACTCTTCCAACTGCTAGGGATGGTGCACAAAAAAAAAACCCAAACAAAAAAAACCCCACACAACCCAACCCCCCCGACCTAACAAACAAAAAAACCCCTGGTTTACACCATTTTATAGATCAGGGCCATTTCCTAATATATCAGGATACACATTGTATCATTTTTATATTAAATACTCTATGTTTGATCCAAACAGAACCAATGATTTTATGAAATTCACCAAATGCCTAATTACTGATTCTAAACATCAGAAAGTATGTTTAGGTAAAACTTCAAGTTCATTTACTTTGGTTCAGTCTTTTGTAGGACATTAGCCAACTGAAAATTAAACTGGATTGTTTAGCAAGCAGAGTATCTTGCCCTAAGACAGTCCGAACAGTTTTAGCAGCAGCTCCATTCCCAGAGCTGGAGAGTGCTAACTCTTCTATCCTCTTTCACATCTTCCTTATTATGCACGTCTCATTCTCAATTTGAAGGGGTATTTCTGGCAGATTCTGCAGCTTACTTCACCACCTCTTCAAAAGTATACCTACTAAACCCAGAGTTAACAGCTGACTGATTGAAATTGCTCTGCTGTTGCATTTTTCTGCTATATGCTGATATTTTAAATTACTTTTCCAGCTTTCCTGTGTGCACATTTCAGCTTCCTAATGAGAATTCACAGAAAAAAAACCCAACAGTTTGAAAGTTCTGTTCTCTTTTTACAGTGTGTCTGAAAAAGAGTTGGAGAGAAGAAAAATACTAATTCTCACTGAGTAGCGTGGGCTAAACAAGAAGATGCACAACATGCACAGTAAGCCAGACCAACATTAGAAGGTACCATTTTTTTTTAATTAAATACATTCAGTCCCTATGAAAACTACTTCCTTGAAACCACTCTCTGGTCTTTTTTTGGCAGAAAAATGACATGATCAGTTGGGACTCCAATTTACATGATTATGTTATTTACATAATCCTCTCTTGGCATCTATAAAGCAAAAAAAAAGTTCTGCCAAGTAAGCTAATATGTTTTCTGATGTAATTAGATTCCTTTACAGGGTTTATTTTAGCCCTTAACCATACCTGCTTTTTCTTGAGTTTCTCAAAAGGTACGGTTGAATGAGAACAGTTAAAATAATAAATAGAAAGAAAAACAGAGAGCAGAGAGCATGGATAAGAGATTTTAAAAGTAAAGTGGACATGAAATAAACAGGCTAAAAGATAAAAAGAAGTTCAACTTCATTCCGTATTACCATAGTATTGTATGACCATAAATGACTACTATATTGCAATGCATAACTGCCTGTCCTAACATCTCTATTATTCCAGTCTCACCTCTTGACTTTCTTAACTGAGATAATCTCCTGCATGCTTTGTGTCATCAAAACTGGAGTCCAAAAGCAGCCACTCTTCTAGTCTCTGTCCCTATCACTATCTTGAGAAGTACACTTGTCACTTAAACTAAATATCTTGTTTCATCTTCTCTCTCATTCCACTGCTTTAATTGTGCCCCAATTTAATTTTTCATCCTCCTTGACATGCAAAATATCTTTCCTATAGCTCTACAGTAAATCCTTTTAAATAATCTTTTACTCTTTATTCCGATTATTAGCATAACTTTCCCTCTTCAAAACCATTCTCTAATTTTCAGGTTTATTTATATACTTTTTGTTAATATCAGCCTATATATATATTATGTGCACTCCCTGCTGGTTTATATTTGCTTATTTTCAGATGTTATGAGTTCCACTCTATAGAGCGTCAACCTTTTGTTTCTTTTCAAATAATGCACATCGTTTTAATTGGGAAAAGGGGGGAGGTGATTTCCAGGAACGTCAATAGCAATAAACTCTCGGGTCATAACAGACTCAATCCAGCTCCTATTTGTGGAGGTGTGAGTAATGACCAAGTCCTTCTTACTAGTAAGACCAGACAATCTTGCCAATCAGTTTTGATTTAACAGATGACACTGTACAGTCTATTAGTTGTTTATATGTTGAATACCATTGTTGAGGAACAAGCTTCTACGTAAACACTGTATGAAAGCTTAGACATGGAAAGACTTTGATGTTCTGTTTACATTAATTACTGTGTAGCCCTTAATTTTTAAATTATCAGTCATTAACCTGTCTGTCCTTTGCTTGTTTTCCAATTAAAATCTCATTAACATTAGATTGCAGCTTAAAGACAATCCATTGATAGACATAAGGCCAAGTACAATTATCACTGCAATCTGAAGAGTACAAAGTTTTTTTTCTTCCTTTCAAACGAGTCCTACCAGCTGGGGGACTCAATATGCAGTTCAGCACAGCCTCGCTACTGAAATATTAGAAACCAAAAGTAAATCATGCAATCTGTCTCCCAGTTTCAAATCTGAAAAGTGCATCCATGCTACAAGCCTGAGAACAAGTCTTTTCACTACTGGTTTTAATCTCCTGGTTCAACCCTTCCAACACTTCAAACCAGAGAATTAAGGAAAGGCATCAAACATGGACTCAGGTAAAATTCACAGTAGATAAATCTTACCAGCCTACTCCAACTGCCATATTTTCCTTAATTTATATTTTCATACAATTGGCTGTGAATAAATTCTTCCTGATTCTCACTAGTTCCCTAAACTAAGTTCTTTATGTGAATACACTTTTTTTCCATCCAGTTTCAAAAGTTGTATTTGAATTAGTTTCGTCCACAGGTTACTGCAAATATCAAGGAAACTAATATGTGTAATAAATACAGATACATTTAAATGCAAGTTAGTTCATATTCTAGCAGAGTACTGTTACATGATGGAGTATGTTCAGCCACTAAACTTGTTGCAAAACAAAAGTCAAAGATAAAGCTTTTATTGCACAAGAAGTCATATAAATGTATCACCTTGGTATGCTCTGGAAGATGATATTTTATTCATATAATGCACGTATGGAATTCTTTTCCAACTAGTACAAAACTGTGATTACTTAACTCTATTTAAACAGGATGCTTAGTTTGTTTAAAATTACCTAAAACTACAGCAACTGTCCCACCCCTAAGAACTTGAATAAACATTTCCTGCTTCTGATGGAAATTGCACAGGCACACTGTACACAAAACTATACACAAATCTTTAACACCCTGAGCTGAAGACTAATCACAATGGCAGATTCATCTTCCACAATCCCAGCATTAGGAGGGACATAATAAAAACAAGAGAAAATCCAGGTACAGCACTAAAGAAAACAACAAAAAGCTCTCTCCTGTTCATGTGATCCCTTTTCGAAGTTTACAGTAACAATCTTCAACAGGACACTACAACACGTTATCTCTCTCTGATTTCAGTGTTTATACTCAGGGATAATTGTGTTGTTTTTCCTGTTTTGTACCAGGGCTTTCACGGAGTTCCAAATAAGAAGGGAACAATTTCTATTAATCTCCTATTTCTTGGAATAAATGCCCTGTCCATAGGAACTGATATCTTAAATTTCACACAGGATATCTGCATCTTCCACTTCACAAAACAGGCACACATTCAGATTCTGTATTAAATGATTTTTTTGTCAACCAGACACTTCAAATTTCTCTCAAGCTGGTGAACACCACTATAGCTAGGGACTTACTGCTCAGATTTGCCCAGCATTCAATTTCAAACCCAGGTTTTTTTCCCTCGAAAGAATGACCTCAAAGTTAAAACATAGAGTGGAGACAGTCAGAGAACCGCACAAAATTGGATAAAGAAGTCTTGCAAGGTCATCTAGCTTATCCCACAGCTGACAGGCAGGATCAGCTGTACCTAAGCCAAGGGGAACTAACCTTTTCAATGCTGCAAGGCAGTCTCTGGGCACTGTGAACAAATGATCTAACCATGAACCTGAACAGCCCTGCTGAGCGGACTCTGCTTGGCCCACAAAGACCTAGAAACAGAGGTCTCTGCTAGTCTGGTCTGCTGGAGGGCAAGGGGGTTTATCTGCACTCCATTGCAGCAGGGTCTCCTGCTGTGCCCAAAATGCTCAGTTCCCTTCTCTGTCCCGTTGCCAGCAGCAGAAGCCAGTAGTGAACAGTGTTCCTTGAACATTCTGCTTTGCAGGTCAAAAAATTGCATCAGTTCCTGAAATTAATCTCATCAGCTCTTAAAAATCACCACTGATAAGTATTCCTTGACTGGCAGTCTATTTCAGCACTTTTAGAAAATACCCCTGGGAACTCTGTTCACTGCTGCAAATCATTTGCATTACCTCTTCTGCTTACCTTACTCAAAATATCAGTTCCTAGTTGTGCTGCAAGCTATATTCTGACTTCACAGAAACACTTCTGTGCTTTTCACCTTTGTCTCTTATGCAAAGAACTGGTTATTGATTTTTCTTGATTTTACAAAAGTGATCACAAAATATTTCTGTTCCATTCATGGAGACCCTTGACATTATGCCAATTGAGAGCCTGTGGGATAAAACACACTTTTAAAGTCTTGAAAATAGTTTTGAGAATAGCTGGTCCTCCTTGAGACATTGGAATAATTCTCAAAAAAACCCTCTCTACCCTACCATACCACACCATGTGGAGGGCCGGAAAAAGCTACAGATCAAATACAATTCATTTCCAAACAGTGCTTTCAGAATCAGTACAGAGGTTCTCAAGACCTTTACACTTGCATTGTAGCATTTACTCATCTATAATGTGAGTAACTGGAAAATTATTTTTAAGCAACACATGTGTCTGACCTTCATAAAGCACACCTGGTACGTTGCTTTTGACACAGGAGATTTATGCTGCCTCTCTGTGGAACACCAATTAATACTGGAACAGAATGGCGTTTTCACTATGTTTTTCATGCCCCTAACACACCCCATAGTACTGTTCAACCAGCAAAATACGGCTAGTGTACGTGCATTGAGATAAACCGTCTGGGGGTGGGAGACTTACAATGTACCAGCAGTAGGTCACAGAACTATGGAAATTACAGCTTCTGATTCACAGCAGGAAACATTAGCCAGGGCCTTGTGGACATCACCTTTTCTTCTCAAAAAATGTCAAGGCATGATTAGGTTTTACCTAGGTTGGCATTCAAGAAGGAAGTCTTGTTTAATGATTTTTCCAAAGACAGATTTTATTATTTTATTTAGAGCAACAATGCTCTAAAACTGTTCAAAATAAAGAGAAGTCAGCCTGTCCCAGACTCGTAGAGAGTGAAAAATGGGCCATTTTGTTATCCCCTTAACACTGATACTTCTAGAAAGTTTAGTTGACTGTTGCAATTATTCAAAGGAACTAATCCCCCATTACTGTGGTCAGCAAAATCCACTGACTTCAACATCACTACTGAAATGTGGAGGTCTTAATCTGTACCATAAATTTTGGAAGATGATGAAGTATGGATATGAATAAAAACTATACCCTAGAATCTGCAACTAACAATTATACACATCAGAATAATGGATGAAGGTTACATCCCTTAGAGCTTTTTTCCTGTGTAATTTATGAGTATCTGATGTTTGAATACAGTCTTCCTACTGTCTTTTTAGATAATGAATTCTGTCAGATTACTATCTGGGCCAGATTTACTATGCATTGGATTAGCTGGTGTATCAGGCTCACACTAGGGCAAGTAAAAAGAAAATATGGAACAAAATTTCATTAATCCTCTTTTTAAAACAAGATAAAGTTTAGACTAATTCAATGCAGCACAGAAACAGCAGGTGGAGAGTTGTCAGCCTGCTTTCCGTAGAGCTGTCATTTTACTCACTGAGAATATGACATAAAATACTAGCTCTACTGGAGTTTCTTGATTAAACAAAAATTTCAAATTAAGACCCTAAAATATTATAATGTGAGTGCAAACATTTTCATTATTTTTAGTTTCTTCCCACTTTAAGAAAGAATTAGAATTTTGTTTTTTGCTATTCTCAGTCATTAATGGATATTATTCCTTCTGCCTACATGAATGTTTTCTATGACACTTGTAATATGATATCTAATGTTCTGACACAGTATCTACAGGGCTTAGTGGTGAGATTCTTTCTAGCTCCAATGGGGTTTAGATCAGGATTAAATTTTTAATGCTGTAATATGTAGAAGTTGTTAGCTGAGTGCATGCAATTAAGATGCAGAACAAACTATATGCATTGCCATTTCATCAGCTCGATAACCTAGAAATGAACCGAAGCAAGAAGCCTTTTAACTCTGGGAAAATCTTTAACCTCAAATTATCCTGGAGAGATACATGTTCTGTTCTCTCTGGATTCTTCTGGGAGTTAGTGCAAATCTTTCAGTTTGCCCCAGGCTGCAGTGTTGGTAGCCATGATCTCCACAGTGAACTCAGGGAAGTTTACTGCTCCCTGGGGCAGCAACCCCAGTTCCTGCCTGCTCCCTGAAAGTCCAAGCAAGCCCTGAGAGCAGGGACTCCAGAAGCATGCCAGCTGGTGTAATACACTCTTGGTGCCCTTCCTCTCACACAAGGGAGAAACACAACTGGAATCCTCTGCAGAAATGGTGTGTTTTGTAGTTCTAGTCACTTCAAAAGGAGTATCAAGTAGGAAAAGCTTCTCAGGCCATTTCCCTAATACCTTCATTTGATGACAGATAAGCTGTGAAAAGCGCCTTTTATGAAATTCTTTGATCTCATCTTCTTTTGGTGTTGTTTGGAAAAAAGAACTGTTCTGGTGAGATAATTTTAAAGACCTCTTATTTAATGGCCTGATGCACATGGCAGAAAATTGTATCAAGCCTGCAAGATGTTATTATGCAGAAAACGTTACAATGTGCATGCAGCTAATAATATTCCTTTGTTCTGATTCTTACAGGAAAAATATAAACAATGTCTTCCAATTACAACTAACTATATAGTTTTTGAAGGCACTTGAAGACTTCTAAGAACAACTTTTAACCTGTTTATATTCTACCAAGGAGATTAGACAGAGATGGCTCATGTCCTAGGTGTCTCTTCAGCCCCCAGCCTGGTTCTGGAACCTTTCTTGTCTTTGTAATTCCTGTTTTCTTATGCTGTCTGGGGATCTAGTTAACATCTGAGCACACAGGGAAATGTATCAGATGCTACACTAACTAATAGAAAACACTCTGGGGAATGCAGCCAGTTGATCCAGCAGCAGCAGTATCAGAAGGAAAAGGAACCCAGTTAAGGAAGATAATGAAAATGATGGGACATAATACTCATCCAGCAACCATTTTCTGAGAAATTACCCATTATTGCTGGAAAAAAACAACCATAAATAATTAGCTGAGTGGGCAAGTCTTTATATCACAGCCATGATATATTGCAACAGTGCTTTTTGTTTCTAGGGATGCAATCAACTGAGTGAAAGGCAGAAGTTGTCAGATTAAGAAACCATCGGTCATGATCCAGGAGGAACTGCGATGTTTTTACCAATGAGTTACTTGTATAAAAGCTGCCCAGCAAAAGAAATCTGTTATGATTTCCAGTCACAAATATCAGGACCAGGCACACTAAACCAAAACAGGCACTACAGCAGAATTACATGAGCATATTTTATATTTCAATTTCAGTAACCGTTTACATCTTCAGCATTTTAAAGAAAAGAAACCACAGTCGTATAGAGCTTTCCTCTCTCTCCATGCAACATTTTTGCCATTGCACCAGCCTGTGAGAGTTGTCTTCCATTACAGAATTCAGCATTGGGAAACCTGCCCCTTCTTTCGGCTCAAAATTGTACTTGCCCACGAACAGAACAGTAGACACTATAGAAGGAAAGGAGGCAATGCAGACAGGTACAAAAAGTTATTCAAACATTCAGTATGTTGTATTGTAAGTTCTCTTGGCTAGTAGGACCTTGATGTGAACATTAGTGCATTTACTAAAGAAGTAAACCAGAACTCTCCAAAGCTTTCAAACCTCTTTCCCTGTAATGTGGGAATGATCTTTGGAAAATCGTGCTGCAGCAGGGCCAGTGTCTATACGTGCTGCCTAGACATTCCATTTATGCTGCTCTGTTACAGAAACATCTGCTACCAAATAAGCTTTACCGCTTCTAAATGATTTTTGCCTAAGGAAAAAAGGGAGGTGGGTGAAAAGACTGGTACATCCCCCCCAGTTAATTTTTTTTCTGAAGAGGAATCACCAAATGAAACTCAGGAAACAAAGTGTGAGCATTAAAAAGAGGGCTTTTACCAGTCTGTCAGTACAAGTTTCTCGTTCTTTGGAGCTAATAATTTTCTAGTCTCTAGCTGGCTAGCATCTCCCTTACATACATCAAAAAATAAAAATAAAAATAATAATCTATTCACTAATGGACCTGGAAGCACACAGTATTTTGCATCCAGCAATTTTACTCAAGTCAGAGCAGAAGAAATTATTCTCTGGCCTTGTTTTAGGACTTGATTTTCAAACTTGTTATTAGACTAGGCCACTGACTCCTACAGGATATTTTGTGAGATTAAGTGGTAAGAAATTGGCTCATTTATACTGTTTGAAAGTTAGAAAGTGGTGGGGGAGGACAGGGAATCCTGTTCTCCATTCAAAAGAAGGGCATGAATGAAGTCTTTGGCAACATAAAGGTACTCACGACCAGAGAAACAGCTCTTCTGTATTATGTGAGGCGTTTCAGTAATGTTCCCACGTACTTAAAAACAAAGGTCAGCCAGTGACAACAGTTGGTTCTAGCTTGACGACACAGCAAGAAACTTCTGCACTGTGATCACCCAGATGGAAAATTTATATGAGATACTGTCATATCAGTTCACAAACTATGCCCCAGATGCCAGAAATAACTTAAAAGTCTACAGTTTAGTTGAACATGATGTTCTGAATAGTAAAAAATAGTTGCATTTGTCCTAACAAAACCTTGCTGAGGATTTCAAGTTCCTTAAAATGACACATTAGCATGAGTAACTGTGTCTCCACTCACATGAAAGAAAAACAGCATAGTATTATTTTGCAGTCTTTACCAAAGAGACTTTCTTTTTGGGAACTTGGCTGAGCCAGAACAAAATAATTATGACAGCAAAAATAGATGTGCTGCTGCTCTAAAGGAAGTTAAGAAATGTTTCCATTCAGAAATATCTAATTCCAGCTTTTTCTTCAGGACATCTCTTTTCTTACAGGTATTAATGCATAGTAATCTAACAGTGGCTGGCACATTAACCTGCTGATGCTCGTTTCCTCAAATTCAAGCTCAGTCCTTCAGACTGTACATATACAAAAACATATGTTGAGCTAAACCAGATACTATTATTAGTTGTAATAAAATACCATAACAAGACCCAATGACAGACCAGTTTTTGTACTTCGTAATACAGAATGAAAGTTCCTCTGCACAGGGACTCTGTATATGCCAGGAAGGTGTAGAGTTAGGATGTACGGGACGAAACAGCAAGACTAGTCAAAGCAACACTAGGAAAAGTACTTGCAGGGCATCTTCTGCCTAACCGGAGCGAGCTGCAGCCTTTGCCAAGTGCTGGAGCCTCAGCAACTGCCTCACTTTGCTAAGTTCCAGGGATTACACATTATACCTCACTTTTTACAGGTGCCCAGCCTATTTCCCATTGAGCAAGCTTCATCGCATTGAGTGCAACAATGAAAGAAGAGATGCTCATCTACACTTTGGGAAGTGTATCCCTTGTTCAGAGGGGACAATCCAAAATTATCACTGATTCAGGCTGTTTGGGAAAAGGGAGAGACTAAAAGACCCGGTGTTAACTTCACACTTGGTACGAGGTCAAACACAAAATTGCATTCTCTTTTCGTGTCCTCTTACACTAACTTTCTTACTCCTAGGCTGCCCTAGGTAATAGTTAACACTAACAGTTTCATTAGATAGTGATAATATATAATAGCTTCTCAAGATGTTCAGTGCTTCCCCTGAAACATGTCTGTGGAAACATGACAACGTCAAAATTCCCTTGTCAAGCGGAGATGGAGGTCAGTATGAATAGCAGCTTACAGGCAGAGCTTCCACCCTGGGTAAATGTTCCCAGCAAATCCCTGTGCAGCCTCTGTTGTTAAGCAGAAACCAGATAACCTGCTCTGCTAGAAAGCAGCTGCCAGAGAGACAAACTTCACCTTCATATGCTCTCTTTTGTGTCTCTTGCACACACCACTATTCCACCCACAAATTCAAATGTTCCATGCTTTGATTTGCTGTCATGCAGAACTCCCACCCCCCCCGCCAAAAAACCCACAACAAAAAGGGAGAATGAAATTATAGCTACATATAAAGACTAAAAATGTTAACATTTAACATGTTTAATACAAATTCAAATGAATATGTCTGCTTCAGAATAACTAATATATGCACAGATTCTCCTATTCCGCAAAAGGTAAAAGGCCAGCATACATACAGAGACAGAGGGAGATGAGGACAGCGACAGACTATCTCAGAACAGGACTTTCTGCTGAGCTGAGCACTGTTGTCCCCTGTAGCCTCAAATGTAGCATTTAAGCCTTGGCACGTACTGAAACGCTAGTGATATTTCAGGTACAGGAAGATTTTCTGTCTGAAGCACAGGTTGTCCCTCGCGTAACTTAATCAGTAGCTAAGCTGCTTCTGGGAAAGAAAGCGGAGGAAGAGGTGTCTTGGCTTACTATGGAGATGGCAAGTGCCTTACCAGTTACAGACCAGGACTTTGCTCTGGATTGAGTAAGGCTGAACTCCCTCTAAGCCTCAGTAAAATGTTGAAGGTTTAAAACAGGACCAGCAAGTTCCCTCTGAAGCAACGAGCAGGGACACACACATCAAGTGATGCCACGAGGACATCACCAACAGTCACTGACCTCTGACTTGGGCGAAGCTTTTGTGAGATCAGATTTGCACCTGCTGCTTGGAGCAGCACACATATGGGGGCTTCAGGTTGCATATATTCACTGGGCATCTTCAATGTGTACTGAAGCATGGCTAACTTAAAATGTTAGTCTTGTAAATACATGACTGTATGTGGAAATAATTGCACATTTTGAATATACATTTATTTTATTGATGAGGTCTCTAAATTTCTGCTAGCTGCTCAATGAATCTCTACCTTCCCATGGAGGAAAAGTGTTTTGATACACAGCAAACACAGACTTCAACTTATCTACTGTCTATAGTCTTTTTAAATTATCTAGAAATCTGTCTCTTTGATTTCTTCTTTAGCTGGATAAAGGTTAAAAAACTTTAAAGAACACAGCATTTATTGCAACATCAAAGATGATTACAGAACAGCCTGGCAGTTTACTTCTTTGCAGAATGCCCATAAAAAAGAAAGATGTGTGCATCAGGAATTTGCAGAATGTGTTGCACTATAAGATAAACTGAAAAAGGAATGTGTATGTGCATGAATACAGTAAAGTTCCTATTTTGACAGTTACTGAAAAAACTTCAGGGTTACCACTTTTTTTAAGTCTAGAAGGAAAGATGCTTCTAAAAAACGCTCGAAGAGATAACAGAATGGATCCTGGTCAGAAAAGTTTAGTTCCAGATTAAGTAGAAAATGTAACATGCTTCAAAGCATAAGAGAGGGAAATTACAAGGTGGAAACATTCAATTTACACTAGATTCTTGATATTTTTACCACCACAAAATTTCCAGCCATCTGGAGCCATTACAAGCAGATGGAATGAATTAGCCTCAGAAACTAAAACCTGGCCATGGTTCATGAAGTTTGCAAATTTGCTCAACAATTTCAGTAAACCTTTGAATTAAAATCCCTCAAAACTACGCTTTACTTATTTATCTTAAAGAAACGAGGGGCTAATGTAAACTCAAGTTCACACCAACTCCAACTGGCAAGAACATGTACGCAGGACTTCTAGAGTGGAAAGTCCACTGCACAAAGGACTGCAGCTTCTCTCTTTACCCAGAATAAAGGCCTCAAGACAAATGACAGAAAACGGGGCATTACCATCCAGGACAGTGCTGCAGTCTAAATGGTTCAGCCCAAATTCTGTACTGCCACTACCCACTAGGCTGTGCCACATGCCAACGGCAATGCAAAGATACACCTCACCCAGACCACCTGAGAGGACAACTGTCCCCTGACTCCCAGAGTGAGTGAGTCTATGTATGTCATCCCACAGTGGAAACAGAAAAAATAACTTCAACAACTTTTTGTCTTGTTTATGCTCCATTTCTGCATCTGTAAAATAATAGCGACAGCATCATTTCTAGTCCAAATCAAAACTTGGGAATACTCGTGAGGTAGCCCAATCTACACCGAGAAGCATGAGAGACAGGGTAGTAAACACCATTGGAGAAAAGACTATTTTTAAAAATATGCCTCACGGGGCACTTTTCATTTGAACTAGGTGACTATGGGTAGCAAAAGTAGTATTAGTAATATCCGCAAGTAGCAGCTGAGGAAATGCAGGTGAAGAGAGAACAGCATACAAGTCAGCGTGGCATCACATCTTGAGAAAATAAGGCAAGAATAACACAAGGAGGAGAGGATTTTTTCTTGAGGGAAATTCTTTAGGATTAGAGGAATTGATGCAAGAACAATTTGATGTAGGAGTACAGCTGTTTCGTCTAACAGATCCTTAACAAACCCATATTTTACTACTGGCAGAAAAATGTCACTTTATTGGTGGGGTCCCACCAAGCATCACTTCTGAGCCCAGTTTTATTCAACATCTTTATCAGTGGCTTGGAGAAGGGAATGAACAGTGACATGTGCAAATCTGTGGATAATACTAAGCTCTTTCAAATAGTCAGATGCTGTGCTAATGGTTAGAGAACTCCAAAACCAATCACTCAAACTGGGTGGGCAAGAAGGTGGGGATGAGCTGCATAACAGGTAACTGTAATGCAAAAATACTTTCTTTTTAGGCGAAAAATAACTGAAACCATATCTCAAACAATTAATGGTTGGTACAATGTGAACCCCAGGAATTACAGGTACAGGAAGACTTTCAGAGCCTTTTGGTCTGCCTCTATCAATGAATTGTGACATCTGCTAATGTGCAACAGTGCAGATCAAATGGAAAAGCACAGTAAAAAAATTCCATTGACCAACTACAAGCTTTCACTAAAACCCTGTGCTTTCAAGAATGTAGTGGGGTATTAAAAAATAATAATCTCCTTTAGAATATCATGTTATGAATAAAGCTCATTATTGTTCCAAGCCTCCAGTCAGATGGATCTACAGACTCTACATCGATTGAAAGATCAATTTGAATAGATTCGACTGTAGAATGGGATCTTATTTTTTTTTACTGGGTTTTTTGCCCATACATATTTTCTGATCTCACTGAAATACCAGAAACAAAGTCAGGACGTACTCCTACACAAACAGACTGATTTCAAGCTGCAGATTAAAAGAAATCCCACCACCACTACACAAAAAAAACCACTCAAACAAAACACCTTAGTGTTTCAAAGTACAGGTATTTATGTCAACTGGAGTTTTATGCAGATTCATATGAGGTATTGGAACATTATGGATGTACATTATCCTCCTACAAGAATACTTAAAACTGAAAATGATAGAGGAATACTCTAAAGTAATTCCACAAAAATGCATAACCACCTTTGTTTCTAAAGTATTTTCAAAATATGCATTTTGCTTTTGTGACATGGAATCACCTTTAATTTCACTTATTGTGCATTGGAAAAAATATAAACGACGCTGACTCATAGAACCTCAAATGCCTTTTAGAAAAAAAGTAATGTTTCCATTGCCCCATCAGGTAGGCTTTTTTTTTTTTTTTTTCATTCTAACTTTGAAGCCAACCAAAACATGTTTCTATGTCTGCAGTGAGCAGGAACAAAACAATAAAATTATTTCAGCTGCTGTAGTTCAGGAAGTAAAACAAAAACACTATGCCAGAGCAAGAAAGAAAATTCCTAGCTTTCTCTTTTTTTTCCCCTTTCTACAGTTATTACCCTGCTGCTAAATTAATTACTTTGCTAGAAATAGACCTTAGTCAGTATTTAATAGGTTATTTTTTAGGATGATATTGCATTGTTAGCTTCAAAGTGTTTTCTGGTCAAATCGTTTAGATCAAGTTCTTACAAGTGTGAAGTTGCCCTGTGAGTAAGTGCACAGACAGCACTCAGTGATGTGCATTTTCTGAGGGTATGTGCAGTGGTTCACATGTTGCATTAGTATTGAAATTCTACAGAATATGAAGACGTTTTTAAAGTCCCTCAAGAGCACAGCTGAAGGGAAGATCTTCAGTCTGACAAGTTCAGTCGTAAGACAAGTTTTGCAGTAAACTGCCATAAGAATGAGTAAGGTCCCTCTGCTCAAGGCTGAAAATAATTCCTTTACTTGAGTACCATTTAAAATACCATTTTTATCTACTGTCTAGCTAGCATTTTAGCACCACAAGCAGTTTATTACTATTGTGGAAGATTTTTAGCCTTTTCATCTTAGAAGTCCTTTTAGGTTTTGAAATCAGTGCATTATTGAGGTGAATTTCCACTTTTGTGCAAGTTACCAAGGCATCAGAGCCAGCATAATCATCAGCTTCTTTTGCACTTCTCATATTATCCTTATTTATAAGTAAGACAGCAGTCATTCCTCCCAAGACAGTCATGACAAAACAATTGCTTTTAGTAAACATCTTAAATTTTAAATTCCGCAAACTCCACATCAATAAACCATAAAAAATGTAAAGTAATGAATTCTGCTCCAATGTCAACAATATAATGCTCCACAGCCAACTGAAAGCAGATGCCCTTTTCCTCCAGCTGTCAAACTTCAGTTAAATCCATCCCACCAGAAAAAGAGTCTAAGTGTAATATCAAAGGTTCCCACATGAGCCCTAAAGGTAGTCTGGCAACAATCACTAAGGGTCCATTCACCACCTGCTGATGGCAGGAGTGTGTTATACTGCATCCTCATCCTACTCCTTCTAAGGCCTCAAGGCAACCCCTTCACAGGGAGCAAAACAGGGATCTCAGACCTCCTTGGGTCTGTTACATGAGCTTCTATTCTACCATGTAAACAAAACCAAATCCAGGAAGATGCCATTCAGGCTTACTATTATTAAACGATGGGAAAAAAAAAATCCACTTAATTCAGTTACACAGAAACTAGACGACATGATGGTTAAAATACAGTGAGTCAGGTTGGACCTGATTTAAGTATTCTGGCCTTCATATTCACTAAATTCTGTGTTAGCCAGTGCAGCAAGCCTTACCACTTTTTCTCCTGATGAAGCTTAAAAGTGAGCCCTTCCACCTGATTTAAATGCAGTCTTGTTTTATTGAAAAAAATATTTAACATCCTGGATAGTGAACTGGTTGCTTCCAAGTGTTTATTTCCATCACAACACAACGAGTTGTTGGACCTTTGCCAGAGTGATCTTGGCTTATGGAGGGGCAAGGCACTTATCCTTCAGAAAGGGGTGGCCATGGAAGTGTCCTGAGTTGCACTGTGCACTCTGCAGCTTGTGGAGCGTTCCAATGCCAGTTTATTTATGTCTTACCAGAGTAGAAAACATGTAAGTTTAAGTAAATTGAGGCCACAAGATGTAGTAAGCTTCTAGAAATCTAACTCCAGCATGGTATTAAGTTCTTGGCAAGCTTTTGGTAATCTGATCTCATATGAAAAAATAACCTATTGACAGGTATGCGCAAGTTAAAACTCACTTGAATCAATGGATCTGTGATTGTTTAGACCAGCCATAAAGCTGATGTACTGTGTTTAACAGTACTGGACACTGACCAAGTAAAATGCTCTAGTACTGGTACTAGATACTACCATCTATGTACGAACATTAAGCTGAGTAGGGCAGAATACTGACTCAAACCTTTATAGTATACACAAATCAGAACTACTTTTGAAGTTCATGAAAATTCTGTTTTCACTGGTGGTTGCAATGTTATATAGGCTGGTGAGGGCTGGAAGCAAAACTATGTTAGCAAAGATAAAGAACTTTTTTTTCTACCCCAACTAGACAGAGGAAATATTTGGACATGACTACTGCTTCGGATGCAGAAGAAGTTTCTAGTCTATACCAAATTAAAAAATCACTCTTGTTTATAACCTGTTTAAAACTTTACAAAGCTCTAAAAGCCTTTCACTCTCACTGAATCCAAAGGAGAAAGACAACCTTTGTTCAAAACACATTAAATAAAATCACAAAAAAAAAAAAAAAGTGAATTACGTAAAACCTAGTAAGATCAGAAACACTAACCTGGAGATAAGCATTCTGGTAACACAATGGTTGTTTTCAGTTTTTTCTGGTAGCACATTATTCAATTCCATCTAATTTCATGACACTTTATTGAGATTTATATGATAATTATGAAGTAGGTTTTTGGGGTTTTTTTAAATATCTAATAAATATTTGCTCAGCTAGCAGAACTCCAGATGATTCTTTTACTCATAGCCATATTAATTTTCTCCCCTGGTACAAAAGTAGAATTCATTTGCTGAAGGAATGATAACAGTATTGCTAGACTTGTGATGTTATTAATTTGTGGAGAGTAGCAGGCAGTAAAGAGTTTACTCTCTAAGCAGTTACATTTTGAGGCAGACTCCCTGGAATCCCCTGGAATGAGTGTGTGTGTGTGTGTGAAGGAGAAAAGTAGCCAGGGAATAAATTTACTGAACAATATTTTCCAGACCCAAGAAATTTCACTAATTATACAGTCAGACTCTGCACTATTGATTTCTCTGTGAACAGAAAGCAACTTGCTTCTGTGTGGCAGAGGAAAAGTAATATATGAGGTTAAACAGATACTACAGATAGTGGAAAGACTACATGTCCCATTACCATCAGCTTAAACTGCAAAAATAAGAAATGCACATAAATCTAAGTGTAATGTTATCCTGTTTGTTTCTTCTTTTTCCAACTGGTTCCATGAATCATGTATCTGGGGATTCAAGCCCCAAGTGTCATATACTCCTAAGCCGTTTTCATTAAGGCTTCAGCTGCTGTGCACCATTCTGGTGAGGTGGATCAGCACCTCTTCCAGGGAAAATCATTAATATTGTTGTTTTTTTTAAGTTATGCCGTTCATTCCTACCTGCGGACTACCTTACAGGTGAGAGACAGGAGTTCACTATTTGATTTCCACTGGGCTTAGTTGTCCTGCAGCCAGGAAATTAATTATGTGGGCTATATTTCAATATTGCTACCTTATGCTATACATAGCGTTCTGGCAATTGGAAAACATTAAATTAGTGACCTCTACTTATGAGCAGGCATTCATCACTCAACTGCAGTGATTATATTTCAAGTGGGATCTTGGGTGTAAAATGGAGGACAGGGATGTGTTTCCTTTTTCTTTGAATTTTGCTTGTAAAGCCATCTTCTTTCATTCCTGGGAGGTGTTCATTACACAGCCTTTGGGGGACTACATCACTTGCGCTGGCTCTCTTCTGGAGAGTTCAGCAGATAATTTTTGTGAATTATTTATCTCTGAGATAAGACATCACAGCAAGCATGTGGTTTTTTTTTGGTTTTTTTGTTTCTTTTAAACTATTCCTTTATTAGTGAGTTTCACAGTTCTGGCCTTCCTAGATTTATTCTGTTTTTCCCATTCATGGAATATTCTGGGGAATGGCTAAAAAAATAACAACACTTTTATCATCCATGTATTTTATCACTGAGCACAGCAGCAATGTAGTAAGTATTGATGGATTTGCAACATCTAGCATTGCTTTGTTTGGACAACTGACTTGAAATAAACAACATTATGATGCAATATAAATCTGTCGAAACCTTCTGTAGAAAAGGACTGTCAGTTATTTGAAAACTATGCATACATTTCTGTCTCATGCTGGATTCAGATTCTAGGTTTTTCATAAACAACTTTTCAACAACTTGCCTGTTTGTTTAGCTATCTTTTAGGAACTTGGCTTTAGGTAACCAAGTTTTAGAAATCCAACTACGGTTTATACACAGTTCCAGAAATACTTTAAGATAAACAAAGCAGCTACAATTAAACACAGTGCTTTCAAAATTAATTTAACATTGTTGGACACAGCTTTTTTTTTTTTTTTTTAGCCTTTGAGTACTATCACAAAGACTCAATAAACATAGCTTCAACCCCCTCTCACTTCAATGAAAGTGCAACAGAGATGCGTATTAAACAGTAGCACAGCACACTGTCCCCCACTGGCCAGGTGCAAAGACCAGGCAGAAGCTTAGAAAAAGCCAGCAACTATTTTTTTTTTTTTTGTTTACTACAAATAAACTTATGCTAACACTTCAGATAGCATTCTCAGGATCCCACTGGAGAGACAAAGGAGTTCTTGTTGTGTCTCTAGAAGAGATGTGAATTCAGAAACAATGTCATCAGGAGAAGATACAAAGCCAGGACAGATGCCAGGGTTGTAAATAATACTGTGAAAGACGTGCTACAGATTTACAACAATCTCTGCTCAACACAAGCTGCCATGTTACACGCTATTAATGATGCACTCTTAAACAGTCCTGGTTACAGCTGGGACAGAGTTACTTTTCTTCTTAGTAGCTGGTGCAGTGGTGTGCTTTGGATTTGGTGTAAGAATGAAGTTATTAGCACACTGATGGGTTTTGGTTGTTACTATATAATGTTTTACACTTAAAGACTTTCCAGTTCCTTGAGCCCTGCCAGTGAGAGGGCTGGAGGGGCACGGGAAACTGGGAGGGGACACAGCCAGGACAGCTGACCCGAACTGGCCAAAGGGATATTCCATACCATATGGCATCATGCTGAGCATATATAAGCTGGGGGAAGAAGAAGGAAGGGGTGGGGAGGATGTTTGGCATGACAGTTTGTCTTCCCAAGTAACAGTTATAAATGATGGAGCCCTGATTTCCTGGGGATGGCTGAACACCTGCCTGCCGATGAAAAGTAGTGAATGAATTCCTTGTTTTGCTTTGCTTGCGTGCATGGCTTTTGCTTTACCTATTAAACTGTCTTTATCTCAACCCATGGTTTTCTCACTTTTACACTTCTGATCCTCTCCCCATCCCACTGTGGGGGACTGAGTGAGCAGCCGTGTGGTGCTTAGTTGCCAGCTGGGGCTAAATCATGACAAAACCACACAGAATGCTGGATATAGTGAAACGGATATGTTACATGGAATGTTGATGTGGTATGTCTACATAGGAAATGACCTATTGAAAGACCTGGGAAAAGCCTTTAATTTTACCTTTCAGTTCCTTTGACTCTGAATAGATGTGATGATGTACAAACTAGGAGGTGACAATAACACTTAAACTCTTCTGACATCAAATCATGTATCATTAATCACACAACAACATGTATGTTAACAAAATAACTCTGATAAATGCATTTATGATAGGCTTCAGACATCACTGTAGACTTCGCTTTACTGGAGACTTACCACAAATTTAGTAAACGCAGGCAAAGTACGGCAAAGAATAGATCTCCCTGAAGAAAATAAACAGTGTATCTGAAACTCCTTAAAGACAAGAAGCAGGGCCAAATAATGTACATCCCTGAACTAAGTGAAATTGCTCCTAAACAGTAAAAGCTGGATTTGGTGCTAAAGGACTAAGCCTGATTTCCCATCACTGTGAATATATATACACACACAAAAGTGCATATGTGTTTTGTAAATAAATGTACAAAACCACACACAAGAATACGTAAAAGCATTACAGAAGCAGTCAAAACCCCAAAACCTAAGAAATACCAGAATTAAGAATGCTTGTACATCTTCATCTATTCCCTCTTTGCTTCTTTAGCCTGCAGTTTGATGTTATTCACTTAAAGGATGACTATATTTTCTTCTGAAACGCCACTTTATTACTACAGGAAAGCTTAAAGAAATGCCCTAAATGAAGCTGATTTTGAGAAAAGATGGTTTCAGAATTAATTTTCACTTTAAACTGAGGGAATCTGTCCTTGTCTTGGTTACAGCATCAACTCTGCTGGTGAGACCTCTTATTCAAAAGTGTTTAGGAATTGGTTGCAACCTATTTCTCTTCTCCTTCACCCTCTCTGCACAAGCTTAGGACATTAACAGTGACATGTGAAGTAAAACGAACATTGTTCACAGAGTATAAAACACACTGAAAATGTCTTCATATGCTCTGGGCACAATTTTATTCCATCTAAATTTAAGATAACTAGTAAGGATGCCTAGTTTTGGAGCCTTGTCAACCTCAGCTCCCTACATGAAGACAAAGTTTATCTCCAATTTCAGTGCTACCATTAGGCAGAATAAATCTAGGTACAGGTGATGTTTTACAAAAATAAAAGTGTTGAAGATTATGGCTGCAATGCCTAAGGTCTCCAGCTGTAAAACAGCCATAGCAGTTTGAGCTGCTCCCAGGGGTACCCTGCTTATTGTTTTGTGAAGCATTCAGGCAGCACGGCGAGAGAACCACGAACACACAGACTGGGAAATAAAGGTTCGTACCTGGCACCTGAACAAGGCATCAAACTGATTATATTATCACAGTTAGAGGAAAAGATACCTGCTCCTTTACTGCAGCAATAGTCTGGGATAAAAATGTACACAATCACGGAATTAAGGACTGCATCATACTGGACACTCAGAAGGCTGAATTTCACGGGGAGTCTCAGTATACAGCCATGAATTCTTCTAAACTTGTGTTTGCCTGTATGACTTGACCTTGGTGTTCCATGATACACTCTTGAGGAGAGGCTATAGAGTTCTTGTCTTTAAGCTAAACATTTAAAGACTTTGCTGACTCATTTCTTTAAAAGTAGCTGTTTGCATATAGGAGGAAGATATTACTGTATTCTTTGCCAATCACTTCCAACTAGATGTAAGTGTGAGTGAATCACTGGACTAAAAAGTCCTGGGCAGCTATCATGCAAATTCTTGTATTAAATATTGCAAAGTACAAGTTTTTATACAGGATCTTAAGAGGCTTATAAGGAGGAGGGAAAAATACTGCTCCTTATTAGAGTGATGAAGACAGTCATGCAAGAGTAAGAAAAATAAAATGAACATCTTCCTAAAAGAAGTCCTCAATGACTTCCACAGAGCCAAAATTTCACCTTGCACTACTTTGGGGATAGGAAAAATCCTCTAAAGGAAGGGAAACTGATCTTGGCGTGACTGGCTAACATTAAGTCAACTTTAGAAGCTGTTGTCTATCTTTTTGCCTCGTCAGCAGGTAGCTTGGTAAAGACGAGGTTTATATCCTTGAAGGCGTGTCCCACAATATCTAGGGACACATTACATTGGAGGTGCTGACGGAGAAGGGACACGTTTAACCTTGGCAGGGGGAAGAAGAGGAACTTAACAATAAGCAGTTTTCTTTTAAGCAGCAGCTGGTTTCTTGAACTTCACTTAAGCAGAGGAAGTAGCATCCAGCTGGCCTATTGCTATAACAAAGGCCTTGACTAGCACAGAAAGGGGTGGGCAGAAAAGGGAGGAAGAAAGAAAAAAAAAAAAAAAAAAAAAGAAAACTGACTTCTTATATAAGATACTTTGTATGCCAACATAGTTTCTTGGAGCTATTCATTGCTGGAATTCTCCCTTCTCTAAACTTGTTGCTGCAGAAAAACCGAGTGTTTGAGCAATTTCAAAGTGTTGCAAAAAATTGTTTCTAGGAAATAAAAAAGCAGCTACATATCATGATGCTGCCTCATAGAAGAGGAATGTATAACACAAGCACTATTGTGATAAGTGCCATGTAAGGAGATACACTCGGAGAAACTACCCCACCTCCACCCGCACTCCGTGGATTCTTGGATACCTCAGCAATATTTATTTTAGCCCTATCAAAAACAGAAGGAAAAAAAAAAAAGCAGGGGTGGAGGGAACCAAAATGAATGCTCCAACAGCTTTTGAGGGTTCAGAAGTCACTCTCTCCACTCAGAGGCAGTAATTCAGATGTGGATGCTGGCTAGAAAGGGAAACTCCTGAGTGATCTCCCCAAATACTGCTGCTACATTTTACTCTTACGTATTCCAAGCAAAACTACATTAAAAATACTAAAATAAAGTAAAAAATACTGAGATTGTCTGGTAAGAAATAGCCCTGATACAAGAAGATAAAGTGTACATACATTCTAAAAATAAATGAAGGTGATCTTTATAGTCTGAAAGCAGCAGCCAAACTCCTGACAGTCCTTGGTCCAAACAAAGTTCTTAAAAATCCATTGTAGAGGAAATTGCCAACTATACACACACGGTTTTAACTTCGAATGGAGCCTCTTCTAGGACGGACAACAACCACTAATGGAAAAAGGATTACAAATCGAAGCACAGTTGGAGAACTGGCCAGGAAAGTCCCCTGCTCCAGGCAGAACAACTGTGGAAGCCCCCAGGGTTCCTTTGACAGCCTCTGTTAGTGATACAGGGATGTGACTGGTACTGTAGACACTCACTATCACCAATCATACACGGGTGACTTTTAAAGCTCTAACAAAGGGGAAATAAAACAATGACTTTCTGTGCTACTGTGATCTTCAAGCAAAACTCTGACGTGGCAACCATCAAAGCCAAAAAATTACACAAGCAATTCCCCATTATCAAAATGAAAACGTGACATACCCCTCAAAATGCCCAGATTATTCTTGACTGTAATCCAGAAACTTCAAAGACAAATCAGACAAGAACTGGAAGTCTGGATATCTACTAAAAATAACAATATACCCAATTCAAGTGGGCTGTTCCTAAATATCAACAACTTCTGTGTCCTGTACATTATAGTTGTAAAATCTATTATATGAATGCCACAAGAGTTATGAATTAATGTGACACAGACAATGGTGGCGGCTTAATGGCAGCTATGATGTTCATATTCTTCGAGTGTGGACAATTTCTCAGGTTGTAAAACATATGAGTTATTCACCAGGAATGAGTGCTCTGGTCCAACATGTATGTCATATTTTCCAATAATTCTGATGGCCTAAACACCAGTAAAAATGCTTATACAGCACTCTCATTTTGCCATTCTCTTCTTAGTACCCACAAATATGTACAGCTACATATCACTTCTGTGAAATTATTCAACAGCCAACATGTTTCTGATACCTGATGGAATTTCTTTTAACGCTTTAACACACAGTAGACTATTAACAAGGTTAATCCTGCAGAAACGTTTTTTATTATGCTCCCACCAAATGAGTTTGAGCTCTCTGCAAATGGCCTGACTACTGTCACATTAACATTTGTTTGCACTGTTGAGGCAAGAGAGATGGCTCTGGGCAAACGGATCAAGCTGACCCTGCTTTCAGTGTCTCTGTGTGTGTATGTCTGGGCACACACCCAGGCACAACGGGTGAAATGGTCCCTTCTAAACCGAAATTTTACTGTGATTATATGACCTGTTATTTGACACTTTAAAAAAAGAAGTATTAAAATATGACAGATTTAATGAGTTTGAAGACACAGAAAAAGCATGTGCAAATAAACAGGGGAACTTAGAAATAGAGTTAATGAATAATTCAAGATGTCTGTAGCACTTATAAAAATGCCCTTAAAAACCTTTAATCTACACATACACACACAAAAAAGGATTTTGTGAAAAGAAAAAAATCCTCCTTTTTTTCCTTGCCTTTAGCATTATAATTATGACAACATTAATGATGAACTTGTAAATGGCTTCCTCGCACAGGCAAGAATATGCAGGAATATTCTTTTTTAAGAGTCCTTCTTTCAGGACCCCCTGAAAGGAAATGCAGAGACCCTTCACCATGGTGAAAGGCAGAAAGCCATTCTGATTCTAGCTGGGTAGCACCTACAGGCATAGAGTTTTACAACATCCGTAAATCCCAAGTGGGTTTTAGTTCTATATGAAACCAAGAAAACAGCAGTTTTCTAATTTACAGACACAAGATGATTCAAGTAATTTTATGGCACACATTTTTAATCTTTTAGAACCTGATTTCATAAGAAAACCCTGGAAGTTTGCAGTAACTTCAATTTGACAAATTCAAATTTACTCAACTCCAGTCTTTGGAAGTCTACATTTTTCAGAGAACTATAATGAAACTTTTCTTTGGGATTTAATGTCTAATGTTTCAAGGTGTATTTCTTTTCAACGCTATATATCTAGAAGTTTCTTTTTAGGAAGTCAGACCCTAATTGTTGCTTGCATGACTTTTCCCTGTGCCACTGTTGGACTGCATAATGTTTTTTCTGCAACAGAAGCATGTCTATAAGAAGCCCAAACAAGTTCAGAAAGAGTTATATAACATTTTTTGCATTTTTGGGGACTATAATTAAAGCGATAAGATTATGGCAGAGATCCTAGAACAGATTAAGTGCAGAATTCTATGATGAATGAAAGTTTGGGTCATTAAAAGTGCAAACCTAGATTTTTTTTTTCTTTAAACCACACACAGTTTAACATCCCGGACATAAAATTTTGCACTTAAAAACCACCTTTAATGGAGGTCAACGAGAGTCCTGGTGCATACGTTAAGGGGAGGAAGACAAAAAATCCAACCCAAAAATTTGCTAGTACCAAGCTTGACTTAAAATGTCTGTGCTGTATCCAGATTGAAAGTAATTACACGAAAAGACATACCTAGTTGTAGATTGTAGAGATTTACAGGAATCCTTAGAGAAAAAAATTTTCAAGAACTCCTAACAGAGATAACTTGGATATACACAGGACCTAATCTACCTCTGAATCCAAGTGAATCCATAGTTTCATAGATCTTGAAAGTTGCCTTAGGACAGAGCTTAGTATTTACTTCAGCATATTCAGCATACTGAAGAGTTGGAAATAGAAAGCTGAAAGACACTGTGGTTTGAAAACTGGAAGAAAAATGAAATCACCTAGCCTCCAGCACGTACAGTGTTCATTTACAGCAAAAAGAGTCTTTCTGTTGAAAGACAGATATGAACAGCTTACCAATATAATATACTCCTATGTATTTCTCTTCACACAGAAAATTTCCCTCTGCATTAAAAATGTGACTGTGCTGTAACACAGAAAATTAATCATATGGGCATCTGTTGTGACCCTCCTCTTGCTAGACAATAACCACCAGGTATTTCCATGCATCATCAGTCACAAGCCTCCAATACTGAGCATTTTTCTTCCTAGTGCCAATGAGTTTCAATGTATTTTTTTGCAGTCCAAAGCATTTTTATGTGAGATTTGAACTGTTTCTCTAGTATTGAGTCACACAACAATGTAAAAAAATATTTTACAAATCTTCTGTTAGTACACATTAATGAATTTAAGTAGAACCCATGTTTAAAATTACTGAAGCAGATCTAGCTTTCATCTGTAAAGTGAATGTCATTTTCATCATAAAGATGTATACAAAAAATTCAGGTCAACTCAAGAATAAAGCCAAGATCTTTTGGACAGTAAGAAAAAAATAAAAAGGCGAACTTCTTTAAACATCTCTAGAAGTTTTAGAATCATAGCAGACACAATAAAGAAATGGTTATGAAAATAACTAACCTCACATGAACACTGAACAACCAGGATAGTAATACATTCTAGAAAAAGCGTATGTGCTTTGGGTGCATGAATATACAAACATATTCCTGCGAATGTTTTATAGACGTGGTTTGGCCAGAAAAACAGTGACAGACTAACCTGTTTCTGTCTCCTGAAACATATTGTTCCTGCATCCTCTTTTCCAATTTAGAACAGGAAAGAGAAACAGTTTCAAAAAGCAGCCAAAAGTGTGCAGAAATACTCAGCCAACTGGTTTCAAGACATAGGAGAAAACACCTCACAACACACAATCAAAACTCACTTGTGCATACCTTTCTCGTCATTTTGTCTATTCAACTTCCCTATTTTATCCATTTCATCCCACAAACTCCTGTAACAGTTGGTAAAGCACAAGCTAAGTGTAGCCAGCAGGTTAAGACTTGTATCTATCTAACTGAGCCAGGTCTTGTTCAAACACAGGATGTCAAGATTGCAGACTTCAAACCAGCAGCCATACACTTGGCAGTGATGCTAAGCAGAGCAGCGGTCAAGGAGTGGGGCTGGTCCTGCCTAGAGAGCTCGCGGTCCTGCGCCAGGCAGTCACAGGGGATATTTGAGAAAGTTCAGACAAAATTGCCTGAAGAAAGGAGAATACACAAGGACAAGCAAGTTCCTGAAAGATTGCTGTGTCTGGAGAGTGCCAGCACAAGTGTACGTTATTATACAAACGCTCTGCAATTTCTAGCTGTTCTGCAAATCAAGTGCTGCATTTGATACACAGAAATCTACCAGCCAATTCCTTCCTGTGGTAAAAATCCACATTCAGATTTTTTACATTCCGTTTGGGATCAAGCATTCTAAGTCCGCTACTGCATAGGTAACATACTGTCTAATCCACATAATCTAATATTGTGCAGAAGTGAAATAATTACTTTCAAAGATGGACACAGAAAATTAGGGCATATCACCTTAAGAGTGTAATTAAATTATGTATAACAACTACTACTGAGGCTTCATTGACTATAAACACTAGAACAACGAAAATAAATAAATAAATAAATAAATAAACAAACAGAAACAAAATAGCAATTGCACATGCTGCTCACATAGTTGCAGTGCCAAAAGTTGAATTTCTAACAGAAGACAAAATGACACATCTCATCTGCAACACATACTTCTTTCTGGTCACAGGAAAAAAAAAAAAAAGAAGGCTAATATTTCTGACCCTTCTGAAGTCAGTGGGAATATAACCATTATCTTCAAAAGGATCAAAACTGACCCACAAATCTTGTTTTCCATTCTCATGAGCGACTTAATAGCAATCATGAGAATAAAGAGTTCAGGATCACATTTAAGGTGATTACAGTCACAAAGCACAAATGTGAACAAAATGCAGTTCAATTTTTTTTATTATTATTACTCTTCTGAAGAAAATCCATTGCTCTCTGGATAGCCAGGGCTACACGGGATTTCACAGCTGGTTTCCTGTCCCAGCAGCGAACTGCTACTGAGGACAGCAACGGTCTCTTTCTCACTTGCTGCCTCACAGGCATCAGTGAGTGTCAGGCAGGTTATAGCTGCTTGTTGACACACACATTATTTTTTGCTGCTTCAGTTTTCAGCCCTACCAGCAAACTGATCCAAGTCATCCACTCAAGGGCTCACTGGAACAGATGCAAAGGAAAGACTGAGTAGCGCTGGCAAGAGGGAGCAGAGGACGAGGTGTCCTCATCCACCATCAGCAGCAACATGGTCTCAAATCAGACTGCACGCACCGTGAAACCACATTATTAACTGGTCAATTTCAAAAGGCCTGGAACAAAACACCACTGTTTTTGTTTTGTACAAACAGATCCAAACTGTTTATTTTGCATTTTTCACCCCTCAATAGCTAATTTCACTTTTTCAGCTTAATGAAATTAAATGTAGTCACTATTATAACAAACAAACAAAACCCAATGCCCCCACCCCACTCAAATTCTGCATTATCCTGGAAAAAGTTTTCAATTACTTATACCTGGCTGGCAGGTATGGACTGCATTGATTTTCTGTATTTGTTCCATAAACTTTCTTATCAGATGACAGACTGCAGCGGTAAAATGCTATAAAACATTCCCAAAATCTATACAGTACCATCACACAGTATCTTGCTTACATTATTATGAGCCTAATCAAAACCAAAATAACTTTTATGAGTTCTAGATCAAATTACAACTCCAGGTACAACTTTTGTAGCTTGATATAATTGTTCCATGAAAACAGTGATAATGTAAGAACATGAACTTTGTTTTTTAAGACATGCCTTTAAAAACAGAGTTCTCAGTACCCTTTTCTCAGTAAGAAAGCTGACTACAAAGAACACAGAGAGATTTAAAACATCCAAAAATAAGTACAGGTTTTGATAAGCAGTAACTAAAAAAGAAGAATATCCATATACTGTGTTGTGTTGCTGTTTAATACCAGTAAGTTTTACAGTAGATTCGACAGGTTTTTATATTAAGAAAATAAGCAGATACGGTCAGTGTCTTGGTGAGATTACAGGCATCAGCTATGAAAATGTCAGTGGAGTGATGGAAGCCTCATTATAGTTTGAGAAGATACAGAAAACTCCTTTCAGGATATTTTTTTTTCCTACTACATATGCAAAGTTAAGGCAAAATGCCTTTCCTTAAATAATGCATGAATAATGAATTCTCTTTAGACAACGCACACAGGATTGCAACTAAAAAATTTAAAAGACCACTCATAATAGGCATTTGCTGAATTACTAAAAAAAATGAGTACCTGTATCTGATTGCTGACACATACTATCCCTCTCTCCCTTCTGGTAGATGTATTTAAGTTTGAGCTCTTATTTAAAAAAAAAATAAACAAAAAAGAAGCTATTTTTCTTTTCATTATAAATTAACTGATTTTACACTGTGTATTAGAGAAACATGACTGTATTTATTTTTCTTATTTCAATTATTTTAGGCTTTAAACTTCAGGCTGTGGAGTGTTCTGTCCCTGAAGTAGCAAAGCTTTTCAGCACACTGAAGAACATAATATATGAACAACTTGTTGTTCACAGTCATCAGTGTCTTAAAAACAACAACTGGTGAATTGCATATTTCAGAAATTATGTCAAAGTTTCATATAATGATTTTAAAAGTAAATAATAAAAAAGGGTAGTAACTTCCAGTGTTTATTTTACTTTTATAGCAGTTCTGGTGTTATGTGAAACAAGGCAAGGAGAGGGCAAAGTTTTTACCTTTCTTAGTTCAAGCCACAAGAACTGAACTGATTTACCAACATGGCAAGCCGGTGAAGCAGAACGATGCAATCAGTGTCTGGTATCTACCAAGAAATCTCTTATTTTAGGAGAGAAAGAACTTCAGTGGGATAAATTTCTGGCCTTGTAAGACTACAAAATGTTGAACTCTGAGTTTATATTTGCTGCAGCGGTTTCACGTTGCATTTCTACAACTACCCCTGGACTAAAACATTTTCAGGGAATATAACATGCTGTAACCTTGGCTCAGTGCAATATTTCATTCTAAGAAAAAAATATATTAAACATTAAAAAATGTTCTCTGGAATTAGGAACAAAAAGAGCAGCAGTACCAATTTGCACAGACCTAGCCTTTGTGATTCAATAAGTACACCACCAGTGATTTGAAGCTTCCCATTCGGCACTTTGTGGTCGAGCTAACCCAGTATTTCAAAGCAAACTTCAGTTGTACTGACACAATTTCCCATGTCCTTAGTTCCACAAGAGAGAGGTCTTTTTGAAATTTTCCTCTACTTTCACCTCAAGGCTTCATGAGATGCCTTTGAAGTTTATAGCCTAAGGTTTCTAGGGGACAACAATTTACATAATTCAAAGGAGAGCTTTAAGGAATGATCATACATTGTAACTTGTTAAATTAACAGACATCTACCCTTGCAGAGAAAAAGAAAAAAGAAAAAGAATTAAAAACCTCAGAATTCTTCATTAACAGATTATTATGGTTTTAACCTTCTAAGGATTCTACTGTAACCCTCAAATAATTTTATTTGTAGTCTGTTTATCGTTACGAGACCATCGGTAATTTGACAAAGGCAGTAATTTGACAAAGGTAGTAACTTGCAAGGAAAACTTGAGGGTAGGATCAAAAAGAAATATATAATTCTTCACTGTATCATGATAAGATCTGGGAACTCTTATTTCATAGTTTAGATTTCTTTATTCAAATATAACACAGTAAATTCAGTTTGCCAAGACACAATGTTCTCTCCACTGTCTGTTACTTGAATAATGTAATTTAGCATTTGCTTCAAGAATATTTTCAAAAAGAACCCATAAACTCGAACGTCCTCTAACCTCTTCAAGCAGTAGCTTCCGCAGTTCCTCAAAGAATGTAAACAACTTTAAAAACAACATACTACTAATGGATAAAACATTGCTTTTCTCTGGACAAGGCCAGTAAACAAGACTCCTTTCTGTCAATGCTACTTGCAGAACGATGTTAAGTGTGCAATCAGATAATGGTTAACAAATTTTAATGAAATCTGTATTGCATATCAAATCCTGAACTTGGTGATATTTTAGGTTCTAGGGAGCTGCCTGTGGCTTCTTAGACCCAAATCGTCAGTCTAAATCCAGTTAAAAAGCAGAGTGAAACAATACTCAGATATTAGGTTACACATGTGGCTGAGATTACATGTTAGCCTAAGGGATATCTGAACCACTTTGAGTGTTTTATATAATAATACCACATTGAACTGACTGTGGAAAGCAGTTAATCTCCTCGGGCATATCACCCAGCAACAATTCTTCCCTAACTTTTCCCACAGATTCATGGCAAATTTCCAAAAGTTCAGAGGTTTGGTGAGTTTAAGCCTCTTTACATTCAGATTCCTATCTAAAACTCCCACATTTCTGATCCAGAAATCTCATTAGATAAGAACTTCCCATTTCTCATTATGCTAGAAAAGCCCTGCAAGCCTCCTTTCCTATGCTGCTGCAATACAGCAGTTGCCATTAAGGGACTTGTTCTTGAATACTGCAAGCATGAAGGGGATGTTTATACATGCAACGCACAAAGCGAACATGTGGCACAAGCTTGTATGAGTGAGACCGCAGCAGCACAACCACCAAGTTTCTCACATCTGAATGCAACCACAGAGGACTTCCCAGGGGTTAAATACATCACAGGGCTACAGCGAATTTTAAACTCCTGAAGACAGCCCCTTTTCCTGCCCAAACCTTATTTCATTTTGGCTCTTTGATTGTATAAAAATACAAGTAAATTTCTTGGATGTCCAAAGAAGCTAATTAACTTCTCCTTTAGAACTTACTCTCCTGTACGGGTCCATAAATGAATCCATGGGTTATACTCATCAATATATCCAACACAGCTATTCTCCTTTCTGAAAGAGTTGTTTATACCCTATCTTTTCTTTAAGAAATGCTCAAATAAATGCGTTAAGAAGTGGCTGAAATAAGTTTAACATAACATTTATCTCATTTCTGCTTCAGAAATTCAACAAAAGAACACTGCAGACTGAAAATCAGAAATAGGATGGCATCACTCTTCGGCAGGCTTCTTAATTCAGTCTCATGCATTATGCATGATGCCCTTTTGGCTCTGGCATGACATTGCCAGCTGTGGTTCATTGCTTACATTCCTGATGGGAAAGCACAAGATACTGTAACACTTATCTCCTTTCAGTACCTTAGCTCTCAGTGATGGAGCACGTAACTTGAGAACTGTTCTTATCAAATATGCCTATATTACAGCATGCAATTTTGTTTTTTATCTCTCCTGTATGCATGACAATACATTATGGAAATGCATATCAAAATACCTGTAGGGAATCCTGTTTTTTTTTTCTATCTGAGAAACCTCAGTATGTTTAGTTGCTATTTTCAGATGATCAGATATCTTATTCTACAACTGTAGAAGATAAGAGAAATACAGCAGCTACATCAGTTTGGAGATCTTCAATGGCATAGACACTTTCAGAAATACTGTTAAAAAGAAACAGTATAAATATTTATGCTGCATTATAGGGTTGTCTGTTTGCAGATGTGGTATTAAAAGGATTTCTGCACTCCAGGCTGTAGAACAAAGCACAATGTTCTCCAACATTTATATTTCTAAATAGTTTCTCACTTTTAACACTTCCCACAAACAATATTATGTGCAAAGATGCCACCTCATTACATGCAAAACCATCTTTGGCTCAGGAAATGCCCAGCTCTTCAATCTCCTGATACCGTGATAGTACTCTGGAAAAATGTCATGATAAGCTTTACCCTGTACCTACATTACTCCTGGGCTCTGCTTTCGCACTGCTAGACAGGATACTGGGCCAAACAAACCATTGGCTGTTCTTACATTAGTATGTCTTCTGCAGTCCTTCATGAGACCAGAGCCTCGTTTTGCCTTTTCTTTGTCCCTTTATACAAATTAGCTTTCCAAAACAGCATGAAAGGAATCTAGCAAGAGGTTAAAAATTCACATCTCAAGAGAAAAATTACATGAGCACACAGAATGAATGAAAACTGATAAACCTATGTAAAATCCTTAGTCTACATATAACATTCTCTGTTCAAGATGTTTTCATAACCCTTCCTGAAAATGAAGTTCTTCATAAATATCCATTGACCTGTGTAAGCACCACACACTGACTTTTTTGTGCTATATGATAAACATGAGTTACCTGAGCCAGGCTTTTTCAGTACCTATTGAAAGTCATTATTCATACACCGCTCTTCACTGTCTGGATTTCTGTAGTTCTATAAATGCAACACTGACCTTTAAAAGCATTAATTGTATCTACTTTATTTTCCATACTTCCCTGTTTCCAGAACATGATTAATTTTTGGCAAAGCGTATGCTTCACGCAGCTGAAAACCCTGGCAATTCACAAATATAAATTAGTCAGACAACAGGAAACACTGTCCAAAATTCTGCCATCATTTAAGCCATCCAAACCCTCTGAAATGGGTAAAGCAGCACAGAAGAAAATAGTGTGTTTCATCTTCAGGGTAGTTTTTTCTACAACTCAGGAAGCAGTTTTAAGGAGCAGAATTTTGCGTGATTATTTTAATATTGGGTTTCTGAAGATAAAAAAGAGAAAATAAGTATCACCACAGACTTTTCAAGAAACCATTTGCCAATTAGAGTATTTGAATTTACTCATCTTGTGTGATTCTGCAAAGCTTCTTGGAAAAACTTATTTATAGAAACTTATGAAATGGATTCTTTTCATCTTTCTGTTGGCTGAATGGAAAGTTAAGTACCTAAAGAACAATTTTCCTTCCTTTGTACTTGGCAAGGTATACGTACTCTGAAAGGAAGAATTATAACTGGGTCCTTCTCAGATGTATTAAGGATAAAATGGGGTGGCTTCTCTAGGTCGTAACTTAAAAATTAGTCTATGGAAATACGCAGACTTACTACTAATTGTGTATGGAACAATACAAGCTGAAGTAGTTAAGTCTGCAAGTTAACCTTCAGAGTGTCTTCCATGAGCACTCAGTTCCCTTATAATGTAATACCTTTAAAAGAGGACAGATTTTTTTCCAGCATCACTACTGCTATTATCTAAATTATTTAATGTAGTGTCATTGGATGACTATTATTTTTAAAAGTCATATCATTCTGATAAAACCTCTTTAATCCTTAGCAGACTTAGTGATCTGATCACAACAAAACTAACCTTACACACACAGAGTCCCTGTGCATGGGAAAGAGACTTACAGTCTTGTTAAATACACTGTGATGCAGGAAAAGATGGATTAGTACACCCAATGCAGGAAAAGTGAAATCTTTATGCTGCACTGTGTAGGAAGAGAAAGACTGAGCAAATTAAGTGAAGGATTTCCCTTCTGGGAAATAAATTAAAACATTGGTTTATACTACTTTTATAATATAATAGACATGCTAGTGAATAGATTTTGAGACCAGATTATAAACAATTAATGCTTCAGTAATAATCAGAAGCTACTTACTATGAAAAGGAATATTAACTAAAACTCACAGCCCTTTCCCTCTCTTCCATCTCATTTAAGGTGACTACACACATTTTTAGACATGGAAAGTGCAGAATGGAAAAAGAAAGGGTTTCACAGTAGTTCATTGCCATTTGCTGTAAGATGAAATAGAAAAGTCCAAAATCTTACATCCACTGTCATGATCTCCCAATTGCTAAACACTCTCTGCAGTCCTATGAGCTACTGTATTAATAAGCACAGCCAGGACTTGGAAGGAGTCTTCATTATTCAGGTTTCCTTAGTTCTGAACAATTACTTTTTAATGACTGGTCAGTTTACTAGAAGTGAAGAGAAAGCATTAATGATTAGATACAGTTTACCTGTGTATGTTTTATGGATCTACATTTACTGTTTCTCACTATTAGTGGAAGCTGTATACACACTTTACACAGCATTTCAGCCCTAGTGTAGAGACACTGCAGACTCACAGGCTCACAAGTGATACACCACTTACCCTCCTCCAAGGAGTCACTTTTCCTAACTGCTAAGTTGACATTATAGATCACCTGCCTCATCATCTTTTTAAAGGAGATAAAACAATGCACTGAATATTTCTCAGCTTACCGAATGGCCTTGGGCTCACCTTACGTGGGAAGACAAAGAAGCTCTCTACATGCTTCCCCACACACAGGCATGAGACTATAGGCTGGGCATCACTACTCTTAGCCCACAGTGATTAAGCAAGAGCAAACTCTGCTGCCCTCAAAAAAAGTGTGTGTATTTCTGCTAAAAGTACTCACCTACAAGTGAGATAAAATGGCATAAACTGGATTCCCTTAAACCTTCTCACACACACCTCAACACTGTAAAAACAATCTGATGGCATGGTTTTGAGAAGAGATAAAGTGTAATTTAAGTTATACCCTGCTCAAGTTTCGCCCATCTCTCACATGTTGTATGGTACAGAAGACATGTTTTGCCAAAACTAAAATTACTCTGCGCATGTGTTAAAAAAAACAATGAAGATTTTACTACAGATGCAAAACCAAATGTTTTGTAAATTCCACTTCTTTCCCATAGTGAAGTTCTCTCATGTACAATTATCATTTACTAAGCTTACAGTTGTTACCTATTGCCCCCCCCCAAAAAAAAAAAGTTGTATTAAAGTGCCCAAATGAATTCCAAAGAGAATAATTTCCTGCATTTAGAAAAGAAGTTGCAGAAGAATCAAATTTTACATGCAGTTTCCTTTTTCCTGACTCTTCCTTTCGGGTGCATTGGTTATTTACTCTAAGAAAGTGCAACACCTAACAAACAGTATTAAATGTTTTCCCACAATCACTTGGGCAGAACAGGCTTCCTTTAAATAGCTTTTAAAACTGTTATCTAGCATAAATGAGGCATCCTTATAGCTATCCATGTGAGCGTTACATTTCCACTTATTTAAAATATACATTTTATTTTTACAAATTCATTTTTATAAACCCATCAGAGGCAAATTGTGAATAAAGCTTTGTAGCTGTAAAATACAAGAAAAAGCATAAAGGATGCTAGGAAAAAGGACCATTGGATTCACATAGGTCATGTACTCAAGTGTCTTCTGTCCTACAGCAGGTCTGAGGATGGTCTTGAGACCAAGGTGCAGAGGAAGGACAGAAAGAAGGGTCACAGCACATGGCTGCAGGGTGGCAGATCCTGCTACAAATGATTCAGGCACATTTCTTCCAAGCGGCTGCTGCCACAAGGCGGATTACCCTTATCCTTCCCACTCCTCTCTCCCAAAACTAAATTAAACTACAAGCCACAATCCAGCCTTAACGTGCAGGATTTCATTTAAAGCAGTACTGTTCAATTATCCTGCTGGAGGAGGAACAGTGTGCCCTTCTCACAGGAGCTGTAACATTAAGAAAGCAATGGGTCTACTGTTCAAAATCTGCTACCCCCTTTGCTCTGTTTGGATGACAATATTCCTGTCTCTGATCTCTGCTAAAGCACAGTGTTCAAGCCAGACAGACTTGCCAGGAAAGTTACTGGCAAAGCATCTGGTAGATAGTCTGAAAACTCCTCCCCTCAAACATGCCTCAACTGGAGAAACACATTTTTCCCAAGGGGAAAAGTGTGCAATATATAGTTCCAGCTACACTGTCCAAGAGATATGAAAACTGTGCCTAAAAGGCCCTTAGCTCTACCTGTTGTCCTAAAAACCTCCTGTCAGCACAGGATCACATCAGGATTAAAATCTTGAACTTCACGCTTGGCTACACTAAGATGTTTCTAACACAGTGAACTACTGGCATAGTTAATGCTAAAACCCTAACATGCAGACATGAGGACCAAGGTAAATAAAATCAGTACAAACTCCAGCTTGCCCTCACCTATTTCATGACGGCAGTTGCAGTGAATTCTGGCCACAGATGCTGACCCGGGACTATTCCAGGGGTTGTTGAGGCCTCAGTTGGTTACAGCAAAGCAATCCAAGGAGCTGCAGCTGCAGCACTCACTTGTATACATGCAAACGAGAAACAAGCCCTAGCTTTGAGAGGGTGTGAAAGAGTCCCGTTCAGTTTGGGTGCTACATCACAAAATAAAAGTCTTTCCTGTCTGAAAGAGAAGCATTTAGATGCTTCTGATTGATGCTGGAGGAGTAATTTCTCCTACAGGCCCTTGATGAGCCTGGCTGCACTGATAGCCTGACTTGAAGTTTAACACTAAAAGGACTAACGTGAACAATGAATCTTCAGTGAGCTAACCAGGCTTTAATAATCCTTCAAGAGCAGCTAGCAATAACTGAACAGCATAATAGCAAGTTTCCCAAAACCGGGTCATCATGCTGGAAACAGGGGCTTGTGTGTGTGTGAGACAATGATTGCAGTATTTAATCATCAGCTTCACCGTTCCAACTATTCTTGACCACTGTGTCTACTTTTAGACAATACAGTGATGGTGGTCAATACATTCATACTGTGTAGCAGTCAACAGGAAATCTAAATTTAACACACGCAGTACTTAAATGTCTGAAAAACCCTATTCTGCCAACATTTCATTTATTTACATGATTTCTTGACTGTATGATATTCAAAGCATGATCATGTACCACTCTAACTTCTAGTGTTTCAGGAAATATTCCAAAGAATGAGTCAGTATCAGTTCACTTTAATTTCTTATGATATGAAGTGCCTGTACAAACTTGGTGGGAATTAAAAAATAGCTACTATTGCACAAATTCTGTGTATATGTATATATAATAATACAGTTTACAAAGATTAAAATTAAGTTTGAACATAGCTGTGCATAATTGTATATTAAAAAGTACCATAATAAAGCAGTAGAAATTACAATGCTCTATGCTTACCTACCATTTTATTCTATTTTTTACCATAGTTAACATGTACCATTAAGAAACTTTTGTCAATAATTTTATATTTAAATTGTATTAAAACATTTTAGCACTAAAGTAGCTAAAAATACAGGGGCTAATTTAGTCTTTTGTCTCACACGTACAAATCCACTGAAGCAGGGACAATAACGATCAGAATTGGGCTCTAAAAAGTTCTAATTTGACACTAATCAGTAATAAAAGGCAATGCAAACTTGTGTTAAACTGATTACACCCATATAGCAATATCTGCATAATGGCTTTAGCTGCTTAGCAACGAAAGTACAAGAATACCAGATAAAATGGATTATAGGCTCTGATTAGTCCCAGATGAATGCAACAGTGGCCAGTCAGTTAGGTTAATTTGCACCGTGTATCATAAATGACGCTCCTCTGAGCTATTACTGCAGAAGACATTTACTTTTTTACAAACACACATAAGAAAAATAAGACTTGCTTTTACATTACCAAAGACAGTTTTGGTCATATACTACAATGATTCTTCTTAAATTAACTTAGAAAATATGACCATCATAAGCATACAATTCTTTTTCCTTTTGCTGTTGAGTATGTTCTTACACAAATAAAACAAGTCACTTTAAGAATGTAACTCCATTTTACACCTTTTGCAACGTTCTAATTTTCCCCACTGACACTTGTACACAATACTGTCGTACTGCTGGACTTTGAAACCCTCCTTGGAAACATTTAAATACAAGTCATAAGTAGAAGAAGGACTGACTACTCTTGGTTTTCACAGAGGGGTCTGATGCAGAAAGAGGTTCAGAGATTTGCCGAAATCACAAAGGAACGTCATGACAGCTTGAAACGGAAATAAAATCTCCTAAATCTTAGCTTTATAAATGCCAGCCTTCTAGTATTATATGTGTGCTATAGACAGTGCCAACACAGAGAAAGGAATAGTATCTGAACCACAATACTCACAATCTAGGATAAACCAGTAGTAAGACACTAGGTAGAACATAAGTTAAGGCATTGACATAGTTGTAATAGGGTCACTACAGCCCATTCCTACATGTCCCTTCAGTTCTGCCACTGTCAGGTGGCTAAACCCTGCCTTACGCCACCAGAACACAGGACAGATGTGAATGGCCTTGCAAGTTAGCACAGGAGCTATGCTATGAACAGATACACTGCTTTTAACATGCGGACAATTATAAGGAAAAAAAAATAATGGTTTTATGGGTGGGATAAGTTTAACTATTTACCTGTAGTAAATGACTTTCTGACTTACTCTATCCTTTTCTAATTAATTGTTTTCTCTAAGAGAAATAGTTATAATGCTAAGGGTCCTTTACAAGTTACGTAACTCTACCATTCAATAGGAACATCACTCTGTACTAATAGTACTCTCTACTATGTCTGTGTAAAAAGCAAATTTGTTGAAAACAGTACTCTGCAAAGAGCAGGAGAGCATTATTTTCAAATTTACCTAATTTTGTGAATCGGATAAAAAAGCAAACACTAGATGTTAAACGCAGGAGCTCCCCAGTCTTCTAAATTTATAATGAATTATTGTAATAAAGCTTTCACTGTCTTAAATAATTTTAAAAACATTTTACTTCTTAAGTATTTTTATAATAATTCATTATAAATTTTAAGGTATGCACATATATGCATCTCACAGGGCAGAGGTCTAGAAAATTTTAAGTACTATGAAGAAGGTTGACAGGGGTGTAGGAAGAATAAAGTGAAGCTAGTTATAAATTTATTTTGTAGAATCTCAACTTGCCATTAAAAAATACTTTCATTTTCACAGTTCTGAACTTCCAACTGTGAAAAAAGTATCATAAATACAAGAAGGTCTTCAGAGAAAATACTTAAATACTAAATACTTAAATTCAGATAAATACTTAAATCCTCTTTGCCAGCCACCTGACTGAAGCATTATCAATAAAACTTAATGCTGATACTGTTCCATAGTTGATCACTGAGTCATGGTATAAGGTTGGAGTGAGGAGGACACTGGATAGTGGAATTGGGCAGCATCAGCATTACTGTCAGGTAAGGAACCAGTACATAGAAGGGGAGAAAGAGAAGATATAAGGAAGAGTAAAAAAAAGGATGTAAACGGTAGTAGTCCTGAAAAAAACCTGACAATTTCTCAATAAAGGACACAACAAAGTCCCAAATAAATCAAAGAGGATGATAAGCAAAGGTCAGTTATTACAAAAATGCTGTACGCTGTGTGCTATGCCTTGGGCAACTTTAGCTATAGGAGTACCAAATACAGAACGCAGTATTCTTCATTTATATAACAGCTGACAGACACATGCAAAACAGAACTCAAACCTCTGAATACACCGATAGATGCACTGACCACATATTCTGGCAAAACGAGAAGGGAAATGCTGCCATAGTATAGGGTGTTGAAAAATACTATCCAACTGTGACATAAGATATGCTACACTAAAATATCTGAGCTCCTTCCATGTAAAAACATGCATCAGCTGAGGTCCTGTCTGTAAATTTTTTGTTCCTTCTAATGTGTAGGACTGGGTTGCTGAGTTCATACCTCAAACTATTGCTAATAAACCATCATATATCAGTTTTGCACACTTTACCCCAAGCTTTGGAACAGAACCCAGCTCTCTTAACTTCCAGGTCACTGAAGAAAACTGCAAACAAATCCCTGAAGTACAATATTTGAATATATATAATTTCAATATAGAATGTTGATTTTTGGGGGTGTGAGTCATTTTTTGATGGGCTTAAAACAAACTGGTTTGATCAAAGTTAGCTTTTGGATTAACTAGGTATATGACAAATACCAGTCCAAGAATAATCCTTTAAAATGAAGAAGCTACATGGGCCTGCTAAATTCAGATCTGTAGGGCTAAAAACACATTAGTGTATAAGGTATGCTGTTATTAGCCATTATTTGGCATGCTTTCTGAAATCCAAGATAATTTTAAATATGATCCCTTACTTGTGATAATAACAGAATCATTTACTAAATGGTCTGCTCCATGTAAAAAACAATACAGAAGCATACTTACAGTAAAAAAACATATTAGGCAACTTTTCTTCAGTGTCTTCACCCTATTACTGAAGGAAAACACTGCAATATATACAGTCAAACTCATATGTTCGCATTTTTGTGGAAAAGGAACAAAGCACGTAATCTCATTACATAAAGTCAACCTCTGAATGCTTTGACAATGCATACTGAGTCAATCTTCCTATTAAGTCAGGGTGTATACAACAAATACGCTCTACTTGAAATGTAAAATTTAATTCCAGCATGATCACTTCAGGGACCAGTTCTGCAAAGCACTGCAGCCATGGCACAGCATACAATCACAGCGTAACTAACTACACTCCTGTTAAACACATTTTTATCGTACAATAGCCTTTGTCTCAGTAAAGCTATTTTAACCACAGTCCATGTTTGTTTGAGCAAGTTTTTCTATGTGTTTTTCCTCTCAACCTGAGCAAATCATTCAGTGACTAATTTATTTGCTACATTTTCATTTATCATTCATGAATAATTTGTAGCTTTAGCAGCTGAGGGTTTTTTTGTTTTGTTTTTTTGTTTGTTTTTTCTTTTTACAAAGAATTCTTTGCAAATTGTTCATAGGCCACACTCAAAAAATCTCTTCAATTTTTCAGCTGTGGACTTTTAATGTGATTGGGTTTCACTAGGTATATTTTGGTTGTTTCATAAGTCACTAGCCTATGACTTGTAACTATACATCACTTAACTATCAGATCCTCTGTGTTCAAGCAAAGCCACAAAATATAGTTTCTCTCTGGCCAAGAAATATGGGAAAAGAGAAGATGGTAAGAAGAATTTCTGAATTCTGATGAATTACTCTGAGGAATGGCTTTGGAGAGCAAGGAGGAAGGCAGAAAGCATGACACAAAAGAGAACAGATGAGAAATATAAAAGGAAAGAAATCTTCAGGAAACTAGAGGAATAGCAGGAGAACCTTCTGTCGTAATTCACTTAATGTAAAACTGATCTTTACTGATGTTCTGCCACATGATTCGCATCAGGCTGCATATACATTTTACACCTCAGGGAGTGCGGTCTGCCTTAATCCTAAATGTCTCCCTTCTGTTCACAGAGTTCGTCCCTCACTCCAGTACAATCTTTTTTATCACTTTCTTCATCTGAAGTAATATGCTCAATTCTAGTTATAGACTTTAAAATAATACATTAAAACCTTAAAACACTATGTTCACACACACATTCAAATGAAATGAAAGTCTGAACACACGAAACATCCTGTAGACATAAATTCTATACACAGCTTCCTGGTCGTCTTCAAAGCATATAAAATATTAATGCATTTTCACTATTTTAAGAAATGTATAAACATATTAAACATTCATTATTTGCATATTTCAACACACTATAATCTTATCCTACTAGCCATTTTCCTATAGTTTTCCCGCTACCCTATCTATCTTTCTTGACAACTTTGCTGGAAGACGTTTTAGTCAGAGCTTTTCTCTAACTCTACACACATAATTATTGCAATAGCTCATTTCGGCCATATATAGTTTTGGTTATAATACATGAATATGTAGGTATTTACACTTACATACACTCATACACACCATTAGTAACTCTTAGTTTTACTCAAAATGCTAATTTATTCATTTAATCTTGAAACCTTTCCCTTAAATTGACTCACATACTCAAACGTAGTGTCTTACTGAAAGAAACCACCACAAAACACAGAAGTTTGAAAAAGGCTGATTGCTTTTCAATCTATATACATTGCTTTCATACATATATATTAACATCTAAACTTATTTCCTACAGGTCAAAACCTCATCCTGTTGAAATGAATGGAATACTTAGTTCAACAGTCAAAAATTCAAACCTTAGTGCTTTGAAAACATTTTATCAGGCACTTCAAAAATAAAGGATGCTACTGTAAATACAATTATATGTTTGGTATTCTATCTGCAAGGCAGATTCACCTTGTGTTTTGGGTTTTTTTTTTGTCCATAAAGCTTTTTGGACAATCAGGTAAGAAACAGTCCACTCGGCTAAACGTCAAGAGAAATAAAGAGACTACAAAATAAAACCCAGAAATATTCTGTGAACACAACAGGTTTCAAGCACTTTGACAGGATTCAGAAATCCTACAGAGTCAGCTACACCACCCAAATATTCACTTACATTTAAGCAGCAAATCCAAAACATGCTATGAAGAGTATTCTATACAATAAATTACAAACAAGTAACATGCCGTGGGAACAGGCTCTCATTATCAGCTTTCTCAGCCTTTCCTTCTCCCAGGTCCTCAAGTACATGGGTGGCATTAGCACTGTAGGAACTTATTTGATAAGCAGTATACCTATTTCCTTTATTTTTTGATATATGTTGTATATTATGCAACACAAGAAAACTGAAAAGGTGAGTGTTCTACCAGAATCTTATTTCTGACAAGATAATTTTAGAATTTTTGCAATGAATACTGCATGTTAAAAATATCTGTACTTAATTCAACAAATGATACACCTATTAATGTACCAAAGAAGCCCAGAAAACGGCACCTTAGTAGGGGTTTTTTTGTGGTTTATGTACGTGTTGGGTTTTTTTATTTTTTTAACTCATTTACTGCCATCTCCTGGTACTTACAAGGTAATAGCATTTATACTATTTAACAGGAGCACTATTTAACAGTAGTAGGAAATGGTGAATATTGTTCCTTGGGCAGAAACTGGTAAAAGGTTCACGTAGCTTACCTTTGTCTGGAAGCAGCAGTAAAGTTGTGTTAGGTATGGATGTTTCCGTGCTAATGCCAGAATTCTTTTTTCTGTCATTGTACAGTCTACATCATCATCTTGAAGTATGACATCTTTCTTCAAGACTTTCACTGCATATACTTCATCTTTTCCTTTCAGCTCAGCTAACATTACCTAAACCAAATAAAAACTCTGTTTACACACAAACAACAAATACCATCAATGCGTGGTTGCATGTGAGTTTGCACAGAAAAAGACAGTTACGTACATGCCTGAATTAAGCTGCATGTTTATAAAATTAAAACCAATGTAATTTAAAAAATATATACCTCTAGTATTCTTTAAATTTGAAACAGATGGTATCTACTTTGTTTGTTAGTTAAGAATGCAAAAGATAAAAAGTTTTTATTCTCTCATTCAAATATCCTAATGAGTACCTACTAATGAATGAGATGTCAAACACTAAGGAAGGAAGTTGATACAGAACAGAAATTTATCGCACTTTTATCTCCCGCTTTTGGTAGTGAGATTAGCGTGTGATGAACTTAGTATACAATCCCATGTACCATTTGAACTGGTTTAATGTTGTTGATTTTAACTACTACTATTGTTTAAGGTTCAAGTCCTATACTCTGTTTAAGGTCAGTTCTGGCTTGGAGCCAAGGTAATCTTCAGAGAAAGGATTAGAAAACAGGGAGACAAAAGAAGCGCTTCAGCCCTGTTCCCCTGCATCTGCAGTTCCCGTATACCAAGGAAGGAAGAGTGTACTTGTGAAACACTCACATTTCAGTCCTGCTCTTTGACTGCACAGCACTGTAAGCCCTGTAAATAAAGCAATGCCCCTTCCACCCTCATCAATTCCCTACTGTGGGAAGATACCTGGCGAATTACATCTTTGCCACATACACGGTATTTCAATCAGCTGTCCAAGCCTCTTGCACTCATAGTATCTGAGTGGAAATGCTTCCTTCAGCACTGAACACACCCACTGAGGCAAAACAAGCACACAAACTGTTCTGTGAAGTATGTAAACTTGAACTGGGTATTATCTAAAACCAGAATGTACTCAGGACTCCACAGCATTATTCCCGGGATATTTTCTCCTGCTTGACCACAACTAATTGTTGAACAATATGTATGTAACTGTACATCTTCATTACCAATATCCTAAAACAGTGAAACATTAACATTTTGTTTCAAAAGGCTTGACCCTAGTTAATGAAGTGAGCTAAGGCAAAGAAAATGCCAGCTGATCAGGAGGTTGATATTCCTGATCTGTGGGACAAAAGCTGCTTTTACCCAATGGGTAAAAGGAAACCCTAGGGTGGATGCACTTTCTGAATGTCACTATGAATACTTTCAAAGCAATACAGTCAAAAAAAGCCTGCACAGTGAAGCTGGGGGGAGAGAAGCAAGCTACCCACCTTGCCAAAGCTGCCTTTCCCTAATACTTTGATGAAGTTGAATTCTTCAAGGCCTATTCGCTTGGTCTCAGCTTGTTTGAGCTCCCCATTTTCACCATTCTCCCCAGTTTTGTTAAGCTGGTTGTCTGTTGATGTTGTAGCGGTTGCTCGGTGTTCTTCTCCCCGATTGTCAAATGATAATGCTTTCCTAATGTTGTTTTCCAGCTCTTTGATTTCTGTGGAAATGTGAGAAAAAAGTGTTTAGCCAAGCATCAGAAAAATAGCCCGTGTTAGTCTGTATCAGTTTGGAAAGGGACATTTCATCATCCTTGAATACAGTGTAGAGCATTCTGTGGTTAAGAATAGATATTTAGCAAACTGCTTCTCCACCTTACAGTAATCAACCCAAACCCTCCTCTAACAAGCCTTTTAAAATGAACCTAAGAGAATGACATATCCAACACTTGAAAGGTAAGTCAGAATAGTAGCCAAATAGTTGGTTTAGTGATTTTGGGTGTTCCTCTACCACCGAAAAGTGCTTTGTTCTGAATATCCCTATCTTCCTGCAGCACTTAGTCATCTTCCTGCTTAAGTATTTTAGAGTTGTGACTTCAAAAGTTCAAAGTATAGTTGGGTGTCCCACTCATTGAAGTCAACATGGATGGAGCATCCTACTCGGCTCCAGCTATTATCAGATGCCTACCAATAACGTATTTGGCTACTTGCTAGCTGCTTCAAGCAGCAACTGTGTAGATCTGCTAAATGGTTTTGAAAGTTTCTCAGTGTTAAATACAGGGAGTCCTGGTGACTAACGGTACTGGGGTCTGCCTCAAGCTCTTGCATAATACTTCTGCCTGCTGGGCTTGGAAGCAACTTTACCTGACAGCTATGAAAGTGAAATTTAAGAGAAAATTTAGACAAATTCTTTGTTCTTATTCTAAGTAAAACATCAGATACTTTAAGAATCATTAACCAAAATACTGTCTGTGAAACAAAAAGGTTGACAAATTTAAAAAAGTTCTCAACTCAAGAGTTTTACAGTACCTACTACCATGGAGCTTTGGAAGTGTCTTCCCTAAAAATAAGGCTGAGAAATTTCTCAGCTGTAAATAATTTTCAAATAATGTGACAAAAACGTGTCTTCCTGTGCTCTGGTGTAAAGATTTTTCATCATCAGTTTACACACGTGATGGTACATAAGATACCTCAAATACTTTTGATTTTTAAGAACAACAATCAGATCAGATTCAAGAAGTGCTGCTGACATTGACATTCTGTCAATCAGGCTGTTTAGCTCAATGAAATTATGTTATATCAGTGAAGACTGAAATATTTGTCTCCAAATCTATGCACCAAAAAAACCTAAATAAAAATATCACCGAAAGGAAACATGGTTTTACAAGCCTCTAGAGACCACACAGCACACCTAACTGGATGTAAGTTTTTATTATCACAAATGTTCATTGTGGAATTGCAAGGAGGCAATTTTATCTAAAAAACTTACTAACAGAGTGGTTTTTCAGGTAACTAAAGGCTCTCTCAAGTTCTGTGTACTATTTAAAATGTTCTCACTCTTAGAATACATAACCTTACATAAAAGTATTTGGTTAGGCAAGGACTCAACTAGTAAACTTAATATTTCGAGATGAGTGTTCTAAAATTTTCCCTTTAAAAGTCACTTAATTTTACATATTTAAATAAGAAGGTGGCCTTTGAAAAAAGTTTACAAAATGCTTCGTTTTCTGGTGTTAACTACTTGATTAATTTGGTTCTACTATGAGCTGGAGCTCATAGCTTTTTTACTCCTCATACAGAAGGCAAATATGTGGCAATATATATCAATTAGGAAATAAAAAGAGATGTCTGACCTTGATCACATGGAGAAGTTGGTGCTGACTTTGACCTATCTTCTTCTGATGATGCACTTCCAGGAACTGGTTGTTGAGTCTCTGCACCTGCAATTAGCTAAGAACAATTCCAAAAGGGGTACTTAGCTATGAGATCCCCCGGTGCCAAGAGGAAATTTAATTTAACAGTAGTTCACTCATAGAAGTACAAAGGAAAGGAAAAATGTTCTACTGATTCTCACTGGCAGGACCTCAACCATACAGTAGATGGCATCACATCAAATGGAGACCACAACATAAACAGAGACAGAACCAGCAATTTAAAGAAAAATAGGTTCCTAAATTTAAATAAATGTAATAAGCATACTCAGAGAGTGGGAAAGTTTTGCATAGCCATCACAAGTCTGTGTAGAAATCTATCCAATAAATACATTTAACTACAAGTATCAGCAAGCACTGCAAACTAAAGTAACAACAGTTACAGTAACTGTTGTTGCAGTAACAACACAGCAACATCTTTTCCCAGAAGTCATAGATTTTTTCCATGTTTCTGTAACATTTTAAAACAGTGTACATGGGATCCAAGTGTGTAATAATCAGGAAAATGAACAGACCCAAGTGTCAATGTTCTAAGAAATGATGGGAAAATTTGCCTATTTCTATAAGTGAGAGCACCAGGTCTGTTATTCCAGCCACAAAAATAGCGATAGAAAGTGTGTCCAAATTCTGATCCAGGATACATATTATCAATCCAGAATAACTCCATCAACTTTGGATATACTTGGGGTGACCTATGCTTTTTATTTCTAGAACAGCCTAATTCTTCCTGTAATAAGCGTTGGTAAGTCTGGAGCCATCACCTGGCAAATAGCTCCTCTTCATAAGAATCAGCACATTGCTCATTTATCAGCATTTATAATGTTACGGAACAGTGCTGTGTCTCAATCAATCAATTATCAGATGCCAATTCTGAGCCATTTATGTTTTCATGAACTCTTGTGTCAGACACTGTCTGTCTGTCAAATCTCCTTCCTCAAAATTAAGAAGGGGAAATCCTTCCAGAATCTATACAGACTCCAGGTTTGCAAAATTGTACCAGGTTAAAATAAATTTCAGATCAAAATTCAGAATAGATCGTTTGCACTTATAAATAAAAGCCAAAGTCTTAGCTCTGTACTGACTTAAAAAAATTCTGTACTGACATAAAAAAAAAAAAGTGGGATTGAACCCCAACTAGTGAAGTTACAATACAGCCATACTTATCTCATTTTTTAATGTGATACTACATAGTAAAATTACCTTTTTCCTCCTCTGCCCACTATTAGTGATCTTATCTGGAGTGACTCCAAGATCTGCAAGAACTTTAGCTATGCCTCTAGCATCCACTCCACAGTTTGGTGCCACATTTGTTTCACAGCGTCGATGTACATTCATCTTGCAAACTGAAAGATAAAGTAACAGAGTATATTAAATACTACCTTGGCATGCATTTGCCTTACTAAATCAGACCTTATTGGACCTATGAATAACTTTTTCAAATAGAAGTAATGTTAGTAGAAAAATACTTAGCTGGATTTGCAGTGACACTTCAATGCTAATATAAAATTATTAGCCTGGTTATCATTCTTCTGCTATGGTAATGCAGAACAATGTTTTTACACGGTACCCAGAACAGACACAGAACAATGAAAATAGGCAATGATCCTATATATATTACAAAGAAATTTAATTAGAAGAAAAGTCCTTCAAAGCTTGCATTTTAGCAGTCCACTTCTGCTCTCATATGGAAAGCACAGCATTAGTTCCTCATGTATTATTGCTTCTTACTCTATTGTGTACTAGTAAGAAGGAAAAAGGTTGCATTTCTTCCAGGTTATGGGACAGGGGGGAGAACATAGCTCCAGTAAAAATATAGTAGTGTGGGTTTGTTAGGAGCAGATGACATGTTTTAGCTTAGACTTCAGTGCCCTCTTGTGGAGCGAGACATAAAGAAAGTGAAACTGCAAGTGTAATTAAATACTAGACTAACATTCAATTGCTCAATTCCTCCATTATTTTTTAAAGGAAAAAAAAAAAGTACGTATTTATAAAGCTGCATTTCATTATACTGTTCATCAACGATGCTTTCACAGTATAAGCCCTAAAGAAACAAACCACGTTTGCCTCTGAGACTATACACAGGTACTGTATCTGCGGGACTAATCATATGCTTCAGAAAGCAGGTGCCTTTCCTTTTCAAATATGTTTCAGCTCACAAGAAGAGCAAAAAGAAATTGCTACACATGGCACTTTCAGTGCATGGCATGTATGTACATTCAGTGACAAAAGCTCACTGGTAAGTAAAAGGTTTGACCTAGGATCCTTAACAGTGACACTGAAGAATGGAATTGCTTGAAATAAAGTAACCAGGAAAATTTGCTACAGTCCAACTTCATTAACATATTTCATAAAAAGAAACACAGGAATAAGCAGAGAAAACCTTTAGAGGAACAAACCTCTGGAATATATTTTTCGTGGTGTTAATAACCACACTGGGCATGCAAGTACATCTCTGAAGAAGCGAGCATTGTTTGGCACTTAAGAGAGAAAACAAAGAACAGAGAAAACGACGTTTCCAGCTCAGCTGAGTTCTAGATTTTATGCAGATCATACCGTATTTTTATGAACATGGAGAAAGCAACGTAGGCTCCCTGAACTATTGTTTCTATGCATCTGCTACATGGTTAAATGCATACATATGAGAAATAACATTATTTTCTACAGTTAAGAGCAAATGAACCACTATGGTACTTGAGACAGAATATGAAAATGGACTACTATATTCACAGATTAAGTGGAGAGATACTCTATCTCTGATTACAAATCAAAGAGGGGAAAAAATCAGGTTTAAATGAAAAATCTTGTCTGAACACATCTCTACCATAATTAAGAGCATTTCAACAAAATCTTCATTAGTAGTAAAGTAACAGTATTTAGTCTACTAAACAGTCTAGTCTGCCCACTAGCTCAAACCACAGGGGAAGGCTTGAACTTCAGAATGCTCTCACTGTGTATGACTTTGCCGTGAAAGAAATTTCTTCTTTCCCTTGCTGCTCAGCATTTTGTGACACGAAACATTAGGTTTTACCTTCACCTATACTAATGTCTCATACTAAATACTGCAAAGGATATATTTCATAGATCACGTGTTTATATATACACGTGACTCCACGTTTCTGTACTTGAGATGTGCACATAACATAACTTTTGTATTTATGAAAATGGACTTACTCATTCATATAGGCGTAACAAAATGAAAATGCTTAGAATCCCACTAGGTACTACTTCCTAAGAATCTGAAAATCTTCATGACATCATTCCCATCAACTCACTAATTGAAGTATTTTATTCACTATTTCTAAAGTATTACTATGCTTTGCAAGTGTTTGTACTGTTTTCTCCCCCATCCAGAATATATAGCTGTGCTTGGAACGAGGAGAGACGGAACCAGCCATTTCTGTTAGACAGAACGGCATGAATGCACCTTCCAGCAGTACCTTCATATACAGGTACTGTACAGAGTACATAGTCCTTAAGCTGAAGAACATGATGAATCCTTCCTTTTCTGGAATAGAGGGGCAGACTGTCACAAAGGATGATTTAGCTAAACATGAGAACACCTCATCTACTGGATATAGGCATACAGGACAGATTCTGCCTCGCCCAGCCAATACATAATAGTAACTTTTGAAGATGGTAGTAAAGGGAAAAGTAGCTTGAGTAATGATGCTTAGAAAGTTCAACAACCAAGACCAAAAACGTGAAAACACAGAAGGCATATAAGCTGAAGGGATGTAATTCTCATGCTCCCAATTTTCTGTCAACTTCTAATTTCCTATGTGGCAATAAACCGGTGCAGCAGTGAGTGCAAAATGTGCTTCTGCACGTCTGTCCTCTGCATGTCTTACTGGCTGGTGTTGCAGACAGGGTAAAGGGCTATTTTCTAACCATGACAGCAATCCTTACCGCGGTCTGCTGTTTACTTTTTATTAATTTCTGTACATGCTGCAAAAGAAGAACTTGAAGTCTTTCCAAGTCTACAAGTCATACAAAGAAAAGCTCTGAAGTGGTAATCCTTACCTTTGCATTGTAAACCTTGTCTCAAAAGACCCCAGAGCAATGAACCACAGTGGTCACAGAAGGTGGGCACTTTGTAATTGTGAATGCTGAACTTGTGAGGCATGTTGACACTGAAACGCTGGGATCCTACTTGCTGAAAAAGGAGAGCACAGTATATTACATTCTAATTGATTTCTTTATCATCAGCGTACACTGAGGCCCTGTTATGCTTTGAAACCACACAGAATTCAAACAAGATGAAATAGGCCTGTGCTCAGGTGATGATTTTTGCATTAGATACACTCCAGCTCCAGAGCTCTTCTCACTACTTTATTTGGGGAAAAGAGGGGGAAGGGTTGCTGTTGTCCAAGAGATAAAGGTTAAAATGTACTTCTGGGTACCTCTGGGAACAACAAATACACAGCTATCAGGAAGGATCTCTTAATGTGGAAGTCGAGGAAGTCACTCCCAACTGTTTTAGGAGCAGGAGGCCAAACTAATACAGGACTAAGAAAGAGAAATATACCACAACCCCTTTGCCTTTTCATATCCCACTCTTCTTTAGGTTATGGTAATGACAATGATAAATTGTTGTGTTCAGGGATTCCAAGGTACGATTACTTACTAATTAAAGGATGTAACCAATAAGTTTTTCTAGTGGCCACTGCATAGAATGAGATTTATTTTAATGTTTTTCCTTCTCTTTCCTCTTACTGCTGGCTTCTCTCCAGTGATCTAGTACCCCTTCTAAACAATGAGAGCATTATATCAGCAAAGCATAAAGTCTCCACCAGTCTGGAGCCTGGGAATATAAATCTATGCAAGATTTTGTATCTTCCTGTAAGTACTACGTAAAACCAGCACCAGCCAAACAGTCCTTTATCACAATCCTATGCATGTGATCAAGTTTCGAATGTAAAATATTGGTTGTGAAGCAGGTATTAAAGAATGCTTCCAGTATGGGAAATTGTAGTGAATTGTGCAGAAGAATGAGATCAGTTAATGTCTCAGCCAAATTCGTATCAAAGTTGAAAGAGTGGATTAAAACTGTCATTACATACAATTCTGATTTGTAATTTAAGACTAGGCTTTCCCAAGCATTTCAATGGAGATTTTTAATAAAAAATAAAATTAAGAAATGTACTTTTTATTTGTGGCCAAGAAACTGGGATCACCCACAGACTACTTCACCTAATCCTACAGTGAAAGACAGTGGGCCCTTGCTGTTGCACAAAACAGAACAAGACAGTGAGTATTCATTAGCTTTTCTGTTAAAACACACAGAAAAACCTTCTGTAAAAGGTAAGGCGTTCACTGATTACAGTTACGGGCTACAACTATTTAAAAAAACCAAAAACTCCACTGCCCTTCCCAGCTGTCCCCTATAGAGCCAGCCATAAAAGGGTACCCAAAGCTGAGGAGTCTAAGGGAGCTGAACACTACAGTCACATCGCTCCCTAACCAAGCCTGAAAGGGCCACCTTAGCTGAGACACTTTTAACCCAAGTGAATGGATTGCTTTGTTTTCTCTTCTGATCCAGAGCTGAATGTGCTGTTGGCAGATGTATTTAACTCCCTGACTGTATGGTTCTGAAGGCAGCTAATTTCATTTTCAGGTAACGTCTCATTTATTTAAATGCATGATAACATAAAGCAGATATTGTGTTAATTCCATTAATATACAAAAGCTTGCTGCAGGTAGGGAGTAATTATGCTGGACAAGCTATTAACTTTGCAGTACTTTGTGTTATCACTACCGCCTTATACAACAATATCCATGTGCCACCTTCAACACACAGACAGCTTTTGTTGTGCATTTTGACAGTTTGGATGCAGTATTTGTTGAGGTGAGACTTTGCAAGCAAATTCTGGGCAGTCTTTTATGTTGATGCAAGATATGCAAGCATACTGCCTATCCTATCAGCTGCTAACGACTCAGCCACACAAAATGCATTTAAGGGACAAAGGGTCACAGCCTGCTTCTTTTGACTTAAAATGACAGAACTCAGAAATGGAGAATTTTTAAAATAAAAATGAGTGCAAAGAGATCACTAAGACTTTAAACATTCAGATGTTACAAAAAGTTTACTGGTCAGAAATAAATTGCTGTATAATAATTCCCATGTAAATTAAACAGTTAGGGTAATCTGTTATTCCAAAGTAAATGCTACACCACAAGATGACCAGAAGGGCACAAAACCATCTAACATTTATTGATTAAACACAGGAGATGACACTACTTTGAACAGATGAAAGACTTTTATCTAGAACATTTATTTTATAAACATTTACCTCATCGTGAGTTTCCTGTTTTTTTAAGCCAGCACACTTCGTTATTATAAGTTCATGGCATCTCTTGTGGACTACACAAGTGCAAACTATAAACAAAAAATAGATAAAAGAATAAGTTCTCATAAAGATTTATTTGAAGGCATAAGACTGATCTTGGAAGACTAGAAATGCTGGGACTTGAAAGGCTGCAAGTGACTGATTTGCTGAGTCATATGAAGTAAATCTGGCTTATAAAACCAGAAGATAATAGACTTTCAAGAGATGAAATAATTTTAAGAGAACTTAGGCATATCTGTTAAAATCTCAGTATGTAAAACTATAAATTACCATCTGAAATATTAACCACTATTTTTCTCAATTTTTACATATTTGATTTATCTGATCAAGTCCATGATCTCCACATCACATGAGACACAATGGCAACAACTCCTGTCTGAAGAGCTTCCCATCAAAACGAGACATAAGGATAACTCATTGTAAAAGCCATCAAACAGAAAAAACAAAGTTGAATATTCTTTCTAAAACACATTATTGTAAGTTGATAACAGCAAAAGGTTTCAGGAGGCAAAACTATTTTGTCAATATTCATACTGATTACTTAATCGATAAATAACATTTGCAGATATGAAAGATAAGGTTAACAATTATAAGGTCTATCGTACTGTGGGATTCAAGGTCATTAAGTGAAGAAAAAACCCTCAAGAGTTTTTTGAGTTCAAGAGAAACAATGAATTTCATTTTCTTCTAGCTTTGGTCATTGTAAGAAAAAAAATAATCATAACGCAAGGAACCTCTGCTGTATGTTAATACTCTATTCTTACTATAACATGTAAAACCATGATTTGCATTTATTTGTTTGAAATTATATTTAGTCAAGTCTTTTGTAACTGAAAAGTCATCACCGAGTTCATTACTTCTATTTCATATCTTACAGATGAGAATTAAATAGAAAAACATCATCCCAAGAGCTAACTACATAAAAAATTAAAGAGTCTAAGAAACTGAGTTGAAAAATGGAGTTGAAAATGAAGTACTTGTGCAGTCTTTGCTATAACTTTCTCTAATTACGACCTCTATAATTATCTCATCTATTTAATTACAGTCTTTGCAACTACCTGGCATTTTTAAACAAAGGATCTTAAGCAGAATAAAGGATTCACAATTTTGAAATGCAAGAAGTGAAAAATGAAGAAGCCAACATCCACAGATATGTCCCCCTAGCTGGATGCACATAAAGAGATACCCAGGATCTGCTGTTCAGTGATGTTAACTGTGCCCCTACTTCCTATATGATGCCTAAGACCAAAAGTTTCAAAAAATCTTACCGTGACTTGCTGTAAAGATTGTATCTTTGGGGAGATAAACTTTATCTGATCATCTTGTGCTAAATTCTCGGCACTGTACATATACAATGCCTAATGAAAATACCTTATTATTTATACGTTACAACATAATACATATATTCAAACTGCTACCCGGTAGATTTTCTCTTACCTTGACATTGGTATCCCTGTTTTCCTATTACACCCCTGAAAATAAAACAGTGTTTTAGAAAATAAAGAATATAGATTATTAAGAATGATAAACATATTTTCCTCTCTTTACTGGACATGCACAAGTTTAAAAGAATAGCTTCCTATAACCAACAATATGATAACTGCATGCCTACACTGAGATCAGTTCCAATTAGGAACCACATTTCAGCAGCTGAGAGGTAACAGGTAGGACAATAGGCCATGAAGGGAGTTAGATGACACATTTACTATAAAGCCAAAGGGTACACAGACAGAGAAGCCACAACCTGGTAAAACAGTCATCAAGCAGGCCTGTAAATAGACAGAAGATTGCATATGCCAATATTGTTGCCTAAAATCATCTTAGCTAATGTAAAGCCTAACCTGCAGACGCTTCTCAGAGGAATGCAGTTGATTTCATGCACAATTCACATTGTTTCACATTAAGAAAGACTGATTCATTACACTCTTAAATATCAATTATGGATCACATCAGATCTTATATGTAAATCAGTATCTCTAGGTAACCTTGGAAAACATCAACAGAGTTGCTGAAAAATAACAGAAAACTGAATGTCTCCGCCACTTTTCCCTATTTGAAAACTGTGAGTACTCCAAATCAATGTAAATAATTTCTAAAAGGGAGTTCTTGACATACATTATAATAATAAAGACCCCATACACTGAGCACCCTAACCCCTGGATCATTAGAAATCTAATATTCCCATATTCCATTAACTTCAGTAGGATGTATAGGAGCTTGGCATTTCCTAGGAGGAGGATGGTGATACTTAAGTACCTAAGGAAGAATTCAATCAGCTTGGCAAAATGTAAAGGTCTAATATTCCATCTGAATCTATACTTATGCACCTACAGAACACTAGACAGGCCATCTACCTAGAATTTATAGCATGTACTAGGCAGGAAAAGATTGAACTTTGTGGATCAGAGGAGAAAAAACTAAAATACAACAAATTCTAAGGTTTGTGATGGAAATTTAAGTGTCTTCTATCATCATCTGCAAAACTGATGACAGTTTAATATTAAAATGAAAAGAACGCTACTCTATGTCATTTACACCTCAGCAAAACAGAAGGGTAACCCCTAAATTCAAAGTTGCAAAGAAAGCAAAGTCAGGGTTGCTTCATACCATATAAAATCTCTGCAGTGCGAACAGTATGTTGGCTGTCTAAGATAGGTGGCCATAAACTTGTGTCCATTAACCTGATGTACTCTGCGTCGCACAGCACCCTGCCGCTTTCTGGGGCGCATGCGTTCCCGGAACACACGTTCTTCATTGTCTTTGGGTGCTGAAACAGAGGAAAAAAAATAAGCACTGGCTATATCCAACACAAATATGGGAAAACTCAAATGCAATACATAAGTAGATACTCTCCAAAACTAAAAATAATCCTTTCTACCTAGCAGTGCAAGATAACCTCCCTAAATTATGGGTCTTTTTTTTTTTTTTTTTCTTTTTTAGCACCAATTACTAAAGGGCAAGCATTTTCATTACCAAAAAGAGGAACTTCTACTTGTTCTAAATCTTTACCTGTAAATTCATGCTAATCTGGGAATAAGTCTTCCATGCTTTATCACTGTCAAGCACACTGACAACCTCTCTAACAGTAATTACACAGTTAACAGCTCAGACTTATCTCATTTGATCTTCAGAGGAGGAAAAAAAATCCAACAAAACATCCCAGCAACCCCTGGTCCCCATACACTCAGAAAGTGCTGACACAAGTACAAGAAACCCGAGTCCAAATACATATTCCAAAGTAGAACAAAAATTCCATCCAGAACTGATTACTTTGTAGAATTCCTGATTAGGATCTGAGCTTCAGCCTCCAATAATCCACTTTGATACTAACATACTTTCAGCAAAACGTTCAAGGGAAGGAAGTTGTTCCCTTTAACCAATTCCTGTTCAATTGCATAAGAGATTTAATGGTAGAGGAAGTAAAAACTGAAGCTGATACATCTCAGAATAAAAAGTTTGGAAAAAACTACTCCAGAGTGCATCGGGTCTTTTTTCCCCAAAGCTTTATTTTGAAAAGCGTCACTAATGCCTCCATAGTATTCTGTATGCATTAAACAAAAGTTGAGGATTAATTGGCAATGAAGGATATTTAGTACACAGTTGTTAATGAAAGACATATTTTTCAAGCATTCTTTGAGCCACTTGTGTCTCTGCAAAACACAGTATCAGATTTGGAGGGGATTACATTCAGTAATCTATTGCCAACTGAATCTATGCACTCACTACTTCAGTGCATATAACACTTTGAAATGTATTTAACACTTGTTGTTCTCTAAATTTCAGCTACCCTGAATCATTATGATGGCCCAAAGACGCCAACCTTGGTTTGCTGCAAGCTTTTATGTACACGAATGAGTTATCTATGCAACAGTACAGTACTTAACAATAACACAAAGAAGATTAGAAGTCTGAGAATAACTCAGATCTGTAATAGTTTCAAATTCTTTTACAAACATGAAAAAAAAATTCTGGTTTTGATGGTTGTAAAATTAAAAGTTATTGATTTAGGAATTCCTAGAAAACGGTCTTAAATAGAGCTAATAGAGGGGTATCCTGGGAAAATACAGAGCACAGACCCATGAATTGAGATCAGTTTCTTTCACGGTACAGCAAGGGCTAAAACCCATGACACTAGCAAATTCATTTTTGCATTAAAAATCCTAAGCTCCTTACACGTTAACATCATACAAAACCTTCACACCCAGAGTGGGTTTTTACCCTAAGACACATCTGTGGGATGACCAGAATGGCAACTCTTTTCCACATTAAGTAAGCTTTCACTAAATAAACATTGACTTAGATGCAAAGCTACCCCTTTTATTTATGCCAAAGAACAATCAAAAAGGAATGGTTCTAGGTCTTCCTTCAAGAAAGAGATTAAGTACCACCAAATAGTTATCAATTATGTTTATTTTTATGTGCTAAGCAAAACTCTGCTGTCTAATAAATACCACAGCTCCTTGAAAGACTGCCTTCCGCAGAGAATACATAACAAGTAGTTGGAAATTCAAAGACTCCTATTCCCAGATTCTGAATGATTCACTGACTTTATAAAGCCGCTGAAAAATCTTTTAAGTTAATATTATAGGAAGTAAGTCTATATTAACATAGAACTGTTATTTTGTTATCATCCAGATTGTAGAATTTGCTGAAGTCTGCAGCCTGGATGTAAGAAAGTTAAAAATCGCACTCTCCTGAAAAGGGTTCCCCAAAAGTTATCTGCTTATATGAAACGAATGGGATGTTCTGACAGTGCACAGTTCACACTTGGTATGATAATCACTCTATAATACTGCCTTCCTCATTTTTTTCATCTTAAGTGTAATTCTTCACAGATAAAACATCTGTAATTTTACAGAGAAGATAAAAATCCTCTTTGTGTTTTAGCTAGGTAAACACATTATCATGACGCTACTTATTTTTTCTTTTATCAATAAAATCTTAAAACAAATTTTACTGTATTAGTTCCAGTTCTATAGTTAATGCTTTTATAAAATTCCATTTTCCACTTACAATACTTACAGTTACAATAAAACAACCAAACAGTGTCATTTTCAGAAATGCACTGACTTGAGAACAGATACAAGCAATACACCTGAAACTATCAGATTAAATGCCAGGCCTCAATGCTCAACCAGCTCAGGGAAACGTAGTTTTCTTGGCCTGTCTTGGATGACGTTGGAGATCCATTAGGATTTCTCCCAAAACTGTCTCTCCTGTCAGTCTGCTGTTCCACATTTATCACTTAAGACTAGCACATGGCCACATCTGTGCACCGCAACCTGCTTTAGCGTTGAACGGCATGTTCAAGAGCAATGACGCCCCAGTGGTGACTCTGCCTCCACCTCACCTCTCAGCACAGCCCATGTAGAGTCCCCACCTCGTCAGTCAGCAGCAGAACTTGTTTGAGGGGGATGGGGTAGCATCTGGCATTACAGTGCATGGCTGGACACTGTGTGACTGGACACCAGCCTTTCATCAAAGCAGACCAAGTCACAAGAGAATTAATTCACCCATGAGCTTTACACTCAGTTTACATAAAGTTCAGCTAGCTTGTTTACTGTTACCCAACAAAAACACATAAACAATGCTTTTCCACATTCCTCAAGCAAAACACTGCCACGTATTGCACGATTCACACCACTGTTGTGGACCACAGGCACAAAACCAGGCAGTAACTTTCCCAGGTGACTCAGAAGCCAATGATCACATCTGTGCTGGCTCATACCCAGGGCTGTCAACCATTCATTCTTAGTAGCACTAACAATAGTCATATATTTAAATTAAAATCCATTTATCTCATACTGAACAGCCATATTAGAGACATCCATTTAACTGTCTGAAGACATCTACTTAGAAAGGGAGATACACTGCTCTCCCCAAACTTTTCTGATTGTTTGCAAGCAGGAAAGAAAAGAAAGATTAGTAAATGTTATCAGAACACAGGGAGTATTTGGGAAATTCCCTGACATTTGTGTGATACAGCCAACTAGCATTTTCAAGACTACTTTAGAAAATATAAACATAAAAAAAATTGGCCTTTAAAATATATTCTAACAAGAAAAAGTATTACAGTGGTACGTAATAGATTCTAGAAAATATCATTAGGATACTGCATATTGTGTGTGACATTTCTACTCTTAGCAGAGGAGTTAAAACTAAAATTAAGTGGATTTTATGCAGTCAGTCTATAAGCAATTTCCAATATAAACAATTTCTTCTCCCAGGATTTCTACTAAATAGTCACAGAGGGTTATTGTTCCCTCAGTAAAAGCTGTTTCTTTCCGTAACGTACATTCTGTTCCCTGTTTGATTTTGAGTCCTTCGGCCCATTATATTATTATGTTTATCCTTTTAAAATGCATTTCTTTAACTTTCATTTTCAAAAGAAGCAGTAAGAAAGGTTCATGATAATTTCCAAGTGTTCGTGGAGAATACTGTCAATGCGGCACACTGAGTCGAGGCTTTATATGATAGTACTTGAGAATGGGCAAATTTAGAACTGATTTTGTCTCAAAACTATACCCAGTAATGTCACTACTTTCCATTGCAGCCAAGAGTAACTCTGAATTATTTGGAAAACAATAGCATGTAATTGCTTTTATAGACTCATACGTACGTATAAACATATTGTCTACAATTTCAAAGACTGAAAAGACTTGCAGGCTTGACTCCAAGCTCTTGAAGAAGTGTTATAAAAGTCAGAAGTATCTAGCATACAAAACTGCACAGAATTTATAAATATTTGCAAAATGGATGTTTAAATGAACTGTCTGGAACTACATTTAACACTGTTAATTGTGTGGTATCTGTTATGCGTGAAATATAAGTCACAACATAAGAAAGCGACACATAACGCTCAGCAACCCTCAAAGGGGCCAAAGTTGGAGGAAAAAGACCCTGTACACCAAATAACAAAGGCTCAACTATGACAGGTCTTGTTTTGTACTAAAACAGTTCCAACACAGATGAGAAGGGTTCAGTGTGGAGCACTAACCACAACAGACAGAAATATCCTTCACAGCAAAATGTGCCATTTCCATTTCTTATCCTTTATGTTTTGAGTACTTACAGAATTCTGACAATAAACCAAAAAAATGGAAAAAATATGGCATAAAAGAGTGAGAGATTACATGCACAGAGGTATTTCAGCATTTGTTGTTGTTCAGAATCCCGACTTCTAAAAGGGAACATGTTGGGCATTTCTCTTAATCTGGAGGAGACTGGCATCTAACAGTGACAGTGTTTGGGGAAGAAGAAGAACAACAAAATCAGATGCTTTAGTTAAATGGTTATTGCCCCATCAAAGACAAACTGTAGGCCATGTACAACAGTAACACTCGCAGCAACCAGCGTAGCTGCCAGGTAACCGCATCCAACAGAACACTGACACCTCCACAGCACTTCTGGCACAAAGGGCTTTTCACCCCAGGGATCTCTTGGGTGTCTTCACATTGCTGTCACCTGTAACTACAACCACCACCCAGAAAAACCAGCTGGCTTCACATCAACCCTTAATAATTACAACTGAGCCTAACTGAACAACAAATGCAGATGAACAATTGTACTGATGTTTTATTGCTGAAGATTAAAATTCAGAGCTTTGTGTTGTATTTAAACGTGACCATTTAAACCAGTGTGTATGTACTGAAATAAAGCTTTTGTTTTGCCACGACACAATGTCTAAATGGAAGAAGGTTGTTGAGGCAGGAGAGCTAATTTGGCTAAAGTTACGTTGGAAAGTGGGAAAGGCAGGAACAATGTCCAGGACTCCTCAGATTCAAGATGGAGTGTAACCAGATCATTATGCATCAAAATTAGGTCTCAAAGGATTATTCCCAAACTATTTTGAGCCTCTGCACTAGAAGCGCATATATTGTTACCAAGATTTCTCTAGGTAGAAACTGTTAACAGGATTTTGCCTTTAATGCTTTAAGGAAAAAACCAAACAACCTAAAAATAAAAAAGCTCCTTGCTTAGTAGTAAAACATGCAACTAATTTTGTACATTAGAGATAAAAAAAATAGCAAAGTATATGCCACATCATTTCATAAAGCTGCTACTGATGAACACAGGAATCAATTGGATAGTTTACTACAGTCATGGAAAAAGCTTGCAATTTTTCTATGTCTTTTCTAAAAGTATAATCTATCCAGACTATTTCTTTAACAAGGAATAACATACAGGTCCTGCTTACTGTATCTCAAATCTGCTTTCTTTAGGAAAGCTGACAGGCAATTCTTTGTTTAATAGAAGAATCAGATCCTTAGATAATACTATATTGTTAAAGAAAAAAACGATGATGAGTATTACTAAAGAAATGAAAAAATGCACACAGGATGAGTTTTAGAAGAGATAGGTGTCTGACAAGTCATGTCTGTTAACATGAGCTATTTACTGAATGCGTTGAAGAATAAATTGCATTTTAAAGTAAATCAAGCCTAAATATGGTGGGTGGCTTTGTAGCATGGGCTGAGGCTCAACTTCTTTACCTTCAAACATGTTTATCTTTAAACGTTTAAATTCTTGTCTAAAAGAGAGATTCTGCCTGTATATATTTAAAGACTTCCCTTGACATACAAACAGATAAAACTGATTGGGGGTTGTGACAGGCACACATTTTTGTTTCAGGGTTTGTTTTTCCTTTCCTTTTTTTAAAAAACAAACAAAATAACCAACCAAGTCTATAAAGCAATCCAAATGATTAATGGTTCAAACCTTCTCTACACCCTTAATTATTACCATGAACACATTCATTAGCTCACTCAAACCTGAAGTGACAACAGTAACACCCCACATCCTTTCAAATGGAAGTATTTTCACATTGAATTTGCTAAATAAAGAGGAATATCAAGCCCAGAGATACTGAAGGTCTGCTTGTAATTTCAGTACACGAAGTCTGATTTAATTATCAAAAATGTCCCAACTGTGCTGGTTAGCAATAATTTTGACCAAGTGTTCAAAACCAGAAGCATGAAGCATGGTACCTGAAGCAACCAGGTGAAGTACCACTGCTGCCCCAGCTGTGTGGTCCATCTGCTTTGCTGTAGCAGAGGCTGGGGCAAGGGAGAACTTGTTCCCATACGTGCTCAAGCAAAACTCTCCTTCAAATGACTTTGAGATTTGCCTTAAGAAAGCCTTCAAGATAAGCCCTCACAAGTTTCTACTCTCCATCTATACAGTGCCTGCTGAATTAGTGACAACTTACACAAGCCTAAGATATTAACACCATGGAATTACATGTGGTTGTCCTCAGATGATTATACAGCATGTTTTAATAAATCTAGTATTTAATGAACATACTTCTGTTCTATAGAAACTGTTGATTGGACAAGTAGGGGACAGATACAAACATAGGGTGCTACATCTATATTTTAGACCCCTGGGGACTCACACAGATGATGGGGTACTGACCTCATCTTGGAGGGTGAATCTAGCAATTCCTATAGATAAAGAACTGTCAGATCCACAAAGTAAGCAAATCAGGCAGATTTTTCCTACTCCCTCTCAATGTCTTCATTGGGTGGTATTTAACATTAATGATTTTAAGAAATATGGTATTCCTGAAATAAAGAATTTGTAACTACAATTTTCATATTATATTTTCTTTGACAAAAGAAGTTATATTGCTAAAAATACCACAGGGAAGTTATTGCTATATGACAGGTTTTCTGAAAATTCAGTTTTACCTTTTAAGGTCTTTAAAATAAAATTTCAACTTCCAGGATTTTTTCCACAAGACAGAATTTAGAGTTTGTTCAGTTCAAAAGGAGATGTCACAGACAACAGGACAAAAATAAGAAAACAAAACCAACCAAAAACCCCCCACCTATGCTAACTACGGTTATTTTGGTCTTCCAGTGTTATCTTTCAGAAGGAACAAACAGCCTCACTCTAAACACAATGCCCTTATGTCAATAAATCTGCAATTGAAATCAGAGAGGTGGAAATGCATTCTACATATGGTAAATACTGAAGCTATTATTCAGGAGAAATATCTTACTCCACAGAATGTAATGGGTCTACTCATGTCCTAATTAGTAACGTAAAATAACAAATTTGTGAATTGTAGAACGGTTTTTGTGCCATAACTTGACACGATAAACTTACAGGAAGAAAATTAAGATAGTTTGTGTCACTGACATTCGATTCATGTTGATAACAGTGTTAGTAATAAACAGTATTAGTAGTTTGGTGTTAGTATTGATTGTGTTAAGTCCTGAAAGGCTAACAAGGTGCAGTATGTCTTATTAAATCAACTACTTACTAAAGATAAAATAGTAGCTTATCTTTGGAATTAAGAAACTACATATATAATATAATACATTACATTATTATTATAAGAGTATTATAACTCCAATCAGACCAAAAGCCATCCTTGGGACTAGATGGAGACTTGTCCTGCAATGTGACTGCAGTGTGCTCCTTGGAGCATGCCCAACCACTTGTGGTGGTAGTGCCGGTGGTCAGTTCTCTGACGACACATGCTTATATTGACTGTCCTTTGGCCATCTTTCGAAGGAAAATGTGACAAAACATCCCAGTCAGGGCTGCTGTTGAAGGTGAACATTCAAAGTGGTGTACACATGCATGTATATTTTAACAGAGCCCCAGGCTATGGAAGTATCTGCAGGGTCAACTGACCTCTCTGCAAGGTCAACATCTGAGCTGCTGGCATTTGTCAGTTCCTGGAAAGGAAATGGTGTTGTGATGCTAAGAAGGAAAGCAAGCATTGTGAAAATTTCAGGACAAAGCTATTTTCCCAGAGGTAACTATTAAACCAGACAGATCCTGAATGACAGTATTTTAAGCACGTGTTTGTGATAGAAAGACTGCTGAACTTCTCTGATCTAACAGTTGTGAAATCCATTATATAGAGCTTGATGAAACACAACCTCGTATGACTGCGGTTACTCATCTTTCAGTAGAGTTATTTCTTAAATATTTTTTCAAGCCCAGCTTTGTTCCTTTGCCACAGAATAACAGAAGCATAAGTGGCAGGCACCTAAGAGATGGCCGAGCCCAGCCTCCTGCAGTGGGGAAGGTTCTCATGTACTTCAGGCATCCTCAGCTTCCACTTTTCTGACAGTTCTTGAAAATCTCCAGCGAGGGAAATTCCACAACTTTCACACGTATCTTGTTTCACTACTCTGGCAGGCAGGCTGTTTTGCTAATAGCCTGCCTAAAGCCTTTTGCAATAAGTTAATGCTGGATGGGTGAATAGCAACCTGAAAAAGCAAATGTTTGCCAGCACAGAAACTACTGAAGTATCTGTAGCAAGGCAAGCATTACTCCGTTGTATACCATGCAAAAGACCAGGGGCTGGGGATAGCCAGAGACATGGAAAGATATGAGAAAAGACGATTGCAAAAATGTTACATGCTTCTCAGGCCAAAGATGGACAGAAGCTGCTTTGAACTGAACAGGTCCCCATGGACATCCCAGTCACGTGCTAGCTGCAGAAAAGCTGTGATACCTGAAGGTAAAAAGGGGAATGAAAACCACTTCCTGCCTTTAAGCCACTAAATCTCACAGTCGTCTTGTTGATGCCGTTTCCAGACACCCCTCCTGATAGCGACAACTTGTTTCCACCCAAGCTTAGAAATGCATGTAAAAAAGCTCGCTTGCACTACATTCTCCATATTAAACCTTATGATTCCATGTAATCACGTTAAGGACCTATGGTGTATAACCTACACAGGCCAGAGAAGATGGCTTTCATAGAATACACATATTCAGGTTTCAGAGTGCATCGCAGTGGCAGTGAAATCTCCTTACCTACAATTGGAAAAAAGGCCATTCTGAGGTGTCACCATTTCAGACATGAGAAGTGTACACAAACTACAGTAAGTTTACTTTAGAAAAGTGATTCTTTTCACTATTTATTTTATCAATATTATTATCTTAATAAAGTACTAACTACTTGCTTGTGTACACCACAAGGCGGAGGGAATCCACTGCAGAACTGCTTGTGATTCAAAAGAGCCTCACACAACACTTGTAATAGATGAGAAAACCAGAGAAGACTGCAAAGCAGCTCCTTTATCCCAAGCAGGAATAATCCTTTCCATTAGTCTGACTGATTTTGGTATAAATTAAGCAGCACTGCATTCTCAATACTTTGCTCAGAAAATGCTCAGGAAAGCCAAAGAGAGTTTCAAGGGCAGGCAGAATGGCAGTGATATATTAATATTTTATTTAGACTTTTTTCTTATACTCTCAAATAATGGCAATGATCTTTTCCAACAAATTAAAACAGAGGCTGTAAAAATTTGGAAGCTATCTCCCCCCAACAGTATTAAAGTAGTAAGACATAAAATATCTGTACCTTCATGTAGAGAAACCTACTGAGGAGACTGTAATAGTTCTGATAAACACAAGTGGATTTGTCCCCAAGCAACAGGACGTGTTATTAGAAGTAACAACTGAGAAAATCATCTTCACAGCCACTGTTTGCCAAATAGTTTCAGGATGCCTTATACCTGTTTTCTCACTGTAACTACAGTAGCTTTGTCTGTTTAGGCAAATAATTTACAATACTATTGAAAACTCAAATCAATAAGTGTTGGGAAAGAAATCTTTCAACAGTGAAACAAGAAAGCAAACTGTTATGATTTCAAAATGACTTAAAAGGTTTTGTCTTCTGAAGTAAGTTGATACTTAGGGTTGTCCATAGAAACAATACCTGGCCACTCTTAAATTATTTCTTATTCTTCTGACGTATTCATGGTAATTTTTAGAGTTAGAGAATGTACCATAGTATCTTTATACATGTTAGAAACAAGCACCTGGTTGCCAGTAGTATCTGAACTCCTCAATGCCAGCTCTTCAGCCAGCCAGGAAGCCAAATCTGGTAAAACTTTGGACCAGTCTGCAGGAACAGCTGGGGAACGGGGTGTCATTGAAATGCGCTCTGAGAGAGACCCACCATGGCAACCTGAGGCCCTGGGTCTGCACCAAGGAAACCCTGAGAGCCACCTCATGGATAGCAGCCAGGCAGCCTGACAGAAAGATCAAGCTTTCCAATATAATTGCAAGCAATTTTAATCATGTTTCTCCTTTTCTTTCATCACTTACAACTTTATAAGTTGGTTCTGCACGCTAAAATCACATGATACACCTTTGCTCTGTAGTGGAGCCTGTAGGGCACCCAACAGGTAAAAGAGTGGGTCCTTATCTGAACGGCACAGATAACGTGTTCCTTTCTTGGCTGGAGGGTGTAGGCGCCTATAAGTAAACAACCATTGCACTTTTCATTTCTTACTACTCTAATGTTGAAATGAATTAAGCAAGTGAAAGACAGTAGTGTTAGCATCACCTTAGAAAGGACTGATCTCTAAGGCAGCTGCCACTAATAAATAACCCCTGCCACTATTTTTCCCTTTTTGCCCCAATGTATAACCTGTAACACACTTTCACCAGTGTTCCAACATGTCACTGATCTTTCTGGTTTGTGTCTTTTTCTAAGGGCCCTATTATGACAATACTGTCACCCTCTACCAACATCCTTCCTCATCTTGCCCATTTCCTAAGTGGGCAGTTCTTGCCATCATTTGTAAGAGACAAAAATCAGCAGCAAAAGAACTCACTCCTCCTTTCCATTGTCTTTCTTGCAAATATAGGAGGATTTTTTCTTATCCCAATAACCCCCCCACCCCACGCACACAAAAAAAGCTTAATTAAGAATGTCTCTGACTCACAAGCAGCGCTATTAAAGCAACTCTTCCATCTGTCTTTCAACATGAAATATATTATTACTAATTTCCATTCAGAGAACAGTAATAGATACATTATGTAAATCCTGAAGGACTCCTATGATTTATTATCAGTGTATTACTTTAAAATCCCAATTTAGCAAAGCATTTCTGGATATGTCTATGTGAAAAAGTATTCACTATGCCACGGATGTCAATGGAAGTCTTCCAATATTTAAGGCACTACTTACCTGCTCTGCTAGATGTTCATTCTATGCATCTACTGCATGGTAAAAATGGAAACGTGCTAAACAGCATGTTCTTTCTCCCTGCCAGGCTTATGGGCACAGCATCATGAGGTAATTGCAAATGGTGAGTTTGCATGTTGTCACCAGAGCCTGAATATGTTATATAGATTTTTACTGAGGAGGATTGACACATGACAGGGATGGGGGGGGGGGGGGGGGGGGGGGGGGATGATCACCCTCATGACCTCTCACTGGCAGAAGTAGTATTTCTTAGTGACAAGATTAAGTATGATAAGTTTTAATACTTCTTATTTGCTTTGGGATTTCAATATACAGGTTATTTTACTGTTCAAATTCTGCAAAACAATAAAAAAAACAGAGTTGTAAGGTGAGACCACAGTGTTAACTCATCTTACTTTGTAGAAGCAATTTAGGGCCTACCATGCATTTGCTGCTAGCTCCATTATACGCTCCAATTCGTAGTATTAGATTGCTACTTATAAACGTACTGCTGATTTTTCCTTTTGCAGGTCATTAAGCAAAAGAACAGTAAAGGGATCTCTCTCCTGCTTCTTATGACTCCCAGCAAAGTTTTGCAGCATTTGAGGTTCTGTATAGTATGCTAGCTGAAATACATAATTACATGAAAACCCTGGCTCTTGTTAAAAAAGCAACATATATCTAGCACTCAGGTTATGGAGAAAAGCTTGAAAACTGTGACCTGAACACATCTAAAGACTGAAAAGCACAAAAGAGTCCTAGTGGAGGACAACCCCAAAACTTTCTTATGGAAAATCTTACACATCTCTGTACACTGTACACATGACTTCAAATTAGTACTGGGTTTGCATGCCAAGGTTTTGGTAGCAGGGAGTGGGGCTACAGGGCTGGCTTCTCTAAGAAGCTGCTAGAAGCCTCCCCTATGTCTGATGGAGCCAATGCCAGCCGGCTCCAAGACAGACCTGCTGCAGGTCAAAGCTGAGCCAGTCAGTGATGGTAGTAGTATCTCTGGGATAATGTGTAGAAGAAGGGGGAAAAAACCTGCTGCACAACAGCAGCCAGAAGAAAAGTGTGATAATTTGACAGCAACAACCCTGCAGCCCCCCAGGTCAGGGCAGGAGGGGCTTCAGGTGCCAGAGCAGATTCCCCAGCAGCCCACGGTGAAGCGCATGGTGAGGCAGGCTGCGCCCCTCAGCCCATGGAGGTCCATGGCGGAGCAGATCCCCACCTACAGCCCAGGGAGGACCCCATGCCAGAGCAAGGGGATGCCTAAAGGAGGCTGTGATGCCATGGGAAGGCCACGCTGGAGCAGGTTGCTGGCAGGACCTGTGGCCCAGGGCGGGACCCAAGCTGGAGCAGTCTGTTCCTGAAGGACTACACCCCACGGGAGGGTCCCACGCTGGAGCAGTTTATGAAGAACTGTAGCCCATGGGAGGGAGCCACATCAGAGAAGTTCGTGGAGGACTGTATCCTGTGGGAGGGACCCCATGCTGGAGCAGGAGCAGAGTGTGAGGAGGAAGGCGCAGCAGATACATCATGTGCTGAACTGACCAAAACCCCCATTCCCTGTCACCCTGTGTGGCTGCAGAGATGAGGTAAAGAATCTGGGAGTAAAGTTGAGCCTGGGAGGAAGGGTGGGGTGGGAGGAAGTTGTTTTAAGATTTGGTTTTATTTCTTATTACCCTACTCTGATTTGATTGGTAATAGATTAATTTGATTTCCCTGAATTGAGTCTGGTTTGCCTGTGGCAGTAACTGGCGAGTGGTCTCCCTGTCCTTATGTTGACCCATGGGCCTTTTCTCATATTTTTCTCTCCCTGTCCAGCTGAGGAGAGGGAGCAATAGAGAGGCTTGATGGCCACCTGGCATCCACCCAAGATCAATCCACTACAACTGGTCAAACTTTGTGTCTTACTGTATAACATATAGACATGGGTAGAAGACAAGACTCTGTGTTTGAAATGGGTTACAAAAACTTACTTGTTCTTAACTTTTTCTACCTTACTGACACTCCAAACTTCCTACCTCCAGTGTTCACGTATATATCTAATCCCAATTCTCCAACCTTTCTTAAGACAGATGTTATCAGTGTCTTTCACATTTTCAGTGATTTGGCGATCGTGTGGCTCAATCTTTCACATAAAATGAAAAATGTTTCTAACTTATGAAAAGGTGCTTAACTGGACATGTAATTTCCAATTGAGTCAGAATTTCAGTAAAGTTCTTAACAATCAACTACTTGAAGTAACCTAATCAGACCTGAGCCATTTTTCCAAACCTACGGCAGATTAAGTCTCTAATAAAAAGTATACTCACAAAGGAAAAGAATTGGCAAACAGCCTCTGAAGAGGCAACAGATATGTTGATTAAGATTTATTTTATTTTTCTAAAATTGACATAATATTCAAGAATGCTTAAGAACTTACTGATGGCAGCAGTTGGCAAGTGGGAAGGGTGGGATGTTGGATGATGAGGTGCCTTACTGTGGGAATTGAGGAAAAAAAAGGAAAAGACCAAAATAGAATCAGAGTTTTAATCATGTCACTTTAGAGAAAGGAACTCAGAGAAAAATAGTACGTGAAAGAAAAGGGAGAGAGGAATGAAAGTGAACCTAGAGCTGATGAAAGAGAACACATCAGGGAACACTACTTTTCCTCCCCGTAGGACAAACTGTGAGCGATGCGGCTCACATCACTCAGTGGCCCAAGCTCCAAGTCTAATCTCAGTTTAGGATTATTGTCATCGGTAAATTAATTTCCTTTCTACCAATTTGCTGTAAAGTTAACTCTTCTTATTACAGAAAACTCATACATAAGAACTAGCAGGTATATGGTACAAGGAGCTAGCTACTGAAAAGCACTCAAGATCCGTATTTTTTCCACAGGGATCTAGATACCCATCTTGAAGCGCTCTAAGGGAATGGATATCCGCATGCTTACAGAAAATATGTTAGACTTGATGTTTCCCAAAGATACTGAGCCACCAAAGTTCACTGAATCAACTAACTTCTAAAAAATAGATGCTGCTTTAGACCTGCTATTGTTTTCTTTAGATACGTGATACTTAAAGCTAAATCAAACTATGTTTACACAGAAGAACAGGTACAGAAAGCCAGCTTAGTAAATCAAGGCAGTTACGTGTAGTATTCTATTACATTACTCTAACTGATTTTTTTTCCTCCTGCAGCAAATCACCTTTTGTTACTTCTTAAGACTAAATGCAGTTCAGTAGTAAGAAATCCCCACAGCACTCACTGAAGGCTGACTTTCAAAATCCACGTGAAGACTATACAAGAATTAATCAATGTGTGTGGGAGAAAACCTGCTTCTAACATTTCTTAAACCTGTAAGTCTTCCAAGAAAAATATTTGTTAAACTCTGGACTGTGCATCTGTATACTGTAGCTAAGAGAAAATGGAACTTAGAAAAAAAATACTGATTTTTCTTCTTCACTTCAGCACAAAGATCAAACCAAAAGCTACTTCAAGATCCAACCAGCTTTCTCCCTGTTTAGTCCAGAGACTAAATCAGAATATGAAAACAGAGACAAAACAATTCCTGGCATGATTGCTGATTGAATTTTTCTGTTGTTATTCCAGTGTACTAACCATTTTCCATTCAGCACTGACCCTATCTTCACACCAGCGTTACTACCTTTGGGTATTCTAATGTATCAGGTAAGTTCTCCTGCCACTGACAGCACAAACTCGTCTGGAAACCTGTGCACAGCACAAGGAGGATGAGGTCCAAGCAAAATCTGTGGAGAGCCAAGGGAATGACAAGGAGACTGCCTGCAGCACAATGGAGGACTGTTTGTACATCTTAATGCTCTACATACATAGTCACACGAGGATAAGATCTATCCTTGGCTACAGCCCTACAGTTATGCCAGAGAACAGATACAAAAAACAAGTGGAATTTGGCTCAGTTTACTTACAGTAGAGATAAAAAAAGAAATCTTGATTGCCTATGTCCAGACTGTAAGGATACAAAATGTTCTAGCCATTGTAAAATACTAACCTATAAAACTTAATTCTGTTTATTGTTTATTAACAGGTCAAGAGATAGCAGACATTTTAAAAAAAGCTTTCCTTAAAAAACATTCAAGTCAGAGCTCATGATCTCAAATGCCTTCTGTCTTCTTTGGTTTCCCAAGCACCTCTGCTCATATTCCAACACTACATAATTCATTTTAACTTAGCTTTATCAGGCTGCTGAATAAGAATGTGAAAGTCAGCTGGCTTTAAGTTGAAAAAAATATATTCAGTGCCTCCTTATTGCTGCTGTCACTGATTTAGCTGTTCCCATGGTAAAGTCAAATACCACCACAGGAAGCTGTATCACCTAATTCACAAGTTGGGATGTGTGGTGCATGGAGATTTGATTTAACAGTTCCCAGAACTGTCTGGTTGAAGGATGTGGCAGTTGAAAGCTGGAGGCTGGATTTCTTTCTTTCTTTTTCCCCTCCCCCTCTTTTTTTTTTAAAAAAACCCACTTGTATAATCTCAAGAATAAGACATATGGCAACATTTCCAAGTTAGTTTCAAAGAGATTTTGATTTCCCACTTACTCTCTCTAAGTGTGAATTACCTAAGAAGGTGTCAGAAGTTCCTCGAAAAAATCCTTTTAACACTTGTTGTCTTTGGAAAAAGAACTAGAGAGAAGGTCCCACTTTTTTTCTTTTTTCCCTCTTCTTAAAATGATTTTGACAGCTCTATAGCTGGAGCCTCTGACTTAACTACCCATATGACACATCACAGCACTCATGAATTAGATGTTTACAACCACTTCAATTCACAAAAAAAAAAAAAAAAAAAAAAAGCTGCTTCCTCATTAATAAGGAGACAAAAACACCTTAAGAAAGAGATCATCTCCCAGACTAGAAACAGATTTTACTACCAGAAATTGCATATGTAAGAGCTAATGTCTCCTATAAAACCTCTTCCTTTAAGTAAATACCTGTAAAAAAATCAAATAAATTTTTACATGTTAAAATTTTTTCTCTAAATGTCTTTTCTTTACTAAAACATTAACTTTTCCATTAGCATACCTGTAACAAAATAAAAATACGTAATGCATTTTGAGAAATAGCAATAAAGATGAAAAGTCTCTGAATGCTGCTTTCCAGAACATGGAACCATCAAAATAAACTGACCTGGGCATTTACAAGTTTTTAAACCAATAGGGCAATCATGAGATGCAGGAAGCACTTGGCTTCAGACCAGTGAAAACCTTGTTTTAGTTGTATCACATTTTTACCTTCCTTTCATTCCCACAAATGCGTAAATCTGGCATTTCAGAACATCACCTGGTCATACATGCAACATGAGAGTGAATTCCTACTAATAGCTACTGAAATACAACTGTTAAGTTACCTTTTTTCACATGGTGTTATACCACTGGTCCTAAGACAGGAATTCCTTCAGCCTATCACTCAAGTCTTTAAGAAGTGCTACCTCTAAACCGTATTCCCCTTCAGATAGAAATTGGGTACATGGTAAAATATAACAGTCACTGTCAGGGATCAAGTCTGATAAACTGCCAGGAGTTTTGAATTATATTGCTATAAACTCACACAAAAGTAATCTGTTTCTGCACATATAAAATAAAGAAATTAATAGTTCTCAGAAGAACAGTTCTTTGGAACAGGTTTTTAAGGTGCTTTATACCTTACTCATAACAAAATGAAGGCAAGAGTCTCAGTAAGTGAGACTTTAAGAAATTAAAATAAAAATTTTCTCCTATGTAAAATTAAATAACAGGTTGTATTGAACTAGTTAATAATGACTCACCTGCTAATTTTTAAAAAATTATCCATTTATTTACATGTAATGGTGTTATTCCTTTCATTTAAGTCTAACTGCTGAAAAATGCCATTTCTCTACAATCAATTTTTTCTCCTACACTGTCAAACACCATTCTCCCTTTCCCTCCACCCCTGGGTCTCAGTGGAACAACAGCTGGAAATGACATGGCTGGTTTCATCTGCTCTACGACATCTTTCAAGGAATTTTGTATTCATCTTCTATGCACTAATCACAGTGATTATGCCAGTTCAAATTCTAGAAATATAGTCCAATAATGAAATGAATCTCTGATAGGTAAAAATATGGAAAAACTACATAAATAAAATGGTTTATACTAGAATAATATTATTTTTAATTTCAGAATAACATACAAGTAAGGCTGATAACTTCTGGATGAGTCAATTGGCTTCTATATATGGATTTAGGAGAAATCATTGTGTTATTCTTCCTTAGTAATTGTTTGCTTTGATGTTATCCCATGCATATATTATTCATATATCACAAATACATGAAAAAAAAATATTTTGAGTATACAGCCTTGCCCCCATATCCTACTTGCCTCCATAGCCAGCCTAACTTGGTTAGTACAACAGCAGTGGTGAGCGTATGCGACTGTCAGTAGTAGTCACAATTCCTCTGAAATACCCTGTTTTTTAACTGCTACGTTACAAAGGGCTTTACCCAGGAGGCACAGAGATGCACGACATGCCCAAGGTCACCTAGAAAACCTGTGGCAGATGACCTGTGCATGGTGCCTTCAAAGACTTCACCCAGGATTTTCTTTCCATTATTTCTAAGCACTTAGAGACTGATACAGTGCTTAGAACTAATATCAAATAATTGCTTCCTTGAATCCTACTGCTTGATCACTAAATAAGGATATTTTGTTTTCCTGTGATTCTTTTCCCCATAGCATGAAACATACAAAGGGCATTAGCCCACAGTCAGTAGCTTTAATTCTATATCTCTGATTCTGAACTATATTTAACTCTGTAGCACATTACAACTATTTTTACAGATTCCACCATCTCCCAGCTTGGCAGAAACTGGTAATCAAAAATCAGTTGCAGATAAAAGCCAATGGAAATCTTAGAAACATCTCTGACACCTAAAACAATACCTATCAAGTGGTTTTAACATATACTAAATGTATACACACATATATACACACACAAACCCCATAGATGTGTTTTTCAAAGGGAAACCAGTATCACAATGTGTTTAGCTAAATAAAAAGACAGCAGGATCCACATACATCACTTTGTTCATAACAGTTATACATGTAGTACATATACTACAAAATTAGGCTTCTTAACAAGTCTGTAATCACTATTTCTCTGGTCACTTAATCCTGTACCCTCTTTACCTGTCCTTTGTGATTCTGACTGACCGCTCATGACCATCTAGCTGTCCTTTCTGTTTGAATGCAAAATGATATACTTATAACAAACCTGTCTAATGTATTTTAAAGGCACAACAACACTTTTTTCTATAAAATGTTGTTTTATTTGAAGATCATCATCAAACCAAAACATAATTAAATGTCAAGTGAAAACTACTGACTCTTTCTCACACACCATTTTAATGAACCACAGGGTAATTCTGGCTGGAAGGCATCACTGGAGTCCAGTCTGTGGCCCAAACCCTGCCCCAAGCAGCCCCAGCTAAAGCAGGCTACTCTGGGCCTTGGCCAGTCAAAATTCAAGTGTATCCAAAGTTCACATCCATTCTCCAACAATTATTCTCCAAATAGCCTCTGTTGCCTTGCCTAATTTTAGTTACAGAAACTATCAATGACAACACCAGGATGATATCCCCAAAAATCCAAGTTTAGACCCCTTGATCCAATATGATCAGACTATATTTTCTCCCTAATTTAACTATAGGAATTAATTTACTGTCATGTGATCTGTGGCACAAATGTCTATGTGCAAGATAAAGTTTCTTAGTTAATATCTTCTTTTTATATGATGGAAAGATCTTTTAGAGAAATACAAATTAAAAAGCAGAAGGTAGAGCACAACCAATAAAAAAAAAGCAGGGGATATTACATAATAATTAAAGCGCTTAACACAAAACGAGTTAATGCAGGAAACAGATGAAAACTTACTACTGCTTAACACTAGGACTGATACCCAAAGTCTTTTGGTATCACTTAACTTGAGGATGACCACTACGATCATCTAAATACCTGTTTACTTATCACATCAGCATTCTAAAAATTGAGTCATATTTAATAAAATATTATACATGGTCTTTCAAGGGGTATATTACTATGGAGTCTAAATAAAAGTTGGAAACCTATTTATAAAACCTACTCATAACACTGACTTAGCCATGGCTGCCCCCTTCCCCCCCGCATTTTTTTCCATATCTAGAGCTATGAAAATAGCACATACAAAAGCTGGCAAGATTTTTATGTATAATTTACAATGTAGTAGGTAGGTAGGCAACCAGGCAGATAAATCAATCAACTTTTTAAATTTAGTATGTATGGTTTACTGTGAAAGGAGATATTTTTCGTGAGAGACAGGAGTTCAGGATTTTCTGTTTTATTTTTGGTTATCATATCTTTCCAACAGATCGTGATTCATTCACTAGTCTTCAAGAAAGATCAGTGCACATGAATATTTTTAAGCACAGTGCCTGCACAATTTAACACTCATTTGCTACAGTTAAGATTAGATCTCTAATGAAGGCTCAGCACTTCTGCCCATGTAATACGTGTAAGGATCTGCAGAGAGCCCTATAGTTCAAGCTGGACTCAAGCTCTGCAGAAACCAAGCAGTTAAAGCAGCACACAGTATGGGGACTTCTCCAGAACAGACTGAACTTGTGTTCCTAAATAGAGTTTTCAGCACAGGGATGCGGATGTTTGATGCACTGAAGCAAAATTTTAGAAAGACAGGCTAAATATTTTATTTAATGTACATATTATGTGGCACATTTTTATGGGCACATATAGGTATGTACACTGTCAAATCTGATGTCTGAAGAGACATACACAGTTCTGCTGTGCCCTCCTTTCCCCGTGAAATTTATAACCACACCTGATTTGTGGAATTTGGAGGACTGCAGAAGAAAGCTAATTTATCAGCACAGAGGCTCTCAGATTTACTAATGTAAATTCTATTTTGCCACTGTGATAGCCCTTTCATTACCATCTTTTACCTATTCTGTCAAATACAGGCATAAATTTTGGGCCTCTCATACAAAACCATGCCCAAATATCCTATGAGGCAGCAACAAGTAAAAGTGTTCTGGTTTCCCTGTTGCAGAAAATCTATTCCTCTTAGAGGTTGAGGTTTTTCAAGACTACTTCTGTTCAGTGACGGTCCATGAACTCTGCTTCCAATTGCTGCTGAATTACTAAGTAACTGGAAGTAACATTTAGAAATTTTAAGTGAGAAACTTCTGAGAAAGGGGAATTCCTAGGAAGCATAGCCTCTCTAAAAACTAAAACAGTATGTTAATGTTTAAAATCATTAAAGATAAAGAAACAAGTCAGCTGTTAAAGTAGGAAGAGTACAGGAGCTATAAAAATCCTGAGCATTTTAAAAATAAGAGGACTCATAATCAATGCAAGCAAACCTTTGAACGCGACAGTTCAAACACCCCATCCTTCCAGGCTCCAATCTGAACAAACATTTCAGTCATAAGCATAAAGCCCATATATACCCCATAAATTATAAAGGATCCCTGAAAGCTTTAATCTATGATCCAACATATAATCAGAAATTTCAGCACCTAACTTTGCCTTATGACAGTAGGCAGCAACCATGACGTATTTTATCATACCTGTAAATTGCACAATGTGTTTTTTTTTTTAACTTCTGCTACTTGTTCTAATTACCTAAAAATTTTTATCCTCATACACTCAGTTATGGTCGGTATGGAAAACTATCAGGAGTGTTTTTCCAGAAAAACTATTCAAGCTAACTTTCAATTATCTCATGTCAATTACCATAGTTTTTTTCTTAACCATTTAATAGGCACAACAATGTGATTTCAATGTTTTGTGGTTTTTTTCACCTAGTCATAAATAAGTTTCACCTAGTCATAAATAAACTACCTTGAAAAAATGCTATAACTTGCATGGAGAGACCACCTGACAAAAATTAAATAGAGAACCACTATATGTAAAAATGTCAAATAAATTTAAAATTAATAGAAGAAGCTTAGTTTACATTTAAGAAATTGTGACATAGACACATGACAATATAAGCTGTTATTAGTTGCAGCGTTGTGCTGTCACTTGCTTTAATGGGTCTCCTTTGCTAAGTGAATTGAATACTGAGTCTGATTCTCAAACAGGAACTCCAGAATGAAAAATTACATTACCCTGCTGATAAAGCTCACACCCACAAAACATTAATGAGAATATTATTTGTTTCAGGTGGCTGAACTACCTTTTTTGCTTAGCAGAACTCACTTAAGGATTCTCTAAAGATTTGCTCCTGAACAGCTCTATGACCTAGTTTTAAGAAAATGTAAAAGGATTATATTTTTGGCTCTTTAAATCAAGGTTTTTTGGCATTTACAAACTTTGCTGAATCGTTTTGGCTGTGGTGCCTTTCCTTATCTGCCCAAGCAATACTCAGCAGTATGGAATTTGCTTCCAGTGCACACTGAAAGTGCTAGCACTTTGCAAAACCCATTATTTCTTTAGTGAAACATCTTTCATTGTATTTTACAAAACAATTTTAAAGCCTTTTCAATACATCTACACAATGCCCATCAGCTCAGTAGAAATGTACTCAAATGCATCCAAGAAAACCTCCAGAGAGGTGCGTGGGTCTATCAAAACATGACCTAAAAAACACCGCATGACAGAGCCCTGTTGATTAATACATTAATGTAAGACCTAGTGGTTCAAGCACAAAGGAATGAGCACTGAGAATCAACTACTAAGGCTGTTGTCTAGAGAGGTTGACTTACTGAAGGTTTCAAAATCTGCAAAACCAATTAAAAGAATCAGGTTTTATTATTGAATGTACTCTAACTACATTAACAGTATAAGGGAGATGACTGAGCCTCAGAGTTAATGCTCAGTAGAGTTAATTAAATATATAAAAAAAAAGCTAAGCAATTTAATTACACCTTTCAAATCTGCCTGCACACATATACCCCGTACTTCAACATTCAAACTTAGTTTCATCCCTACTACTAAAAATATATTTTATTATAGAGGAGTAAAAGCAAAAAGCTTATTCAGAACAAAAATTATAATTTCAGACAATGCATGGTGTGAAATGACATGTACCTTCCTATGTTAATGAGTATTTCAGTAACAGCATGGCTTACGTAATAATCATGGGGTTTATGGCAGCTGGTTATTTTGACAAGAAATGTGAAAGAGCTGTATGAAAATAGCATGGAAAGAAGGAAAGAAAAGAAATAGGTCTGACATGTAGATACCCTTTTACAAAGCATACCAAGTCTGTCCTTTGTTACTTTAGCTGGTTTTCATATTGAAGGTCCAATTTTGAATCCTATTAATAGATAAAAAAGGATTTTGCAGCAAAAAGTCTTAAGGAATCCATCTGCAAACAAGTTTATGAAAGTCTCTTTCCCACTGAAATAAAAACTGTTAAATATGGAGTTGGCATTTTCTCACTTTTTTAAAGTAAAGCCTAACTTTTTAATACATTGTAGCAAAATGGGGAAAAGAGAAAAAAAGATTTAATCAGTACAGTTCAATTGTGGTGCTGGAATCTCTAATTTCACTTTTGATTTCAAAATGTAGGAACCAATCCTTTGCTAAAATATCAGAGAAAGAGCTTTATTATTTCTGTTCAACAGGAAAAAAAGATTGAAGCAAGGATACGTAATTTACCGTAAATGCCAGCAGATGAAAAGACACAATTTTCCTGAATGAGGTGTTTTCTTCTAAACGTGCATTTCGAAGTTTAATCTTTGCAAACAGCACAACATGAGTTAACAAACTCAGGCGATCAAAAATAAAACAACTGTGATAGTTTATGTTCAGTTTTTATATAAACCACAGTAGTGCATCTTTCTTAAAATGGTCGTTGATTCTAAACAACAGAACCACACGGTGGCAGAAGAATCAATGTCTTGCTCAGACACGGTATGGCTCTCGGGAAACCCTGGAACCGAACGGGTGTGCAGGGCACAGTACATGATTTGCTGCTAATAACTGATGAAAAACGCATTAGTTCCGTGTAACTCACCCCCCCAGGGCTGATAAAGGTATGTATTTCCCCAGAGCATTCCAGCTACTGCAGACTGAATTGTTACTTTAGAGACTGAAAGTTTTGTATAATTCGAAACTTCAAACCAAGATCAGATTATTTTATATCTAATTGTTAATAAAGTTTCAGGAAAAAAACCCAAACAAACTATCATTGTAATGCCACATTCAGCCTAAAAAATGTGTAAGTACTCCCATTTGAAAGCACAACCAAAAGTTTTATCCATATCCAATTACCTGTAATTTCTAAGAGGTTTTTTTATGACTTTCAAACCATATCGCTGGTTACATTAATAAACAGGCGCTCCTGCTACCAGTCTATTTTTACTTTTCTGTGTTTCATACGATAGCAAGACCCTCCCAGAACTGAACTTATTTTGCCGTGTATAAGCCAGGAAAAGCTTGGGCTCCTTACAGTCGCCAGCCAGAGCAGAGCAGGGGCTGAACAAGACCCAGCCAGAATTAGCGTGGCCCCAGCCTGCAAGAGTGGTCCCCGCATGGCTGCTCAAGCATAGGTCAACATCATGCCAGCTGACACTTGCACCTGAGCCGCAAAATAAACCATTCCCCCTCCTCGACTTGTGCAAAATCCTGGCACAAAAGCTCAAAAATGGTTAACCTGATAACCCAAACCAATGACTCCTGAATGAGCCTGAAAGCTTTACAGCTCACCAAGCTCAAGTGAAACCAGGCAGAAATTGTACTGAAGGAAAGCTCCAGAGAACACCTGCTGCAAAGTTTTTTGGTGTGTGTGTATATATATATATATATATAAAAAATTAATTTTTTCTGTTTTGCAACGAAAACCAATGAACAAACTGAAGGGAACTTGCAGCCTTTTTACACAGCTCACTAAATTTCCCTCTCCACAGCAATTTATTTTCTGCTTCTCAGTGTTTACTGACAAAACTGAAAATGTCCTCAGCTAGATTGCAGCAAAATAAAAGAATGAATGATGACAGATACAGAATTATGTTTATGATTTCCTGCAGTATTCATAGATATTAGTCAAGTCTGCAGCAAAATGATAATCATTGAAAGATTTTTCAGTTTGCTTGAGTGTTTCTGTATGGAGGCAAAAATGACAGCACGAGGCTCCCCTCTTTACAGCAAATAAAGTGCATTTACACTTGCATTTTATCCCAGATCAAGTGTGCCTTTTTGAAGCAAGTCTCCTGATCATCCTTATCTACCATGCTTTTCTTTGCATTACTGAATGCTCTTCTCAGGACAGCTAAGCCAGGCAAGAGCTAGCCCAAAGTAAAACTTTCAAACCACACATAGTGCGGACACTGGATTGTCAGCACCGAGGCTTTGTCTCACAGGTCTAACGCCATGGTGCTGGATGCTGTGCTACTGCAGTTCCCCCTTTCAGGAACTGGAAATACAAGCCACGGTTGTTGCTATTTAAAATTATTTTAACGCTTTCTCTCCATATATTTCCATGTGTCTATCATGGCACATCTCATTACTTGTAGTACCTTAAAGTGTATTAAAACCAGAAAAAACTTGTTCAAAATATTACTAAATGCTTTTTAAAATAATACCACATACAGTTATTGGAATATCCGCACCAGGTTACTGGTTTCAGCAAGATTAGTGAAAATAGTAAAAATAAAACCACAGGGAAAAAAAATAATCACTGAAAATCATCCAAGCAATACAATTTTCCTTTCTTTCCCCAAATCACAGTCACTACACCATACTCAGGACCAAGAAACTACAATGGGAACCTGTAGTAAATACATCAGAGGATATTTGCTTCATCAGCATCTGAAAAATTCTCGTATTGGCAAGTGGCAATTAAGCTAGGTTCAGAGATGTGCAGTTAAGCAGAATGTTAATGTTTTTCTTCCTGTGATTTTCTTTCAAGAGAAATGAAATTTGAAAAGAGAAATATGCAACACCTAAAACACAAAATAAACATGACTAAAGGAAAACATTGGTATTAAATAGTTTTTCAGCTCAGCTCAGCAGACATAGCCATAGTGGAACGTATTTGTTATCAACTTCCCACTGTACATAATTAATTTCTGTTTGTTTGTTGTCACTTATAAGAAGGACAAAAGTTTGAATTTGCAGAAGGTTTGTTTTTTTTAAATTGATTTTTGTTGCAGTTGCAGCAAAAAGTTTAAATTATAGTTACCCTTATGGAAAATTTCTTCCCTTATACAAAGAAATGTAACACTTAGCTTCTTTTTAGCTTTATTAACTCACACATTGCTGTTTGCTTATATGTCTACATTGCATCCAGGACTGAGGTAGCATTGCACCCCAACCCTGCACGTGCATTCATAATTTAGCCTGGAAAAGACCTAACAGGGTCATCTGGCTGGGAGCCCATTCAAAGCATGGCTCTAACACCAATGTCAGTCAGAGCCCACAGCACTCAGCTGTGAAGGCTCTCTCCATTTCTTGCTTGCAGCCTTATGACATACATCTGAATAATTCATAAGGTCTCTGATTTCTCTAGCTACAGTACTAGAATAACAATAGTACGTCATTTGTAACTTGTGAAATATTTTACTAATGTGCATACACCCCTTTGAAACTAAGATAAAAACATAAAGTATATGAACAGAGGAAAACAAAACTTTAATTTGAAAAAGGTACATGAAGAAGCATATAGATATTCAGGTGTATTCTCTAACTGAAAAAGTTAGGGAAAAAGAAAAGTTATCTTAGATCCAAATTCTATGAAATCACATGGCTAGAAAGCTGGCTGCTGAAGAGCAGTGATCCAAGCAATGCTAACACTGGTCACAGAGAGCTATTTCCTATTCAAACTATGAGGGGAAGAAAAAAAAAATAAATCACTGAGGTTCTTGTTACAAAGTCATTTTAGGCTGTCATAAATCCATGCTGCCAGTGGAAGAAATTATCCTCTCCCTGTCAACTCTCCTAGAGCATCACCTCTTGTTCTTGTGCTGCTGCGTGACAGGTTCGGTCAGGGCACTGACATGCTGAGAATCATCACAAGAAGGTCCGAGGAAAGCACAAACTTGTGCCAGATTACAGCACAAGTTTAAACACAGTCTCATTTCAATTTCCCATAACAACTTCTTAAAATTTGTGCCTTCAAACAGGAAACATAAGGCTGTACATTTGCAAGATTCTCCAAAAGACACTGCCAATATGCCCCTACAAAAAGGCATATTGATGTTGGGCTTCAACCCCCAACATCAAGGACTGTAATATCCATCTATTAATTAGAGATGTAATTACAGGTACATTAGTTTTACACAATGAAATGCTCTTACATTTGCATAGCCGCTTTCATATTGGACTATCACCAGCTGATTTAACATCTGTAACTATGATGTCCCACTGTTCCCTTTCCCTCCAACAAAGCCCTGGAAAAGCAAGATTTCTACTTAAGACTAAAATGTTGTGATGTTTGAGCTAACGGTTGGGGTGGCCCTTGCTAAACAGCAGCAGTTCCCAGCTTTGCTTTTCCTACCCTGCAGGGAGAGCAGGAATGCTTTATGTATTTTTTGCTTTCATTTATCCTCCCTAAAGTAGGAAAACCCTGGCTTGTCACCCTCAGGATGGCAAAATGTATTTTCACCCATGCTTTTGAGAAGGCCTGAGCTAAACTCAGAGCTAGATCTTATGAAGCCCTATCTGCCAGCATTCAGCTCCAAAGCCAAGAAAACCTGATGTTGCCCTTGAGGCATGCAGTGACAGCTGAAGCACTGCAACCTAAATCCTAAACAAAACCAGGGCCCTTGCTGTATGTGATCACGTCATTTGTATCTGGTGAGATCTGGCTGGACTAGCATCAGAGTACAGGTTTTGAAATTACTTATATAAATAAAAGGAAAGTATCAAACTAGAAACTTCATCTAATAACCAGCCTTATGAAACAGCCCCTTCCTGGCATCAGTGCCCAGGTTGTCAAACTGCTCTTTAATAGCAGTAACGGAGAACTGCTTCAATCTGCTTTTGATGATTCTTCTAGAAGTGTTATTTCAGCAGTCCTGAAAGCCACAACTGTAGCCTTCCTGCCACAGGTAATTTCTGAAACTCACTGATGAAATTTAGAGACAATCTATCCTATAAATTTACAATCAATTAATTTTAACAAAGAAATGACAGTCATATAAAATAATTTTGCTCCAATGCATTCCTTATGGCATTCTGACTCTCAGGGATAGATCCAAATCTTGGCACCAATTTGGAAAAAAAAAGATGCAAAGCAGCAGTTCCCAGAAATCCTTTATTATTTCAGTGGATTCGAACAAGACAAAAAGAAAGCTGGATTTGCTGTGCATTGCGAATGATCTGTGCTTGCTTAAAGGGACAGAGAGGAAGAAACATTCTAGTTTGTCAAACAATTTCTACCTATAGACTGCACTGATAATTGCCATTCACAAACTTAAGCCTCCTTGTCGAAGTGTTAGAAAGAACTTCTGCACCCTGCACTAGGGAACTAGCACAGCTTGCTCATTTGGGCCAGCTCCTTCTGTTTTCCATCTTCCATCCCCTTTTAAAGTTCCCACCCCCCTGCTGCATCACATTCCACACATCTATCCCAAGACACCAGCCAAAACCAGAAGACAGAGTGCCAACACTAAAAGCTTAGATAAAACTGTTGTGCTCTGCTAGCTTCTTCTACAAATGGGGCTTCTGCCTCTCTGAACATTCATGCCTGAATTCCTCCCCTTTTGAGCCACTGATGTGCCACAGCTCTTTTTGTTCTTTCTTTGATTCCCAACTTCATACCATTTTTTCACACCACTTCTGGTGCACAGAACAGCATCCCAAGCATGGCCCAGATTCTGAGGACTTAAATGCTGTTTAAACCCCTAGGTTACTTGGCTCCCAGAGCTGGGGCACCTCTGAAGGTAGAAATCCAGACAATAGGAAAAACTAGACAAAGGGACATGAATGAAATAAGGCTGCTTGACTTGGATGTTCTCCCCCTCCCTTGTTCAAAAAAATGTTGTATTTCCTATTTATTCCAGGAAACATTTACAAAGCAGAACTGAACTGCTCTGTTTACTGCAGTCCCCTACAGCTGTTAGACTGCCAATTGTTTGGGGAAACCAATCATGGAAAAGTTTATTACAATATCCTGCAGACATCTCACAGAACATCTCCGCGAACATTATCATTGTTTACTTGCCACACTTGCTATTGCAGGCTGCTACTGAAGGACACTAATTTTCTTTGTTTTAAAGTGAAGAGACATTTCATTTGGCAATTTCCACCTTTTCTGCCATATGACATACCCTGTGCCAAAGCAGAAATACCAAGTATGACAGGAGACTCCAGAGGGAGAGGCATGGTTGGAACCAGGCTACCCCGCTTCTCTTGCTCACAAGCAACAGGGGCAGAATTATCAGGAACCAAAAATGATCACTTTGTTGATGTAGTTGCCTTTTTAACACCCCCCCACCCCATCCTGAGTGACACATTCTGATGATACTTTAAAGCATTCTTCCTGAATAGAAGGGATCACCTAGATAGGAAGAGTAAGCTGTGAACACTGTCACTCTGTCACAGATTATTATTTTTTTTAGATGCTATATCTGAAGTAGTTTGTGGAGAAGCAAATGCCCAGTGTACTGCCAGAGCAGGAATTATGCCTTTGCATTCTAAACACTCCCAGATTCAAGTTTTGGATCAAGGCAGACAGGAGAGGTGCTGCCATAAAATTCTTTTGAAACAAGGTAGCAAGATGACATTAAATTGCTTGCCATGCTATGCTATACAGTAAGGAGAGAGAGAGAAAAAATAAATCACACATTTACCCAAATGAATATATTAATTTCTGAATTAAATCCTTAAAGAAGAGCTATCCAAATATCTCATTGTTTTCCCTCTCCTTGGTCTATGTTCACCTGTTTGAATTTGGCAGTTCCACTCCCACTTTGTATCTCAAGATTGTCCTTTTCTGCTTGATATTTCTGTGATTGCAATTAAACTGAAGTTTACAACTGTTCTAATGTTGTTTCAATTTAAATTACCCTGATGATGCAAAAGCATCTCTCCTTATATCAGAATTACATCTAACACCAACATAGTTCTCTGAGCAGGTTAGTGAAAATAGCGCCACAAGGCCTTCGACAGAAGTAGCCTAATTTTTTCACTTCTATTTTAAGGAAATGAGTATTATTTTCATGGGTACTTTGTGAGGGGTGAAAGCAACTCCTGAATAATCAAAGTCCTAAACAGTTGTGCACAGTGATGCCTGTCCCTTTGGCCCAAAGAAGCCTATAATGGATAAAAAGTGACAAAACCATAGAGAGACTAATGAGAACGGTTGGTCCCAAATCCCCTTGTGCCTAACTGCTCTGCCAGGGATTTATTTTTTTTATTATTATTATTTTTTGCTTATGCCCAGACTAACTGTTAACACAGATAATAGAAAATACAGATTTTTTCCAATATGAATTTGCTTAGGTTCCAGAAGCAGTTACAGCAATTGCAGCTGCTCCTTGTCTTGTCTATGAGTTGGATGAGGTACTCTGTTATTCGTAAATGCTCATATAATACCTTGAAATAGCTTTCAAATCACTATCAATACACTAAGTAACAGTTCATGAACTCACTTTGTATCATGACAAAGAATAGAGGTCAACTCCATTCAACAAACACACATACAGAACAGCCTACATTATACATTTCAATTATTCATCCACAGCCTGCTGATCTAATGGAATAGTTCTGCAAAGCAAACACAGGCTAAATGTTTGCACGTGCTCACTCTCATTTTTAACCAGTAAAAGACAGGAATTGGAATTAATTTCTAAAAAAAAGAAAAAAGATGTATTGACTCTGCAAGGTATTATTGGATTTTTTACGTCTTGTGTCTTAGACTGATTAACATGCACAGAGCTCTGTACTACTGTAACTAGACCATCTTGTTCTTAAGAGTTCATCCATCGAAAGCTCATTCAGAAATCTTTCAAAGATATGAGGAGGGTGAGGACTATTATGGTTAGATGAATTATTAATTCCAAGAAGCAAAGATCCATTACAAGTACCATTCCTCCTCCTCTTCCCATAGCTCATATTCACAAAACCCCAACTTCCTCTTCCAGTGTTTCTCAGGCTGTTCTACGTCCTACTTTATTTGAGAGCCACATTACACTCACACACAGAGGTATCACTGCCAAAACCTGTTTATTATCAGTATTGGTATTCCTTACTTACCTGTATTTTAAGAGAGCTTATGGGCTCAGGTTTCATGAGGACTCCCAGAAGAGCTATCAAACCAACTTCACCTGCTCACACCTGGCAAGAAAATTATGCTCACTTCAGGCAGATTCCAACTCAGCCACGGGACATACCTGCAGCACCTCCAGGAGGACCTCATCGCACTCTGCACACCCATGTACCAGGCACACAATCTGAGGAGGGCCCGAGATTTGCCAAGGCTTTTACATGCTTAAACCATTTTGTTTTCAATGGTCTTTGGGTTCCAGAATGCCCTCTGATATTAAATCAAAGTGGTTCAGGTGAGCAGCTGCTCTGTGTGTGGCAGCAGGCAGTCACAGGAGCTGTGCCACACTGCTCATGCCAGAGTCACCATGAACCACTGTGCTCCCATGGTGACATGGACCTACCACTGCTGCCCAGCCCTGCCACAACAGTACCACAAAATAAGCTGACAAGCAAACTAGCATCTTATAGTCAGAACAAACAAAGTCTAATTCTTTCTTTAGGTAGGAAAGGAATTGTTCTGAGATCTTCCCACAATGTAGGAGCAGAATTAAAGCAGCAAAATAAAAAGGAAGGATGGCCTAATGGTTATCAACCTAACTGGAAAAGGAGGACATAGTAGAAACAAGGATTTTTCTTAACAATTTATAAGGATCTACATTTGTCACTATCTTCCAATTAAGTTATTGGTAATAATAACTTGCACTTCTGTAGCATTTACAGTCTATGAAAGTAGTAAGTATTAGGCTCTTTTTGCTAGTGGATAACTTAAGGCTAACTGCAGCTGGAAACACAGCCAGACAGTAAGAGAATCAGACTCTCAGGCACTAGGCTTTCAAGTAGATTTCAGATTACTAATAGGCACAGGGATTGCCACTAAGTGATATTTAGTTGCTTTGTTCTTGGTTTTCCATAAAGATGACTATCTGCTAGTCTACACAATCTTATATATAAACATACATTTATTAAGTTTGCATATAATGACTGCTGTTCATCTATTTAAAAGCTATGCTGTCACCAGCTATTTAATTTGCTCCAACCTACGCACTCAATAGCAAGCACGGTGACCACAGATTAGACAAATAATGAAAAAAACAGTCTCTGTTTCCCCCTTTTTAAAAATGTTATCTCAGAGTTGCAACTACCATCTGACTGGCTTGGCCTTGACCAGCAGTGGTCTTGGCTGGCATTGGCTCTGTTGGACATGGGGGGAGCTTCTAGCAGCCTCTCACAGAAACCACCCCTGTAGCCCCCCTGCTACCAAGTCTTGCCATGCAAACCCAATACAAAGCTTTAATTACACATCAGATCTCTTGCCAGATCCTGCATGTAATTATACTACCAAGCAAATCCTTGTTGCTGCAGACACAATCACTAAAACTTTGGACAAATGCTTCTAAATAACATAGCTGTGAAAATGTCTGCACCAAGGCACATGTTTATGTTATACTTCCACCAGTTTCGAGTCTTGTACAGAAATTAAGCTTTGTCTTAAAAAAATAAATCCCTTAAATTGTATTACACATACAAAAAGTGAAGTTCTTCATGTGTGGGCTGCTCTCTTTGAACGCTCTCTCACATAAACCACTGCACAATTCTCCTAAAACCAGACACTTATCTCAAGAAAAATAGATGTGCCAAATTAGTTTGTATGACTGTGAGCAAAAGCATTTTAAAATAAATGGTATTATTTGCTTAACTGCCAGAACTATATTTTTTGTTATGATAATCATTCAATATTCCACTTTCGGCTTCCCAATTCATAGTTCACCAATATCTTGGGTTTAATCAGAAGTATCTATGGTATTATTGTGTCATTAATAATTCTACTAAAAGCACCAAAACCTAGTTCACATAAACTTAATTTACTAAACTCATTTATACTGCCAAGGCAGTCAGAGGTCCAGACAAACAAAGTGAAATACTCTATGGCAGGTCATTAATTTTAAAATACTGTCAAACCATCCTCAGTCTAGCTTTCATTATTAATTTGCAACCAACTGTTCCCTCACTCAGCTGTAATCTTTCACGGAGGGCTGTTTTTTAAACAGAATACGGAGCACTAACACAGAAAAGTAATGGGAGCTTTCTTTAAGGAGTCATCTTTTTAAAATTTCCTCACATCCCACACTCTGAAAACTCATCCCCGCAACAGATAACTTTAAGCTTTTTCTTACCCCTCAGCGGTAAACAACCTTGCCGGTCAAAAAAGGGAGATCCACAGCTCACTACGAATGCAGAGGAGCGATGGGGGAGATCCTCTGCTCTCTCCTGCTTCCTTGGGTGGGAAAGGAAATTGCTTGTGATTTCTCTGGCAGACAGGAGCCAGCAGAGACAAGAAACTGAAAAACCTGGCTTGTCTTCCCCCCTGCCTGCAGTGCCCCGCATCAAAGAATGCTGGTGGGGTGAGCTGCTGAGGCAGCTGCTCCCCAGGTCCCCTCAAACAAAACATGGTGCCCACAGAGAACTGCCTAGTCAGACAGGTCAGACAAAGCCAACAGTCTGCTCTGCCCTGGGTTGTCCTGTACGGCAGGGGCATCCATCCTTTCCCTCCCTTTCTCTCAAACTCAGAAGACCTGACAACTCTGTCAAGCACATTTGAGAATATCAGCAACACCTACATTTTGGTCAAAGATGCCATATACCATGATGTGAAATTATATATTATTTCCAGCAAGACCTGTACATTGGTACATTACCATCTACTGTTGAAGTTTTACAATCTCTACTACCAGTCTCTACATGTTGTGCTTTTGATACCACAGTGTTGCAAAAGAGGTGCTGGGTCCCCTATATGAAACATACACATCGATACTTTATTAAAAAAATCTTTAGGTAAATACTCTCTTGGATACTCAATTTGACATAAATAGTAATTTTACTTTCACCAGCTTTTAGAATGTCTTTTTTTAATATCTTTAAAGGTATTATAAAAGGTATTACAAAATACATTTCATAGAACAGAAGATACTCACTTCTGGCAAAAGCAGAAACATGAAGATTTCACCTTGATATTGAACAAAGATCTGATAAACTACTTGGGCCTTCTGAAAAACAAAAAGTTTTGCCTCTTCCCGAGAAAAAACATAAGAGAACTTCCAGGGTTAAATCTATTAACCAATCTATTTAGTACACAAACATGATGCAATTGGATATAGAGCTAGAGCTAACAATTGGATGTATCACAGGTAACAGAGCAGGTGTGTGCATGCACATATATATATGCTCACATACACAGCACCAGCACGCCAGAAATACATAGGGTTTTATTCCTCTGTCTTTCCTCCTCCATCCCAAGTCTGCTAGAACAATACAAAAGAAGTATTAGCAAGGTTCCACAAATGCAAAACCCCAAACATAACTATGTAAGCCTAAACCAATTATCTGCATACTCATTGCATGATTACATTTAGCATATGCAATACAAAAAATCTCATGCAGTGACCTTCAAGACGCTCACAAAACAACAAGGCATTCTTGATACTGCTTATTTTTCAGAGTATAAGGTTTTCTCCAATGTCTATAAGGACTGCATGCCCAGCATGTTAATTCCTCTACGTTTTATAATTATGCTGCCAATTAATGCCATTTAAAGAGCGAATATCATGAGAAAAACACACAAAATAAGATTACCCACAGAGAAACAGTTACACTATTTGACAGTTTTTTAATTCTACCCTTTTCTTCTTCTTCAGCAGAACATTAGCAAGTAAAAGTCCGTATTAATAAAAAGGAAGAACCACACTGTTGTTTGTACAAGTATGAGAAGAATTTGAAATGCAGACTGGATTGGATAAGGGTAGCTCTAGATAATCTGGAAGTGTTCAGAAGCTAGTATATTCCAAACAGTGCCTAAGAGTGATTTTAAAGGAAGGTATTTAAACAATTGTGGCCTGAACACCTAAAAATCCCTGCCAGTTCTTAATGCAACGAAACACATGTCTCTTTATAGGAGGAGGGGAGGTAAATTACACAAACACGCAGAAGTTAGCAGTACTACCAGTTTAAAACTTTTTTTTTTCTTTTTAAAGGGCAGGTGACTTTTGGAGATGAATATCTCTACCCATATTTGGGCTTAATTCTTGTTATTTATGTTCTGACCATCTGGTCTATTTGACCAAATCTGGGAAAAACTGCCTTAAGAACATACATGGAGAAAAGATGCATAATTAAAACAGGTAAGCTGTATTTCTTATGTTTGCAAATTACAGAGAGGGAAATTTTACTACTAGTTTCCCATAGTTAGATAAGATTTCCCCTTCTCTCCATTCCAGCCAGAAATATATATATGAGTGATCCTGTCCCTGTGCTAGGGCAGATGCTTAGTCCATCTAGCTTCAGCTATCTCTACCTCCTCTTTTATCAGCACCAGGACCTAAGATTATACAAAAGGATTTCACAATGCATGATGGTATTCTTTTAATATTTTCAGGTAGACAAGAAAATTGACCCAAACTTGCAGTCTTTTCCATCACGATAATTTTGCCTTGGACTCTGGGATTTGGCCAGACTGCCAGGGTCTGATTTCGTTAAGCTTGAATAGTCAGCAAAACCTAGTTTATGACTATGTGGTAAATTGCTTGCTTTATTTGCATATTAATAAGCAGATCATAGCTAGAGGAGGTTAAAGATGTCATTACAGACAAACCAGGGTTTATTAAACATAAAAAATACCAGACAAAGCTTCCTACCCCATTCTCTTTTTCCCCCAAAACTACTTACCTAGCCTACTTAAATTCATCATAAACCCACATTTAAATTTCTAGAATACTCCAAGAAAGAATAAAGACTTTCAGATGTTTCTCTCTGAATATATTTTAACCTGGTCTTCTTGTTTATTGTATTGCAAATCATAAAACCTGCATAGACAGTAACCCAAGCTACAACCATTGAGCACACACCCCCTTCTAATCATCACCCTGCCTTCACACAAACCTTACAGGCAGTAACAGCCCCACCACAGCTACCTGCGTGCTCCTTGATGTTACACAGACAAAGCCAGCTGCGAACATTACCCAGAACACACTAAGGTGACACAACTGATGCACTGTGTCAGCTTATTGCTAACCAGGCATTTCAATTTCTTTCATAGATTGGCACACTTACTAACATCTCTCTTTGAAATAAAAGCTTTAAGTAAAGGTTGATAGAAGAGAAATAGTTGTGCCTTGTTTTAACTAATATTATTGCTGGAAATATTTAATTTTATTTTTAAACTGATGTTAATAACACATTGAATGTTTCAGATGAGTGAAAAGATAAGAAGCATTGCCATGCTGACAGACTGGAAACGGCAGATGATGACAAAGCAAATACCCCAAGGAACACAGGAAAAATTTACCAGCTCTTCTATGAAAGTTAAGCTTCAACCACAGCCACAGACCTACTGTTTTGCCCCAACTCTGGGGACATTAAATTCTGTTCTGCATCTCACATCCCTTAAGCAGTAAAGCAATTCTCTGACCTAACACCTTTGCAACTGTTATTTAAGGATATTAATGCAGAAATGGATTTTTCCTGCTCAAAAAGTGATAGTATTTCTTTGCTTTATAACCTCTTTAGTGCAAATGCTATCTTTTTGGCTTTCTGGTTTTCTCTTTTCATCATTCTGATGCAATGGGGTCCATGCTTCTTAGAAACGCTCCACAATATATGGAATAAGCCCGAGTAACAACTGGTGTAAATTTAGTACTACACCAAGTATGAGGTGATCCCAAAGCATTCAAACATTTACCCATCTCTACACTGATAAACAAGTAAAAGTCAATGGTAAATCTGCTTGAGTATTCAGTGACATGGACACAGGACTTCCAGTGAGTTTATCTGCCAACTTCCCAGAAAGAAAGGAGATACATTGATATTATAATAAAATAAGGCAAGCACTGCATCATATCCACATAGAGAGAGATCTTACCCAAATAAATAACACCTATAACCAGACTTACATATAGAGTCCCAGAAGGGAACCAAGACCTCAAGCATAACAGCGTCCATTATATCAAATTTACTGGGACATAATTTTATTTTTGAGACAATCATGTGACACTATAAAAGCATTGTTCTCTTAGTTAAAATAGTTGACAGTTAAAATAATCTCAAAGAAAAATACACTTTGGCTTTTCTGATTATTTCTTACACTTTAAATGAGAAAAGGAAGCTTCCTGCTATTTTTCTAAAAAAAGTCTTCTATGATTTTTATTTTTAATTTTTTTTTTATGTCACTTACTTTAAAAACTGTAGAATGATGAAGAATTAGCTAGAAGGAAAACTTCATGAGTCCCACTGAAGCAGTTTATTCTGGAACACCATTTATAGAAATGCCATTTTGTCATTTTTACCCTGAACAGAAACTGTATGTGATATTTCCACCCTTATACAACTGAACTCATTATACTGTTTCCATAACAACAAACAACAGTACATGAAATTAGATCCCAATAAGATTCTGAGAAAATTAAGTTACAGCCTGCTAATGTGTCTCTTAGAGACTCATACAGTGAATGAAAAACCAAATCTGCAAAGCTGGCAATGTGGGTACCTAATAATAGCGGTACAAGAGGTTAATATCTCATGAAGGGAATCAAGGAAAAATTGCCTTAGCCTATACCCACTAGGTAAGAAAAATTTCTGTTTGCCACAGAGGCTGTACAGATGGACACATTTAACTCAGTGTTTTATCCCAGAGTTGCCCAAATAGCTGCTTCAGCAAAAAAAGAGTAACCGCACCATGGGGTAGATTGTCAGACAATAGCTTGTCAGTTGGAAAGTTTCTTCCTAACTCTTAAGGACTCCTACAGTCCTTCCTTTCTGTTCCAGATTAATACACACAACTGAAGTCTTTAAACTTTTATAGTTGTCTATAGCTGAAAACTATATACAACTAATTTCTTTCAGACGCTGCTTTGATTTTGTAAAACAAAACTAAAAGCAGTGAAATGAGTCCATGACTGACCTGTTCTCAAAGGAACTTGGTGTTAACACAGCACCTAATGAACTCCAGTGCTAAACTCTGTTGCTGCTCTAATTCAAATAATTTTAACCTCGCAGTGACCTGTAACACCATTGCCCCACACACAATATAGCCAGGCGTAAAGTCTGTTCCAAACTAGTAGTTAAGGGAAGAGACTTCTTTCCTCACTAGAGCCTGGTTTTGTAACTGTTCAATGATGACAGATAAAAGTACATCTAACAATTTTAATGGAATTTAATAAAATATTGCTACAAACTCACAAGACAGTCACAACCCTAGATCATGCTACTTCTTCCTCTTCTCTCCCATCCTTCAACTTCCAATGGCAAGCAGCTGTACAGCATTCCTCTGACTCAGAGGAATGGAGAAAAGAATGATGGAGGTGCCTAATCTCAATAAAAGGCATCATTCTTCAGAACCACTGATTTGCTTCTGGTACAAAGCACATACAACTTTTAATACAGGAAGCAACACTTGCATGACTGTAGTGGTTTAACCCCAGCTGGTAACTGAGTACCACGCAGCTGCCTGCTTACTCCCTCACCCAGAGGGATGGGAAGGACAATTGGAATGGAATGCAAAACTTGATGGTTGAGATAAAAACAATTTAATAATTGAAATAGAATAAAAATGAAAGAACACAGTAAAAACGATGACAATAATAGTTATAATGAAAAGGGGAGGAAAAGAATAAAATCCAGAGGAAAAGGAAGAAACACCTGTTGACCGATGCCCAGCCAGTCCCTGAGCAATGGTTGGCCTGCCTCGGCTAACCCCCCCCCCCCCCCCGGGATATATACCAGGTATGACATCCCATGGTATGGAACACCCCTTTGGCCAGTTCGGGTCAGCTGACCTGGCTGTATCCCCTCCCAATTCCTTGTGCCCCTCCAGCCTTTCCACTAACAAGGCCTGAGGAACTGAAAGGTCTCACATCAAAGCCGAAACACAGCATCGCACTAGCTCCTAAGAAGATAATTCTATTCCAGCTGAAACCAGGACAATTACATACCTATCTACAGGCCACTAGTACATGAGGATGGCAAAAAAGGAAAAATTCAAAACCTGACTCTATCATACCCCAATGGAGCGCTTTGTTTCAGATACCTAAGACATCAAATTTTCAACATTTGAAGGATGTAAACTGGTTTCCTAGAGAAAAAAAATATCTGAAGCTTAAGCTAGATAGTAAGATTTTTGCGGGCAAAGTCTCTTCAGGAGATTTTAATCGTCATTCATAATGCTTTTTTACACAGCCATAATAAATAGTGACAATGCAGCAGAGGAGTAAATGGATATCCTGGGGAGAGACCAGCACTCAGAATATTTGTCTGCAGGGGACACACAACTAGCCAAATTCAAGGACTGAAATCCAGGCATTCTGCCATAACTCACATGGCCTGAAGACCTAACAAAAGCATAAATAAATAAATAAAAATAACTGAAATAAAGGACACTGTCAAGGCCAGAAAGTCTAAAATTAGCAACAGTAGCCATGTTTAGGTTTGCATTACACAAGTAATTGCCAGGCACGGTCTCTTGTGCTGGTCAGGTTACATATCAAAGCAGATGAATCCTCATTACTATACAGAGACAAACCATTACTGTCTTTCAGCACCTGCTTTCTTCTCTGATTTGAATGAACAAGAAGGCAACAAGGGCAGACCGTTCATGCTTCTGTCACAACATTATTCCCACTTCAAACCAGATGACGTAGCGCTGCACTAAAGGGACACCTTATTAGAAGATATGCCAGACATCTTTGTGGGACACTGAACTGCCATAGCACTAAAATCTTCATCTACACCCTATTGCAAAAAAGTTCTTCAAAGCATAACAATCCAAAAGTTTAGGAACAGAAACCAGATTTCAAATACATACTTTACTTATTAAAAATCTGATGCATTAGTTTTCTTGCAAGAACCAAATTCCATTGTAAAGTTTCCATCATCTGACTGTGTGTTGCTCCTGAACATCAAAAGGACTAATCCATCAAGTATTTGCTCTAGTCAAAAATAATCCTACTGCCCTAGTAATGTTCACAAAAATAGAGGCCTGGTCTACCAAAAATTTTTGTAAGCATATAAATTTGAAATACAGTTCCCTCAGTGAAGGATCTGATAATCTGCAAGAACAAATATGTAGAAATGATCCATGCTCTGAACCTGTTATGATGACCACAAATGTGTATTTTTCCTTAGTCCTCATAGGAATAGCAATCACAATATAGAGTACTATATAATATGCATTCACACCAAAATGCCTTTTATGAGTTTACCTATCCTGAATAGATTTCAGTAGAACAGCTTACGTGTAGGTATGTAAGTACAGAGCATAACAAAAGTGGTTTTCTTTTAGGCTGAAAGCCATCTTCTGGGATAACTCACTCCATGATGAGCCCAGGATATCTAGTCAGTGCATGTGAAGGACAAAGAACTTCCAGCATTCACATTTGAATCACTTTTCATGGTATTAGGAAATGCTGTCAGTCACCCGCATCTGGATGGAAGTGTGGATTATGAGCATTTTCCAAAAAATTCATCTTTCAAGTACTAAATACAGAGTAGGGTTAGCTTCTAACTTCAATAACCCAAATGCAAATTTCAGCCTTTTGAAAACAAAGACAGCAAGGTATCCTTTGGTGAACAAGACTGACATCGAACATCAAAAACCTAAGTGCTTGCGGTCCAAACAGCTTTCTGTACAAGAACAGAGTGGGTCACTGCAACTGATACACTCCTGTCACTTAGGCATGTGCACCAGTCAAGCTGGGCAGGACAAGGCGGAGCACTTAAGTGATACTACTTTTGATGTAACCTTACTCATTTTACAAAAAATTGTTTCTTCAGTCTAGTGAATAAGACAGGAGAAAGAGTAGCTGTTACTCAGTAGAGAACCATATAGGCATGTGATTGCCTCATTGGTTCTTCAATAATACAAGGTTCCATTAAAAAAAAAAATAGTTTCTACTACTTGTAAAATAGATAACCCTCCCCAACTGATTAGATATGAAGCCCAAAGGTCTCTTCAGATAGAAAGAAAAAACAACAGATTGTTGTAAAAATAAAAAACACCACACAACAAAGTGAACCAAACATCACCCCCTCTCCCCTGTCCTCACTTGTCTTACTGCTTTAAGCTTCAAGTCCCAGCAGTGACAACTTCATTATGATTTCAAATACTTTCTAATCTATGATCACTGATACAAACAGCAGGCATATTCTTGGATAAAATGCTGGCAACTTGAGTAAAGTCAAGATCTGTAAATATCAGCACTGTTACCATTCCTCCTGTAGGATTTCCAAAAATAGGCCACTTGCTTATTGAACAAAAAGTGGCAAATAGCTTGATAAGTTTTCCAAATCTTAAAACAATTACAGATAATGAAGCTGAAGTTTTGATTTTTGTATGGTGGTTTCAAACATAAAAATAAACAGTGTCACTACTTAATTAAGGTTACTTTAGTCCTGTGGAACCTCTGAGAAAAAGCAGTACCTAAACAAATAAAAAACCCCACAACTAACCTACAAAGTAAAAACAAAAGAATAAAAAGGCCAAAGCACATGAAGTTTTTCTTTACATCCCCCAAAACTACCACTGGTACTCTTATACTGTGGAAGTAATACTAAATCTCTAAAGGTTATTAACTTGACTTTCTGTTCCTAATAACCTTAATCTCAGAAAACACACTACAACTTCCACTTGCCTGAAGCACCCATAATTACACTGAAAAGAGAAATAAACTTTATTAACAAACTGCATATTGTACTATGAGTGGCACTGACTTTTTCTACCTCTTCTTTGGTAAGACCCAGAATTTGCTGATGGGAAAGATGGATGTTTTATTTTTAAAGTTTTATTGAATATAGAAAGTATTAATACTTAAAACTTAACCTGCCTTCTCATAAGTGCAGTAAAGACACCCAGTGCTGCTACCACTTTTACACATTTTTGGACTTAATTATGTGCCATCAATATTAATGTCATTTGCTAAGAATCATCTTTCCAGTAGTTTCCTGTGCTGCTACACTAAAAATGATTAAGTCTAGCAAAGAAGCTGTAGAATAGGTAATATTAATACTGCATTCATCTTGAAAGCTACACATCAGCAAGCTGGAAAAATAATAAATGCCAATAGAAAAGGTACTGCTAGATAATAAATTTTTATGGCAAGAAATCAAAATCCTATGCAGAAGGGCATTAACAGTCAATGAATTAACTTACAAGACTTTTGAGAGCAATCCAAATACCAGCAGTTAAAATTAATTCAAATCCAGTGAGAATGTTGATGAAGTAAATTACAACTCCACAAATTTTACCAGCAGGAAGAGCAAGCATAAGAGTAGCATAACCTCACCGTCTATTTTAATGTACGTTTTTTAAATCCGTTTTCTTTAATTCATAGAATGTAAAGAATATAGGACCTTTGTTTAAACAAACAGCTTTTCTCGTCAAGCACAGAGTTGTTTTGATTCTCAGAAAAAGATTTATTGAGCTCTATCTAAGAGAGCAGAAAGAAATAAATTCATAACTTTCAGAAATTTTGAAGCCAAGTCTTCTCCCTTATGGTTTTTTTAACAGCAGTGCAGAAATTAATGCTGGTTTAGTGAGGTTAAAACAAAAGCAAAAAATATGCTTTTGGAGAATTAAACCTAAAATATATGCATGCAAGTTGGTACGCATCGATAAAGTTTCCTGCAATTTTAATGAATCTGGAATTCAAAACCCATAAAATTAAAAATAAGATACTTTTAATTTTTGCTCCAGAGCAACCATATAAAAACCAGTTAGACTGATTCTAAGAACTGTAGAAAACAATAAAGAAGAACCTCATTCATCTTCAATAACAATTTTGGTCATGGGTTCAACTGAATCTCAAATCAATCCCTGTTCCCTGCAGTACTCATTTAGAAATGATAAAGTACTTAAATAACAGGGCACAGAAGAAGTTTGCTATAAAAGCTGCCTATAGTAAAACAGATTTGAAAAGATCTATTAGCTGTAAATATAAATGCTGAATATGTAATTTAATGCAAGTAGTATTGTGTACTAAGATAAATAATTCACTGTTTCCTGGGCTGTCTCCTCAAAATGTATTTGCAACTGAACGACAGAAATTACCAGCTCTTCAGAACCACCACAGCTTTAATGGTATCTTTGAGAGGAAATCTTGTGCTAGACGACCTCTAATCAGCACGAACATGATAATTCCTACAGGCATGGAAGAAGAAAGCTCCCTGATCCTTTTTGCATTTACTTTTTGTTTTCCTAGTGCATTATGTGCTAGTGAACACGGTAAGAGGGCAAGCCTCGTATGCATTTGGCGTAACTCCTCCAAGTTCTCAGGCTTGGACTTTATAAAATGCTGGTTTTTTAAACTGAAATCTATGGGTCTGTATGCAATTTCTAGATATGACAATATTTTTCCTGTGACCAAATACTCTGCTGATTATCAGCCATATTGGCTATGATTTCTGGTGACTATCAAAAGTGGTTGCTTCTTAGTTTTACTGGAGTGCTCTCAAACTTTTCTCAGGAAAAGTTTACAGAAATATATTCCCTAATGGCCATTACATATGCTTCTGCTATACTCTTCAATCATTATACTACTATGATAACTAATGATAATTTCCTGATGTATAGAAGTCTATCAAAGACTTTGCTGTCCTCATTCCAGGACTATTCTGCATGTGAAATAGTTACAGTAACACATATATCAACAGAAATAAAACATATTACAAACTAACTTGTCTAACAATATTTTAATACTTCTAACACTGCTGCTCTATCCCTTTCTTCACATAATTTCATATTTGCTCATTATGCACTGCAACATAGTTGGTCATGGAGCACCACCTCACGTGGGTGAAAGCCTGGCGTGCTAATCCAGGCCGACAGCCTGCTTGTATTTGATAGCTGAAGTAGGGCTATTTTGCTCCTTTCCCTCCCCAAATCCAAGGCAGAGGAATAAGATACAGGTAAGGGAAGATCTTCCCCCAGTCATTTCATCTTTCGTGGAAAGACTACTAAAAATACTCATTATGCTTAAAATACATAAGGACTTCCTAAAGCTAGAGAAAAGCCAAACCTCACACTTCCATGAAACAAACTTCTACTTACCAGGAACACCAGTTGATGAAGTTTTAAGATTTCGAGGTCAGACAGAACTTTAAGGGTGGAAATGAAAGTCCTGTGGATTTGCAAACATGACTAAGCAGATATGGTCCATAAATCATCTCTCCTAAACCCTAGTTACCTTCACTATGATTTCTCAAAGTAGGACCTACAAGCAAGTTAATTCAAATTACATTTAACTGAAATGAAGGAAGCAATTCACACCTCATAGCTATTGTTTCAGGCCCTCTTGTAAACTCAGGAAACAATTTCAACACTTCTGAAGCTCTTTCCATGTTTGGAATGTTTTCTTTTCAACTATTTGAAAGGCCTCAAAAACCTGTAATACAAATGTGAACATGAATTGTGCTTTATCTAGACATTCAAGTGTTCTGCATATTTGACCTCTGTAAATGTGACTATCATACAAATAAACACTATGTTTCCACAAACTTCTTGCTATTTTTTACTCGAGGACCTCAAACTTCTTACCATTCTAAGGAAAAACACCTCCTATATTACTTCTGTGTAAATCAAAAGACAAAACAAAACCAACCCAAACTACCTAATTTTCCATCACCTACTTTTTTTCCCCTTCAGTATCTAGAATGTTGCTCTTAACTTCTTTTACTGCTAAACACAGAACAGAATTTCACTTCATGTTTCGAGTTTTACCATGAGTCTTTCTAGTTATCTTACGACACATGTTCCTTGTTTTTTGGTCTTTCCCAACACATTATTTGCCACCACACACATTCAGGAAGAGCAGAGAAGAATACTCATTTCCAACAGTACAATCAAGCATAATTTAAATGATATGAAGAAAAATTTGGAATTTTTTTTGCATGGAATTGTATATCATTACTATGGCAATTTAAATCATGCATAGGAAGTACACATCTTATATTTCCAGAAATTCATTATATTCTTCAGCAGTCAGCTCTATTAGACTAATGTAATAACACTGCTAGCCACCACACATAAGTCATAAGTAGTACAATTGGATTTCTTTGCTTATTGTGTTTTCAATTTGAATAATAGCTATATTATTCAATTGCAAAAATCTTTTTTGTCTAAATACTCTTGTTATATTTAGTTGGAGCTGGGACAGCATCATCAAACAGTAAGGAGAAATTAAATAGCCTGTTTCTATTGTATTGGTATACAAACTCCTAGATTTTGTGAGGTGCTTTACCTTACTATAGCACTAAAAAAAAAAGTCTGACCCCTTTACGCTACTGTTATGAATAGTACAGTCAGCAGAAATATTTTGAATTGGCAAAATTAGTCTAAATTTTCCCAAATGTTTAGTTTCCAACTTTATAAGAAAGAGAGCTTTGTGGTGGTCCAAAAAGGACGGCAAGTACAATGTAAGTTGTTGTCTACGTGGAGAAGCAAGCTGGAACAGCTGTTCCACAGCAGCTCCCACAGCAGATGCTCTTATTTCAGAAAAAGTGCTTTTTTACACATTAAGAAAGAGTACAAGCCAAGGCACCCTGAGGCTTCGGCTGTGTGGAGTAATACAACACTCATAAAGAGTCAACGTGAAAGAGTCACTGTTTTTCACTACATACAATGGAGTATTTCATATGGGTTTAAACCCCCCTCCCTTTCCTTTCAGACAGTAGACAACTCTTAAGCGATTTCTAGGGATTGATCAGGTTGAAAAATATTGTAGGTAAGAGAGGCACCAGGAGTTGAACGGAAGATTACTCAACCATGTGATCCAGGAGATGATTCCTGGCATGATTTCGGACATCCCATACAATATTGCTGCAGTGAAGTAGTTCATCTGTAGAGGGAATCTTCTAATGGGGGAAATCTTTAGGTTTTAAGATACTGTGTAGGAAGGCCAAAAGATTTCTGTTTTAAACAGAAACAGAATTCCGTTATTTAAAAACAATAAAAATAAACCTGGGTGTCGAACAAGAATTTAAGTGCTCATACAAAATGAGTCTAAAATAGGTAAAAAACAAAGATTACTTTGTTTTTCAAAAATAGAAGTAGATTGATTTTTGCTCTGCAATCTAAACAAAGTATACTGACATTTCAGTTTATTTCATTCAATGTTTATATTGCCATTTTGTCTCTTTCCTTCCCCCCATTTGCCACTGAAGTAGACTGAAATAAGAGGGTAAAGAGGAAAGAATTTAAATTATTTAAGACTTTGTCAAAAAAATTAACTTCATTTTTTTCCCCAAAACCGACTGCCCTTAAGATGGGAAGAGCTCATTTGCTTTTATACAGTAACTTCCATAAGTATTTGATTTCTTTTTCTTCAGGTAGTGAAATCACGTATATACATTTTGAATGCAAGAGCATCCAAAGGAGAAAGGCAGCGCAATATTCCTGTCTATATCTTAACTAACATTCTTATTTCTCAAAATGGTTAGCCCTTCTAAGCACCTGAAACAATAACCACTGAATCCCTTTGTTTTTGTTACATACAAGTGTTTTTTCTCTGCCTTGATTTTTATGAAATCCTCAAACAGAAGAGCCCTCAGAGCATGGGCTGGGACCATACAGGAAAACAAAATATTAAATGTAACAACGGAGGGTTGTATTATGTACTCCTCACTGCCAGCAAAGGCCAGGGCTTGGGCTGTGGTTGTGGTTACGTCCCCCTAATAAGCTGGAATGACCTTAGGTGGGGTGGGTTCATAATTCACATGAATGGGTACCTCTTCCCCAAGACCTTGCCATATGCACATACAAACCAGTGATTCGGGCAAATAACATTGCAAACAAGTGATGCGTATGGGTGGAAGGGTTTCAGAACTTTTATTTAAATTGCATTTATTTCAGAAAACTGGTAGTAATTCAAGAAGTAATGGAAATTATTACCAGAACTGTGACTGATCAGACTTAAACCAACTGCATGCAAGAATAAGCATGTACTTCGGGATTTTCTCACTTTGGCAGCAGGTTAGTAACCATCTTCATCTTTTATGTTGTTATTTACAGGGACATCTGTAGATGTCGGAGCAGCCACCAGAGGGCTCCCACATTTTTTACAGATTTTGCCTTAAAAGTTTAGAAAGCAGAACTGAAAGATGGAAAATAACAGACCATTACAATGATCTTAAGATACTTGGTAGCTGCAGAGGTTATTTGAGAAAAGATAAAAATCCCCAGATTTTAAAGGCTGTTTTAAAGCCCATGTAGCACTAAACAGAATGGGTCAGAAATTGTGTGCAACCTGTAGACATTTCAGTGAAATGAAAAGCCTGATTGCTATGTCACCTGGCACCCTGTCTCTCTAGAGAACACCTAAAAACTGGGGGGAAAAACAGACTACAAAACCCCACCACAATAATGCAAACTTCACAGAGAAGCCAACAAGGGTCTAAATTTTATCCTCTGAGAACCAGTGCTTCCACCTGCAGAAGGAAATTTGTCTTTCCATAGAATAAGGTTAAAAAAAAAAAAAAGTACAAACCAAAACCAGTACAAGTCTGAGCAAAGCCGAGAAATCACACATGTACACTCAGATATGGCATTAAAGTAAATACAATTAATTTTTTTCCAGTTCACAAACTGAAGGGAGCTGTTTGGTGACTGTAAATATGGAAATCCACGTGAAAGGTCTGAATGACAAAGCTGCACTCCCCGAACTCCAGGTGTAGGGTGCTGCGGGAGGGGCGATAGGGAATCTCTGGAGCACTTTCAGGTGAAACAATTCAAGGAACTGGGATTAAGAGGGTTGAGCCTACAGTAGCACTCACAGAAGCTTTCACTTAATATTTAAGTTGTAGGCACAGCCATCAGAGATGCAGCATGGAAATTATTTGCCCAACAGCAACCATGCCGTTTGTTGCAGAGCACAGAAAGCAGTAACATTCTGGAACAAGTTAGGACTACTAGCAGAAAAAATAGCTGAAGGAATAAATTCCTTTACAGCCATATATTTATGGTTCACTGTTTGGGACTAATGAAGGCTATAATTCAACATTAAAATGGATCCTGTACAATTTAAAACAATTTTTAATAAAACCGTAATAAGATTGTGAGAAAGCAGAATGACTTGCTCATAAAGGCATTTTTAACTCAGGTTGCATTCCCAGCTTTGCATGAAAAAGTTCTTTATCAAAAACAAAGGCAGAATGGAAGCAGTTTGTAAGGTGGAGAAGCCACTTCCTAAAATTTAGATGCAGAATTTCATAGAAATATAGAAAAATAAAAACATATTTTGTTAAACTACTTACAAGACATAGAAGCAATTTCTACCTCATTATTAAGGAGAAAATTAAAATATACGTGCATGTAAGAACTAAGGAGTATAAACTGTGATACAGTGCAGTGATGTTAATTTAGTGGTCCATCAACTGCAGAGTGTGGGAAAAAAAAAAGGTTGAAAAATACTCTAGCACCTGTATGTTTATATCCCCACAAACCTGGCAATCAAAAAAGGGAAATTCAAGTCATGAATGAACTTATGAACTTACAAGGTCTAGCCTCAAACTATACAAATACGATTATGAATCAAAATTATCAAGGCAATGACAGACAGTAAAATATCTGAATAGTATTACCAGATGTTACAGAGGAGTACAGTAATTCCAGATAAAGGTGTACAGTATTTTTTTTAAGAGTAGATACAGTTGCAAATATCTCATGCCTTCAAGTTTTGGTATCACTAATGATACAGTCATAAGTGGTACTGAAATTCGATGTAAGGATTTCTGACTGATACCAAGCAGAAACAAAAAAATACTCCCAGGAAGACATGTAGTGAAACAGCAGGTAATAACATTAGACCACCATCAGACCACAACTCTATGCCAAGTGTGAGACACCAGCTTCAGTAAGAGGATGTTACGAGATGGAGGAAGTTATCAGTGCTGTAAGCTTGTATATTTGGTGACATTTGTAGCATCTTAGCAGTATTCGGAAGAAGCAAAAGGGCCCTTCAAAATTCTTCTAGAACAGAAAAGAGCCATAATACACCCCACTAATAATAATAAAAATGTCTAACATCTTCAAAATAAACACAAAAGAGTATTTACTAAAGACTTAACCAGATCTAGTAAAGGTCACACCTAGCGAAGATATTTAACAAAACACACACACACAGTTATGTAACATCATTCCTTTGTAATTTCAAACTTCTATCTAAAACTGGTATGTCTAGTTTCCTCTGAATGTCCCTAGTGCAGTTCTCTGCTGGCATGGGACTTGTGGCTGACAATTTTCAGCCACACTAGTCTCATTTCAGCAGTGCTGGAGTAAGGGTCAAAATAGGTCATATACTGGAAAACTAGTCACAGCAACTACTTTTTTTTTTTTTTTTTTTCCGTCTGCTTTTCCATAAACAGCAGAGAAAGTTGGCATTAAGCCAAATATTTATTTATAGACAACATTTATTTTTAGATATTTATTTTAGTCACTGGAGAACAATTGCAGCTAAATGTACTTATTACTATCTGGAAATCTATTTTTTGAAATATCCTCTGTCAATGTAAATTTTTTGTCACTCTCTCTAACCATATTTTGCCCTTTATGTGCATTTTGAGTTTATTAATCACATTTCCATGGCATCTGGAAGCTGTGTGATTTTCCAAAGTAAAAGACATGATACTGAAATCTCTCCCTTAGGTTTTATGTTAAAACAACCCCAACAACTTAAATGCATTGCACACTCGTTTTCTTAAGTAAACGCCAGAATAAGAATCAAGTCTCAGGATTTTGTACTATGACTTGAGTGAGGCGGTCATTGCTAGTAGAACCAAGTTTCTTACAAACTCTCTGCACAGTAACCTTGACCTAGACTTTCAATTCAGAGCCATTTGTTTCCATGGCCTAATGAGAAAGGCTGTGGCTTTAATACTGTGTTTGTTGCATGAAATGAAAACTGTGCATCCTTTTTTCAGAGGCCAGAGCTTTTTTACTGAATTCACACTTGAAATTTCACGCTTCTGTCAAGGATTTTTCTCTCGCTTTATAACGCAGCACCTTTTTCTCTTTACATTTTCTGCGTCTTTCCCCTTGCCCTCTTTCATCTGACTGATTTGTCCCACACTCAGGACAAGGCCTGAACTGACCTCAGACTCCCTATGTTTGCCAGTTATTTATTGACATATGTTCAAGTCAACCTCTGTAAGGTAAGAAATTTTTGTTTACCCTATTCTGCAGACCAATAACTGAGCCAGAGATTAGATGATTATATATTACAAGCACTTGTGCTTTTAAAGTCCATAGTACCAGCACAATGTATTTCAGTCAGCTCTTACGTTTCAGCTGTCAGCAGAGATTTTTCACAAGTTTCTATGCTGCTTACAGGGCTCAGAGGGATGTAGCCATTGCACTGAAAACAGGCCTGAAAAGGCACATAACTGTGGGCACACGCACAAATTGGCTTAACGTTCTAACTCCTCACAAAACCTTCCCAATTATTTTTCCCCTACAGAAAAGAGGGAATCATAAGGACAAAAACTCCCAGAAAAAACTATTCAGAGATCAGCAGTTAAAATCACTGAGTATGCAGGATGCCAGACAGCTATCCCAGCTTTCTCAAGTTCAGAGTGCTGCTGCAGTAGGTGAGAAGTGACCTATTAGCTAGCTTCTCATTTTCTTGTTCGACATTTGATATTACTTTCTATTGAAAAGATGACATAATTCCTCACCTTGTGATCCACTGGTTTTACAATATTTCAAACAATGCAGCAACACCAGTGTCTTTAGAAGCATTGTGTGGGCAGAATGCAATGTAAGCCTTGTACAATTGTTTTCCGCTGCAAATGCCGTAATGGCTTTTCCATTATTAATGATAACTTAGAATGTTCCAAAATGTTGTAAGGTGGTTACTGGACCCATATTCTACCCAGGCCATTAACTGTTTCTCTGATTATATCAAAATGCATCTCAATTCCCCATCTACCTCCTTGCTACAATTGCTTCATTAATATTCATAAGATCCAAGAGCTTTATATTGATTACCGCATCTAATGGACTCATTACGCAAAGTCATCGTGACCTCCAAAGCAATTCTACTTTTGTGACTTACCTAGATGCTAGCTCAAAATATTTTGAGACATTGGTACTAACGCAGAAACAAGCAGCGCAGGATAAAACCCACCACAGCATCTTTAACTGACCGTAGTCTGATAGGATGGACTTTCTCCACACCTGTATGAGATGTCACACGACACTAAAAGCTTTGTCACATTATCCCCAACTGAATAGGAGCCCTTGTTATCACACAGCAGAAAGAAGTAGTTAATATTAACTGATCATTATTAACATTCATTACGGAAAATCAATCTGATTGTGCTATAACCTCCTGCTGCAGTCAGCTGGGTTATTCTGATATTTACATAATATTGACTTCCCACTAACCAAAATTATGGCAGTTATATAACATCTTTCAATGTCATGGTGATTCTGCAAACAAAATCTATTCCGTTTATCAGCATCAAGGTACAAAATAAACACATTTTGCAAACAGTTTCTAACGGCCAATCTTTTACTGCTTCATATGTCCAACATTAATAGTGGCAAGCATTCTTCTTTGGAAAGATAAGAACAGAACAGTACAGCTAGAGTGTGAATTAATCTTTTAGTCTCAAATTTAACTTTCCTGGAAGAATTATATTCAATAAGAACTCACTTAAAAAAAAAGAAACAAAACAAGAAACACAAAACCACAAGTAACAACTCTCCTTTTCATATCTTAAGAAATTGAAAGCGTGAGAACAAGACAGTTCGAAAAAATCTAAAGTAGAAATTAGAAATAATTTGTTAAACTACAGAAATAACTGACAAGAATGAATGTCCTTCAAGGGTGGCAAGTACATAATCAGTTGGATTCTGAAAAAAAAAAATAGTATCTTTAACTCAGAACCTATCATCTGGATTCAAAAGTCATTTAGTAAAACATTATTGATACAACTGCAGCTGCTCCATTTTAGTTAACTATAACATTGTTATTGGCATGTTTGCTACTAACTACATATGACTAAATCAAGATGGAAAAATATTAGTACACATACTTTTACGGGGTTGTGTCTGTCCCCCCCTTCAAATATTTTTTTATGGATCAATCACTGTATGTGTCAAAGTTTCAATGATTGCCAGGCTGGCTCTCTTCTGTACTCTGGAATGTTTCTCTGTCAAAAAGTAAAGTTTTCATTCAAGTTTGGATTTAGTATTGAAATGTAATTTGAAGGCTCCTAAAGTAATCTAAACATATTATAAATTTTACATATATATATGCATATTTACACAGAAGATTAGCAGATTAATCTCTTCTTTAATGTGAACATATGGTTAAAGACTTTTAGACTATAAGGGCACGTGGTTTTAGACTGGTCCACTACGAGTGTGTTCAAGCAGAAAAGCTTTTGATTACATTGCTTTAATCTTCTTTACTGAAAATTAATCTAACCCAAGCTTCATGTATTTCAAACTGAAAATTTTAGTATCTGGAAAAGGTGAAACATTTTTATCAATCTGAAATCCATTCAAATGGTAAGACTGAAGAAAAACTGTCAGCTGTAGTCAGAAAGTAAAAGCAGTAAATTATTCTACCTTAGCAAGTGCATCTATAGCTAATCTCCTTGGTTAAAAACATGACTCATGTAGCATTCTCATCGTTAGAAGGAAATACAGCAGAATGTAGGCATCTTTTATTGAGGCTTGACTTTTGCTGCATCTGAGACTTTTCCTAAGTAAAGACAGAGCGAGATTAGAGTCATATTTGGCATATTTTATGCAGTACTATACCTCCAGAATCACCTGAAATGCACCTAAAAGTGATACAAACCAAAATACAGTTTGCCATAATGTCTGCATTTTCATTCCTCACACTGAAAGCAAATCTACATTATGCTGCAGGATAACCTTAAAACATGGTTCAGAAAGTGATTGCCTAATTGGAGTTATTCATAGGTACACCATTCATATTTGGGCACGGCGTAAAAGCCCAAATATTATCTTCATTCAGAAATTTCTATTTTTGGAGCAATATGATCTAAAAGGACAACATTTTTCTCCAGAGACAGAACCAAAATTAAAAATTCAAAGCACTTTCACACTGTTCTCACTCTGTTTCACAGCTGAAATACCTGCCAATTAGCAACTCTGTCAGCAAAAACTCAACAGTGTAACAATTTCAAAGGTAGAACTAATTAGGAAGGAAGCATAATGAGCCCAAAAGATATGACTTCAAAACTCCAAACTTTCAGTTAGTATTTAGGTGCATTTTTGAAGTAAGAACATTTACATGTATGAACCAGCACCTTTGATTTACAGAACTGCAAAAATTCATTGCCCAAATGTAACTGATACAGATGTGTTTGCTATTTATCACACTGTAGTCACTCTTCACACTTCGATACAAAAACACTAACTTATATAAATGATTGAATTCCAATATCCTTATCACAGCTTAGTCCCTGGCATCCCAAGCAGTTATAAAGAAATTCCTGAGAGCATGTGGAGGGTTTGTAGGGAAATCTTCAGCACGTGCTTGAGCAGGGATCACAGAGGGCTGAACAAATTAGCAGCTATAGACAGGGAGAGGGTGGGACCTTGTTCTTGAAGCCAGTCCAAAGGAGGAAACAGCAGACCATGACTACGTAGCATAACTATGTGCTGCCTCCTAAACAGGGCAGCCTCGGAAGACTGCAGTCAGCCAAGGGTAAAGGTGCTACTCACTCTTAAGGGACTCAGATCTTACCCTCAAACGTTAAATTTCATTGCACACAAAAAGGCAAGTACAGTTTATTAATTTGTTTTGAAATGAAGTTTCTTAAGTTATTTTTTCTAAGTCCTAAGTATTAGTCATTTTTTCTCTAGGATTTAGACAGGCCTATTTATTGATTGTCCTTCCTACCAATACTTTCTAAAATTTTAATTCAAGGCACTTTATTCTCATCATAAGTGTGTGCTAAAAATCTAAATAGCTGCCATATTTAATTCTAAATGTAAACCCACTCTGCATCTGCCTCTGATGCTACCATGCCCCTGGGCAGAAAGGCTCCAAATGTTTGGAAGCTGTGATGTTAAATGCTCTAAAAACTGGCAGCTGTATGAACAAAGTTGCCTGACTTGATTTTGCACCTGCTAAAAGGATTTCAGTCTCTGACATTTCTTTCAGAACACTCCGTGAACACCAGTAGAATAAAACCAAGACATATATACATTCTATGAATGGTAACAATAGGAATCAAGAGAAATAACAGTGTACTTCAAGTTACAGTAAAAACCGTTACTCCATTTTGCTCATCCATGATGACCTCCGTTGTGGTAGTTCTGCTCAACAATTAGGCAATCACTGATTCACCTGTAACTTATTTTCCCTCCCCCATCCCTCTGGGAAGCAATGTATCAGGCAAAAGTAACAAAGGCGACCAATTACAAATTGAAGTCCTGTTCCACAGAACCTGAACAGTCTGCAACTTAGTTCTGTGTTTAGTCCCTTGTAAAGGTAGTGAACACCTGTAAAATCAAGTTACACAGGTTCAGTTGTAAAGTCCTGCCTACAACAGCACCACAGCAATGAGCTGCCAAGGTCAAAACTGAGCTCTGAGGATCAGCATAAAACCAAACAGGATCTACCAAAACTTTTCCAATGGCAACAATGGCCTTTGAAAAGTTACCTATGTGGCCAAGATCTTTCATCCACCTAAAACCAGATACTGTTATTGCAAAGTACCACCTACAGTCTGAATGTAACAATCAAAAAGTAGAACTTATAACTGATGACATAACACAAATTCATCCTGTTGCCTTTAGTATAATAGGTTCTAGACATCAAGATCACTTGGTCCTTTGAATAAATGAGCTGTTCATAAGAAATTAAAACCTAATCAAAATATTAATGAGTCAAAAATTCAAATGAGGTTAGATTGTACAGTCATCACAATAAATTTGATTGAATAAATTAATTTTGCACAGATGCTTTTGGTATGCATTCAACCAATTGATTAAATTTATATTGTGATAATCCCATTAATCCTAATCTGTAGGGGTACCACAGAAACTTCAACCTATTTCAAAGATATTTTTTTCTTTTGCTATCACAATATGCATGTACCGAAATAACAAATACTGTTACCAAAAAAAACCCAAAGCCACACCCAAAAAACCCCTACCAGAAATCAGCTGAACTTCAATAGGGAACGATCCAAAACTCCCTCAAGAATAGAATTGGTGGTCTTGCTAGATAGATGCTCCATAGTAAAACAGACTGGTTTTGTTCCCTGCAGATGTTTTTTCTACGAAATGGACAGGTCAAAACCCTAGCAACAGACCTGCTTCCTAAAGCTCTCAAACATCATCTGCTAGAAATCACAATTGTAGATCCAATACTTGTATCTTATAAGACAATTATTTTTAGAGTTTATGTGAGGTCTTCAAGATGGGGGTGGATGGATCATTCAATGTCAAAGACTGGACTAATACACCGAAATACAGGTTCTCATTTCGGTGAAGTATGGCAAACTCTCAGACTATTAAGCCCCTCAAATCACAAGAGTGCTCAAAAGGGGCACAAGCTTGACTTCAAGCCACAGGCAAGAAGGCAAATTGTAACCACCAGGTCCATCCCTGACAGCAAAGTGAGGAATTAGCAGCTACATGGTGCAAAGAAAAGGACTGTTACAAACAGCCTGCATATTTAAATTACATGTGTTTTGACAGACTTGAGGTCAAAGAAATAAGCATTTTTTCAACAGCCCCCCCCTGGAATTACCAAGTCTGCTTTCATACCAGTTTGAGATGAACTCTCTGGAAGCACTTCTGAACCCTCCATGAAGACTCTCCCTTCTCTACCAAGCCACTTCTTTTTCACTGTGCATATAGGAGCATAATTACCTTTAGCACTTCTCTTGCTCCATCACATTTGAAAGAAGCCAACACGTTCCCAAAAGAAACAGTATCCTTTGCTAGGAATGATGGGACACAGACACAGAAAGATGGAATAGCTTTGAAGTTCTTTCCAGGGGGAGCATATGCTGGAGCATGGAGGAAAAACATGCTAAACATCATGAGAGAGAATAGGTCTGAACAATTTGGACTTACATAGAATATTTCTTTGTCAGTACATCCTTCAAGATTTACCATAGTGTCATCACAGTGCTTTTGAATAGTATGTACCTGAGCATGAAGAGTTTCATATCTCCTTTATGAGTTTCTAGCACCTTCTAAAAAAATCAGGAAGTTTCTGTTCTATTTTGTCGAAATGCAAAGCTGAGTAGAAACACTACTTACCAGAAATTCAGCTAAAAGCATCCCACACTACTTAAGGAGATTTAATTAAGATGACTTATTTATTTATTTATTCTATTTTGATTGACAAAGCACCTTTTGGAAAAATATCAGGGAGAGGATGGGAAATCACATTTTTGAAAAAACTCTATATTTTCAGAAGCTTCCATGCAAGATATATTTTTGTCAAAAACTCTCACAGAAACAAACAAAAAAAAAAGTTTCCTGTCCAGTTCTGGCATCTTGCCTTTCAGTGACTAATAATAATAGCCCCGTAAAAACAGAGCGCATCACACAGGATCCAAGTGTTTCCTCCAGATGCACCTGCAGATGTCCCTTTGCCTTGTATAAGGAAGAGTACTGTCTCTCCTGAATCTCATCTTTGGAGAATGATAATTTGAAATAAATACACTGAGTTCCATCAACAGGATCTGATATTCTCAGCATTTCTTTTCCCCTCTATAGGTTATTCCCATAAGAAGGAGCATTCTGGATATAACTGAAAACAAGAAAGTACTGTTTTGTCCACAACTTGTGTATTAAATTTAAGGTAAGCATAACAAAATTACACATTTCTGAAACTGAAATGAAAACAGGGCCACAAATAAGAAAGCCAGCTTAGACTAAACATTTAAAGGATCTGCATTTGCTATTAAGCACCCAACGGAAATACACTGTTATGTTTCCACTTCTACTACTGCTAGAGTTCACTGTCATTGAGAATTTTCTCAACCAACACTAAAAATGTTGTTGAGCAACACAGAAAACACTGCAACATGCTGATGAATTAATTTTATGAAGTTTCATCATAGTGATCCTTGCCAAAGATGCACAGGGAAAGGTGTCAGTTAAGCTACACTAAAACTTCTTGCACTGGTCTTACAAAAGTGGTTTTGGAGAGAGTAAAGAGGAAGTGTGCAGCCTTTCAGCTGCACGACTGTTCGGCTAGGGCACCTCCCATTCCTGATTCCTGGTTTGCAGAATACTGGGAAACAAGATAAGCAGAAACATGAATGGTTTGTTTAAAGTAAAACATCCTCCAACAAGAAACTCCATTGGGTTATTAGGCTCAGCAAGGAGCTGAGCATTAGCGTTATCGCATAGGAAAGGATGAGGCAACAAGGCTCTCAGTCAAACACAAGAGGGGCGTATAGCACCAGGAAAACTATTGCACTACAGAGAATCCTCACCTTCCACAAACACAAACTGCAAAGCATTCCTATAATGATGACAGATATAGAAGTTTAGGTGAATAGTTTGTGTTCTGTTCTCATGCTGCACAGCTGTGTGTACAGATGCCCAGAGAGATGCCTCTAAAAGCAGCAGCATCAATAGTATAAATGTTGCAGACATTGAAATCAGACCATCTGCGGCATTCCCAGTCACAACAGGTATAGATGGGGACCACAGATAAACAGAGCCTCTGGATGTAGGTGCAAAACTCATATTATTCCGCAGTTTCTGAAACTTCACACACACAAGAACCAGACTATTCCACATCAGAAAAGTCACACTTTTTGTAACCTTTTTGTCTTCAGTCTATTTTATATGATCTACCAATTCTACCATCTATCATTTCTGCTTTTTCTGGAAAAGTATACCAACATCTAAGTATACTTATTCAATACATTGTTTACTTATGTAATAACATTTCTCAATAAACAGGATCACACTGAAGAAAGCTTAATATAAACACATCTAGGCAGAGATCTACACACAAACCAAGTAACAGATACTACTTTAAAATTCCACAAGCAGTTAAAATTATTGGTTTTCTATTTGGAATTAGAAAAAAAGAGTTATAACTTCTAAAGACCCTCATCCTCAAAGAATCCTTCTAAGAAACATTGGTATAAGAGAGCCATTTGTAGACTTTATTAACACCTTCCTATGCACACCAAATCTATTTAACAAGTCATAAAATAGGTGGCTATAACAACATTGATGCAACCGTAATATACCCTTTCTGAGTACTAGGCAAATTATTAAGTTTCACATAGCACCTAGGGGCTCAAGGTTTATAAATTCTACCCTGTCCTATACTTATTCACATCCCAGTTAATTTAAGCAATAACTTCACAGGAATAATAAAAGCCGTGGTTTTTTAAATATAGGATGTACTTTTCTTACATAAGTTTTTAAAAATCATTATGGACAGATTATAAGCAAAATAAAAATTACCACAGTTGCATGTGACATCATTGCTTAAAAAACCTATTCTATATTGGAAGAAAGTAACAGGCTTCTCTCCAAATATCAGTAATAAACTATCACAAGTAATTCTACCTTCTCTGTTTATATTTATATGCAATTAGATAAAATCTAATGGTGCTGTGTATGAGAGTCTTCAAGTATCTCACAAATAAATGTATTTATTTGGCTCCCATCAACCAGTACGTGCACTTCCTCAGCCCCACCCAACAGGAGACAGTGCTAGCAAGTGGAGTCCCATGCTACAGTTGCTTCTCTTCCTTCTTTTGACTGACGGTGAGGACCACTCTGAGCTGCAAAAATACAACCTCATAAGCAGAATCAAAAATTACATATGATTTACCAATTGTTAGTTTAACCAGTAAGGGCTAAGGCAATAAAAACTTGTAAGATTTAAGTATATTGCATGTGTAAAGGTTAAGACACAGTAAAATTCCTTTTCAAGGTATCCAAATACAACTTTCCTAATTTCCTCTACTTGCTCAGAAATAAGTGAACAGTGGATGGAGTTCCCTTCTTAAACTGTATCTGCACACTGATTCTGAAATCCAGTAATAAAACAACACAGTGAAGAGTATGCAATTTTCTCTGCCAATATGGACAGTATTCGAGGAAAAGCTGTATCTAAAGGTTACAGAAGATTTCATTTGTCCACAGCTTAGTTCTTGCTCCATGTTGCACATGTATCAGCAAGGGTGTTGTTTATAACAAACAAGTTTTTGATGTATCCATAAGGAATTAGAGCTAGACCACCAACTGATTTCATACAGACCACCCAAGTATTCCCTCAATATCAAAAGCAGAAAGAGATTCCTTTTTAAAACTTTAAGATTTTGCTTTTCTCTATGGTACCAATAGCATTGTAATCCAGCAGAACACCAACACGGATGCAAGATTTTTTACTGTAAATCAAAACAAAGGAACTCTGCATAAAAGCAGGGACTATTTAAAGATGGGACAAACACAGAGCCATGATGGAATCCATGCATTGCAAACAATGTTGACATCATGGTACAGTTCACCCTAGAGTCTGTTTTCCATGCCCTAGGCAAACGCTCAACTGCCTTTTATCAGCACTATTAGTCATTACCATGACAGCAATATAGGATGAAATCAGCATCCGTTACATTGCACGGTTACCTTAAATGCCATCCAGCCACTGAAACAAAGGGCTGGAAAATTACTTGGAGCAATATTGCACTTTTACTTGTGCTAGTGCATTTTTCAATTGATGCAAACACATTAAGACAGGTAATCAATTACAAATCAAAATCCATTCTCTGTACTATTAATGAACACAACTTTGTTCAGGTAAAAGCACTGCACTGAAATACTTTGAACTAAACATTAATGTGTATGAATTCTGAATAACAAGAGAAAAACAAACTCCTCCAAGGATTTTCCCTTTTAAAAGTAATTCTTCCATCATCTAAAGCAACTTCTTGTTTTCTTTTATAAACATATATTGTGTTCTAACAATATATTCTAACAATGTCATGGATGAAGCCTAATGGTTTGAAGTTCACAAAATGAGCTAAGCAGTAGTCCAGGAATGACCTGCAGAATCACCCTTCTACCTCTTTAAAAGCACACATGCTGCCTATTTCAAACATGGCTGTCTGCAGCTTGAAAGGATGTTTTAGCTATTTTCATAATCAACTGCTCTTTTTTCCAAGAGTTTTCAAATAATGCAGTGTGGAAATTGCAATGCCCATATCTTACATTACGGTGACTAGTGTAAGGATAAAAGACTTGGCAAGAGGGAGCTAGTTTGGTACTCTACACTAAATCTGTAATGCAGAACATTTAATAAAACCCCCAAACTAATTAGCACCCATTCAATAAACTGCTGCTTTTTCCCCCCCGATTTTTGTCACACAGATGAGGCAGGATAAAGAACCTGATTTGCAGCCTATACATCAGCAATCCCCACCTGCCCTCCGTGAATAAGGATCACAGCTCTGAATCCTGAAAAGGGATTCAGTCATAATTTAATAGCTTTAAAATTAATCACTTTCATGTCAGTATTACTGCACGTCTTTATATCCCAAACTTGATTTTCTTTTCAAAGGGGTTACAGGTGAAGCGTAGTGTGGGTTCTAATGTATCTCTGAAGTGACAGAGTGTGAACGGAAATACTTAAGACTGCCTAGCACGAATCCTGTGGGGAAAAACTTGCATGCCAAATCTTTGTCTTAGCCTTCATCAGCTGACAGGTCATGGAAGTAAAGCAAACCAGAAACTACACCAATCACTTCTCCTCTAAACTGACAGAATGACTTCCTGTATTTCCTTCATCTATGTATGCAATTCAGAAATTCATATTTTAAAGTTATTCCATTTTCAGATTATTCAGAAGTTTTGATTTGAGACTATAATAGGCAGCACATAGGCGATAGCCGTCCTTTAGGGAGCTGAACTGAAACTCCATATCCAGCTCCCAATAAGCAACTCCGCCTTGTAATCTGCTATAATAAAATGGCCTAAAGCAAAATATAAAGCACTTGCTACTAGCTGGAGGCTCTAAAGTACTGCATTGGGGGGTGGGGTGGGGGGAGACAGAAATAAATAAAACAAGAAATATCAACATTTTAATGATATTTTCCTCCAGAATCAGAAAAGCGCTTTCTTGCGCTTTTTTTTTCTTAACAAAAAGAATTTAGAAGGCTACCGTCATTTAGCATCTGATGAAGAAGTATCCATTAGCTTTACATAGCCTTTTCTTTACAATGCCTGACTGAGTTCAGGGTGGTAGCATGGGCATCGTGAGATTTAATCTCAGCTCCAACACACGCCTGTCTCTTCTTCGCAGCCTTATCTTGATTGATTCATTTTTCCATGTATTTTATCCTTGGCAGTCCTATTTAATAACAATGTTCATGCACAAAGAGAATTGAGACATGGGGTAAATTTATGACTTGTCCAAAGCCACAAATACGTTTTCCTGAGGTAGCCTCCTGAATCCTGCATTCACTGACCAACCCATTAGCCTATAAACCTCCCAGTCTGGCAATATCTCTGTTTCTCCACACAAAACCCCATCTTCTAAAGACATTGTAAAACTTATGCAATATATAAAGTGTTCTATGATGATACAAAATAACATATAAATGCAATTACTGCCATACATGGGAGATCTCAGCTCTTTATCATATAAAGGACATGAACAATACCAGCAGAAGGAGTAAGACCATGGTATCAAAACTATGGTTTATATGTTCTAAATAATAATTCCAAATTACATTACATTCTGTCCTGCAACTTGTTTGTAAACACACTCTTTTCCTATCTCAGATGTTGATAAAGCACTGAAAATACCTTACATAATGTTTTGCTGCATAGTCAGTTGCTGCTTAAATTTTAGCAAGTTTTTCATACTCCTTATTTGCAGAAACTCTTAAATGTCTTCTGTTTTCCCTTTTGGCTTTTTATTTAATTTTCAAATACTATTTCTGTGCTTTTGCCAGAAGGAATATAAAAATTACAACTAGGCCATAAGCAGAAAAAGGAAGTAAAAGCAAATAACAGTCTCACAAAACAGTGCTGTTCTCTGGCATGGGATTTAAATATTGAGATGCAGCAATCTCAAACTTAACAATATTAAATAAAGGAAGTACTTATTTTGGAGGTCATCACCAACTGTGATGGAGACACATGACATAAGTTGCTTTGGTTTTCTTTATTTAAATGAAGATGAATGTGGTGGGGGAAACCAGGTGCGAAATAAAGATCTGAGATGAGCACTGGTATTTAGGTGAGACCACAATGCAGTGCAACAGGAACACGTAGCACTGACGAGAGAACTTAAAGCCAACCAAATAAGTAACAAGCTCTTTTGTGTACACTAGCATCTTCCAGTTCAGTGATAACATCTATTATCCCTATTCCAGATAGGCACAATGATAATCTTGAATTAAAACTCTAAATAACCTTGTCATTTGAACATAAAAAGGATACATCAATATAAATAAATACACCAATACTATTATGACCATTATTGATTATTAATGTGTTTGATAAAATCATAATGGAATTCCTTGTTTTTCTGATGCAATATATCAAGCGCTAATATTTTCCAGGCACAAGAAGTTTAATAATAAAGTTTATAACAGTAAACAGAAGTATTAATAATAAAAGTTTATCACAAGAAGTTATAAAATATTTCTTTAAACTACAAAAATACATATATATGTGTGTGTACACATACACAAACATATGTCCTTTTGACAGATAGAAACAGTTTAGTCTAAATTTTTTTCATCTTTTCAATGGTAAGATTAATTTTGGTTTTATAATCTGAATGGTCTTTTAACAACAGTATCTCCTATTTATTCCATTTTTCCAATGGATTCTGTTTATCTTCTCAAGTGAAAAACATATAAGAAGTGGTGTTTTGGATTGGCAGCTCCATGCCTCATTATTGCTATATAAAGGCAAGCTAATTTATCCCCCCAAACTTATAATAAAACACAAATATTACAATTTGCAATTATTTTTTTTCCTGCTGGATTGGCAGCTCCATACCTCATTATTGCTATATAAAGGCAGTGTAATTTATCCCCCAAACTTGTAATAAAGTGCAAATATTACAATTTGCAATGATTTTTTCCCTGCTAAGAATGAACTCTAAACAATAGACAGCTACAGTTTCTCTGCCACACCAAAATAGTGACTTCACTCCAGAGCAATTACATGTTTCAATAGCCTTTCCAAAATAACTCCAAGTGGAAAATCCACTCTGCTGTTCAACTGATTTCATCATCTATGTAACTGCTTTTACTTATCCTAACTATAGCAAGCTTTAAGGATCTCGGCAAGGAAGGATTTACAGGAAATTACAGCTCCAAATATCGATATCCGAGTAAGAATCAGTTTTGCCAGAGCAGGGACTTCAGACTTTGGCCTGCCTGCGCTTCTGGAGATGAAGCTGGCAGGAAGTGGAAGGGGAAGCAACGCACTTGAGGCCAGGATAACAGCTCGGCAGGAAGCGAGGGAAGGCAGCTACAGGCCAGTCAGCAAGATAATGAATACAAGCCAACCTTACAGTAACGAGGAGAAAAAGAAGTTTGACTTTGATTTTTAGCTCCAAATTCAAACAATACGATTAATGGTCATCTGCTCTCTTCCTCCCATTGTAACAAGGCATAAAACGAGCTTTGTTTGGTTTAGCATTCAGAGCAAGAGCAAACACTACTTGTATGCACTGGTGCAGAGAGCTGTGCATAATCAAACCCTGTACAAAGAACCATGGGACAGATTAATGCTTTCGTGCCTACAGAGACAGATATCAGGTGGAATTTTCACAAGAACCTAAATGAGATAGGTGGCTACATCCCAGAGAAGTTAAGGAACAAAGGGAGAAAAAGGCTTGTTCCACGTTTCTTTCTGTGGAGAGGCATTTGCCTCAAGAGACTGTGTGATTGCTGCAACTTTTCCGTTGGGTTCTCTAGAGGGAGCTACTACAAATAGGTACTAATCAAGTGAAAATAATAATAATAGATATATCTATCTCTTTAAAAAATAATATAAAAACTCTTTCTTCACAATTGCTGAGGTTTTCCCCATTTCTTAGAAAACAACCTTCTGAAATGCTATTGATTACGTTGCTACAAAAAAGTAGCAGTAAATTTCCAAAAAGGATGTCAGTATTAAGAACACTAAACAAATTTCAAACTGGAATTACCTAATCTTTAACAGCACACTTCATGTTCAGCTCACCTGTGATTAATGTATATCAATCTATGAAGTCAGTATTCAACTGTTATCTGAGGAAGAAGGACTAGAAGTGAAAAGGAAAAGTTGGATACTATAAAAATAGGAAACTAGTAATAAAATTCAGATCCCACTAAATTTAACAATGCCATTATTCAACTTTATTCTGAGTAACCCTTAACAGAAACTTCCATTTTCTAGCTAATTAAAAACCCCAACCATATGTCTCCAGGGAATAAAGAGAAGAACGAATAAAAAGAAAACCCAGCACTGATACCAGCAGGCTGAAGAAATAGATTCCAGATGTTTAAAGGCAGATTCTTTACTTAGTCTTTCTTGTGTAGGTATGAAACTGGAAGACAAGATGGATTTTTTTCATGTTGTCTTCCAAACCTGTTATTGATGTAAAATTGTTCCAGTGGAACTGGGTTGGCCTCATTACAATCACAGAAGAAATACTGCATACCTCATGTTATCCAAAAAAAGTGGCAACAATTCCAGTTTCACCTGTGCTACTGCAAATCCAATCCACCTTTAAAGTCTTTTATACGGTCCTTCAATGCTGGTAATGTTAACTATAGCAGTAATGCTAGACGGAATCAAAATATTAGGTAAATACGACCATAAGAGATGATAGCTGTGACTTCAGCAGCATATGGTATTTATAATTAAAAAAAAAAAAAAAAGAATCTGGTAACAAAGTAATTCCATTTTGGTATTTTATATGGTTAAAAGAGTTTGTACAAGAAATAATAAAGATGCAAGCTCTCAAATACAACTTTTATAGCCTGTACATCTGCCATACACACAACAAAGGGTAACTGCTTTTACTACTTTTACTATATATTACATTAGGAATCAGGAATCTTGTTCCCTAGAAAAAAATATTAATACTGCACAGAAACTGGCATAGAATGTATTGGTCAGTACTAGTTGCATCAGCTTTTCACAAGATTATTTGCAAATGATTTCAGGATTCTTAAAGGCTTTCTTCTCCAAAGACAGTAGCAATGAAAGGAAATATTTTCCAATAGTTTTCATAGTTTGTTACGTGTAGCTCAACTGGTACAGAAGAAAGATGTTTGTATTTCCTTTCACTGAGCTGTCATTCTCAGTTTTTAAGGAAAGAGTGTACCCAACAACTCAGGTAAGCTGTCCAGCTGGTGGCAAGAGTTCCACCGACTCATGTTGAGGCCCAGGAAATGGGTGATAAGCCTGAAAAGAATACAGAAACATAGGCTCATGCTATTTAATTGCTCATATCCCAAGTTAGCCTTTCTGGAGCAATACAGAGGTAGAGATTTGTAAATAATGAGGACTGTCTGTGGTGCTGCTAAGAAACAGAAACATGAAAAGTTGGATCACATCCTAATATGCCAAAAGGCTTGGCTACCTGAGGTAGAAAGTCTATGAGCACACAGTCCTTCAGAGAAGACATCAAATAAGATACTACTGAGTACATGAAGTCTCTCTCCCCTTCTCCCGCTCAAAAAAATTAGAAAAAATACTTGAAGAACAAGATATGGTTTTCTTATATAACTTAGTCAAACGCTCAAGCACAAATAAGGGAAATGCTTAATGTACCTAACAGAAGCTAAACAACCTCTAGTGATGTATACCTTCTGAAATGAACACAATCTAACCCTCCAAAGCAGTATCTCAACAAAACAAGAAATGTTGATTCTGATATTGATTATACCCCATGAAGACTAGATGTCTGACCTTCCCTGAGCATGTATAATTTATCTCTTTAATAAAGACCAGGGAAGACAGCCTTAAAAAAACCCACCCAAAACCAAAAAAACACACACAAAAAAAACCCAAACCCCAAACAAACTATTATTAAAAGTTTTTAAATCTTGACATTCTGAAATTAATTTGCAGTCTTTAGCTTTTGTTTTGTTTTGGTTTTGCTGGTTTAAGATCAGTTCTTAAATTGACTACATTACTGCACACTGAGAGAAAAATCTATTTATTATGGTCAACTTTCCACTTTCAAATTTAAAATATAACTAAGAACTAATAACTCCTGCATTTGTACACAAAGATAATATATTCAGTAAAATGTCCAGAAGAAGGATTTTGAAAAAGGATCCTCAACTGTAGTTTAGTAAATACAGTCAGTAAAAACAGTTTTAACAATAATGAATCCTTAAAAAAACCAAAACATCAAAACCACCCCAAAACTAAAAGTTCATTTAAGATTCTGAAACAGGGATAAATTGTATTTTAAATAACTGCAAGAACATTAGATCACACTGAGTGTACTTTCTACTCTTTCAGTGAAAAGTACATAGTTGACTGAAAACAAGATATAAATCTAAATCTTAAGTCCTTTTCCAGTCTTCATCAAGCTCCTTCTCTCAAGGAGAACTTCCACTTACTATCAGCCTTGCAGGACAATAGGCAGATGTACTCCTATTTTCCAGAGGACTCTGTTGATTCACAGAAGAATCTTGCCCAAAGTCAAGATGACAGATGTACAAATTGCTCCAGTTATGGGGTTTAATCAGACAATTCTATTGTCAACAACACTCTTATAAAGTGGGTTCAGCAGTGATTCCATTGCATACATCAGGAGCTATAATATTAATCTTGGATGAAGTACTGTATTTGAACCAGTCTTGAAGTGTATTCAGTATAACCACTATATATTTCTATTCACTCTAAAAACTATGAATGCATGAAAACTGTGTGCACTAAAACAAACATCATGGATATTAGCAAAATCTGCTGTACTTAAGGAATGCATACAAATTAATTATTAAAAAAACCTTAGGTTTTTTTTATAAACTTTAACTCTGGGTTTTTTCCAGAAACACTTTAAAGTCTTTGAAAGTAAATAAAAACATATTTAGTGCACAAGCTGTTCTAACACCAAAGTAAATCAGATACTGAAACTCAAATTGCTGTAGTCTAAAAACCAAAACCCCCACTATTTAAATTTTACTTACTGCTTTTGCAGCTAATGAGACCTTTTACTTCTCCTTTTTCCTCTGTTCAGCATGTGTTCTATGTGATTCTTACACTGACATTTACAAAACATTGAAATACTTGTGAACTCTGCTTCTGAATATAATATTAAGTATAATGTTAATTGAACACGAGGGGGCGCATTGCTTATTTAATTAAGCAACTGAAATGCAGAAGACTGTTTTTGTTAAACTAACAACTCACCCGGTGAGGCAAAGCCTCAAGGACGATTTTAATATTCTGACCTCTGCACCTGAAACTTTCTTCAGGTGCGAAGCCAATTCCACAGTAGTCATCTGACTTTTATCAAGCCACAAATAAAGTCCTTGCACAAGATTACGGGGAGACTGGTCCTGTTAAATGGACACTCTTTCAAAAAATAAAACCAGGTGGCTTCAGTTCTTTGTTGTACAATAGTTAAATACAGCATCATATTTTTAATTAAGGATGGACTAGATTTTCAAGCACCCTGACCAAAGTATGAATGCAATTACACATTCACAGTTGCATTTTTTTGAAGTCTAAATGGGGAAAGAAGTACATTCTTCCTTTCTAGTTCTTTCTTGCCTTATGGTATTGCTATGCAAATGTAAACAATTATTTTGCTTTGAAAAGAGAGAAATACGGTGGCTTCTAGTATTTTAGACAGACGTGAACTGATACCCTGGGTCACTTATCTGTAATGGAAAATTCACGAATTTCAATGGAAGATGTTTCCTTTAAATAACACCACTCACAGCAGAGCAGACTTGCAAGATGATGGGATGAAGTTTAAAAATGTTATATTTTTTTATAATATAAGAGTCTAATAAAGAAGTATATGCTTAACAATTAACTGGAAAGATCTAGTTTCCTGGTACTGATCCAAGAATTATAAACAGAGAAGTAGAAACAGTGTATTTCTCAGTGTTCCTTTATAACACTGTAATATAAATGAAATTTTCTATCTGTTCTATCTTCACTAAAGACAAGGGCTTCCCTTTTTATTTTATATTTTATATTTATATTTATTTTATATATAGTATTTTTATTTATTACTGTAACTAATCTCTAATTATTGGGACATTCACTGTACTGCATGATCAAAACAGAAAGTAACAGCAAGTAGAAGTTTTTCTGATTTGCAAAATACATAATGTATTAACTTTTCTCAAATGCTTTGGTTTATCTTTACTGAAACTCCATATTATGCACCACAGTTTTTAATATTGTTCACTCTTCTGAAATGCTAAGTGCAAAAGACTGAAATGATTTAAGATCCTGTAGAAAATGAGCACAGGTAATGGGACTGTGTTTTTAGAACATTCGCTTTTTTAAAAACATCCAAAAGTTTGAAATTCAGGCTTTTACTTAAGAAATAGCAATGGTAATTTTCAGTTAAGTTACTGATTCTTTCAAATAGCTTTTAAAACAAAAACAATTATTAACCTTTACTTAATATATTACAACATTTTTAATGCTTATTTTCAATGGATTCATGGAATAAATATGTGATTGTATGCAGATTTTGAGCCTCCACTAAGAAAGAACTTCCTAAACTGATTCCTGTTTCCAGCTGTACTCAAATATTTTAACCTTGCAAGACTACAAGCAAAAAAACCAAGTTTTTTACTCCAGTTACTTATGCTAGTGTATAACTCATGTTTTAAAAGTAGAAGGACATTTTTAGACTACGTTGAAGGCAGTAAACATCTGGTTATTGATGTTCACAAAAGACATCAACACGCCAAAGTTTCCACAACCTCACCAGTACATGGAATAGCCAGGAACACGGCTAGACCCGTCTTTAATGTATGTATTACCTCATCTATTCATCCCTCCATCAATTCATCAAAACAGAGTATATCAAGTCTTTTTTGCTCAGTGATGCTAACAATAAATAGACTTGCTGGGCAGCAAAAGGGTGAAGGAACAGATCGATTCACAGCACACTACTACAACAACAACAGTGTAGAGCAAAATACAAACAAACCATAACATAGCATAGCTTATGTATGTTATGAAGTATAACAAAACCAATATATATAAACTATGATACTATATTTTTCACATCACATCATGCTACACAAAAAGCGTTAGATTATTGTGTCTTATATTATGAAATAGCTACCCATATACAGATTTCCAAAGATGTATTTCTATTTCAAATATTATTATTAGTTCATGTCTTTCTTACATTTGAAAACACCCCTATTGATTTTAATTTTATTCTTTTCTCCAGTTTTCTTACAAGAACACACTAGGCATATGCAGTGGTAAAACGAAACATGCCTATTCCAAAGGTCTTGCACAATGTTGTTAGGCAAAAAATAACATATGGAAATTACAGCTTCTACTACATAAATGGAGAAGAGGGACAGCAGTTTGGAACATGGTATGTATGAGAGTTTCATTACTTTTCTATTTCAGCCTAATGCAATTTTGCTTAAACAATTACAAACTCTTACAGTATAATACAAAGGTGCCTTTAAACCAAATCCTCTACCAGTGTCTTGCTTCCTGTGAGGCAGTTGTTTTGGCAAACAGCTAGAAGCCTGCCAAGACAAGGTCATCCATCTTTGCCTGAAAAGCTTGAGCCAGCTTTATACAGTAAGGGCTTATTACAAACACACAATGCTTACCAGATGTTCAATCAGCTAACTGGATACAGTCCAAGGGACAGCTGTAAATCCATGGAGAGATAGATGTTCGTTATGAAGGCATTTGCCACACAAAGTCAAAATTACATAGGCAGCCTTTGGAGAACCTCTTCACTGAACAGTGCAGTTTAAAAGAATCATGTACCGACAGACTGAACTGTCACCAAGTGCTGATTTGTGTTTGCACTGATACCTTTAAAAAAAATTTGGGGTTTGAACAGTTAGCCTGCAAAGTTCATTTTCCCAACCAAATGCCTGTGCCATTACTGTAGTCAGTATTAACTTGCAAGGGCAAAGAACTTAATATGGACTCTCACACTATTATTTCACAGCTCCTCTTCTTAGACCTTCCAGTTATTGTCATTCAGGTAACAATGCACAAATGTCTGCTTTCAGAAGCCATGCTATCAACAGGTGAAGTTTTGTCTTGGAAAAAAACGCATCCCCTACCACACCAACAAGTAAATACAGACCAGAGTCAGTTGAATTATAGATAACCACTGACCTGAACTTATTCTAACAGATTTGGGACAACAAGAGATTTATTTAAAGTTGTTTATTTAGGATATGACAAAGTTGTCTGGCTGAGCATCATAACCTTCAAGTTTCCACATTAATATAAATGCAAGGCTTGCAGGTTGTTTTTGGGTTTGGTTTGGTTTTTTGGGTTTTTTTGTTTTGTTTTTTTTTTTTTTTTCTGGGTTTCTTGGTTTGTTTGTTTGTTTTAAAGAAACTAGAAAGTCAAGATTTGGCTAGGCAAACATTTCTTCCAGTTGTAAACACAGTCATAAATAGATGACTAGTTCCAAGAAGAAAAAGAAAGAAAAAAAGAATGTTCATTTTTGCAACAAGCATCCACACTTCAGCACAGATATATTTTAAGATTAAATCAAATAACACACAAGAGAAAAGACATACTAATAATAGTTTTGAATTATGCCTCCTAAGAGGAGAAAATGAAGTCAATAGCAGAAGGAGAAAACTTTGTAAATCAGTTTAAGCTTCTTTTATCTCTTTGATTTTACCCTTTTTCCCTTGTGGTCTGAATGCTGATCTTTTGCTACTGAGTTGAACAGGGATGAAATAATCCCCCAAACCCTACCTACATAAAACCAAAGCTTCAAAGGAAGTAGGTTCTCATTGAAAGCAAAGATTCTAGTTACATTTGAAGTTGGCTCACATGCTACTGCTTTCTGGTGTTCTATTAAGCAAGGAAGCCTACAGCAGGAAAACCAAACAGTCAGTGTAATATCCTACCTTTACTCAAGCTATGCATAAGATGAGATTAGGTTTTTAGAAGAAGCAACTTACCAAGACTGAACAGAGCATAACAAATGTATGCCTGGTTTCTCTGACTGGATATTTTTTCTTTACATCAGGAAGGGAGAAAAGCTATACAGTATCAACACTTCAAACCCTGTATCCCCCAGCACGCCATATTCCTAAGAACTTACAGGGGGAGTTGCATTTATGAAAGAGCTCTAACTCATGAACCTACCTGAGTAATGTGACTTAAGACAGACACCATTCAGTTAGCACTGCCAGTTCAGCACTGTCCTGTTCAGATAGTTTCAGATTATTTTAACTCCCAGAAAAAGCCCCAGCCTCGAGTCTAAAAACTTAATATTCATGTGGCTTGCTAAGCCTTGGCAGCTTCCCAGGCACCAAGCAGCATCCTTACTTCACAGATAATTTACATTTTATACCTGGAAGACTGCCTGCCCGAACGCCACAAATAATCCAGTGGTGTAGATCCTTTCTGCTTCACCTACAGCTCTGGAGGAGCTACAACGGCTTGTTGGGGCCCCACTGGGAACAGCACAGTCCAACTCCACCTTTGCCTCTCCTCAGACTCTTCCTAAGCCAATTCCAACACATCAGCTTCTCTCAGACATGAAAATGCAGAGGAAGTTAAGGATACGTGTGTGTTGAATGCTCAATCAAATTCTGCATTTCAAAATAAGAGATAAGACGGTCTCTGCAGTGAAGCTAGTTAGGGACTCTGTGAGTCTTCTTTTCCATGTGTTTACCACAAGGAACATGGCTTATTATACAATAGGTTCTCCATTCATTCTCATTTAAAAAGCAAATAAAAAAAAAAGTCTAGAAAAGCGGTAACCTTTGTAAACAAGTGGTTAAACCAGCAGACAAAACTAATACAATAAAGAAGGCTGACTCCTGTGTTAAAATCTTAAAATGCAATTATTTGCAATAAAAAGCTGGTGATTAACTTGGAAGTTTCTTTTAGAGAAAAATGCTAATGCCAGGAGGAAGAGCAAAGGTGGGCTAGAGATACATCCTGATGGAAGAGATGTATCAGTGGGAATAAAGAATAATTTGTAGCTTCTAAAAACCTGAGAAATGTTTCTAGAAAAAGAGGTGAACTGCTCCTCACCTACCAGAAGAATATTCAGCTGAGGTCTATCTACCCAGTCATATATTAGAAATTCTGAGCAAACTCAAGCATTCTTTCACAGCCAGTTTACTACCCCAACATCAGTTACCAGAAACTGTTTCACATCCTGGCTCATCAGTTTTCCAACAGCACCACATATCTCCCAAAACGGCAACAATCAGAGATAATTTAAAAAATACAAAAACAGCCACCCAATCCACCCTGTCAAAGCTGTATGTGCAATAGAAGACATCAGTGAAAAAAACCACCACTTTTAACTAACACAAATTCCTGAAACGGCCAAGCAAAAAGACTAGCTCCTGGATGCATGTCATTTAGACAGATTTCTGTGTAAGCACCTTCTTCTGTTCTATGTTCAGACAGTTCCTAGCACTACCAGATCTCATTTCTGAGCCCTTAAAGAATAAGAAGCACAATTAATTATGATAACAACAACAACTACAAGGAACAACTAAGGAACAAAAGCTCTGATAAATGGACACACGGAGAATTGTAGAGATGGTTTGGAACCCATGAGTTATTTTCTACTAACATATCTTTGCAAAAGGATGCTACAACACAGAACATAAATACTATTTTTCTTGTTGTATTGATTCTATCAAGTTGAATGCCTGGAAAAAATCCTGTGGATAACCTGATTAACAAGCTATATCTATGTTAAAGATTTATCAACTATGACCCTGCTTATACTGATACTTTTTTCATTTTTCCAGCAGAACTTCTGCCATAACACATGACAATCAGCAATAATTGTATTTGCAAAACTTAAGGCCTTCAAGTAAATGAACTGAGAAGAACCAGGAAATCTCTTCTAAGCTCATGTATTTTAATTTAAATATATAACCTAATGTAGTCACAATTCTAAAGACTTTGTTGGATATTTCGATGCAAAAGGTCTAATAATCTACCTAAACAAAATGTTATGCATTCACAAAATACTGCCATGACTTCAGCTAACAGTCTTTATCATTAAATATCACCTGAAGTTCTTCATCCTGTGAAACAAGTATCTTATGAGCATATGAGTTTGAAGATGAATGTATTAGAAAAATGTAATCTCTTGTAATTACATAACCAAGAACTTCCAACAGGCTGCTTTCTGCAGTACCTACCACCTCCAGCATGAGTTATGGTGTTTTATTGCAGTTCAACTCCCCACTCTAAAATAGGGAATCTGTAATTGTATAGAAATACAATTGCATAATGTAAATTGGGACATATAACAATGAAAAATAATCATTACAACTGATTAGACATAGTACATACAGAAAGAGTTTAGAATAGTTCTTAATTCTTAATTACATATTGCCTATAATAAATACAGTTAAGAAAAAAACCTAATGTGCCAAGGTCATTTTTAAGTCACGCTACAGTTGATTCAATACTGACATATTGCAAATGGTAACTTAATAAGTTGGTAGAAAGCTACCATAAGTAACTGTATACATTCGTGTCACACATAAACCAATAATTCCAAAGAAAGAAGAAATCTACAATAATAAATGCAGCGGGGAGGTCACAAGCTTTTACATACACCAGCATCTGTCTCTCAGTCTATGTAAAACTAACTTGGTTGAAAATGTTTTTGATCATTCCTCAGGCGATTTAACACTCTTACCCACTTAATGGCCATCTGTTATTCTAGTTTTTAAATCTAATCATTGTGTCATCATATTAGTTAAGTTTTAAACTTTAAGCCTGCATTTGTATCTTGATCAGCTACACCAGAACTCTTAAGTATTTCTGAAATCATTCAAACAACTTCACTCACAAAACTCTGTAAGCACTAAAACAGATGAAAAACCACTGACAAAGCATGTCAATTCAACTGTCAATAAGTGTACTTCAGTCTAGAAACAACACATACACCACATGCAACACTGAATTAATACAGAAAAATCAATATGACCTTGGACAACAAGCAGCACTGAAGAAATTAATAACACAGCATGTTTATAGGGTCTCCTGTTCATTGAAAGACTTATAAACACCCTTCTCCAGATGAAGATACAAGACTAAAAACCTGTGCAATCATTAGATGCAGTTTGCAAAGTAACAGCAAATAAATATGACAGATCTTTCCCAAGCTAATTACTTCTTACAAACACCAGCCTCCTATAAACTTCATTTTTCTTATATACTGCATATATAAAGTGAAGTCACCCAATGTTTGGTTAATAGCAGAATTGACTGATTACATGCTTTGCAAGTCTGATAAAATATTCTGGCAGAGTAACAACCACCACCACCTTGATCTTGTCTCCCAAAAGTAAGTTATTAGAAATGCTTATTCTTAAAGATCCTACATGATTGCAAATGGGACAGAACATGGCTCAAAGAAGTTAATAAAAATATTCCAGCTAATACTACCAGATGATTTGACAAGTCCACAGGAGCTCCATTTGTTTGTTTGACCAAATGGATTTTTTTAAAAATATCCCTTAAAGTGCTAAGTGGGTAGTTACTAATTGTCAAAACTTTAAAAATCCAATAAATGTATTAAAACTGTAAACGAATATTTTTAGGAATGTAACTTTACTGATTAACTGTTGCAGTTATTTTAGCCTGTGAATGAACACCTCAGTGTGTACCTACATTTGGGAAGTTTCCACTGACACAGCTGTTTCCATTCATGGGAAACATAAATAGGTATTTACACTGAATGCAAAGAGGAATTTTAAAGTAAATCTACAGAAGGTAAAAAACCTTGCAGATCAGTTTTGACATAGAGAGTGTAAAGACCACAACTGTTACAGAAATACTCATTACACAGTTTAAAATGGAGAATTTTTAAATTGTATTTTAAGAGCTGTTTTCTCTCCCTCTTCCAATGCCCACATCAGCAAAGCATGCTTAAGTATTTTGCAGAACTGGTTTTGAAAGCAAAACATGGGAATGTTCAAATTCTAGTAGAAAAAACTAAATCCTACTTTCGAGAACGTCACCTTCTGTGTGATAAACAGTTCAATTAGCATTTTCTTTTCAGTATGTGGGCCACACAGTTCCTACTACAAAATTTACAAAAGATTGCTAAAATGACTAGTTACTCACCCTCCCTCTCAACACAGAACAAGCATTCAACAGCTACAAGCAGGGTCCAAAACAGGATTAGTTTAAAAAAAGGTGAGGATAAAAATGGTCCTGTCAGGTTTGTTGCTCTTGTAAGGGCTTTTTATGCAGTCTGCTTTTCACTTCTCAGACTTTAGCATTTGTATTTTCCAACCTTTTTCTGCTTCAAAGACTAGAATTGAATGGGAGCAAGTTCTAGAAAATTATGTTTTCAGAAAAAAATCCAAATTCCCTGAGATTTGAGCAATCCAGTGGAAGAGTTGGCAATGCTGAAAGACACCCAGTGGAGAGCAGTCTAAAGCCTTGGGCTTTCCAGGCTGTCCCCTAACAAGTGCACTGTTAGTGCTGGAGGAGTAGAGCTTCTCCTTCAGGCAGCTTCTGAAAGAAATTTCACAATATAGGAAGCTGGCACAGCACTATGACCTCCCATGGATTTATAGCTTGTCTTTAGAATGGGAAAAAAATTGCAAGTAGCAATATCAGCATCTGGCAGCAAAGAAGGCTTTGCTATCTATGGGTGTCTCTTAACTAGTCTGTCTCAACGTGCCAGGGAGAAGCAGAAGTGCTCTTTACCTCCTTTTGTAAGCTGCCGTATTTCCATCTGTTCTGTACTCCTAAGCCACTCAAATGATGAAACTCCATGAATGATTCAGTTTAGAGGAGGGGGGAAGAGGAAGAGTAATTGTGTACTTTTGTTCAGGAAGTCTGCTTATAACAATGAACTGTTCTCATTGTTTTGCCATGCAAGTCAAACGGAGCAGAGGGATAAGCAATCTGGCAGCTGCGAGTAAGGGACAATTGAATATTAACAGGTATATGGTAACAACATCTTATGTCAATATTCTGTAAAAGCATACTAAAAATATTGAGAACATACTACTAAAGAAAGTGTTTCTTTTTTTCCTACTATTTAGGATTTTATATGTAAACTTTTGACTTACATGGCAATTTATTCACATAAGGGCTCACTTGCAAAATTAGGACTTCTGCCTCTCAGAGGCAGTATAATAGAGGACAAAGTTCTCTGCCCATATTAATGGATTCAACTAACCTTAAGTCAATTATACCAAACCAGAATTTGGATATCTATCTTAAAAATCTTTGAGATGTGCCAGATAACTGAATTATGTTATTGATTGCTGATAATCAGAAACCTGCATAGAAGAAACAAGTCTGATTTCCAGTACACAGAATTACAAGACAATACTGGTTGGCAAGTATATACTACATCTCAGTGGATCAAAAAAAATGTTTTATTGCCTTTTTTTTTTAAATACTGCTAACAGAGTTACATGCAACATGATTGCTTCCTCCAGGTAACATTGTTGCTATAGGTATTTTTATTTTCATAAATTGCTATTTTTTTCCCCTCCAGAATTTGAAATGAAAAATTATACTCATTTTCAGACCATGAAAAGAATGCTATGTACCCTGTTGCTATTCACAATGAAGATGAGAGTTCAAAAACAAGATCCTAGTTAACAAATTAAGTCAAAAATAGCGATCACCAGCCCTAGCCACTCAGAAGTCATGCATTTAGTCTAACTTGAATCTTATGTTCATTTTATAGGCAATGCATACAGATCAACTACAGTGAACTGCCGCACTGAAACGCATAAAATAAATATCAGATGTATTCCATTTACATACGTATTTATATAAGTATATCTACATAAACCAAATTAAATAGGCATTTTTAAAATATGTAGAATAAGTTACTTTACATGTGGGTTAAGTGTTTCTATTCACTACAGAACGATGCATACAGTTGTTAAGTTAAACAGGGTTCTTCACCAAGACAGCTGAAGTGAGAGGGGACTCATCCAAAATTAGCTAGACTTCAGCCCTACTAAAGCAGTCTAAAAACAGGATTTCATTACATCGCTAAAAAACCCCACTAAAATAGTTTATGAACAGTTGTACAAACGTGATCCAATTTCCCTTGTGAGGAAAACTAACTTTCCTAGAGAATTCTGCAATACTTCTACACAACATTTCTCCATGGTTATTAAATTGGCTGGGAAAGCTCTAAAACACAAGCTCTACTTCATTTTGTAAGCACACCAGCTTCTGAAGGATTCTATCAAATTCACCCTCACTAAAGCCTCTTGGTTTTTCCAAGGGCTTCCCATAAGACAGTATTTCATAAGCTTTTTTCCCCTCAGTGGCCCATCTCCATTCAAGTGCTCCACTTCAATGCTAACATAGCAACGCAAATTCTAGTTCTGCAAATTTCCTTCCAAGCCCTTTCAAGTGTCACAGGGTAATGCACTACATAATATAGGAGACATTACCATAGCCATTTTTTCTTTTCCTGTATAAAAGGTTATAGAGTTTTAAAGAACTTTTGAAGAACAGCATAACACTGTTCTTCCTGCTCTTTGACAGTCCGACACACCTGAATGCATCTTGTGATGGAACAGTAACACAATGCTCGTTTGGGTATCAAGAACTACCAATGGAAGGCTGGAGGAACATCTACCTGCTCTAAGACAGAACTACACCATCTTTAACCACATTTTAGTTCCATCATTGGCATGTCATTAGCAAGTCATGGAAACTACTACTCAACTGATATTTTCTTCAATATGCAGGAAGAAAAAAAGGCAGAGCATATTTTATGTGGGTACAAAATGTGGCTATAAGGTGAAGTTTAAATAATAGCTTGCTTTGATTTTAAAATTCAGCATTTATAGCAATATGTGGGTTTGCAAGCAACTGTTGCTAATTGGTCAGAGCACAACAATTCATTATGAAGAACAGAAATATAAATGCATTCTTCCGCTGTTTCTCAACTGTGCCAGCCAAAATAATTTCATTTCATTTCATAACATTTTCTGTTTCAGCTCCTGTCAGGGTTTACATAAATCTTCTTTACATACTGTGAACCAATGAAAACGTCACTTAGCTGAGCTCTATGAGCTACTGGGGAAAGCTGATCGGTGGACATAATTTTAAAATACGCAAACCTAAACCAGCCACCTAGGCCATTTCAACAGGTCAGGTTGTCATCAAAACCATGACTAAGATAAACCAATTTGCTTCTTCATAAATTCTTTTATTCCCACCATATACCACCTGACACTCTTCCCAGTTAATAGCAGAAAAATATCTTAATCATTTAATAAATATTTCTCTTCCATCTTTCTTTGGGTTTTTTTCCAACATGTAACTGCTATATCATAAAAATGAAAACACCATGTATCATTACAATAGTTTGGTCATTACTTTACTTGCAAATAAAAGCATTTAGTAGAAAAATATTGAATATGAGAATAACTTGAAAAGCAAATAAGCTCACCCACACACACTCCTTTGATATCTTATCATTGGTACATTCGTCCAAAAATAAGAATTTGCAAGTTTCTTTTGATAATTAATACTGCCAAGCTATTCTCATTTCATCGTCGTTCTTTTAGCTGGTATTGTTACCATTAGTGATTAACAGGGTAAGATAAACTGCGACTGCTTATTGATTCACAGGCAGATACATCAAAATGTGTGCACTTTAACTTGAGCTCATACAGATTTAAGAGGATATTGGCACAGCACCTCCTCCAATACTTCTACTGCTGAGGCCCTTGGAAGATGCCATTCATGAAAGAGTAAGATAAAATATTGAAAGTCCCTACCTTCACCTGATGATCCTGAAAGGTCTATGATGACATACACTCTCCCTTCTGGCTCCAAGTCAATCTGCAATCAAGAAGAGAATTAGAAGTAAAACTTAGAATGGCTCCCAAAGCAAGTGACTGCACATGCAGGAAACAGAGTTTCCAAAACTCATGAAGCTAAGGTGTAGGCAGGACACATGGGCAGGTCTACAGTTCACTACCAAAAGAGCCTCCTTTCACAAAGAGGCCTTGAGGACCCTGCACCTTCACTGAAGTTAAGAAGTGTGTGCCCTCAACACTTGGAAAGCTTTAGCCCAGTGAATTTTACAAATCAAATATTCAAAACACTGTTCTGCCATACGTTTGCACCACTGTTTCCAAGGAAACAAGGCAATAAGTTTAAAAGTGCTAGTATCGAATAATTTTTTTACTGTAATTCATACTGAGCCCAGCTATGCAAATGTGAAAAACAACACAGTGACCTATTCAGATCCCAGGGGGACAGATCAGCTCTGGTCACAGAACAGGGAAAACGAACACACAGGGCTCGGACGGCTGGTTAACACGTGTTTATAATACCCCCTTTGTATTCCCACTGGGAGAAAGAAATACATGCTTTATCCTCTTATTTTGAAATACAAAATTTATTTATTTCTGCACCCTTCTGGTAGATTTTAAAGGAGTCTTTGGTCTTAGGGAGATCACTTTCTCTCAGCATGAAATACAGGTGCTCAGTATCAAGCACTATACTCTCACAGACTGCGGGAATAAGCTCCTGTACATTTAGGCACTGCAATAAAGAGCTCATTACAAATCCTGCTGTATTTTACCATACATTTCATCAGCAACTCTAAATACTTCTGGATTTGAGTATCTTAATGGTGCCCCACACATAAAAGACAATTTTTGCTGCCACCCATCTCTCAAAAATTAAACGGTAACTAAAACACTATGTAATCAATGGCTCTTACTGTCACATGACAGCTCTCACACAATTTCAGAGAGTGAGTAAAGCAACATGGTATACATGAATACTGTATTTTCAGTCCATTTTAGTAAGCAAAGCACACAGATAAAATTTCATGTGCGCTTCATGCCTGCCAGGGCCTGTCCTATGCCCCAGTGCTCCAGCCAGGAGTGGGCAGACAGGGAGGCACCAGGGCAGCCCCAGCCCCCGGCATCAGACACCTCCCCGGGGATGGGAGCAGGACAGGGCCAGGCCCAGGCTGGGACATGGTGTTGCTGGGGCAGGGGCTGAAAGCCCAGGTGCTGACACGGGGTCCTGGGCCACGGGCAGGGTAGGGGGGCCTGGCAGTGACACTGGGGCCTGCTGGTGCCCCCAGGGCCCTGGCACTCACAAGGGACTTGAGCTCATGCCTGCCACATACCAAACTGGGGTACGCAGGGCAGGTGAGAAAACGAGAAAAGGAGACATGCCCCCAAAAGCCCCATTCTTCCCCCAAGTGAAAAAGCGGTAGGATTACGTGTCATCGGTGCCAGACCAAACAGACACAGGGTGAAAAGCAGGGAGTGTGCCTCATCGCCCAGCCTGGCCAAGCTGGGCTCTCCACAGACAGAAACCCCAGAACTTCACTTTCCTGACACTTGTACTACAGCAAGGCAACCGCACGCAGAGCCTGTGGCTTCCCCACGCAGCAGGGGAAGGTGGGCCTTGCCTCGCCACCATGGCACAGAGCTGCCTCCTGCGTCACCAGCCACCTCAGGGGAGGGCACTCGACCAGAATAAGACAATATTCAGGGGTCACCAATTCACGCTAATAACTTGGGAGAGCAATCTGTTGGTCTTCACAAACCAGCCAGTAAATGAGGAAAGGAAGCAGACGCCAAAAAGTCCAGGCTACGCCAGGGCTTGCCCACCTATGTTCAGCGTGCGGCTTCATGGGGTCACCTTTTCTGCCTCCAGGTTCTCTCCGCACCTGAGAGGGCCGTTACAAGGGGGGGTCCTGCTTTTTCCCCTCCTCCTTTGGGCCACGGCTGCCGCACGCATCGGGGCGATGTGAGATGCACAAGCTCCTCCGGCCACCAAGCAGTTTCTCATGAAAATGCTTCTGTGCAACTCGGGAGCAAGCCGGCAGAGGAGCGCACGGCTCCAGCTGATGTCATCGGACCAACAGATCAAGAAAATGACCTCAGCAGCTGTGTTGTGAACCGACCAGGCAGGACGTAGGTGTTAGCAAGGGCAGTGGCTACTCAGAGGAGAGGAAAATGAAATCATGGTGGAGTGTTTTTCCATAAATAAAACAGTTTCTGAACTGGTAGCATGGGTTTTGTGGGGGACATTTTGTGGAGGATGTTTTTTGTTTTTCAATAAAGCTACTGATTTTGAAATACTGTTCCTCTCCCTTTGCAGTTTTTTTTAACGAGAAAAAATAGATCAGAGGCACAGGTGCATGAATAAATTTTGATGTCTATGCAGAGAGAGGCTTTTGAAAAACTGCTATAGCACTCAACAGATGTCTGTAATACTCTGTTCATATCAGCACTATGTACTGCATGGTTAGGCTTTCAGCAGAATACTTTATGCAGTTAAAATCCCAGTGTGCACATGCACAAACAAAAACGCAACACCATCCCTGCGGAAGAATCAGGCATCTGGAGAAGCTGGTGATCACCATCACAAAATCTCTGTTCTGCCCACTGAAGTACAAATGGCTTTGGAAGCAACTCGGGAACCAGACTGCAGCACTGAACCCACATTTCCATTACCCATCAAGTGGACTGTTTTCACATACCATTTATTAGAAATGCTGCTTACTGATTTTGATTCAGAACTTTTGCTGATGCTCTAAGCAGAACAAACTGTTTATAAAAGGGAGTCTCTTTCACAAAGAAAGTATGTTTCAGTCTGAAAACATTCCAATACCAGTAAGAATGAAATAGACATGTTCTGATTTCACATGTATAAAATACCCACGTTTCATTTCAGTGAGTACCTACACTGACAGTCCCATCAGTCACAGGAACTAGTAATTTTGCAGAAACTGGTAGCTCAGCTCCCTCAGCTGACCTTACATCTAAAAAGAACACCCCAAAAAAAGCAGAATCCCCTAAATTAACAGGAATCTTTCTTTTGTTCTCAGGTCTTTCACATATCAAATCAAGTGTGGAATGAAAAGGACTGATTCAATTCTAATTTTGCATAAAACATTTCTAATTTAATGCCTAGAAACATAGTGTATAAATACCCTCAAAACAGTCAGATTATTAGCATATAAACTACATGCCTTTTCCTTGAATCTGCACATTAAACAACACTTTGAAGAAGTTAAAGACTATGCAATGTCATTTTATAAATAAGTAACAAAGGATGCATACAGCACATTCTAAAATTTCCAGGAATTTTTCACCAAATGCCCTGAAAATTACTACATGTGAAACGCCCTTAGACGTATGTAACCAGAAACAGAATGACTGGCCAAATTCAGCTGAATGTAACAGACACCCTGAATGCAACAGAAATAGTCTGATCATGGCAGTTCTTACTCTGACCCTTCTCTTTGACTAAAAATACTTCTCTCTGAAAGCAGCCAAGCATTTATACATGCAGAGAGACACCATGAGAAGATAACTAAACAGACATGACTGTTCAGAAGGACAACAGGGAACAAGGCAAGATGCAAGCCAGAGATGGGACTGAGGAGATGATATAACAGCAGCTTTGCTGTAAGCAAGATACACTGAAAAATATATGCTTTGCACATACATGTCACATACTCCACATCTAACAAAAGATGTAACAACTATCACTGAGCAAAATGTTTGATTACCAAAGCAGTTTATCTTGGCCCACACTATTGCTGTGACTTTTGGTAAAATACAGTTTTAGTAGGTGCAAATAAGATTAATTGTGGAGGTACTTTAAACAACTTCTATGCTGCTAAAAGAATCCTGATGTGGCAGTGTATTGAGATGAGTACAATGATTGCTGGAAAGCAGAACAGATCTTGAAAAGCTCCAGGCATGAATAAAGCATATTAGTAGCCTGTTTCAGGGAACAAAAGGCAACCATCCATAAAACCAGACATACTTTCAGAGGAAAAATCCCGCGTTGAAGCCATGGCCAAGTTTCAGCATATTGAAGGCATTTATATAGTTTCACAGTCATTAATGGATTTTATTTTCAACACCCCTCTGAGACGGTTCCCCATCTGTAAAATGAGATACTCCCAAAGGCACCAGCTAGACTAAATGACTTGCCAGAACACCATACAAGAAGTCTACAGTTAAACAAGAACTGAACTCTGGTCTCCGGAGGCCCAGACTGCCCACTGGACCATTTCTTCTATTCCTCAGTTAAGCTTCCCTTTGTCAAGCGATACGCATCCAGTCTTCCTACACTACCAGAGATGCCCAAGCTGGGTTTTTTTTGTTTGTTTAAAGAACTTTAATGGGTACATATCTAAGATGCAATTTCCTCTCTTTTCCATTCAGTGAATACTCATCAGTGAAAACAATATCAAACAAAAAACTGCTTAAACATTTCTCTGCAGCGCTTCCAGAGCATCACAATTCTTGGGCAACTCTGAAGTACTGCAAAATTTAATCAAACTACACAAAAGATTGTGAAAATAGTTCAGCTTTTCCTCAAGGTTTTCTTTTTGCAAGCTTTTAACTCCAAAGTGTTCTGAAAAAAATGAGTTCTAAGCTTGTTTAGAAGCTCACCATTTTCCTCCTCTCAGATGCAAGATGTAATTCCCACCCCCAAAAATATGAAACTCAAGACAGAATTGTCCTAGACTAAGATTTTGCTAAGGAAACCACACACTCTCTCTAATCTTATAGGGATGAGGAAGATCAGAATATGCTATGCAGTTATTCCGGTTGCACCGATACTTCATATTTGAATATGAACAAGATTCTGTTCTTGACCACTGTACAGCCTGAATCATTCCATTAACATTTGCGGGTGTTTCTTTCATTCTAGCTGATAGCACCAGCACAGAGATTTTGCATGCCCTGTGGAGCAAACAGAGACCTGTTCCAAACAAGTGATAAACTGCTATCTTCAGTGGCTCATTGCCCCAGTACCATATGTTTTCTTTTGATCATGAGTTCATCAGCCATTCATGTTCCAACACGAGAACATCACCTAAGATTAGGTGCACTATATGCATTTAAATGCCAGCTTGTCTCAAGAGAAATTTAAGGACAGTCATTGGCATAAATCTCAGATCTGAAACAAACAATCAATAGAAAAATGCATTTTGCATAAATGAATAGCATAAAGGCTGAGTAAGTTTTACTCTTGCTGTTCCTTAGCTAGACAGTATATGAAACCCAGTAAAACCCCTTTAACCACGAAGCTGTTTAGGATTTTGGCAACAGTGTAAACCTAAATGGACTGCATAAGCAACAAGCAACTGCACAAGCAGTAAGAATTAAATCATAAAACCTGCTTTGCACCTCTTGTTGTGATGTTCTAGGATTATCTGATATCTGGATAGCTTAAAGCATAAACCCCAAAGCACATGAGCTGTCACTGCAGATGGCTATTTGAGTCACGCAGGACTTGAGAAGTCAGTATGTATTAACCCTTACTGAGCACAGCATAACAGAAAGTTTCTCTTTGAACAATGTCTCTGAAAAGAGGAGGGAAGGGACGGTGTTTAAAGAGCTGATATCTGCAAAGGCTGAGGGGGTTACATCTGGTGTTTTTAAGGGCATTTACTTCTCCAATTTTGATAAAATACTATTTCCATGAATACGTATAAGTAAATCGGAAGAGTTGTAATCTAATAGAAAATGACTGGAAACAGTCTGTGCTGTGTCTTGTTCTTTAACTGCAAGATTTTTCTGCTTCAATTAATAGCTAATAGAGTACCTGTTTTAACTTATTGAATATAAAAGAAAACATTAATAGTGACACTTTTCAATATAGTCAAAATGGCTGCAGACCACGTAATTTAAAAACTTTCAAAGCCACCATCATTGGTTGAACGTGAGCCCGCCGTGTGCCCAGGTGGCCAAGAAGGCCAACAGCTCCTGGCTTGTGTTAGAAACAGTGTGGCCAGCAGGGCCAGGGCAGTGACCGTCCCCGTGCTCGGCCCTGGTGAGGCCGCACCTCGCACCCTGGGCTGGGTTTGGGCCCCTCACTGCAGGGGGGACGCTGAGGGGCTGGAGCGTGTCCAGAGCCAGGCAGGGGCTGGGGACGGGGCTGGAGAACAAGTCCTGTGAGGAGCAGCTGAGGGAACAGGGGGTGTTTAGTCTGGAGACAAAGGGGATCACAGGGGATGCGATGGCTCTCTACAGCTCCCTGAAAGGAGGCTGCAGGCAGCAGGGCGGTCAGTCTCTTCTCCCATGTAAAAAGTGACAGGACAAAAGGAAACAGCCTCAGGGACAGAAACCTGAGGGGAGGTTTAGGTTGGGTATTAGATCTCTTCCCTTAAAGGGCGGTGAAGCATTGCAACAGGCTTCCCAGGGAGGTGCTGGAATCACCATCCCTGGAGGTGTTCAAAAAACACATGGATGTGGTGCTTAGGGACGTGGTTTAGTGGTGGCCTTGGCAGTCCTGGGTTAACAGTTGGACTTGATGATCTTAAAGGTCGTTTTCAACCTAAATGATTCTATGTTTGCATGATATGATTACTAGAACAGAAGCAAATTCTTGACCAAAACAACAGCTAGAGGTAAGACTAAACTTGCAAACTTCCCCCAGCATTTACACCTGAATCCCTAGCAAGCTCAACCTAAAATGGATAGCTTTGTAATAGGCTCCGTAAGGTCAGCAAAAGAGCCGAGAAAATTTTAATAATAACATTTATTTAATTTAATAACATTATCTGAAAATTAACGAATTTCACATGTTAGATCATTCATGACATGAAGTGAACCTGACTTTTATAGAAATTGTCCAGAAAACATGTTGAGAAAGCTTCCCCAGAATCTCTGTTTACCTCCATGATTTTTTTCCCCCCGCAGCCTTTTGGTCTTCTGGCCAAAGAAAGCAGGTCTCGTTCAGAGCCAGTGCACCACCGCAAAGTTTGGAAATCTGTGTTTCATTACGAATGTTACATATTTGATTATTACAATTACAGAGAAACTTAACACAGCTTGCCGCATTGTAATTGACCACAATGATATACATAAAAGTTAAGAAATTTTGGCCACGGGGGATTCTATCATTTATTTACTCATACCCAAAAGTCAACAAAAAGACATCAAACATCTTGCATGACCTACAGAAAAGATCAAACACTTTCCAGTGCCAGACACATGCACAGACATAATACAGAACAGAAGCAGCCAGGGAAAAACAAGATTCAGCTGAAATAACCACAGTATTCACAAAGCAATTCTGAAACAAGAATCCTTCTATTACTTAATATAGCATATACCGATATTCAATTGAGTGCCCTGAATCACACGGGATACAACTTTGATCTTCCACAATCCGCTGTACCTAAGACCTCTGAGGCACTGGCGAAGGAACATTTTTGAATGCATGGTGACACACAAATGCACGTGTGCTTGGGCACAAGCATGCACATCTGTACACCCAGAACTCACATACTCAGTTTGAGCCCCACAAGGAGGAATACCTTCTGTGAACCACCATACTGGAACTACGGTGTTCATGGCTCATTTTCTGGTAGAGTCCAGAAGGTGGACTTGGACAGATGGCTATATTTACATGCAACAAGACAGCAGAGCAGTACAAACAGCTGCAAAGGCATGAAGCAGCATGACCACGTGAGGGTCACTGTACAAAACCAGGTTTCTGACTCCCTGATCAGAAGGAAGAGATTGTCGTCACTTTCTTAAAAGCTTCAGTTGGTTAGAGTATGTATGGCACAAGGTATTAACTATTATTAAGGTCTGCAACAGTTATATACCCAAACTGGTTAGGGTTTCTAAATACCTACAATCAGAATTCGTGAGCGAGGGAAATAAATCAGACAGAGAAATTTCTTCACGAGTGGAAAAAGAAATCAATAATCTTAAAAGACAAGACTTCCTAGACTAACCATTCAGGGCACTCTGAACATAACAGTTCCATGGAGACTCATACCAGTATGAGTGTTCCAGGCACATGTGCGTGCTGTTTTGTTGGTTTATTTAACCCAGTACAGTTATCTGATGATGTAAAATGTCTTCTGTTAGTAAGTCTTATAAAGGCAGAGGAACAAGCCAGAGTTACACAGTACATTTTCACTGTACGGTAACTGTCTCCACACTAGAAACAGAGGTTGCATTACTTTAGTAATAGTAATGAAGATAAAGTACAAAGAACCTATGCAAGCCCAGAGATAACATGAAGGATGATGGATAAGAGCTGGGTTTGGCTGAACAATACTCAACTAGACCTGAGTAAAAGGACAGTAAAACCACCTACAAAACAGAAGCCTGCATAAAGCCATTTGCTTGAAACATCTGCTAAATGCATTTAGATTGTTATTGGATTTAAGAATAAAGGAGTTGCATAATGTGGTAAAATTTGACCTGTAATTTCATCACAAGGCTTTTCAAGAGCATTTTTTTTGATTCATTAGGTACAGTGACACTGTCCAAACCATAAGGAAATAACTAGCTGACATAAATTACTTAAAACACGTTTATCGTCTTGCTTATGGACATTCATTAATGTCATCCTACAGAACTACAAACAGGTGTATAGGTAACCCCCTCCCTTCTAGGAATAAAATGCTAAAGAAAGAATCAGGACTGCAAGCACGAAGTGATAAATGCTGTCAAATTATTTTACTACAGTAAAATTTCAGATAACCCAACTGCCCATACACCAAGCCAAAGTCCTAGCTGGCACATTTGTTCAGTCACAGGAATCAACCACATGTGATGATTTATTCACACAGATATTTGGAATTTCTCCTAAATTGCAGTAGTATTTCCTCTGAGTAGACACCTTTGCAACACTGGACAATCTTTATGAGATAGGTATTTGCATAACAGTAAGTACATGGATAAGCAGAGGATAAACCTTAGGATTCACTGGTACTTTTCCTGGTCATATACCACAGTTTTTGTGCACTGCATACATTTTTCCTTACTTCTTGAGGTAACTTCTGTATTTCCTTACTTCCCTTAAGTAAGACTTAACTTCTGTTAAGTTTTACAGATTAAGATACCAAAGCAATGCTACCTGTTTCCTGTAAAGCATATGGTATTTTTCTTCTCTTTACAGTGAAAAATTGCTTTCTTGTGCTCTCCTCATGCCAGGTATAGTCTGGGAAAGACAGTATATAGTAGGGAATATCCACACAGCATTACCGTACAAAGAATAAAGGAAAAAGCTGTGCTCATTTTTAGACCTCGAAAATCAAGGAGGTCAAAAGTTGGAAGATCCAAAACTGATGTGGCATAAATTCAAATCTTCTTTTAAATGAAGGACAACATTTCCAAAGGCAAGATAAGTGCTAGAAAATGGTGATATTTAGATCATGTGAAATTGCACTGCAGTTTTTAACCCATGAATCTTATTCTAGCCCACTGTAGAAAAGACAGACTCTGGAACTTGCCTATAAACCTACTGTATTTTAAAACAAAAGTTAGGAACATTTGATGACACCAACTCTGAGGCAGCTGATAGCTTTACTCAAACCAGGGTGTCATTGATGTGGAAGATCTTCCCAAACAAACTATTCAAAAATAAATATTCCTTACATGAAACCTCAACACAGACTAGGCAAACACTTCAGCATTGACCTCAGATCCTTCCCACAAGAGGTTCATGTTTTCAGTCATTCAAACACTACTGCATAACACCTTTCAGTAACTTTCAAGAGAGGTCCTACTGGATTTACAATTGTCAGTTATCCAGTTAGAAGCCAGCAGCAGGGAACTGAAACCACTTTGGTTCAGTTCTAGTTCAGGTTCAGTTGTAAGTAAAGCTGTGCTGGCTTTGTTCCAGTTAGCAACAAAACTCACATCTAGGATTTGTTCCAATTAAAAAAAAATAAAATACAACAACAACTGTTTATGAGTTTGAGTTCAGTTCAGCTCCCTGGGAAGAAAGGACTAAGGCCTTTCTTATCTGAAAGGCAACCACATTAATTGTACTCTCTATTTGTATTCACAATAGAAATTAATCCTCCATTAGGAAGGAAATGGCTTGACTCAATATTGCTGCAAATGGACAAACTGTACTTTGATGACACTCACTGGAACTTTCAAGTAGCTTGTTGATGTGTGACGCCAACATCAGCTGCAAGCCAGGGTTTATCAGCAGAGAAAACTGACTAGTAAATTCTTAATCTTCTATTTTGTCAAATTGATTTAGATATAAGACTCCCTCCCCTCCCAGCCCCCAACTGGTGGCGGAAACTACAGAATATGCAATTAAGATAGCCCTAGAGGTGTGCTCAAAGGCATCTTTTATCTCATTAATTAGCTACAAATTACTAAGCTCTTCCCCCCAAGTTTCCAGAAAACAAACAATATCTTATTGTAGGAAGCATCTCTAAAGGCTATCAAGGCTTGCCTGAAAATTCTCCAGCATCCAAGCTACTCTTTCTTTCTGTGCAAAACTGGTCTTTTAACGTGACAAAAATCACTGTTTTACTTAGTAATTTACCTTAGCGTACCCTTCATGAAATTCTGGATTATAATCAACCTGTCAGCACTGCTGAACACCACTCAGAGAATGGTACTTCAGGTAGGCAGAACTTAGGCAAGCTCATGACATAACATAACACAGGGACCAAAATATCTTAAATAAAAAAACACGAATGAGAAGAACAAAGGACCTAGGGAAGAGACACAATCTTGGGAACATATGGAGACAAAAATCACATACACAGCTTAGAATTGGCATGAAGTTGTCACAAGCAAACAAAAAGAAGTCAAATTATATTTCAAGAACAAAGTTATGCTAGAATTACTCCAAAAATGCCAAATTTTATTCTGGAAACTTTATTCTGAAAAAGCCATATTTTAACTTCACTCTGAGTCTAAAACAGATTTTAAATCTAGAGACCAAAAACATTATAACTTAAGATGGTTTATTATTCATCCAGGAAATTGCAAGCTGGTCATTTTTTAAAATAAGATGTCTCTACTTAGATATCTTTGTAATTGATTTGTTTTAGTAAATTTAAAGCAATTTTTTAAAATGTGTTTCTTATTTTCCTATTCAGGTTCACCACAGATACCTTCTATTTTTGAGGAAAGAAACTGGAAATACAAGCAAAAAAGGAATAGTCACCTTATAGAATTACTTAAATTTGGCTAAAGAAAGGGAAGGAGATTGCAAAAATACCACAGAAATATTTATTTCCCAGTTTAAAAAAAAAATATTCTTCAGCAAGTTCCAAGATGAAAACATGAATACACAATCTTCAAGAATTACAAATAAACATGCTTCTGTTGGCTTGTGAAGATGGAAGGAAAAAGTACTTTCTACACAAATATTCTCTATGTCCTTTCACATATGTATCTGTAACCTGAGCTGCCTTTACAATAAACACTGACATTACAATAAACAAACATTGCATGATATACAAACCACAATAGTAAAACCGAATTGGCATCAAGTATTTAAACAGAAGTATCCTTCCTGGAAATAGCTCTCCTACTTACAGCATGCCAAGAATTCCATCAATTGAGAGACTTTGTTCAAGTTATACTAAAAGTTAAATTTTAAATAAATTTGAAAGAAGGAAGAAGAAAACAGAATCAAGAAAATAAAATACCAGCTACTTTCAAAAGTATCTTTGCTTTTTTTAAAATTAAAATATTTTTAAATGTTTGTTCAGTTTAGAATAAAGGACTTCATTCTGCCTTCACACTACGTGACACACACAACTGCAAGCAGTACTTGCAGAAATTGGCTGCCACGCAGATACCTTAGTCCTTTGCCATACTGAACACACGCACAGAGCAATGACACCCTACCTGCATCAACCCCCCAGAGACCCCCAACTTCCCTGTCCATCACCCTTTCCACACTAGGGTTTTAAGTAGGGATGCCTATAACAGTCCGGGAACTGGTTGCACCTCTCAAGTCTCAGTCCAATATCTAAATAGCAAAATCATTCTTGTTTCCTAAAGAAAAAGTTCATTTCTAAAACTTTGTTATTAGATAAACACTTCACTAGTAAATGTGGCAGCTTCAATCACATAAAATTATTCATATTTTATGTATGTTCAATTATTCAATCTCTGAAAAAAGTGAATTCAAGAATAGCACCACAACTTTTTGTTTGTTTCTTGAACACAGCTTTTTGTTTGTTTCTTGAACAATGATTCAGAATTGGGAAGAAATACCTCAAAAATTTGACAGAAAACATAGCCCCCAGTGCTATCCCATATGCCTTTCAAAAAAATTGCCAGAAGAACCAGAATTTTTATTTACAGTAGAAAATATCATTGGAACATTCTCTTCTGTTTTTGGTTTTTTTTTTTCCCTTTACTACAATAAGAACTTTAGATACCCTTGAACAGTGGTTTATTTTTTAACATAGTTTTTGCCTTGTTCTGATGATGTTTTAACCTCCGTTTAATTATCAGATTAGAAAGATTAATGAAGCTCATTCTGTTAACAAAATGGTTATCCTGAGGACTACAATTATCTGTAATTCACTTGGACTTCCTCTGCAGCTTTAGCCATAACAAATGCCGAGCAACTCCAAGACTCCTTGGATGTCAGCTACAAAACACTTTGTTAAAAGAAAAACTGAACAGGGAACTGCCTATAGACCATGCTACCCATGTTTAAACGTGAAAGGGAAACCCAAGTAAAATAAAATTTATTAGCTTGACACATGCTGCCAGGCAACCTATATTCCATAAAATGGATAGACCTGAATGTAACATCTTGAATACAGAAGTTACAGAAAAGGAAACGGCAAAAATAACCACTGCTATTATTACTGTTCCTGAAAAGTTAGACAGCAGAGTAGAGTACGCCAGCCAGAAAGGGCACACCAGGAACAGACACATCTTCAAAACTCCCTAAGAACAAACACATCCTAGTGTGTGTGCATTAACTGGTATTATTCTTTAGCATTTATTTTCATTTACTGCAGTGTTTTAAACTGAATCACATGTGGAGTTCTCACATGTTAGATATGAGTTTGGCATGAAAGATGCTGGCTTAACCCGTTTAAAAAATCTCACTCTTCAGACATGCATGCAAGTTTTCCGGTATTTCCTGGATATGGGGGGGGGTGGGGTGTCAACAAAAATTCCGCGTGCACACACACCCCACACACACACACGCCCCGACACTTGACCTGCTTTGTATTGCAGCAATGTGGTTGTTCCTCTTTTAGTTCATGATGAAATAGAAAGTGCAGTCATTTACATTTTGGATTTTGTTCTTTGAAAAAGCTGCTTATAAATCAACTGGTTTTTTGTTTTGTTTGTTTGGTTTTTTAAATACAAGAGTATTCAGGTTTAGGTAATTTCTTTGAAAGAGCTTCAGTTAGACTTTATACAGCCAACTAGTCAGGTCTCCTGGAACCAAACTCAGGATAAACTGAAGAATTTTTGTTCATTTAGATCTTAAAATTTAGTTCTGAATGTGTAAGAACGATCCAGTTCTGGTAATGGAGAGCACAGCACGCTGCCTACTTAGTCTTCTATCGAGCCAAGCTAACGCCTGTGTTGCATGAAACACTTTCCATCTTTTCTGGAAATGTCTAGGGATGAAGGATCTGCTACATCCCTTGCTAACTCATTTCACTAGTTTGTCACTTAATGTGAAAAGAAATACGTGCTTTGCTGCTCATATTAATCCATCAGGTTAGCCCTCAGTTCTTGTTTTACCCTTCTAGGATTAAAAAGCCCTTAACTTTTAAATGGTACTTTACATACCCAAATTAAGTAACCTCCCATTGTTCCTTTTATTTAAGGAAAACCAGTGAGCTCAGAGTTTCTCCCTATAAAGAATTTTCTCCAAAATATGAATGCTTTCAGAAATCCTACTGGGAGCTCTGCTACGGACCTGCCGGGTTACCCTGCGCAATGAACTTAATTCACCCTTCACGTGCTTATTTCACCTCCTATAATTACTCTTATTTAGCATTCAAATTCTAAAGAGTTCAGGCTCTCCTTTGCACCTTTATGCAATTAGACTCTGATCTCTTTACCATTACCTACATTGGAGTTTGCAGGTTCTAGGCATCCTGCCATATTAACAGCTTTATTTGAACTGCTAAATGGACTGCAATTAATCAGTCATTATTGTAGCCTATCGATAAACCTGCACATACTTCTGCTATGGTGCATCTATCACTTTCCCCAAACCTTACCATTTGGATTCACAAAAAAATGTCCATTTGAGGCTTACAGCATGAGGTTTTGTAATTCTAATTCCACACAGAGAGGGCAGAGATAAGCCTTGCAGCAAGTCTATCCAGCCTTTGGTACACTTTTTGCCTCAATTTCCAACCAGTTTTTAAAATACTGACCACCCATAAATCCTCCTATGTGCAGCCTACAGAAGGAGGAGGAATCATTTCACACCTGGGGGAAGTGTCATGAAAAATCTGTCATCTGTAAGGAGCGTGGAGGCAGACAGGATAGGCATCTTCAAGAATGCATCTAAGTTTTGGATACCCTTGTTTCTCATTCCTCCATCTCTGGTTGGCCTACAATTTGCATAAGCACTACCCCGCAGAGCCTGCAGAAATCTCTGCCTCGGCTAGCCCTATAACCAAAACCTAGCCCTATCAAAGTTTGTTTCAAAACTCTCTCTCCAGTCTTACGTGAAAAGATTTATCTTGAAGGTGATCTGAAATAGGAACCACATATATAATTTTTTTGCTTAGATGTGCAGAAAGAGTTCCCAAATATCCAGAGCAACAGCAACAGTCCCTTTACTGCAGAGACTTCAAAGACAAAAGAGGAAGGAAAGTTACCCTTGTATTGGGGAAGAAAGGTTTTGAGTGTGTGGGTTTGGGATTTTTTTGTTGTTGTGTCCCTCCTCCCTCCTCTCACCCCTTTAACACAGTGGTTTTTTTCTTACTAGTAACAAAGATGAAAATGATTCACACACAAGTATGACCTCGTTAACCATCCCGGCAACCCTCCTTTAACTAAACCTCTCTGGGGAATCCTGTAGATCTCCATGATGTCTGTGTTATACTGCAGAGTGAGAGTTTTGGACTGTTTCCATTTCTGATTCTCTGACCCTATCCAATCTGTTCCTTGTGGCTCAGTCAAATACGCTGCATTTTAACTTTTCCCAGGAGCCTACACAATTTCTCTTTTGGGTTGTTTCAGATTTCATTCTCTGCAAAGCAGCTGCCTTTAAAAGTGCTTTCAATTTATCCCATTACAAAATCATTTCCTCCATCAAGGAAAAAAGGTTCCCTTTCTAAAAATTCAACATACATACATACATACATGCATGCATGCTAATAAAGTTGTTAACTATTGAAGATAAAGATGCAGTGGGATCCAGTAAAGATAAAAGGATAAATTAGCATTCTCAGGATCTGGCTCAAATAGTAGTTGGTATTCAGCCATGGAGATGTGACTAATTTTGGGTAATTTGGTCTTTTTTTCATACTGTCCAGAAGAAAATAAGAAAAAACAGATATGCAACTTTAGAACTGTGTGTTCAGAATTGAAGTAATGCAATTTAGCAGCATTTTCCATATACCTTAGAAAAGGCTGAGGAAAAAAAACTTGCAATTCCTGATTTACTTTTAAAACGTCTTAAAGAACATTGGTTATTTTTTATTATTATTTTTATTTTTTCAAACCTGATAAGAAACAGGTTAAATCTGAACCCTGACCTGCAATTTGTTCGCATGATCATCTTGGATCATTGTAAAAGAAAATCAACAGGTTTTAACACCACGAACAGTCCCAACAATAAGCCTGAAACATTACCATGGTATTTTAGAAATATTTTAATGAAGTTTCTTCCACTTAATGACAAAGCTGAACACTGTCTGCCTAATCCAGCAACAAGGAGAGCTGTTACTTCTCGAACAGTCAGGATCCTACAGGCATCCAAGTAACATCTATAAAACAGGTACACCCTGAAACTGAAACTGCTGATGAGGTGGGTGCCCTGGTGATGAAGGCCAGAGAGAAGGCAGAGGTACTGAATGCCTTCTTTGCTACAGTCATCACTGCCAAGGCCAGCCCTCCGGTTTCCCAGACCCTGGAGGCAAGAGAGGAAGTTTGGAGAAAGGAAGATACTCGCCTTGGTCAAGGAGGATCAGGTTAGACATCACTTAAGCAAACCTGACACCCACAGATCCATGGGCCCTGATGCGATGCACCCATGAGTGATGAGCGAGCTGGCAGATGTTATATCCAGGCCACTCTCCATCATCTTTGAAAGGCCATGGAGAACAGGAGAGGTGCCTGAGGACTGGAGAAAAGCCAATGTCACTCCAGTCTTCAAAAAGGGCAAGAAGGAGGACCCAGGCAATTACAGGCTGGTCAGCCTCACCTCCATCCCTGGAAAGGTGATGGAACAGCTCATCCTGGAGGTCATCTTGAAGCATGTGAGGGCAAAGAAGGTCATCGATTCACCAAGGGGAAATCATGCCTGACCAACCTGACAGCCTTCTATGATGGAATGACTGGCTGGGTAGATGAGGAGATAGGGGCTTGACCTCAGTGAGGCTTCTGACCCTGTCCTCCATAACGTCCCCATCAGTAAGGTCAGGCAGTGTGGGTTAGGTGACTCCTGCACCTGGGGAGGGACAACCCCAGGCACCAGCACAGGCTGGGGCTGACCTGCTGGAAGGCAGCTCTGTGGACAAGGACCTGGGAGTGCCGGTGGGCAGCAAGTTGCCCATGGGCCAGCAGTGTGCCCGTGTGGCCAAGGTGGCCAATGGGACCCTGGGGTGCATTCGGAGGAACCTCTATTCTGCCCTGGTGAGGCCACATCTGCAGTGCTGTGTCCAGTTCTGGGGTCCCCAGTTCAAGAGACAGGGAAGTACTGGAGAGGGTCCAGCAGAGCATCTCCCTGATGAGGGAAGGCTGGGAGAGCTGGGCCTGTTTACCTGGAGGAGAGAAGACCGAGAGGGGATCTTATCAATATCTACAAATATCTTAAGGGCGAGTGTCAAGAGGATGAGACCAGGCTCTCTTCAGTAGTGCCAAGTGGTAGGACAAGGGGCAATGGGCATAAACTGCAACAAAAGAAATCCCTTCTGAATATAAGGAAAAACTTCTTCACCTTGAGAGTGACAGAGCACTGGAACAGGCTATCCAGAGAGGCTGTGGAGCCTCCTCTGGAGACATTCAAAACCCACCTGGACACAACTCGGTGCAGCCTGCCCTAGGAGAACCTGCTTTAGCAGTGGGTTGGACTAGATGATCTCCAGAGGTGCCTTCCAACCCCAACTGTTCTGTGCTTCTGCAAAACACCCTACAAGCGAGCAGAAGGCACAACCTGGCAGCCACACTGGGCTCTTCTGAAACTCCTCACCCACTGCACCCTTCACTCCTCTGAAAATTGTAGTGTTTTATTCAATTTAGACAGTGACAGGTTTTTTGACTGCTACCAGAGATTTACCACAAAGTAAGGAAGCTTTTTATTTCACTTCGCTGTCACTCCAACTCAGCAATGCATGAACTTGAGTCCTGATTAGTTCACTTGAACTTATTTTATCATCATTTCAATGACATGAGGTTCCCATCCTCCCTTAAACATTTGTTATAAAAAATGCACGGTGAAAAATACATGCAGCAGCAGACATGCTAACATTAAAAACAACAGAGGAAGACTAGCTCTCCTAGCGCACAGGCATGTTGCACAGATCTCACAAGCTCTAACACACCTTCTGGCAAGAAAAAGCAATACTGGAATAAAAGAGAATACACACAAAAGTCAGCATCATTTTGAGACCTGACATTTTGTCTGCACAACCAACACTTCAAGGATTTTTTTTCAGGTACAGAATTAACTAACAATCAATGAATCAATATTTCACTCAGAGTTATTTGCATCACACATGGCTTTGATTTTATAACCGTGGAGCAAGGCACATTTTTATAATGTGAAGAGCTATCTGCTATATGCTGGAAATTTTAGTTAATCCTGAGCGTTCAAGAAACAGCATCTTATTCTGGGAACCACAGTCCAATTAACTTATTACAGCAACAACTAATTCAAATCCCTCCTACACTGGCTCTTGAATTCCTATTTTATTGTAGCTTTTCCTAGGAATTTAAGCAGTTATTTGAAAAGATACTTTTATACAACAAGATTTCAGTAGCTAAGGATAAAATCTATTATTTACATTTAATTATTACTACGTATTTGTCATTTTCTAAAAATATTACTGAGTATCAAGATTTGAGACATGTAAATCACTGTTATTTCTGCACCATATCAATATTTAATAGTGTTTTCTTTATAAAGGCATTAAAATGGTAATACAATATATATAAAAAAAATTACTTCCTTCTCAGATGGCTAAGCAAGCAGAGCACACATCAAACAACACTGTATGCTTTAGGTTCAACTACTTATCCTCCTTTTACCTCCCCTTACTCTGTACATAAATCAGGATAATTCCCGAGTTCATACTGCAAAAAAATCCTATAAAAAAATCAAGTTTAATGGCAGTGTAAGAGCTGTTGTGAAGGATCACGCATTGCAACACTGCTAGCTTACGGCAGCTTTGCCCTCCACCCCAGCTTTAGAGGACTGTGAGCCACCATCAATGAAGAGAAACTGAAAGTTACTGCAGTGCTCAACTCTGCAAACAGCAGGTCCTTCCAGAGAGCTTTGAGATGCTTAAGGCAAAACTGAAAGCAGCTTTTGGAGAACATGGCAGCAGCGCAGTGGGCTTACTCAGCTGCATCCTAGAAGCAACGACTGAATCAGCCTTTAGAAATAAAACAGCTGAACTCCAAAGATATCCCGAAGGTAATGAGCTGCACAAAACCAACCAAACTGCCAAACCTCCTACCCACTGCAGTTCGTATTAGACCACTGCCAGTGACTCTGAGTCTTTTGCACAGATGGCTTCTTTGGGCTTGGTCATCCAAAGGTTTTAAAAGAGGGGAAAAAAAATATCTGCCAGACCTAAAGGCTCCATGTTTACTGCAAACATATCTGGGGAAAGACAGAAAGAAATTATGCCCTTACTGGCACAGTATTTTGTTTCGCTACCCTAAATCACCTCCCTCTCATGACTACCTCTACTGCTAGAGAACAGCTCCACAAAAGCTCCACAGAGAGATGAAGCCAGTAAAACCAGAATACAAGGCTGACATACTCCAGAAAAGGATATTTGGTCCCTTTAAGAACCTGAATACACATAACAGGAAAACCATCCAATTACCTGTCTCAAGGTTACTCTCCTTGAAAATGTCTGGTAACTGCAGTAATAGTTATCAGGATGTCCATGCTTTTCCTCTGTCTCATTCCGTTATTTGTGATGCATTGATTTTACTGTGTCACTAATTGAATGACAAAAATAAAGATGCCCGTGCAATGACAGTCAGGGATACTTTTATGAGTCAGGTTTATTAGAAACCACATGTAGCTATCCCTGGAAAGCACCATCAGAAGAATACAGAGTAGGTTTCAAAAGAGGAAAACTTCAACAAGAATGCTGAATGAAGTCCCATTTGAAGCTCTACCACAGAATCTTTAATACCATTCCAATGCTGCTAGGCTCAAATCTGTCAGGAAAAAAAAAAACCCACCTCTCTTTAAATTTCATTAATTTTAGCAAACTCAAAAAAGGAATGTCTCAGTGGACTTGTATTTGAGTGCAGCATTCCAAACCTAAGGTTTAATTAATTCTCTTACTCATTTTATAGCTGTATGCATCATACAAATACCAATAATAAAATACCTTGAAACTAAAAATGAAACTACATACTAAGACAAATTTTGTAGGTTAGAAGTGGGGATTAATACCTGCTACTTGAAGAAATCAAGACACTGAGCAGAGATATAAGCTGTGGTTTCTACATACTGTATTAAAAAAACCCACTAGTCCACAAATCTCTATCTGAAAAATTGATCCAGTTTTAGTTTACAGAGATTAGTCCAGATTTAGCTTACATTTCATACTTTAAAAACAGTGTACACAAACACTGTGGATTTTTTTTAACTCCTCAAACTCTGACAAATATAAATAAAATTCCCACGTAGAATAATCTTCAGAAATAATTTCCAATGTAGGAAAACACTACTGCTCTGTGGGAGGCTAAGGACTGAAAAAGGGGTAAGCAACCATTCAAAAGCCTTCCCTGTTATTTTTACTTTTGCTTTCTTCTTGCAAATGCTTCTGCACAGGGTGAGAACTTTCATATGCACAAGAAACATCTTTGCACATTAAATCCGAACCTCTAGCAGAGTGTTACTAAATCAGCATTATCTGGGACCCTGGGTGTGCCTGAAGCTGTTCAGTGACTGCAGGGAACACCCAGCAGCACTGTGGCTCCTACTGAATAAATGGAATTCAGCGCTGTCATCGGCTGTCTTTGCAGCCTGCAAGCAGGACAGCAAGGGCAGCTCATGAGGTTGTATTATTTTCATAGCACAAGTGCAAATTCATGGATGACAGAAGATAAGCAAATGAAAGTAAGTAACACAAATGGAAAACAATACTAACCCTTACAACTTTGAAGGACAGAGGAATATGGAACATCATGCTCCTATTCCAAAACACAAGCCAAGCTCCTATTCCAAAAACACACGGTTCCTTTAATCTGAAGGCCCTACAGAGATTTTTCTTCCCTTCTTTACAACTTCAGCTGTGCCATATTTTTGCTATTTTGCAGTCACATAATTTCCATGCAACCTACCTGATATATTTATAAGTTGTTGTGATCTCTAAGTACTATTATAAAAGTAGTTCAAGATTTTGGACTCTAAGAACATGAAAACATTACATCCATTAAGCCTCTCTTAAGAGTTCAGTCTTGATGTACCTACTAAAAACACATTAGGAAAGAATTAAGATGCAAATCTGCTTGACCCTCACTTGGCAGAAGTAGGGCTAGTAAGTTGGCACTGCAGTCTGTGCCCACTACATTCCTGTTTTTCTGAAGTTTCAGATAAGCAAAGAATTGTGCACTGCTGTGTTACAAGACATAAGATTCATGGAAGATTTCAGGATTTTCTCTGATGTTATTATTGAAGAGAGAGAAGACTAAGGCAGCTGAAAAAGAAATAACTAACATGAAGAAATGCTTGCCTTCCCTCAGAGGAAAGCTGTCGAGGAGTCTCCTATTACACTAAAAGAACACTCCAACAACTTTTATAGGAATGACATGATTTGATCCTTTCTACACAAAACTGGTTATATTTCCCAGCCCACCAAAATAGAGCCCGGTACATAACATGAAATCTTTGATTTATACACCTGGAGCTGAGAATGCTCCCTTTACAAGAAGCCTGGTTTCCCCTAAGTTGCATGTTCTTTCTTGACGAATTGCCAAGGAATTACCTGTTGGCTTTGGAGAACATTTGTTAATGTTCCGTCTCTCAGAACTGCAAACACATCCATTTTTAGTTGCCACATACATGAAAGGTTTTGAAACTTCTTCTCCATTCACAGCATGTGATAGGAAGAAAAGAAGAAGAGGAAATCTTGCAAATTTTATAATCATGCTTTTTCTTTGATATTGTTATAAGCTGTCTACAACAGAGAGAAAGAACAAAACTACTTCTGAAACTACAATGGGGAATAAAAGTAATCTGAAAGCAATACATATATGAAAGAGAAACAGCACTAATTTGGCAACAGTGACCTCATAGGGTCTTACTTCACTTACTGATTAATCTGAACCTGAGCACAAATTCAACTGCTGAATTAGTTCCTGCTGCTTCCACACTGACTGAGCTATTCTGTGTTTCAATGTTACAGTTCGAGGTCAAGCATGACTTTAATAAAAAAAAAAAAAATAAAAAAAAAAAAAAAGCATGACGCAGACTTTATAAAGAAAAGATTTCTTTATAAATAATCAACTTGAGTCATCTAGGCACCCCAGTTTTTTAAGGATTTGACATGCTCCTTTGTCACAGACTCACTGACTAAACCCTCGTAATGATATTTTAAAAGTAAAAAAGTGACTGAACTGTGATTATTTTTATTGCCCATAGTACAACAGTAAATTATATCTTTACTACCTATACAATACAGTCATCCTAAAAAATCTCAAATTGTTGACAGAAATTCACGTTGTTTACAGTAAAAAAAAAAAAAAAGCTAAGTAGAAATAATGAAAGACACATTGCACAGCTCAAGCAACAAAACCCTCCTTCCTACTACCATTTCTCCTCCTAAAACACAGATCCTCCTGTGAGATCTAACTGTAGCCAAAGACTCAGTAAGGCAGAACAAGCGAGGAAGATAGTTTCAAGCAACAAAAGCTGAAAGACACACATGATGTATCACCCACCAGAAAAGACTCAAACTTCATTTAAGACCAGGATACCAGAAGACAACATCTAACATGCTACTCATGCAACCCTTCAACTACATGCACCCTTCAACTACTAGCATGCTTGGACAGAGAAAAATAGAAATAATGTAGTTCATAAGCATCTACCTACCAGCTGATTTATCTACATATGGACAACTTTCACTGGAAGTTAACTGAGGCTAGGTTTTCAAAATGCACCTTGAGGATTCAAGTACTCAAAATCTCCTCTGTTTTGCCTCCAAATCCTCAACACCCCCTTGAAAAAAAAAAAAAAAAAACAAATCAACCCAAAACAGCACAGAGTATGTGGACTATGTGGACCAGAATATTGACCTTATCATAAGCTGAATCAGATGCCTGCACTATCAAGTCCAACTCTGCTGCCAATAGTGATTTCAGCTCAGTTGAGTAGCTCCGGCAAAATGTTACAAGACAATGTAGGCTCTCAACAGGAGTAATGAATTACTACTTCTGTAGCAGTAATGTTGAAGTGTGCCTGTGAGACATTTTAGCCCACGTAGCAGCTCCAGGATAGAACACCTACCTCCTATTCTGGGGAACTTCAAGGAATAACAACCTGGTTTGGCATTTCAAGGTAAACACTTTGCTCCTTTCCCTGGACACCATTCACAGGTTGCACTGATGCTTTGTCTCCTTAGGTTTTCAGTATAAGGATTTATTAATTCCCACTAATGAATTAGCGGAATTTGAATTTAGACACAGTATGAGAAAATATACAGGAAATCTGGGAGAGAGATAAACTGTAGAAAAATATACTTTATCTTAAAAGCAAACAAGAGATACTATGATACACTTTTAACCAGAAAACTGAAAGGTACCTGAACCAGCATACACAATACAGGTTCTTTTCTCTGTTCTCTTTTGAAGACTGAATTTGTAGCATATTAAACTGCAAATCAATTTAACTACTTACATGCTTAAATTAAATTGGTTTTATCCATTTATACTGCTTCATCATCATGCAAACTAACCCAAGCCTGTTAACACTGTAAAACTAAAATGCTCTGTTGTTTCAGCTGAAGAAAGCTTACGCTATATTCAGTAACACTTTTAAACTCACTATCTGTTCCTGAACACCTAGTACCAGTACACACGACAGCAGAAACACTGGGAATAGACATATGTTCATGAGAGGGTGCATAATGAAGCACTTCCCTGGAACTCCACTGACCCTGCACAGCATCTGTGGTGTGCATGTGCATATACACACTTGCACACGTAGAGCGCACGCTAAGGGTCTCTCCTCCCCACTCCCCCATGCAGAACAACTGCTTTTCTGATGGTAGGGACAGCTTCTTCACCAAGGACAGAGCTTACACCTGGCCTGATTCTAGTCTCCGTTACACTGAGGACAGAGGTATAATTTCAGGCAAACTAGAAAAAGTATATTTAAACCATTACGAACTGAGCCGAGGTTGGCACAAATACCATTAGCAGCACACAAATGTAGGAACAGACATATAATCCCAGATTTCTTACTCTCACCAGGACTCATCACTCAAGGGCCATTACTAGTAAGTGGGCTGTCCTTTCTTATCAATCTCTGCAACCTCCAGATGCATTCCAATTTCTAGCAGAATTAAAAAGCATTTTTCCATTTTTATCTCTCAAGTAAGTACAGCAGTATTTTTCAACCTACTGAAACAGTTTCTTAAAGGCTCCCTGCTTTGGGAAAAAAAAAGAAAGAGAAAAGACATTTTGAGTACGCAAACTGTGCATGTGCCCCAGAAAATAACTGCCCACATTTATTTAATTTTATGATTAAATATTAACATGAGCCACTTGACAGTTAGCTTTTTTATAGTACTAACCGAAAAAGTCCTCACAGTCTTACAGTTTGCTCTGTGTCAAAATATCAGACTCCAGAGTGCTGTCAGTTGATTAATTTTAAAATCTTGATTAAAGTTATGCTTTCACCATAGTGTAGCACTAATCCATAGAGCAACATTTATAAAGTAATTGAAAAACTCATTTGCATATTATCAGAACAATAATTGCTGAAGACAAAAGGAAATCTTTCATGGTTTTCTAATATTTTTTCTAAGTCCGAATCTATCTCGATGATTTAGGACAAACAATATTCAGAGCATATATGAGCTTTTGAATAATGGTTAAATTAAATTGAATTATAAATCCATCATTTTCATAAAGACTCATGTATCTGTCACGTCCCAGGCCACTAATTAATGAACAGTGTTAAGGGAGAAGAAAAAAAACAAAACCAACAAAAACACCCACAAAAATCTTCCAACTTGTATGAGCTCCATAAGCTTCCCCAAGTTCCTTCCCTACAATTGGTCCAAAATACTAATCAAACAAAGAGATGAAACAATGATACAATCTTTCCCCAATAATGCAACGCTCCTATGGCAAACAATTTTCAAGAGCCTGATTTTCATTTGCCAGTCTCTGCACCACAACAGATTTGTGCTATGTACTTCAGCCTCTCAGCCACATGGAGTTTTGATGGAGGGTTTTCCCAGCTTCAGTGGATGACAAAGGGTTAAAAGAGGTTTTGAGAGCAGTTGGCTGATTTCGTGATGTTCTCCAGCAGCCTGAACAAACAGGAAGCCCGGAAATGAGTGATAATTGTTAAATAAGAGCTCTTAAAACACCTGCTTTGCTCTAACTGCTAACTATTAAACCATTACAGCAAGTTAAAAACAAAATCCCCCAGAGAGATTTCCACCTGCTTTCCCCATCTCTTTTCTTAATTTACACAATGAGACATTCAGAAATACCCAGTGGATCTGGAGCCGGACCCCCTCCAAAAGTAAGCACAACCTAGGGGGCTGGTGTGCTCAAACACCCTCCCAAAGCCATGTGGGCACGCGCATCCTTTGGGTTTTCAGAGAAGCGTACGTTTTAAATCAGCTTGCTGTTTCTGAAATTTTCACCCAAGTTTTTTCCAAACATGACTGTCAGTACTTCTCTCCTGGACAGAATTTGCATAGCTGTTAAATCCTAGACCGCGAGGAAGCAGTTTTGCAGCAGGCCATTTTGTAAGGCAATTACACAAGAAGGAAAGGATTTTCAGGTCCAAGCTGGAAAGGCGTGGACCTTCCCTGCCATCAAACACAGTGGAAAGGCTTTCTGTATTGTTAAGGTCACGAATACTGGCAGAATCACAATTATTTAGTTAGTTTTTTTAAACCACACAAGACTTGAAGCAAAACAAAAACCCACCCAAAACCTACACAGAAGAAAGCAGCCATTCATAAAATATGACGACTTTGGATAAAAGAGTACAGGCATCAAACAAAACCCATAGCTGTTTGGACTAGTGCCACGAATGTTACCTCTGTTCTAGCTGCCCTCTTTCCAGGGTAGTGCTTTTTCTGGGAGGGTTATTGACAGCCATTGATAATTGTCTTGCCTTTCTTACAAGCACTTTCTATCCCATTAAATCCATTGCTCTTCAAAGAGAAGAAAAATTCTTCGTGATTTACCTGTCTGTATACATCTTGTTTCTTTACATAAACTTACCAAACCAGTTCTAAGGATTAAAAAGGAAATTCTCCCCCCAGATTTCAAATAAATAAATACATAAATAGAGAGGAAGCTAAAGGGAAAGGCAGCAATTCATGCATTTGAAAGAACATTTGTAATTCTGCTGTCAAAAATGACCTCATTTGCAGCAAATAAGACCTCAATACACACAAGGTTGTTGACTCCAAGTAGTCTGATCTTTTACAACCATATTGGTCTTCAATGAAAAAGAGTTAGAATTTAATTTCCTTTCTTCCCCAAAGAACAAGCAAAGCTACGGAAAGACAAAATGGAAAAGAAAGCAGCAGATGACTCTAAAAAATGCAAGCAATTCATTGGGACTTGACCATCAGTAGCTTTAGCTTCTAAATCTCCTCAGTATCCATTGCCATTTCCTGTGAAAATTAATTATTTACAACATTTCTGGTTAAGTTTAAAATTGCATGCCTGTCATTTTCTAAAAGCTTAGAAATGGATAGCTTTTCAATAATTCAATATCACTCAATATCTGATTTAAAATTTAGAATTTAAAGTAGATATATGTTTGAAAAGAAAATCAAGTGTGTTACCACCGCAGCTTGGAAACAATTTATTAAACATTTGTGCTATTAGCTCAAACAGAACAACTACAGCTCCTATCCAAAAAACTGTGGTCCTGTCAAAGGTCAACATGAGACTAACACATCCAAGAAGACACCCTCCTCTGAAATAAAATGACTGCAAGAATTTAGTTTTAATTTCATACACGTTGTCCCACACAAAGCAAATAAAAAAGCCCTACAACAATAATTATAAGCCTACATGAAGAGCTCTAATCTAAAAACAAATAATAGTTTAAAAGAAGTCTATAAATTAATTACTAACTGCTTAACATCTTTAATAAAATTAGTTTTATTTTAAAATCTTCATTTTTCTTCTGTTACTTTGTTAATCCTTCTCGTTAGGAACATCTACAGAAGAAATCAGATTTAAGAAGAAAACACACAGAATAGAAAGGTTCAAAATCACTGGTCTGAATATACAACCACTTCCACACACCACTGTAAAACAACAAACATTTTGGTTTTATACTAACAAATCAGACCTTGAAACGCCCGGCATACCCAACTGCTGCACAGTGCTGAATTTTTTAGTAGGCTGATGAAAGACTGAAGACCTCAGACACAAAAGACACAGGAGGGGAGACTGAAGTTATCTGTGAACCCTTTTCCTCTGCATCATACTGGCCAACAGCTTTCCTTTCTCACCTTCTGCCTCAGGAGAGGGAGCTCTCCGGGACTTGTGCTTTGCCCCAAGTCTTGAGGCTTTGACTTCCCACAGCACCTGCGGGTGCTACTTTGCAATTTTGGAAGGCAAGTGCTGCTGCTAACAGCTTTTGGCTTTTGCAGCAGCAGCGGGTAGCTTTAGGTAGCTGCACTGCCTAACCACGGGACCCCAGCCCAGCCGTGGCAGCGCCCTGGCACTCGGTGCCTGCCGCCATGGCGTGAGCCCCGCCAGCGCGGGGAGCCAGGCACCTCTCCTTCCCTGCCACCACCACCCCTTCCCCTCGCTTACAGAGCAGGGGTCCCAGCAGTAACTCAGGGCAAGGACAGCGAGGGCTGCACCTGAGGCTGGAAGCCCACTGCTGCCCAGGTAACTGTGGCTGCAAGGGACAGACGCAGCGTTGCACAGCCTAAGCCTGCTACAAGGGATGAGATCCAGGGCGGGATGGGACACCAAGGAGCTGGCCTTACACCACAGAGGATCAAAGCACAGGATTTCATTGATGGATCCCATTAATTGCTCAAGGGCCCACTTGCACTGACTCTGGGATAGCCTGCCTTTCAGGCAGCCGAGGCAGCTGGCAGGCAAGGACCTGCATCTCCCAGGTACTGCTGTCTTCCTTCAGAAATCCTTCTTTGGCCAACAAAGGTCATTGCCATGCTGCACAGAGGTAGCACTGCAAATTAGGCTCCAACTACTTCAACCCAGCTTGTGCACCTCTCTCTGCTTGTACTCCCCACCACCAACTCCACACCAAATCCCTGTCCGCTCATGGTTTATGTCCTCCAGCTGCGGGGAATGGAGTGCACGTTGCCAATTAGCCTTGTTAACACTCCCCCCCTCCCCAAGAAGTTCCCCCGGCTCTGTTAGGCTGTATTGTTGGATTGCTGGCAGCAGCTGCAGGGTGTCTGGCAGCTTGGGGACAGGACTTCACTCCGTGCCTCCTAGTGCCGTATGGGGCTAACCCGCCCTACCACCAGTAAGAAATGGTGATGTAGGAAACTTGAACAAAAAAACAAAATTAGAATCCCCACAAAAAAGCCTGGAAAATCTTGAAAGCTTCAGCAGCCACACAAGCAAGGCTGGAACAGATGAAGAACACTCCCTAATTAAAACTGGCTAACACTTCTATAATATAATCTGATGCTCTGTACTCTTTTCTGCACTCTTTCAAAATTTCATGGGATAAATCAATCATGACAAACACAAATATCTATACTTCCTTTTATCCGCAGCCACTGACGTATTTATATACATTTGATGCTTTACAGCCCCTGCAATATTTCTGAGTTCTGCTGTTCCAATAAAACATACTCTGGCTTACTATGTAGCAACAACTTTTTTCAACCCAATTTTCATTTCAGTGAAGATCTGCCTAGAGAAGGACAAACGGCTCTTAAAACTGAATCTTAACTCCTACAAGCCTGGCTATTTCAATACTGCCCACTGATTCCTGCGCAGCTAAAACTCATGTGAGATCACAGAAATCCCCCAAAAATGTGGCACCAAACCCAATCCAAACTGCTACATATTCCTGTGTCTGTTAGCAGCAGCGTGTGCACCAGTGAGTTCTCAACTTCATTTATTACAGTGCTAATCCATCTCAGGAATTAAGATACCCTGTTGTTTTTTTCATATATGGAACTAAGTTATTCTTCAATCCCTTTGTTACTATGAGCTTTACTTTTCATATTAACAACTGACTCACTTGAGGAACTTCTCAAAAGACAAGAAGGATGATAGGATGCTTTTGTGCTTCTGATATAAAACTGAATTTTCAGTATTGCACTAACACTAAATGGATAATTCTCAGATTAGTCAAATTAAATTCAGTATCATTTACAGAAATACCAATATGAAAATATAAATAAAACCTGCTGCAGTGGGAAGTAACCAGCTCAGAATTATCATGCAAGCTCCAACTGCTTTGCATTTCATTCAGGACTTGAAATCACAGTCATCTCATTTTTGATAAAAAGAGTTCTTCATTGCCTTTTTAAAACTGCCGTCCCATTATGCAAGAATCAGAAGTTCCTGAAGAATTTTCAATCTGCAGAAGCATTTTCCACCTCCAAGTTTAGAAAGGTTTGCTAGTTCATGTCAATACATACTTTTTAGAGGACATAACAATTACATTATTAATTAATCACTTCAGAACCTTGTGACAAAAGTAGGATGGATTGCTACGGCACAGAGAATTCCATAGAAGTATGTTATTCTTTGGAAAATTGTTATAGATCAAAGTGTCCTGTGATAATAAAATCCCTGAACGTTTCTTACTTTAGTGCTGTATGCATCTCTAAATCTTTAATATAATATTTTTGCCACATATCTGTAGCATCACCAGAGCTCCAGCGCTCCACTGTGATCCACCACATGGCACAGGAAGGTCAAATTAAAAAAAAAAAAAAAAAAGCAACGTACCGTCTTTCGCAAGCACTTTTGTTACTCTTAGAAATCACATAATGAGATCCTATTTCTTGCAATTCACCAAAAAGAAAAAAAATATCCCAGTTGGGCATTCTCAGGGTGACAGGGCTGCTTAACAGCATCAAAAGAGAAATTATTCATAATCCCATCCACCCTGTACAAGTCCATATTGTATCTCCATCGAATACATACGTTGTAATGCTTTCTCCACATTAGATCATTAACAGTATTTAGTTTATAAGGTTAAATTCTGACCCAGCTTTAACCTCACAAAACATCAACGATATTCATATGATTTCATCTGCTGTTGAATATAAGCAAAAGCTTGTGCAAATTTTTGCAGCAGCACCTACCCCAGCGGGGTTCACAAACTGTTCTCCCAGTTTACCAGAAACAGAACATGAATTCTGCAAACCACCAGGCAGGCTGTTGGCCAGGGTTAACCCCACCTTGATCAGCAGTGTTCATGAGGTTCGTACCTCTGCTTTTAGCACTAGCATAGAAGAGATATTCCTCCTCCACTCTCCACCCGCAGCACTACCCCTCTGATTGCCAGTGCTGTACTTTTATTTAGCTGGAAGGGAAAAGCTATTCGGTCTAGTACTTTTATACACATGAGTGGCAACTTAACATTAAGTTCCTTACTTTGCTAGGCTTCTTTCACAGCATGCCCAACTCAAGTTTACAGCTGACAGATGTTTGGCAGGGGGACGGGATTCCACTCAAAAAGATCAAACATACCCAACTGTTAGGAAAACATGGTTCTCACTACCCTGGTGGTGAGTACCCATGGGGAATATTGACAGTCCTAACTCAGATCCTACTTAGCAAATGTCTGTATCGTAAGTCATCCTTACAACATACTATTATCACTTTACCAGAAATCTCACAGGAAAGATAAGATACCATAGGTCGTGAAGGTCAGCCTTAAAGTTATTGGGGTCCACGTAGTGTAGCTTCACTAAACCTAACAGCTCTAGGATAAACAATACCAGTGAAAGGCAGACTACTGAGAATAGGAAGAGTAGGTGGTCTTCAGGTCAGAAAGCTGTTGTGTGATGGAAAGGTTGAAGGGTTTTTGGTATACAACCAGTTAAGCAAGGATAAAAATTATTGCTGGTGAGATGAGGAGGCAAGACGATTGCTGGGGGGGCAGGGAGAAGTCCTTTTAATTGAGGCAAAATATTTAATTAAGTTAGTTGTCAATGGGAAGGGACTGTACACATGAAAGCACAGAGCTTCTGGGCTCTTGTGCTCAGAACTTCTGAGCTTGAGCACTTCTGGGGCCAGCAGCAGGAACAGCTCTCCCACAGTAGTTCTGGGAAGTGATGAAAAGCCATGAGAAGACAGGTAGATGTAAGTTTTTTCTCTGTTAGTTAATTCCTGGAACTGAAGTAATACTTAATTTACAATCCCTACACTGTTTTCCAATAGGTACTCAAATATCTGCCTTCAAACACTTTTAAAATCCCAACTCTTTCTTCATTAGAATTAAGAAAGCTTACATAGAGTTACAAGTGTTTAATTCCTTCCTGTCCTTCCCATCAATACATTTACTGATTTTGAAGATCAAATCCTTCCCTTGCTGCTTCATTATTCATGGAAGGGACAGAGGACGCTGCTTGCCATTTATTTCTGCTGAACTACAAATATTGTGCTGGTTTCGAAATAGGTCCATGGGAGCAATAATAAGAAAAAGCCAATCGCTGAAAGCTGAAAAATAAGTGAAAGATAAAAGGGCCATTATTCTGAAATCAATAACACTGCTCCCTAAAAGGCGTTCTAGACTGAGGTAATCACATTTGCAGTGGTGGAGCTGCATCAGCTGCACCGTCCGGGAGGGTTTGCAGGCGGGTGCTGGTGCAGGTCAGCATCACGCACAGAAAGCCAGGGGGGGCGGTGAGCCGGGGGGGGGGGGGTAGCTAAGAAGAGAGAACACAGCCAATGTCTCGATTTTGTCTACTCAGTGGCCAAAGTCTACCTGTACCACACAGCTGAAATTTCCTGGCAAAACCTTTTGAAAAGGTGCTTTGTAAGTTTGTAACCTATGGGATCTTAACATTTCTTTTCCATAAAATTCAACTCTTACACTGAATGCCTGAATCTGAAAAAAACACTGAAACGAGGAATTCACTGAATTTGAGACTTCCATAATTTTCTGCCTATTTTTCATTTTATCTAGATGTATGTACAAATGATGTTATACTCCCTGTAATAGAAAACATTATAAATGTTTTCTGGAAATAAGAATCTGTGGATATGCTATTCACGACACGGTGATAAACATACCACTAATACCAAGGAGAATTACATTTGCAACTTCTGCAAAATCAGGCTTTTTGATAATGTAACAACTTCCCAGAATCATTTGAGATGGTAAAAGGATGCAGCTATTGCTGTAGGAATTATAGATCCCATCTAATAGAAAGCCATATGTACAAGCTCCCTGAAATAGTTCCAGAAACAACCTTCGCAATGCGTCGGAGTGGATGGAAGGGAAAAACAGCTGGCAGGCGTTTTCAGCTTTGCAACGAAGAACAGAAGAAACAAGTCAGACAGGGAGCGTTTGGAAGATTTTCTCCAAAATGACCATAGGCAACACTATATGAGGTCTGGTGGATAGCTGTTGGGGATTCTGTGGTCTGATTCTGAACCACATCCCATCTGAGATGAAATGCCACAGGACACAGCACTGTATCAACCAGCACTTTCAGCACAAGAGTAAGAACAAGTTCATTAAAATGTGCATGCAATTATCGATGCAGTATCATTATGTGCACTTGAAAGTAATCTTGAAAGTACCTGAAGAATAATCTTTTATAAATAAAGTTTTGCTAGTGTTCATTTTTTAGGACAGCATTTCCACACAGTGAGAAATACCAGACAGACACATTTTGAGAGTTTGGGTTCTTTTTATCAAATATTCATAAGCATGATGTAAACTTCACTTCCCAAGAACAAAAGCAACATTTTAAAAATTCCAGTTTACCACTAGGATTGTAGTTCAAGTGTCTTAAATTCAACTGCAAATTATAGAAGAGATCAGGATGAAAAGGACAGCTAGTATGAAGCCCTGAAAATGGATAAAGTTAGTGACCTTTGATAGTGCTGTTATAATTCAGGAACACTTCACAGCTCTACAACAACTCTGCAACCTTCAAAACACAACATAAAACCCAGAACAAGGGGGAAAAGACAAACACTCTCCTTATCTTGAAGTTGAATTAAAATGAATTCAATTCAACTATGTAAAGGCAGATTGTTGCAGAATATTTACTGACAGACATTGCAGTTAGTACAAGCTTCAGAAGCCTAGTCCAAAATAGCATGGGAACCAATAAACACACGCACAAACTACATTAAGGCAGTCTTGACTTGCAAAGGACACTTCAATGCATCTATGAAAATGAATGTCATTCACAATACTATCTATAGTGAACAACACATACTCCTTAAGACCCTGGGATCTGTACAGATTTTAGACTAAACAGAAGTGAGAAAAGCTTCAGGCTGACTCCCCCCCCAAAACTTCCCTGGTCACAGCACTTGGATCTTGAGGATCCTGCTAGCTCTGGCTTTTGGAAGTTCTCTCCTCTGATGGACACACACAGTCTTCAATTTGTCTATCTCAGAAATCATTACTCTCATATTCTTGGAAAATATGTTCCCCGATTTCCCACTGAGGGAAGTTTCTGAGATTGGAATAGAAATCTTAACTGATTACAAAACACAGATGAAGTAGTGGAGATAGTTTTTTTGCTTAATTACATTTAGGCAACAAGACAAACATTGAAAGTTTCTGGAAATTACGAAGTAAAGAGTCCTTAGGAGGGAAAATGGGGGAGAGGGGAAGCAAAGAAGCCCTTTTGCCTCAGTATGGCTCACAAATAAAAGGAGTGAGAGATCGTGAATTTTCATGACAAGGACATGGAAGAGGAAAGGGATTACCATTACCGTTTCAGAAGACAATGACATACAAGAGATACATAAAATATACGCTCTCTGAAATTAATTCTTAATAGTGTATTTATATATATATGCTTCCCTTTAGCATACAGATCTTTGTATTTCCAGAATTTAATGTCATAGCAGAATCTACTCACAGTGAAACCTTTAATATACCAGCTGTTCCCTTTATCCAATTTCCTTTCACTGTATATCAGTGCAACATATATTTCGTAGACAGCAGGCAAACTTGGCAATGTACATTTGAAGAAATACTGAAGGTGAAGCTTCAAATTCGTCATATTCTACTAAACAGCACAAAAAATGAAATACATAGTAAATAGAGTAACAGATTTAAAGACATTTAGCACTTTTACTGTTTTGTTTTTGTGTTTTTTAAAAAAAATCAATTCAGAGTGACCTGAGGTAATTTTTCACTCTGTTGTCCCAGTTACAACACCAAACCTCCAGTTTGTAAGACTGGCTACATCAAAAACCAGTATTGCAGATTTTCCTTTTAGTTGTAGCACAATTCCATCTCCAGGCAGGAATCTAAGAACAGCCTCCACTACGGTTTACTAATTACCTCCAAGACATAAAATTCAGCCCAGCTTAAAAGCTCCTCTCCTGTAATCAAAGAGAAATGTTCTCTGTCGCACTGCTTCTGCATCCCAGCTGTTTTACTGAAGTTGTTCCTTGGCACAGGGCATGGTGCTCTAACTCCTTTACAGCAACGATCACAACGGGCCAGGACATGTTTTAATTTAGATTTTTATCTCTCACTTTCAGGTCTATCAGTGAAAATCCACTTACACGACAAGTGGGAGGTAGCCGCAGTGATAGCCTTAAGTGTTCAACTGATGGACCTTGTTAAAAGAAAATATATGAGCTACGCATCATATGCAGAAGTAGGAGTACCAACGTCTTGCTGAACTTGTACAGAAACTACAGTGAAAGCCAGAGGAGTTCAGTGGGTGTTAATTCAGAGCTCTCCATATTTCCTTCTGAAATCAAACATGCCAGTGTCAGCACACAAAATCAAGAAAGGTGATAGCTATTTTTAAAGGCTGTGCGTATCATCACATTCTGTAATACCTAACACAGCTGATAATTTCCAACACAGACGATTAGTGCTCTCTCCTGCAACAGACAATGGCGTATAGGTACAATTTAAAGGAACCGCTCAGCGAGAGTACAGGTGAGAGAATGAGGTCTTGAGAATTTAAAATGATTGTATAGGAAACGTACTTATAATTAGATATCAAATAGGATGCATCATAGAATACATTAAGTACAATATAATTAGCCATTTCAAAGCTGCAGTAATTTTTCCTGTTTATATGGTTTATTTCTAGATCTTTTATTAAACATCATTATTCAGATCATTCAGTTGCTGTCTCAACTACCCACTGTGTGTCCTTGCACACATACAAAAAGCAGCAAGAGAATAACCCTATATGAATAGTAATGAGCTATCAAGCAATGATCAGGAAAGACAAATTTCAAAAATAAAGAGGGAGAGAGGGAGGGAGGATCTCTGAACAGCTTGTATACCTGGAAAATACCTGCTCAAGAAATCAAGGTCTTTGTTTCTCAAGCCATAAAATAAGGCAATTAAAGTTACATACACAATCTTATTTTCCCCTAAAATCAAAAAATGGTACTTTGAGGTAAAAAACCACAACAACCAACAGAAGGAATATATGTTCCTTATCTCAATTTTCAGGAGTAGATAAGAGGAAAGGAGGTATTTGAGTTGCAGATGTCGCCACATTCTTGGCGACACAATATTCACCCTGGGAAAGAGGCTATGAATAGGTTCTCAGGCTTATTGAGAACAGCAATAATAAGAGATATTATATATCCCTCATAATAACTTGAACCATATTTCTTTGCACATACAAACTCTCTCTAAAAAAAAAAAAAATAAAAATCAAGCTCAAGTAAGGTTAGCAATGTAGCTCTACAAGCATAGGGTGTAGGATGGATTGGAAAACCTGCAGGAAAATTAGCAGGAAAAGTTAGGCAGCTGGCCGGAATTAAACTTTGTTCTCTCTAAGTAATGTTTTTTGCAGGCTACACAATAACCAAGGCAGTAACTTCAGGATACCCATGTCCTCTTCGAGAAAGAAGAGGAAAGTAAGCAGATAGAAATCATCCTTGCTGTAGCATACCCATAAGTATTTGCCACGTTTTGGGGGAATAGCTCCTCAGAAATGCAGAGGGATTTTAAAATAGGGATTGAAGAACCATTCCTCCTTTTATCAAGCCAATTCTCTTTCATACAGTTTTAATATTAAAAAAAAAGTCTTTTTAAAATAAACTAACAAAGAAAAATATGGGAAAGCAAATAAAAAGAGACTTAGGGAAATGCAATCACAGACTATTCTTCACTCAAAATATTTTTCACATAGTAACAGAAATCCAATAATATTAATAAAAGAAACTTTGAAAAACTCAAAATACTTTGATCCTTTTTTCCAAATTATGTAAAATATGAAAACTGAAGTATTTCTGTCAGTTCTGTATCATAATAATGTAACAGCACTTGCTGATTAACTCTAATTACCTTTTAAGTCCTTTAAAAAAATATTTACTTTTTAACAAAGACCATTGGCTACTGACTAATTTATTTTCACACCCCTTACCAGCTTTGTCCTTCTTCTCTTGGTGTCATATACTGTCACAGAATTACTACTAAATACACTACTTTAGCATGCAAAAAAATTATACTAGGAGAGACAAAGAGAGATGACGAGAAGATGGTTTAGAATCCATGACAATATTTCAAAACATTGTTCTCAGAAGAAAAACTCTGTTTTCACAAATCTTGTCTACAGTAGGAATTTTAACACCCTTTTTTGCTTAGAAAACTTGTTTTCACATCTGAATGACTAACACCTGAGGATCCACAAAAAAAGCAGTGGATCACATACAGATCACATGCATGAACAGATTTTCTACCTTGACAAACAGCATGAGTTCTAGTGCTTCGGTACAGTTTTGATCAATCACATTCACAGGCTATTATTATCTTTTTTCAAACACTACTTGGCCACAAATGGGATATACTTGCCTCTCTAAAAACTAAAATACTCCCTGGTAATTGAAACTCAAAAGGTAATGATAACTACTATTGAGAAATCCTGAACATACCGTGTAACTGTCTTCAAAAGTCCTGATTAGTTATAACAGAGGCAGTGGTATTACTTCTGAAATATAAACCGCTGCCATCACCCAAACTAGAGCACATCATCATCATTTAAGCCTGAACAACAACTGACAGTAAACAAGACACAGCCTTCACAGCCTTTGTCCAGCAGAAGGTACAGCCTGCAATAAATAAAATGACAGGAAACAGTGGGAAAGTCACCGAAAGAAATAATATGAAAGTTCTAGGGTTATTATGAAAAGGGACACAGCCTATGACAAGGCTTGAGGTTGCAAAGTTTTAATAGAGGCTTTGAAGGTGCAAGAGTGACTTTATGTGGAGTAAGGAAGAGCGTGGATGAACCCAGAGTTTCATTCCCAACTACAGGACAGCACATTTAAATTCTGATTCTGCGGGGCTAGAGAAACAAATGGAAAATGGCAGACACCTGAGCCCTGAATGCCACCGAAACAGATTAGGCTGAAAGGTGATAAGTACAGAGTCTCCACCAGTATCCAATACTGACACGGTCATTTACATCTTCTGTATGCTTCAGCACTTACTGTGTGCCAGCCTCCCCTTTATTCCTCCTTTCTTGCCACTATTATGGATACCAGCTCCTAATGCAGTTTTTTTCTTTTACCTTTGCTAAGACTAAAATGTGAGCAGTGCTATCACTATAAGAAATATAGACCTGTAATAAGTATCTTCTCATTGCTTTGAAGTCCTGTTCCAAATTAAGGAAGTGAACATCATGCAGTGCTTCTCATGAGGAGGTTGGCTCCCAGATATTCATCCCAAGCCAACTCAAACTCTGAACTTAAAAACCTTCTCCAGCCACAAACTTGACCTTCCCAAAGCATGCCATACATGCCTCACCCAAACACAAACGGTAAGACATCAGCAGTGATGCAGCACTCGGCACAAAAAAAACCAAAACCAAACAAACTTAGCAGTACCAATTGCAATTGATGAAAAACAGATAAACATCCTCAAGCAAAGAAAGATTATTAAGGGTCAACAGTACTGAATATGATGAAAACACATAATTTGTCTCTTTTATGGATCATATAGGTTTTCAGAAAGACAGGTAGCAATTTGCTTGCCAAGAGATGTGTAAAGCATTCTAGATCAAACTCAGTTCATTACTGAAGGATTGAGGGGAAAAATGAAAGAGAAGACAGAGCAATAACAGTGCCACTGTCATAACTACCACTCTGCTGTTATTCTGTTCTTTAGAAGCAGACTGAGGTAAAGTGTGCGTTACTGATTTCTCTTTTAGCACTTTGATTCAAAAACTCGAAGACTGGGCATGAGAATTAACTAAAACCATTAGTAATGTATTTTCAAGTAATGCTTAGGTTCTCAGGACCTTCCATTTCTAAGCTGCAGACCGATGACTAAAGCAGGGAGGTTAATTAAATGCTATGATTAAATGCAAGAAAAAAATTGTTACTTAGTCAATTCTAGTCAGCGGCAATTCCAGAAGAAAAAGCGTTACAAGGCAACAAAAGTTGTATGAAGTGTTACAAGGCAATGAAAAAAATTAATTTAATCAGGTGTCATCCTGCCTCCATTTCTACGAACCCCAGCGGACCCTGATCTGAAACAGAGGGGGGAAAATAAAGCAGAAAAAACGTTCTGGAAATCACTATCCCAAAGCTTCAGCAAAATCCTACCTCCTGGTTTGTTCCACTGAACATTTTCAATACATCTTTTATACATATATCCTAGAAGACTTTCAATATATTTTTGCACAAAGGCTTGAAAGACAGAAAAGATGGATTTATCTAATATTCTTTACAGGTGCCAGAAAATTAGCATGTTCAAAGGCTTGAATTCATCTGCATGTTGGAGAGGCACCAACACAGGAACATTAACCAAACAGACTGTAGCACAGAAACACTACCCGGTCCTTCAGCGGTGTGCTTTAGAGCCACACGTGGCTCTCCACACCTGCAAAATATTTCTGATTATCCATCAGTACATGCAAGAGTAACTTCAGCAATAAAATCAAGGTATTTTCCCCATACTCTGGGGAAAAAGAACTGCTGTACATTCAGTTGAAACATGTATTATGACTCCAAGAGAACAGCTAGACAACAGTAATCTAGGAGGAGCATGACAGGTCAAAATCTTCACTCCCACTAGATGGCAATATTGGTTTTTTTGCAAGTGCAGAATACGCTCTCATCGAATGGAAACTGCAGTATTTTTCATGTTTTCCAAAGTTACATTTTCAGTTTAAAAAAACCCTAAAAATTCAAGCCAGGCTTTACTGATCACAGGAGTGGGGAAAAAATAGTTTATAATATGTATAAGTTAGCCAACATATGCACTGAACCATAAATAGAGCCCACAGTACCTCAAAAATACACTACATGAGTAAGAAATGCTATATACACTTTTAAAGTTGCTAGCCTTATAATTAGGCCCATATCAAATTAGATCTTCACTTTAATCCTTTACCACTGTATCAGCAGGATGTGGCAGTGGAAACAGCACATTTAAATCCTGCAGGAGAGAGCATCTCAATTTACTCTCAAACAACCTCCTGTGACATTAAGCAGGAGCTTAGAGCAGTATTAAAGAAGCTCCAGATTAAAGAGGGCTTCAATTCCAGCTCTCATGGACAGAGGAAGGGTCACTATGACAGTAGGCCTAGAAAGAGCATCCTGATCACTTTAAAAAAAAAAAAAAAAAAAAAAAGTAAAACCTTCCAGTTTTTGAAAGAGACCAAATGGCTTGTATGCATACATATGAACTGAAATGCATGAAGACATATTTCTAAATTCTTCAAATCATTCTACAAACAACATTTTAGGAGGTTTCTATGGCAGCCTTAAAAATATTCAAGTAAGAATAAAGCTAACATAGAAACCCACCGAAATCATCACTCACTCAGAAAAACCCACCCCAAACACGCTCTTTCAAAAAATGCTACAGCCTAAAAAATAAAAATGAATTTTCCATTGTGAACAGTTAAAAAGAAATAACCAGATGCCAGTCATCATATTAATCTCTATGTTTAATTCAGCCCTCTCAAATTCTCTGAAGGAGCAGGGTATAGACACGTCTAGAACACAGACAGCAACGTGGAAAGGATGACAGAAAGGCACAGTGATCCAGACACACATAGCACACTGGATGAAGGATGATATCTAGGGATTAGGAACCTAGGACTTTCAAGCATCCAGTTCAAGGTTAATTTGACTTGTATTCCTGTGCTGATCAATGGCTCTTATTTACAAACTGGAAGCCAAGGAAGAATGGGGACTAAATGTGGAAGACAAATGCTCTGTGACATGATCAGACACAACAACAGGGGACGCAATTTAATACTAATCCCAGTTACAGAGCATTTTGTTCAAGAGACCCACTTCTGGTATGCTAGAATGCTGACACATTCTACAGTTTAATCACCTATTTCATAACTCATTTTAAAATAAAAGCACCAGCTTGCCATCTCAGATCACTCCTGACTCCTGAACTCAAGCTATTTCAGAACATGAGACAGACAGTCATTTAAGTTCTGTTCATAATTTATTATTGCCCTTTTCCAGTAATCCCGTTAAACAACTCTGACACAATTGAGCAAAGCATGATACAAAACCATTGCTCCAAGTATACTTACTGCCCATCTACCTCCCAGTATTTCAGGTCTTGAACAAGGCCTTGAAATAAGTGAGAACCTCATGGATCTTTTAAACAGTGCCAGAAAACAATGAGAAATGTTTAGTAGCAGTTAACTGGTTCGGTCTCAGAACAGCTTACTTAAAGACATTGGAAAGCATTTTGCACATTATCAAAATATCTCCAAATTACAACTTAACGTATGCTCTTGTGGTGGGACACTGGCTTCCAGAGAAAGTCATTATCAAAATCTTTTTTAATACATGGACTTTTCCCCTTCCCTTTCCCATCCTTTTTCCTCTCCTCTTCTCTCCTCTGGTTTGTATTTGCTTAGTATATGAGATGCATAGGAAAAGCATTCTCCTCTAGGAGCCGGTAATACTGTCACATTACTTCCAAACAGCAATCCAGACAGGGAGCAGAAATTACATGCAGGGTAACCGAAACTTGCTCTCCCCTTGGGCAATCTGCCTCTGACCCAACGCCTGTCCACACAAACTTACATGCACATACACACAAGTTAAAAATATTGTACATCTACCAGCATGTTCCCAACTCCTCTTAGAAAGTATTCAAATTTTCCTGAAACTAGGTTTTACCTGAATGAAAAATGTTCATACCTTAGGAAATTTTCATTTAGTGCTCCCTCCCAAATCCCTCATCATCCTCAAAAGATACCCAAAAGCCTACACGGTTTTTAAATGCCAAAGATCGTTCATGAATCCATAACCGACAGCACCAGTCAGCTCGCTAACAGCGCCAGTGTCATACAGATCTGATCTGTCCCAGTTTAGGGATCTCCTTCAATAGCATCAACATCAGGCCCTTCATAAGGATATGTAGTATCTTACAACAGACATAACTTGAAGGCCATATTATATGCAACAACAAAAGGAAAATGGCCTTGTGTCCAAGCCTGTATTTTCCATCAGCTGGTGGTACTACAGAAGATCATGCTCCAGTGAAGCACAGACACAATGACATACTTTATGAAACCACGCTTTGTTAGTGCTTGTGAAAATAAGAATCACCATCAATAACATCACTGGGCCACTACATATAATATGAAATATGAATATCATTCTGGACTGCAGTCAGACAAGGGGTGAAATATTCAGAAATAAATGAAGGTGACTTGAATGTACCCATGCAGATAAAAAAAAAAGCTCAAATGACCTCCTATGCAACACTGACTTTTCGCATTTCCCAAGGAGAGGATTCTGCAGAAGCTGCCAGGACTCTGCACAGTAAAGTTGTAAGTGATACGGTTTATGTTGCTGTCACACAGCATTGCCCATCAGATGCTGTGCTATGCAGGTATTTATAATCAGTGGGTCTCCAATTAACCAACAGAAATTCTTCTGCTTCTTTTCAATGCATAAATCTGTCTCCTTCTTCCTTGAGACTCAACGGTAACAACGGACCAAGACACACCTGAATATTCTGGATGATATCTAACATTAGACACAGCTAGACACTTGCAGAATTTTTTAGGTATTGAATCCAAATTCATTCTGGAATGCTTGATCCAAACACATCGCTCGGTGCACTCCATTTTGAGTGTATTAATTGTTGCATACTGCCCTAACTTTGCAACCTGTCCTCTTTCCTACCATGTGGCAGCCATGTAGAACACCCGCCCTCAGCTCACACAGTCATAGCTACTGTGTCTTCATAATATGTTAATAATACATTGCTCTCTTCATTTGGTGATTAAGGCTTAGAGTCAAAACGCAGGCACTTGATAGTTGTGCCAAATATGTGATAATTTTGTTTTAAAGGCTAAGAACACCCACTGTGAATTGACTGAATTTGCCAAAATTAATATTTTATTCTCACAATAGCCATATGCTATTCATTTCTACCTTAGCCTGGAAACAGCCATTATAAATATAAAAATCTCAGTAAAAACATTTTGCAGCAAATTAAAACAATTTATTGCACCAACAGAGAGAGGCAGGACAGAACCTGTGAGGTCAAAGGGAGTCATTAAGCTTGGCTTCAGAGAATTCATCAGGAAAAAAGAAAAAAAAAAAAGTATTGAAAATATTCCAAGCTCAAAACAAGAAAAGAGCTTCCAAGCACATCAGAAGGAATGTAGGTGAGTAAGTCACTTGGATCAACTTGGTTACAAACAAAACAATCTTATCGCTCAGAGCTAAGACAGATTGGTCAGCGCTGGGATGGAACACTGCACATGAGGGTCAAGTTTAAAACACCTCTATGTTGGGCTTTATTGTATTGGTACATAAAAGTAAATGCAAATATTGTCCAGACCCTTAAAAGATCAGGCAAATCCAAACAGTCTTCCTTCCTTCCTTCAGCAAAAGTAAACATTTAAGGCAGAACCTGCTTCAGCTAATAGCCAGCAACCTTTTCGCCCAGGTCTTCCTTCCTTGCTCTCTATAGAAAATCCTAGAGAGAGAGATAGAGAGAGACAGAGTGCGTGGGAGGTGGGCAGCAGGATTAAGGAAGCAGAGGGTAGGGGAAAAAAGTATTCTCTACAGACAGGCCAGCTCTGAAAGTCCTTCCATGCAGTCACTTCTTGAGCTGGAAAGAGACCAGTCCTCTCCCTGTCTGCATCCCTGCACCTCACCACACTTCAGGAACAGAGAAGCCGACAGAAGGGTAGAAGCAAGAACTCCAGTTTTATCACTGCTGGACTCAGTGGTAAAACACTCATTAACTTCAGCAAGGCCAAGATTTTATTTCAGATTCACAAACAAGTCATTTATAAAATTCGAGAACAGGTCCCCAAACTATCTGTCAAGGAAAAGCAAGAATCTGATGAGATATTTTCCCCCAAGTTCTGTTCTTTCTGTAAAAAGGTTTTATTTTATTTGGCTCTAGCTGTAACGTATTGCTAAATGTCATTGTAAAACACAAAAAATATTCATTCATAAATATTCAGTAACATACTGAACTTACAATGAACTGCACTGGCTGTAGCAGCAAGTTTAACTCACAACACACAGAATCCTAGAAGCCACACAATTGGATCCAATTTATTTAGCTGCTGACACTAAAACAGCTGCACGATAACAAAGCAGATCCTTGCTTTTCAAACTACACAGCACATACTCATACAACAGACTAGTTACAAAACTCTGAAAGTATTCCATTAACCTTCAGGACCTGAAGCCGTTACCATAAACAGTATTTGCACTTTTACAGATACATCTCTTCAAGTGATTTCCCCACTATCTTCAGAGCCCCTCACTTGGCTTTCTCTCCCCAGCGTAGACAAAAAAATACAGGCTGTTTATGAGGCTGGGCGTCTCGTAAAGGCCAACAGTATCCTTATAATGACGTAGTCTGTTCATCCTGTAGGCAACTGCAAACCTATACCTACCCGCACACGGTATACTCTCTGTTGCAGCCCTTTGACTGCAGGGCCTTACATCTACAGGAATCGGTTCAACTGCTGCAGAGAAACAGCCTTTGGGTGCGAAACGCCAGCTGCCTACCAGCGCAGAACCAGGGTTTGAAGCAGGAAGCGAATCACGTCACATACAACTGAAATGAAAAGTTTGTTACTCAGTGACTGACTTCCTTCTTGAGCACGACTGTCCTTCTAGTGCTACAGACCCTCTGGAAAATGAGATGCCCTGTCTCCAAACAGGGAGATTCATGCTCCGAAAACAAACATAAAATTCCTGTTTCTATCACATAAAACAAGGCCTGGGTGCCATGGCTACAAAAACCAACACAGGTGTCACTACTACAACTGAAGCTCTTCCCATTTCTGTTCCAATCACAAGAGAGTATTTCCAACTACCACCCCTCCTAAACCACTGCTGAAAAACTGGCACTTGAACGAACACAGGGAAGTGCTGCCCACAGGAATACCAGCATCTGTTCCAGTAAAACAGGGAAGGTCAGGTTTGCAGCATGTCAATTTGAGGCAGATGCTCTGGCAGCTTGGAAAGCAGTCATAGCAAAGTTTCAGGGATTCCACTCTACCAGAAACTACCGAATAAGGTATTTTTACTGGTGTTTTTCTTTTGATACTCTTGAAAGCATTCAGGTTTTTCCAGCTGATAATGAAAACTGAAGTTCATGATAACAATGATTCCGTGACAACAATGATCCATTAAGTTACTGCAAAACAAACAAAAGACCACATTGCTTCTTAGTTAAGGAATTTTCAGATCCACTTTTCTGTTGCAACAGTAGTATTTTGGAAAGACAAGATTCACACCAGGTATAAATCAGTGCAACTCTAGCAAATTCCAATGGAAATGCACCAAACTCCACATGCCATAAGCCATACTGCGCAGCTGCCAGACAAGAGAGGAATTGGGCTACAGAATGGTTTGGCTCCCGCTGTCCTCATGGGAAAGTCCATGTACATTCTTCTTCAAACCCAGGCTAAAAAGGCAGGACAGAGAACATTTAAAAGGCTGAGCCCAGTTTACTCAGCAGTGTCTAAGGAGCTTCTCAAATTGTGAAAAGGAGAGACATTTGATTTGTAATTGTAAATGTTAGAAGTGGAAATATTTCTCTAATACCAACAGAATCTAGCTGAAAGTAAACCTAAAGCACAGGAAAAGAGCAGCAACAATCATAGTAAAGTCACTAACAGAAGCAGGGAAGTGCTTCCTTTTCAGCAGTTACCGTTTGAATTCAGAGCACCTTTACCAGCCATTTTTCCTACGATTTTTCAGCTGCCTTACCCTACTTCACACATAGCCAAAATCCCAGCCCCTAGTGAGAGTGCAGATGGCAAAGCTGAGGACTTAGGAAGAAAAACAAGAATGGTAGAGAGAAATTTTTGAGACCTAGCCCAAACTTTACATAAGAGGCTTTTAATTCCCTTGTTATCCTGGTTCAGAAGAATAGCTGGTTGCCCTTCCACAATCATTTTACATATATTACTTTTCAGAGGTAGGTAAACGGAGATGAGAGTTGGATTTTCAGAAGAAGAAAAAACGAAATTCTCCTTTGTACATGCAGACTCTGCAGATTGGGTGTAAGGCTGAGGTTGCTGGCAGGGGGACAGAGGGAGGAAGTGTGCAACCACAAACTTAGCAAGGCTGAAAAAGTGTTCGCTGTACACAGCAGTGGCAGAGAAAAATAAGAAAGAAGGGACTTCTGCTTTTGTCAGTATGCAGGTTCAGTTTATTACAGGAATCTGAAATCTTAAAAAAGTTTCTCCCAGCTTTGTATGGGCAGTGCCTCTGCTTTATACAGACTGCTGTTGGGTATCTTCTCTCCCCAAACCAGGCAAGCGAGCATTAGCATGGAATTGATCCAGCCACAAACACCATCTGAATGACACCCCCCCTTCAAAGGCATGCTCAAACGAACAGCCCAAGTCTTCTAGTTAAAACTCTGTATCTTTGATCCTCCTCCAGGCTAGCAGTGCTGTAAGATATGCTGCCCAGCTGCCGAAGGGGAAGAGCTGGAAAGATACCTGCAGAGAGAAGAACCTGTCACTGAAGCTGAAGTAGGTGTCAGACCACATGGACTTCCACTCCGTCCCTTGCAGGGCACTCAGAGTCAGTGGGTAAGTCCACTCTGAAGGCTGCGGGATCATCACCGGCAACAGCTTAACAGAGTTAAGGGTGCTCCTTTACCAAAGTAAGCGAAGGCAAGTACGCCTGTGTGCTGAACGTTCACCTTCTTTCACTGGCTCTGCTAATTACAGGTAGTTACAGTTTACGTAGAAGGCTCTTTGTTACTTATTTTGTAAAATGTATTGCCTTTTAGTCTGGTTGGCCATCTCCAACTTCAGGAGGAGAAATATTTCTATATGCTAAATAACTACTTTACCACTCCTCTACAAAACAATCACATTCACTGACAATAAGGTCCATGGTTTTGACCTTTATGGTTAGATTCAGCAACAAAGGCAAAGAGTTCAAACAAATCTTCAGGGACAGATATGCTCTAATAATCGAACCACTGTGAAAATTCACTGCAGAAATTCCTACTCCCATCTTTCGGCCAACTTCCAAATAATGATACACCACTGCCTTCTGCCCTGTAAGTATTTATCCTATAACTTGAATGCCTTTTGTGAGAAACTCTGTAAAAAATTTTCTAAATGTCTAAATTGTATCATCCTGTTCATTCACTACTTTAGCACCATATCCAAAAGCTTTCACATAACTGGAGAATTCAGTTTTCCTCTGAACAAAACGGAGATTTGGCTTACAGTTATGTCTGCTTAGGCATTACAGAAAACTATTCAGATGACTCCATCCAGACTTAGTATTGTAATTAATTCAGCATCTGAGTGCGAGCATTTGGACTTAGCATTAGCAACTCCAGACACTCAGTATGTCTTCTGCAAGATACCCTTTCTAAAGAACGAAGCAGCTGGAAGGCAATGCTTTAAAGGGGCTATGGGCACAAAAATGTTTTTTCACTTAGTTGGCTCCATCTGTTTGACAAGTTACGAACAGATGCTCCGTATCTTTCCAAATGCATTCTACCAGTGACCAGAAAAGTCAGTTTTTTCAGCAGACAAAACATCAGCATCCAGAAGCAAAGACCAATCACTTTCAGAAATGTTCCCCTGTGAACTGGAACAGTTTGGACAAAAACAGATGTAACCTTTACAGACAGAAATATAGACCATTAAAATAAATGGAGGCTATTTTTCTTCTATCTGGAGAATTAGTTAGGCCACAAAACTGAGAAAGAAACAGGGGAAAAAATAATCAGAAAGCACCTTTAGGAGAAAAGGGGCCAAGACACTTGCTGTTCAGTTCTGGAGCAAAATGGGGTTGTGGATATCAGCTATCCTCTGCTTGCAGGCCCAGCATTTGGGCCTAGTTTGCTTCATTTTGGGTCTGTGTGAAACAGTCCCCATTGGGTTACCACTTTCCTACTCCAAACAAAGAAGGAAACAAGAACAATGGCGTCCATTTAGTAATAAATAAATTCAGAGTGTACATTTCTATCAACACCTCCATCTTGCGTGCCTCTTCTTAAAGCAAAAACGAGCCCTCACTTCTGCTGCTCCCCCCACCAAACAACTCCATTCATGCAATTTCTTTTCCAAACCAAGTGCCCACCTATAGGAAAAACACCCTGCCAATTCTCCAGCCCTCTTCCAACCTGGAGGACCACTGCTTTCTCAAAAATCTTTTGTGAGAACATGTACCTCAAATGTTTTTAACTTGCCATCCAGTGGTCACACTGCACCTGCGTTGCTCAGCCTTTTTGGCCAAGCTTGCTGCTTTGTTCACCTCGGTCCCAGCGCGAGGATGGAGTCCCAGAGCTGGGACCAAGGCGAGTCAAGGATTTGCTCCAGGATTATCCCACATCCACAGGCAATCACTGTGCACCTGCTCCACGCATAAGGCACAGCCAGCACAATTGAGAGGTCTCAGAAGAAGCCAGCAGTAGCCTAGTAGGGCTATCCCTGGAATGGATGAAGAGCAAGCCTCCCATTGCACAGGCGGACATTCCCATTGACATTCCCACGTCAGGGCACAGCGATGGTCTGACACCATACAGTATTAACCACCTCATTAGCTGGCAGGTGTTAAGAGCTACCAACTATTTAGCCATTAAACACAGGTAAATTCTACATTCAAGAACCAAACAAACACAGTTCATAGGTATTAAACAACAGTGATGATTTTTCACCATTATCACCTTCTAATAGTGAATGAAAAACTCTGTTAAACCCAGGGAGATTATACCTGAAGTCTCATGTCTGCAATTCCTACTATGGCAAAGAAACCCTGTATGTGTCCCATCAGAAAGACTATAAAACACAGTTCAATGTTAAGAAAGCAAAGGTACAGTGAAGACAAGACCACCGCAATTTAGGAGATATTTCCTCTGGATCTCAAAAGGTTAGCAATTTTTTTGGCCATTTTCCCCGAAGTCCAATTCAACACCTTCTCTCATCAGTGGATGCTGCCTTTTCCAGCACTGATTGAGATCCCCCATAAAGACAACCCATATGCAAGGAAGTGTTTTTTAAAGAAGGCAGATTTACGAGTGCAGCCTCTCAGAGTAGTCACAGTCCCAGCAGCAAGAAGCAGAGATCCCTGCAGTCGTGACTCAGGCTGCACAGGTGCTTCTTCATTATGCTGAGCAAGACGTAAGTCCCAGCCTCATAAGACAACTGCACAGAGTACTATTAAGTGTCTTCATGCCGATTGCTCTGCCTCACCTTGTGGTATAATCTTTTACTTGCTAATAGCAGGTTTTCAAGAGAATCCATTATCTGACAGATTCTTTAAATTTTTGATAGGGGAAAAGGAAAGAGACTGAAGATGGTAGCAAGAGCAGATACAGGTTAAGTAATACTTCCCCCAAAGCAAGCACAACAGGAATTCCTACTGTTAAAGAAGATTTCAAGGGACATACAGACAGGGTAAAACATATCTGGCTCAACAGAGGGTAATCCTTGGCCTCCAAATGAAATTTTCTTTAGTCACTTTTACTGTGTTAATATCTTCTGTTGCAAATTTCAGTTTGGAAATTTTCCCAGTTGTCACTAAGAACCTCGGGCCAAATTAATCACATTTTCAGGCTACTGCAGTAACTAGATTCATACAGAACATCAAACCCTGCAATTATGAACAATACCTGTTGCTCTAGCCCCCCTGTCCAAACTTAGAGCCAAGGACACAGTCAGTCAGCCATTTCTATTAGTGTTTGAAATGGAAAAAAATCACCTCTTAAAAATATAACTTCTATCCTACTGCATTCTGAAAGCCAAAGTGAACGTGAGAGCACAAACAAAAAATAATATTACAGCTATGACCAGTAGAGACAGAACTTTGATCAGTGGTTTGAAACAACTTGCTGCGGTTGCTGCACGTGTAGCCACAGCAAACAAAACAATGTCTGAGGTTTCTAGTGGTCAAAAACAAAACACAACCAACGACAGGAGTTTTCACATGGGGACTGAACATGAAATTACTGGTGCTTTGTAGCAGCTACATGACAGTTTATGTTATTTTAAAAGAAGTCTGCCATTAAATTGAAATAACAGTCAAGCTGTAAGATTCTCATCTTCTCGTATTTCAAAAAATATTTTATTATAAAGCTTGTGAAACTTCAGAAATGCAACATCTCTTTATCTTGTGCAACTTGCTGCTCTACACACAATGCTGATACTGTGAGGCTCAAGCAAAATTGAATTACAAAAGCAGAGTACCGTGCCTTCTACCTCCAGTCAGCCCTGTACCATACCACTGGTTTGATATGGTATGAGGAAAAAGACACTTATTAAGTTTTGTCCATACTCAGCAGTACAGATCAGCACCAGGAAAGGATTTAATAAGCCCTCTTCTAATCCATAATTCAGAAAAGTCAGGCAGATAAATAGCTTGTACCTGCATTATCAGCTACCTGTTTCTATGCCACCACTTCTCCCATACTTAATCACTATTTATATGCCCTGAAAATAAAGGCATGCAGCCCTCCTGGGAAGTGAAGGCCACTAGCTGCCCGCAACCAAGTGCAACACATATTTGAACAGGGCCACAAGGGACCACTCAGTACATTGGGAAAAAAAAAAAAAAAAAAAAGAAGAAGGAAAAAAAAAGCTTTGGTATCATCTCTATCTAAGCCACCTTATTGGTAACTGACTTAAGTGGAAACTAAAAAACCTGCTGACAAGGAAATTAGTCAGATCTGTTGCAAAGATGTGAATTGTGATGTTACTGTAACACAACTGTCAGTCAGTGATGTTTATGTCCTATTCCCCAAGGATCTCTGCATAAACTCCACAGCCTGTACTCTGCAGGGTTATGCAATATATACAGCTGTGATGAGACCTCCCAGCTTGGCCTGAAGATTTAATTCTGAGATTCAAAATCATTTAAAGCAGACTAAACACAAATCACATCTTTTAATAAGCTTTTAGAAAGTACAACGTAACCAAATCTCGCAAGCTGGTTGGTCAGTGACCTCACTAAGCGACATAAATTTTAGGTTGATTTAGTTCTGCAAACACCACTTGCGATAGTTTTAGACAGGAAGATTTACCGCCTCGAAGAAGTCATTAGAAAGGCTGCTCTGTTCGGGGACCACCGAGGGCTCCGGCGGCACTGAGCTCTGACAGAGGGGGTGTGAGTCCCATCTGACCAGACAGCAGGTTCAGTGATATGCTGGCCTCTCTGCGTACACCAGGTGCCAAAATTCATTCTATCGAAGACAACATAGTGGTATCGATAATGAACAGGCCCTAAAATTTCCAACAAAAAACTGCTTCCATGTAATACACGAGATGTGGCTGTAAAATTCACACAGCCGGTTACTTAACATCACGCATTAAGCAGACCGGTGGTCTATTTCGTAACATACCCAATCTGCTGCTAGGAACAACTGCTTTGCTAAAGAAGTAAGGCATCTTTTTTAGGAAGAAGCACAGTATAATCTTTCTGGAAGAGGGCTAATTTCCTCTTAACATTAGGCTCTTTGCAATGGATTTAAGTCAATTAGCATTCCTATTTCATGTTTGTTCTGTACAGAGGAATGGGGTGGGGGTGGGGGGGGAGTTTTCCTTTTCCCATTAAATAAAAAATATGCAGAGGGAGGCTGAATATCAAACATCTGGCACCGTACAGGAAAAGAAATGCAACGCGTCTGCAGTAAAAACAAAGGTGGTGGAAAAGTAATTTCATGGAAAAGGCACATTAGAAGTCTACATGCTCTTCTCGTTGACTCCCAGTTTTGAGTCTCAAGGCAGGTGAAATATGACATGTTTTGCTGGAAGCAGAGAGGCTTTAGTACATGCATTGGTTCATTCACTCTGTTACAGAAAAATCCAATCATCACCCTGAACATAAAAATAACAGTCCAACTGGACTGATAATCTTGTTTTTCAGAAGACCAAACACTACAACAGCTATTCGATGAAATCATTATGAGGCAGAAATACTTCATGGGATGCAGACTGTCCTCCTTGTGACTATGGCAACATATTCTCTAGGATAGTGTTCACACAGTCTTCTTTAGACATCTAAATTTGGGTGCCTATGCCATGCACCTACTTTCTTTATGGAACTGGTTTAGAGAGAGAGACTTCTGCTCTGAGTTGTTCTGCAAAAGCACCCTTTAACTAACTGGCTCCACAGGAAACCTACTATCTCAGTTTAGGTCCTGAAGTCAGCTCCGTAATGAAGAAAGCCTGAATACCCTTTCCTGCCTGACTTTTGCCTTGCCTGGCATTCCGATTTGAAGGAACTATTTTATTTTATAGCCTGTAACTGATTATCGAGCCACACACAGCAGAAACACAAGGCTTTAAAGTTTTAGGAAGATCCATTCTGGTAATTTCAACATTTTTATCCAAATTCATGATACCATGCACATCAGTTACTCCCTCCTCACTTTGACAGCCCATCCAACAATACCGTGAGTGCCCCAAACTCCCACTGAAACCAATTCCATGGCAAGCAGAATTGCTGAGGACATGATGTAGCTACTTGCTGTAGACACACCTGATGGTGGTTATCCCTCTTCCCTTTGCTAATAACCCTGGTCTATTTGACTAACTTCTTTGCCAGAAGCCTAGTGTAAGAAGCCTCAAATGCATAACTATGAACTGACTTTTAAGAAGGAATGAGATCCCTAGAATGACTTTGCTGAGATCTGGAACACTTCCATCTGCCACCAATCCCCAGCACACTCTGACATCTAGCACTACAGCAGTGCCCCTGGCCTGCGGGGGATGCCCCTTCCTACACCCATCCCTGGCTTGCCTTTAGCCACCATCAAGGCAAAGACAAGCAGAGAGCAACTGCTATTAAGAAGGAAGCTTCTTTATCCCAATTATTGCTCCTACCTACTGGCTACAAGGCCAGGGAATACCTGCATTCCCACCTCTAATACTGAAGCTGATCCTCCTGAAGTCATTGCAGTTTACAAGGGATGGAACTTTTAACAGCTGAAACTGGAAGAATATAACACTCAGAATTACAGTACCCTGCTGAACATGCCTCCTCCTGCAGTCCTAAAATTTTCGTTTGAATCTTCCTCCTTGGAAAAGAGACACTCGTGCTGTAGATGGTGAACACACTTGACAAAAACCATTTTGTCATTCACATTTAACTAGTATAGTGCCACTTCTTGTAAGAGTCAAGAGATGCATTACTTGCCTAGCATCAGTAAAAATGTCTTCTATTCATTTTATTCAGAAGGTATTGCAACTGATGAAGAAGATACAGAAAACTACAGATAAGGCTCATATGAAAGGCCTTATCTCTTCATTTAGTCAAGGCCAAAGTTCCTTTGATAGGATAATTGAATATTTTTTGGTTATCTGCACTTCAGCTCCATGAGGCCAAAGGATAAAGTATAAGCTTCATTCTTTTATACGAGGCTAGCAATAAAAAAGGTCATGCAGAACGAGGCTTGTACATTTTTAAAAGAATTCTCAATGCTTAGACAATCCTCTTCTGTTTCCCTCTCACAAAGTTTAATGCTCCTTGCTAATCTATATATGCTTTTATGTGTGCTCATCATCATGGTACCTGAACATTGTATTAAATCAGAGACATAAATAGTGCTGCTTCCTGTGGCATAGCTAACCCATGCTTGAGTTGGTGGGGAAAGCCATTGTATTACAGCTATATTCTGCTTACTTCTATGAGCTGGTTTGCTCAGCTGTGCTTATTATTTTACTGCCTGTACTACAGCAGGCAGTATAACTTACTTAGTGTCATGCAACCTCACATTGTACGTCAACTTGTAGGTCCCACCTCACTTCAAGAAGTTCTCATTTTCACACCAGTTTGTAGCAGGATGCTACAAACATCAATATGTCATCAACAGTGGTTCCGAAGAACGTTTATCAAAATAGGTGCTTTATATTTATAAATATATATAAATATCAGGATGCTACAAACACCCTACATCTCAGTCTGGGTATCTCTCGTTAAGTGTGGCTCCTAGACAGAAGGAGGATTAGGAGCAATGCACATGCTAAGTAGGCAATCTCTCACCTACCTCTCTCTACTTTCATGCTGTAGAGTATCAGCTTCCCTTCCTCTGCCTTCTACTGCAGTGCCAAAGCCCAGATAATACCAGAGGAAAAGCCGTCATTTTTTTCACTTACCCACAGCAGTTTTTCTCAGAATAGTCAAAAACTCACCACAGAAGGAAATCACCGTGCAGAAAGTGATCTTCCTCTGTAAGCCATCCAAACTGATCCCGTTTCACCGAGACTGTTGATACTACAAATCTTGTAGGAAGTCATAACTACAATATCAATCCTCTTTACTCTAGGGATAAGACTTGCATAAACGGTGTTATACATGTCACAAATTTGCAAATGTCCCTAGAGGATAGCAAGACCCGCTTGCCAGAACTTGTTTTAAAGAAAATTTTTCTACCTGTACTGCTCAGAGTATCATCTAAATTTACCTGCAATAATGTTGACAGTCAAAACTATGTGTTTTCTATGGTAGAAAAATATAGTCCCAATATATCAACTGTGAAATGTGCTTTAGCAGACAGAGGGTTGGACTAGATGATCTTCAGAGGTCCCTTCCAACCCTGACAATTCTGTGATTCTGTGAAATAGATCTAACAGTCCCCGCAGAAGAAAGTCCCTGTTTACCTAATGATCTGGGTTATCTAAAAGACTGGGGAATCTGTGAAAGGACGGTGGTTACAGATACTGAAGAAAGTCCTGAAGCAAGGCTTTTTACTGGTCTGAAATACAAAGGCATAAACTAAAAAAAGCAGTCCTGAATTTGATACGCTAGTAAATGCAACAATGAGGATTTGGGGGTTTCCATTCAATGTATCTATACTTCTGTATGTTTCCAAGCACTGTATAGTCTTAATTAATCTAGATGTTAAAAGCTTCACTCAGCTTTAAGTGTTCAAGTTAGCCGATGCTTTTCCTCATTTCGTGATCACTAGTCTCTGTTACCCATACCCAATCCTTTTTAAAATCAGGTCAGCTGTTGGAAATGCATTTTATTGTGACCCATCTTCTTCAATCTCTAATTTGTCTTCTGTCTTTCCTACCATACCTCACTTTTTCATAAACCATTGCAGTAAAATTTTTATACAACTGGCTAATCCACTCATCCTAATGCTGCAACTTTCCCAGTTCAAAGCAGGAAAAAAAATTAGTCTCAGACAAATTCAGAGTAGAAATTTGGTTTTTTAAGTTTTGTGCATTTTGGTGTTCACATGATTTAATTTGTAAGTTAACACTTAAAAAATACTACAAGTCTCTATGAACAGCCCATGGAGGCAGAGTAATTGCACATATTTGCACCAGGGCAAAAGAAAAAGAGTGGGCCAACAGTTATATAGAGATTTGAATTTAAAGCATGTCCTTTTCAACCTGCCAAATTTCTTTTCAACAAAGAAACTAAACTCCTTGTCTTTTGCATTCAGCAATGTCTTTTGCATAGTTCTCAAAACGCTCTGACATCAGAAAGATTTTATCACCTTTTTATATAATACCCGCTCTTCATAGCTGCCATCTCTTCCTGGAAAGAAGGGGATGGGGGAGCTGGGTAGCAGCGTCAGGAAACCCTGATGCAAGAGGGGAGCTGGGTAGCAGCGTCAGGAAACCCTGATGCAAGTGGTTCAGCTCACACAGCGGCAACTTTGCTGGCATACCTAATTCTTGCCGAACCCATGGCTGCGCTTTGATGAAAATGTGGGAGAGGAGTTTCAGCAGGGAATGCTGCAGTGGCTTATATATGTAGTGATTTTCAGGATGATCCCGTGTAACAGCACAACTCCAAGTTACACTGATTCCCCACTGCTTGCTGGGCATGCAGGATGCCACACACCACATCTCTCAGGGGAACTTCATCCAGAGAATGTTATACCTACATTAGCTCCATGTTCAGGGTTAATGCATTTACACATGTTTACCAAGAGGTCTACCATGTGGTGATTCTTCGACTGTATTGTATCATTAAATAAATGTTCGATACCTCTCTATTCCCTTAATAAAATTGGATTGCTCTTTTTCAGCCTGCAAAATTACCAAGTGCTAAGATACCATGGTGATGGGAAAAACAGAAGACACTGTAACAGACAGATTCTGTTCTCTTTAACTGAAATGCAAATTCCTTGTTTCGCACAGGAAATTTTAGTCAGAACAACTGCATAGATGCAAATCTTCCCAGAGGTGAGCTTTGTGAATGAACAGTTGATGTAAAGCAAAGACTAGCTTTGTCCCCACAGACACAAAGTCAAAACAAAGAAAGAAAGAGGCAGTAAAAAAAAAAAGAAAATTCTATGTAAAAATAAAACAAATTGGGATCAGGTCATATTAATCTACACAAATTAATAATGAAACAGACACACAAAGTGTTCAGAAAACTATGGCTGCAGCACCATCATGGATTGTATTCAGTGAATCATTTCTTTCTCCAGTTTTGGAGGCCAGGCGTATCAGTAACTTTGACGAGTATGTTAATAGAACTTGCAAAGCAAGCAACAAGCAGATCTTTAAACATCTGCCTTTAAAGCAACACAGCTGTAACCCAAGCATGAGAAGCACCATGCAGACAAATCAAGTGTAGTTACTTGGGAGAAAGTTTGAAGATCAATTCAGTGTTGCTTCATTTGTAGGTTTTTTAAAATGCTTGGGCTTGAGACACTTACACAGCAATTTCAGCTTTCAGTTGTATATTCTTTTTTAAAGTTTCTACCCTTCAAGCCCCTGCCAGGAAAACCAAAGCCCGAAAATACAGAAAACAGAAGACAAGAACTAGAAGACGTATTATGGAAATTACGTAAAACTTACAATCTTTAAGGCTTCTCACATGTTCTTTGTGGTCTTGACTTAAAATTTGAGAGCAGAGACTAGAAGTAATATTACCATTAGTAGTAATATTAGCAATAATTAACACAATGCAAAACAGTGCACCAACCTTCATAACACACCATTCAACCAGCAACCATACATATGGCCTTCAATAGACACAAAAGCCAAACCTCATTCTTTACATATCACCTGAGCAAACGGACAGCTGGCAAAATTAGGCAAACATGCCGTGACGGAAAAGAATTGTCACTGCAGGTTACTGAAAGCTCAGAGCTGCAGGAGGCTCTGGTACCATTATCCTCCTTTGTATGGAAAACTTTTTTTTCAAATCACTCAAATCTGTCATTGCCACCCTCTAACAAAGTCTCTCACACAATGTTTTGCATGCCAGCTCAGGATCTCTGCAAATAGCCCTGTACACAAAATAACTGAGCCATCTCATACCCTGTAGGTGACAAATGATTAGGAACTTACTGCAAGTCATGTCCAATATTGGTTTACTCCTAACTTAGCTACGCAGCTGTCAGCACACAAACCACCAAGTTCGTACCTCTGTTTCTGCAATGATAAGTGTGTCAAGCAACATCTGCTAACAAGTTTAGTCCCCTTAAGAAGGATTTAAAATATTGTATCACATGAATTGAACATTTTATCACGCGGATTTCAGAGTAATCATCTTTTTGATTTGCACACAGCTTGAAAACATGTCAGACATTTATTTCAAAATCTCTTGCCAACAAGTTATGAAAAATGGATTTTGTTTCAGGCATTCTGGACTCTTATTGACAACAGAACAGTTTTTCAGCATGCTATAAGGGTTTCCAGGATCCCAGATTCATCTCTCCATCTCCCCACTTCTTGTTCCCTAGCAGCTTGTGTAACTTACTAATGATACATTCCTCAGCATGGGCTGTCAGTTCTGTACCCATCTGCAGTGACTTTTTTAAGTCACTAACAAGATGACCTAATCAGCATCTGTTCTTGCTATGCCCATGTGCTGCCATGACATTTATTTCTTTTTACCATGATTTTTTTTTTCACATGTGAAATAACATTAAGAAGTTCTAATATAGCAAGCAAAAATGTAATGGGTTTTTTTAGAAGCAATATCCTAAAATTGTTTCAGTGACTTCTAAGTTATTGATATACTTCACTTGTCACTACGAACAACAGAGTAAGTGCTTGTTTTACTTCTGATCCTTTATTTTTATCACTTCTTTTTTAGGCGAAGTGCTGGTGTATATATAGCATGTTACTTTGTGTGGTTTTCCCATCCTATTACGAGCAATTCTGGACATATTCACAACTCTAGCTCAGCTGTATACTGGGTCAAAATGAATGGCACATTACTTGGAATTTATGGGATTTATTTTTCTTTCCATAAAGCTTAAGATAACCTTTGATAAGGATTTTGTTTCCAGGATAAACTGTGCATGCTGAAGATAGAAAGCAAAAGACATTGACAATGTTTCCAAGAAGCCACGAAGATGCTGACATGCAAGATGTAGGAGGAACAATCTCAGAAAAACGCGCTGAAGGAACATAGATGATGGTATGCCAAGAGATGCATGAAAGGCAAATCTTACACAGTATTCACAAGGGTCTGTTGGAAGCAACTATCACTGCAAACGTACAGCAGAAGACACAGACCACATCAAAGAAGGGGCAGGAAAAGGTACTGCACTGCACATCACCGTAGGCATGGCTAGCCTTTCCAAAGTACAGCCTGATCTCCCCTGCGTCACTGTGGCCCACTAGCTGGTATCGAAGAGGAGGAAGAGGAAGATAACAACCCACCAACCACCTGTCCCCTCTGAAGCATCTGGTGCCAATATTGTAAAAGAGCACCTGAATTTCAAACCCCCAAACGCACAGACAGATTGCCTGCTTACTCTCATCCGCCCTTTTGGAACTACCTCTGTCTTTTTTCGGATCTTTAGGACCTAACTCTGGTAGCAGGGACTCAGGTAAGTCAGAAACATAACATGTTCCTTTTTCTTTGCCCCAGAGAAGATGTGTACAATATTACATCACCAGAACACATATCAAAATGTTCTGTTTTGGTTGTACCCTACAAACAATGCCCCCCTTAGCCTACTCATACAATGGTTACTGCATTGCATGCCCATGAGACAGGGAAATAAAAAAGTTACAGTTGAGCATACAGAGCACCTTTATCTCGTTAAGTATTGAATGCAAAAGCATACTCCATAACCTCAACACTGTCCTTTAACCATCAGAGCACAGCTATCAGCTCAAATCCTTGCAATGCAGTTGTATCATGATATATTTGCATTGAATGTCATGTTCCAAATTGGAACTGGCAAGCATCTTAGCCTCACACAACAATGCCATATGGAGTTACATCTGATACTGCTCGAGCAGAACTCCCTTCCTATCCAGAATACATCAAACAGTGCCACAGATATGCTATGGCATTTAAATAGTAATAATGCGGATGTGAGGGCTAAATTAAAAATGTGTTGCATATTAGAAACAATTTGCGCACTAAGATAAAAAAAGGGATTTGTTGGTTTTTGGCAGCAGAACTTACAGATATGAAAAAAAACATTTTACTTAATTATCTATGTGTCAGTTTTCTTAGTGGAACAATTACAGAACTAAAGACGCATTGGAAATATTAGCACAGAGAGAAATGCTCAACTAGCAACGAAGATTTTGTTTCAAGCCGAAAACAGAGGAGCTGAGCACTAGAACTTGTGCATCCAGTCAGAACAGGGTGCAGGGCTGGGCAGGCTGTCAGGAACGGCAGCTCCACTTCAGTCACTGCTTTAAAACTCTACAGATGTGAGTTTCGTGCTTGTGCAAATCAGGTTCACATTTTCCACTCGCACAAAGAACAGCTGAGATACGTGTGTTCCCTCACCAATACGTCCCCACTCTGGCCAACCAGGGTCACTTAGAGGGAAACAGAAGTAGTTCAAACCTCCTGGTTTACTACTGCTGCAGAGCCCGTGGTTCATACAGTTGCGGGGCGCTGTCGCTCTCAGCACAAGCCAACTGCTTGCTGTCAAGAAAATTATAAGATTATCTGTTATAACCCACTGGAATGATTTTTCTCTTTTAAATGCCAGACCACTTGCCCAGTTCACACCTAGACCAGCCAGGCATCGGACAGAACCTCTCACTACAGTTTAGATCAGAGGTTGAGAGCTATCAGGTCACTGGAGTCCTGTCACCAACTGACTAGGCTGCCCATCACCTCTTGGGAGATCTGTTATTTGGTGGAGGCGGCCTGTTCAAGGCTTCAGTGTTGGACAACAGAACCAAAAAGCACATTCTACCATAATAAGGATACCATTGCTTTCATGAAGGAGCAGATTATTCCAGGTTTGTCCCAGGATCATTCAAACAACGTTTCAAGATTTTTTCAAATTAGTATGCAGCATGATAAATACTTCAAAACCACTACAATGACTAAGTGTTTCATGGGCAAAATACCGGAGTTTTTTCTTCAGCTCAGACTCACTAATGACTCCACTGGGAATGCAGGTTGAATGAAGACAACAGGATTGCTTCAATAGTTCTCATTTCCTGGAGCACGTTGCTAGCTAGTATTTGCAAGCCATTTTCTGAAGGTTCTCAAAGGTCAGAGCACTTCCAAGACGTCCTCTTCTACCAACACAGAAATAGGACTTTCTCAACCTTTCCTCACCCTAAGGTGGCCATCTGTCTTATCTTCTACCTGCCCTGCAGGAACACTGGCCTTCCAGTGGAGCGTGGCAAACTGATTCTGGCACACGTTTTCAGAGATCCCGAGTTAATGCATTTACAAGACAACTGTGCTAGGTTAAGCTTTCCAAAGCTCCAAAGAAATAAAAATTACCCTTCAAGTTACTTTGTAATTGTTATTAATGCTATAGCTTCAGGTATTCAAACCACTCAAAGCATCCAGAAAACACAAATATTATATTTTGCATAGCATAGCACGTCCATGCCTGCCAGGTCTCAAGCTCCCTAAGTGAAGCACAGAAGCTGGCTGCTCTGATGCACGCTCCCAGGGACCAAACAACAAAACCCATCAGAGCCAAGAAGGCAGCAAAAGGAATATCAAACGACAATAGCCTACTGCCTTTTCAGTAACTTCATCCATGCCATCAAAGCTACCGAGTACCAGGGTAGCTTCTGCGCGGCAGCCCAGGGGCAGCAGGCAGCCGAGTTCAGACACTCACTATGCTGCTCACCAGCACAGGGATCAGCGCGGACACCCCTCAAGACAAGCCTTCAATGTCCCACAGCACAGAACTCTCACAGCTCCTTTCCCGCATGCTCTGCCACAACAGTTCATTTCTGACAGAAACATCCTGCAGCCTGTAATCAGGCTTGCATTTGTCACGGCAGCCAAGCCACCCCACTGTGCCGGGTGAGCACCTGCAGTGGAGGCAGCCTCTGCTCCAGAGGCTGCTCTTTCATGCTGGTCAGTATGCCATAAATACTGTGCAATTTGGACTTTTTTTTTTTTTTTCTTCACGTGGGGACTCAAGAAGTATGTAGAAGCTTGCAGCTCTCTGGACTTGTACAGCTTGGTGACAATTTCTCCTTTTTCCACCAGTTTTAATCATATGCATCCAGACAACGAAACAACTGGTGCAATACTAAAACCAACCTTTCAAGGGTGTTACTCTTTTTTTCTGACTTGGAATAGCAGCAGCAATACTTTCTGCATATGAGGATAGCTTATTACGAACTATGGGTGTGTTCAAGATTTAAAAAGCTTTAGAACATAATTTGTGTAAGAACTTTCAGCAAGAAAGGATTCCAGGAGCTGGTAACTTCCCATGAACCCAAAACAGTGCAATAAAAGAAACCAATTTTCACAGGGATGTGAACCAGCCTTTAAAAGAAAAATGTGTCAAGTACAAGAAGATGCCAGTGTCTAAAGTTTATCAGGTGATAAACTCGCATATTTAGGAACTAACTGCATTACAAAATATGTATTAAATATAACTTGTCTATGCATTAAATCCTTTTGACATCTGAGTGGTTGCACCATAGCTCATTGTACAAATTTCAACCTAACTTCACTTATGTGTAATAGTTCTATGAAATTAAATGCAATCCATCAATCTCAAGGACGTTTTGCCTTAAAATATCAAGTCTTTGCTGCTGAATTGCTTTAAACTAGACCTGACATCTCCAGTTTTGATGACTGATGCAGAGATCACATAGCTATATTCAAAACCAACAAAGTTATATTACAGTACGTTTGCGTGTAGCTACTGCTACATGAAAAGACAAGATTTGTGCTTGCTGGTTATAAATAACCAGACATTTCCTAACCTTCAACTGGACGTAGGTCAAAGCTGTGGTGCTCTGGCACTGACAGTAGAACGTACAAACAGAGAAAAACAGAACAAGGACCTAACAGTCAAATTCTAACTTGTAACTCAGGGTATTAGAAGCAAGTAACAGCAAGTCCGGAGCTTTATGTGCCATGGAAAACCATATTATCCCCAGGCAAGTAGGGAAAGCTTTTCAAAAGCAGCTAATGGTTTTGTTTGGGTCCTATATTGGGAGGCTACAGGAGGAACTGAAATGGGTTTAATTTTCAGAATATGAACACTTACAGTGTCCTGAAAGATGTCCCAATTTTCCAGTCAAAATTTGGTCTACCAAGCACAAATTCCTGCCAGCTCAGCAACAGAGCAGTTAGGTAATCACTACCACTCTCAGCCTTGTAAATCACGTGTCTTATATATGCATATCCAGAAGAGTGTTCAACACCAGACAAGATATGTTGTTCCCCCCTCCCAGTGATTTCAGAGGACTCAAAAGCCCCTAGTAAGATTCTTGTGTGAATTTTTAAAAGCAGATGAACTAAGGTTAGCTACATTGGGAATCACAGTCCAGAAACACCACCAGTAACGGATACATTTCAGTGCAGCTTTCATTTATCTCTCAAATTAAACCATAAAATTTCCCAAATCCAGAATTTAAGCCACATAAACTTCAGAAATCACGTAAACTTTTCATCCGCTGGTCAACTTCATCCTTCTTTCAAGGCATACATCACTGACAGAAAGATGCATAAACAAGGGAAAGCAAAGTCAATTTATTTAAACTCACCAAGAGCCAAGTATATTTTCGTAAATAAAATTTCTAAACATAGAAAGGTTTTAATTTTATATATATGTATAAAATCATTAGCACATGTAATAAACTTACCTTGGAATTTAAAAGTACTAATTTCACTAATTTCATTTTCTTCTGTCGCATTTCTTAACTCCAGCAGCTATGCTACCAGTATATTGATCCATATTTATAAACCAATTAAATTTTCAAGAATGCTTAAATTATTTAGATGTCTAAGTCCTATTTTCAAAAAGAAATAACTGGAATGAACAGGACATATGTATCCCTAGATGATGAACTGCTCTTGCAGATCTGACAATTATTTTAAAACGTTTTTGTGGTTCTCTCAGCCTTGTTGCTGTTTCCATAAACACTACGTAATATTTTTCTCCCATTTCTTATCCTTTCATTAGAGTAGAGTATTTGTATTACTGCTTGACCTAGAGGCTCAAACCAAGCTTCATTAGATTGTGTATGTGTTTGTACAGAGCTTAGAAAGAGACAAAGGAAGCTATACCTTCTCCTTGTTAAATATCAAGGCACACAGAAACTAGGACCAAGACCTACAAAATTAAACAGGCAAGGGGCATTCGAGAACACGGGCTTAAGTTACTTCCTAAAATTACAGATGTTAATAAAAGTTATCTCCAGAAGCTGCAGAAATTAAACTCAAATTGATGGTTTCCCAGTCTGTTGCCATAAATATTTTTGATTGCCGTTCTCATATACTACTTTCGCTTCAACATGTGTAAGTCTCTTGTCTGGGCAAAAGCCCTCAGCATAATAATGACAGCGGCACGTTGCCTCTGAGAGCAGAGGTATGGGTGAAAGGATGTCTGCCAGGAGAGCAAACTCTCAGCACCTTCCCCTGCAACCTGCACATCCTTAAAGAAAGAAGATAATCTCGCCCTTATTGAATACACTTGCACAAGGAAAAAACAAACTGAAACTTTAAAAAAAAAAAAAAATCACAGCATCACAGCTACTTCAGTTATTCCTCTCTTACTAAGCAACGTCTGTTCCTCTTTGTTCTCAGTTTACATAAACTAAAAAAGTAATCCTAAAACCTGCATGTATCTATGATTGTTTTAGTATCAGCACACACATCCACAATGCTTTACTAAAGATGGCCAAAGCCCCACACTCATTCCCAAGTGAAAAGTAAAACCATTTGAACGAAAGATTCTCTACAAAAGACAGCTGCTAGTCGCTTATTAAGAAGATAATGACTAACAAGCAGGTAGGATTAAGCTGTGCAGAATCTGTTGTTCTATTTTTAGAGTCCGCAGCCCCAGGCTGGATGCTGAGGCACTGTGAATTACGTGAGTTATGCTAACATGCTCCACAGTTGCTTACTAGGCATGCTTCCGATTATCTAGACAGGATAAGAGTCTAAAGGAACATCTGTACAGACTGAATGAGAGCCAAGACCTCAGTGGATGATCCCACTAACATCAACGTTTTGTTAAAATTATCTGGACTAGACATGCTGTAAGAAAACTAACAATTTGGGGGATGTTTCTTCCCAAAAGAAATTATTTTAAAAGATAGTTTGGAAATGCCAAATAAACAAACAAATGGCATTCTGTTCACTTTTGGCAGGATGTAAAAGATAAATAATCTGATCATGTGGAAAAGGAGCTGACTTCCAGTATAAATACATATTCTAATCTCTTTGTTTTATAAAAAGAGAAAACGAATAGGATTTAGGTCATATCCTCCACACTGCAGAGAACCTTGAGAGGTAGGCTCTACATCTGACTTGAACACAGCCTCTCTCCACGTGATGTAAGTGGGCCCAGTCACGTCACATCCCGTTTTTCCACGAGTCACGGTCTAAGGCTGGTGATGCTGCCGTTTATTCTCCCAGGGATGCTTCTTCATTTCAGAATTCAGCTCGATGTTAATCGCTGGGCACCTCTACTCAGATCGCTCAGGACATGTCTTGTTACACCTAAAGTTAGGATGCAGAGTGGAAGAAGCAGGTAGCTCCTGAAAAAACTTTCAGGACACAGTAGGGCTTATAAAAACTCCAGCAGGAGAGCTGAAAGTGACTTTGGTGGGACCTAGAAGAAGCCTGGGAAGAATCAAGGGACTGCTTAGACCACGACAAGCAAAACACCACCTTGTTGTCAGCAAGGACTGAAAGAACATCTGTCAATTGTACCATACAGACATCACAGGAAAAATACAGGACAAAAAGGGCAAATGGGGGAAAGAGCCTTTCACCTTAAACAATCATCAGGTTACATAAGGGAGCAGACAAGCCTGGCGAGCTGAGGGAAGTTCATCAGATTCCCAATGAATTGCCATCTCTACCTGTAGGTGCAGAAAAAAAAATAATTCTTTTGTTCCATGGTAGCTTCACAATGTAACTTATTCATATGAAAATGGTAAACACCACAGATTTTTTTTTTCATCTGTTGCTCATGGGAACTTCTCCAAAAATACAATCAAGTTCCTCTGAGCAACTTCACACCCTTATCCAACACTGCAAATGACACTGTTGATCCAAGACTTACATTTTTAATAAAGCTAACATTTCACTGAGCTGGATTTACAACAAATCCTTTACACCCCAAGATACACATTCAGGACAGACAACATTTTGTAACATTTGGAACTGGGAATCATGTCCATAACATCTATAGCCAATGCTTACATTAATACCCATCTGTTCAGATGGCGTGGTGCCTGCTTTGGAGTCAGCTGAACCTGGTCCCCAGGACACAGATGCCAAGAAGTTAGACATAATCCTCAAGCAATGCTGTGGAGATCATTGCCGTTGCAGAAAGACCCTTTCTCCTTCTCAGTTATGTGGAAGCACTGTCATTAGAGAAGCGCAACCACACTTCTTCAAAAGACAGGAAAATTTTCAAAAATGAGTGAAAGGGGACACAGGCTAACTTCACAGAGTTTCTGGCCGCCAATTAGACTGTGCTGCTGCAGCTATAACGAAAACATTACACAATACAAAATACCAGTCGCTGTCCTCCTTGCTCTGCAAGGAGGACTGAGGGAGAGACAACGTGCATGCAGAGATGAACGGCTCGCTAGCTCTTATGGGAAAAGGGAGCTGACAGGGCACACACCAAAGCACTAGCTCCAAGGAATCAGTATTCAAAAGAAGTGCATTTCATAGAACCTTTTATGTCTGGTATTGCTTCTTGTCATCCGTTAACAAACACGGTACACGGGGAAACCACACACACACACTTCCGAGGGATTGCTTTCCCAGACAAATTTCCAACTTAGGAGAATATGGGAAATTCTTAGCAAAGCGAAATGGAAACAAGACCATGGTCTTCACATTATGTTAGCTGACCCAAGCTAGAGGCAGCAGCAATCTGAAATGCCCAGTGTAAGGAATACCATATGCAAATGCACGTGGTGGTTGACAGTTCAGACTGGCTAAGCAAGCCAAGGTAAGTTCTGGTCGGAACCAAAGATCATGGCATAGCAGTGTCTGAATTCTGTACCACAGTGAGGGGAAGAAAAAAAAAACCACTAGTAAAATCTGTTAAATATTAAGGACATGCTTCATGTAAGAAGCTGAACAGCAAACAGAAGAAAAACATGTCTCTTCTACATGATATTCATAGGTCTTGTCAGAGACACACAACAACAGCATCTGTGTGGCATCCTGTGAAATCACTCATCTTAAATGGCATTCTGCAGATGAAACACAATTTTTTGGCTACAGTCTCACATAGTTTTGAACCAAACTTCATATCTACTCATATCTCCACACAAAGGACTGACTAAAGCACCAACCGAATTTAATGCAATATGTTTGTCAAATTAAAAACAAAACCCAGAAAAAACCCACCTGTGACTAAACGTTCATAACAACATAAAACGTATTTTTCATTTTTTAACAAAACAGAAGTCCTATTGTAATAGCAAGTATCTGTGCATCCATAATTAAAAATACAACTTATCACAACTGTCACATCAATTTTTTTTAACTTTTAAGTTACTGTTAACACAAATGATACACCATCTTTCCATCAGGTTTGGATTATTTTTAGGTGTCAAAGTGCAACCCCTCATGGCCAACCACAGCCAGGTTTGGCAGAAAAGCCTTCTGTCCACCAATGCAAGTCTGGCTCTCCCTCTTGTCTGTCTTACTGCACACCACCCTCCTACCAAACCATGCTGTACCTCACCATTCTCTATCCACTACCAAATCTCACAGCTGCATCTCTCACATCAGCACTGCCTACTCAAATCTCTTTTCAAGACAAGTCCTTCCAGAACCCACTACCTCTGGGTTCTCATCTCACAGCACGGGTTGCTGGCTGGCTGGTTAATCACACCTGGGAGAAGTAGTGGGTCCTTCTGCTAATGGGCTACACCACAAGATGCATAACTTTATTAACACCCATCCATGGGAGCTGCAGGTATGAAGCAACTTTGAAAACCATGTTACAATTCCCCACAGATGAAAATGCAAAAGAAAGGACCTTGGACTGCCTTCTAGTGAAGGGCGCGATCGCAGCAGTTCGCTCTACAGTCTAGGTGAATTCAAGAACTGTGCAGAGACACACCGACACCCAGGTAACAGCAGAGATGAGATGGTATACCTTTAAACCAGCTTTACTCTGATCCTTTTCAGATAAAACACATGGTAGTCCTTTACCTGTTTGAAGAACCGCTCTTCCATTTAATAGAATTTTCTAGGATAAAGTATTTTCAGGAAGGTGATAAAAAAAAGACTGAAATTTTGCAAAACATCTCACCAGAGAGATGGAGGGAATCAGAGATAGCCTAAGTGTCTGTGACAGCCTAGACAGGTGGGGTGTTTTTGTTTTGTTTGTTTTTTTTTTTTAAAAAAAAGGAACATAAAAAGCCATCCCCCAAACACAAGACGAACCTCACCTCTCCCACCCTGGATGATCCTGTCCTAGATCATATACGTGCCAGTACAATCAAGGCTAAAAAGACTCCCCAACCCCAGAAACATCAATCAGTTTAACAGCCAGCATGTACATATGGTACCCCTAAACAGCCTGAATGGCTTAAACAGCGCAGCCATCGTCTGGGTACGTTGTGTTTCTAACTGTGACATCTGTCAGATCTTGGGGGGGGGGGGGGGGGGGGGGGGGGAATAACAATCAGAAGGAAAAATAGGTTTCAAAGATAAAAAATATTTTTTCCAGCTTTTGGAGGTGACCACCAGAAGCCCAACAACGTGAGACTATTATAATTAGGCAAGGGCAGAAACAAAAACCAGTACATCCTCTTTCAATCACACTGAGAGATACCAATACATAATACTGCCAAGGATATCATGACTCAATTTTCTGTCTCCTGGAATTTTCCTATCTTCTCATGGACAAAATTATCATGTCCCATCTCCAAAACAACCTTTCTGTCTTGCCACCACCATCAACCAAGAATGCTGCTCTTGAACTTTTCTCCTTATGTGACCAGAAGCTTCTTTCTAATTTCCAGTATTAAGTTTACTCATGACTACTATAAAACTACTACAAAACCTGCATGTGCTAACACTACACTCTTTGGTAATCAAGGTGGCCTAAGAGCTAGCATGATTTAAGGCATGGTGAATCCAAGAAATTAACCCCACATCAGCACCACTCAGGTTCCAGTGACCAGTACGGAACTGGTTTGGCTAGCAGCAAGCTTTGGTGCAGATTCAAAGAGAGCTTGAACTCATTACTTCGGATTTGCAACAATATACTTCTTGGGCCATAACAACAGGCTGAAGTCCTGCTCTTTGTACAGTAGCAACCTTCCAGCTTCAGAAGGATTTTGCTTGCATATCTGCCACTTAACTACTACATGTGTATTCAAACTCCCATATTTATTCAAGAGATATAAATTTGCCTCTCCTGCAAAAGTTGTCAGATGACAATGACGAGGACCTAAAATTTGCAAACATTTCTATGTTTGTTCCAGCATGACTTGAGATGAAGTTCTATTCAAGGCCTTTCATTTCTTCCAAACATGTTTAATACCATCTTATACGATTAATTATATGTAAAGAGCTTCTTACTGTATTCTAATGCTTAAAGCTATTTCAGCTAATTCATGAAGTACTCTAATTCATCAAGATTTGAGGAAAAACTTCATTTTATGGATGCTTGACATTCAAAGACTACAGTTCAGGACAGTCATTCAGCTTCCTTCATTTGAAGAGACTTGATTAGCAAATGTCTTAAGAAGTGGAAGCCAAAGGCAACTCCTTCAGGACTGCTAAGTTTTACAGTAGAAGAATCCTGTAAAAGATTTCAAACTGGCAACTTTCTCAAAGGACAGACTCATAGTATCAGACTATTTATGAATATGGACCATATTCATATTATTTTGATTGGAGCTGTATTTTCCAAAACATATAATAATTTATGAAAGTTTTCTGCAAGAAGTATTTAAATAACTTGTGTTAAAACAATGCTCTGAGCTAAAATAAAAAGATGCTGAATTTAAATTTCAAGAAAAAACTGAATATAATTTTTATTTGTACTTTTTTATATTTTCAAGGTTATATATTAAAATCTATAAATATACCAAAAAAAATGAGGGTAAATTGTCTTTAATCTGTGCTCTCTTTAATCAACAAAGCACTTTTGCTGCTCAGCCCAAGAGCCTTGAATATTTTCCTTCCAGCTAGAAGACACAGTTTGGAGTTTCATGCACACAGATGTGTGCAATATGGAAAATATCCAAAAAAGAGCTCATTGTCTAGCTAACTGGCACCAAATGTGCCAAGAGGTTGAAACCCTTTTCCTTAATGTGTTAAGATATACTGTGCCCAAATCAAGTCCTTTAAAGCATGCAGAATCACCCACCTAGAAGGAGATGGCCATCATCAATTTGTTTAAAATTTACTATTCAGCTTAGCTTCCCATACTGAAGATCCCTCAGAAATATGCTTTTTGCGCGGTAAAGTTGTCTCTCATAATCATCATGAAAACCCCTCTAAAAAATGGTATGTATAGAATCCATTGAGCTGTTATTGAAAACATCGTAAGCTGCAACAGCAACTAAATTTATACGGCAAAGCAGCATCCTACATATTGTTGTATAACCTTCCAAAAGCCATTTTATTTTTACAAATCTTCTATTAAAATCTAAGCTTTTAGTGAAATAATTTCACATTAGTAAAATCTGCCATGAAAAAAGTTACTGTATCACTACTGCTCATGTAATAGTACCTCTTCTTACATTCCAGTCCATATTAGATTTTGAGTTCTGCACCACTGCACTGCTGAAGCCAATAAGGATTTTGTTACCGGACTTACAAACATTTGATTTTGCACACAAATACATACAATATAACAAGTCCATAATAAGGTATAAATGTCATAATATAACACACCAACAAACATGTAATTTCTACTCTAAGTACTTTTTCACCATTGTGTTAACAGACCATTACAGTTAGACGTTACTGCAGTAAGACAGTAATTAAATCCCACACATTTTCACATTACATACATTACTCTCATACCTTAATTCAACAAGTCATCCTAAGTCAGCAAGCAACAAAAATACAGATGGACTCCAAATGAACTAGTATTATGACCCACACTGGCATTCATCAGAAAATAAAGGTGTTAACCAATATTTTCTTAGACTACAAGCCAGTGGTACCAAATGTGTTTGATATACCATGCTGCATGTACATACTTTGGATTGAAGTGCATGAAAACTTTCAAAGAAAATGAAAAATTTAATCAAGTTACAGATTGTATCTGTGACACCGAGATAAACTCAGAAGAGTGTTCCAGGATCTGTACTGTAGCATAAAGAGGTTCCACAACAGATTTTCTTTCTGTAGAGTAACTGTTACAATTTATTAAGCCAAATTACATGAACTATGTATCTGGACTCCAAAAGAATCCAACAATTCCATAGAGCTGACCAATATTTCTTAACATTTTTTTTTATGCAAATACCTGCGTACTGTACAAGTTTATTCTATTAAGGTATTAAGAAGAAACAGGAGAAATGTGAACACACTTCATGGTTCTATGAATCTATTTTCTTATCTACCCAAAGTTTCCCAGATGACACCAAAAAGGTTCCAAAGTGCTAGAAAATAGATGTAAAAATTAGTATACTAAGATATCTCTTTCGCTACCTACCTATCTCACATATTCAAAAACAAATTTCAAGCAGGAATTTGTACACATTAGCTTGCTTGATACGTTAGTTTAAAACGGTTTAAAAACGTGCAGTTGTTAAGTGGGTAAGTATAATCTTAGCCACGGGAACTGGAATACACATAACCTGTAATAGTAAAGAAGGTGCAAATTGTGCACCTCCTGTAACAACTCTGCAGTTGCTACAGGATTACAACTGAATGAAATGCAGTTGCCTTGCTGTCTTTTCGCTATCAGTGGAAAAACAGAACACCTTCAGTCTCTACTTTGTGCTAACCACCCCATGAGACAGACAGTGGTTTTAACCTCCCACAGTCAGAAAACACAAGGCTCTATGTGCAGAGTCTATTTCAGGGAAACAAATTCATTAAAACTTTCAATTTAGAGGACTATTTTAGTGAAGTTATAACTGGAACTGACTAATCTGCTGTGTTGGTATAAACCCAAGGTCTCCACTGCAAGCAAATCAGTGTAAACACTCTGCTATTCTTTGGCACCAGTTTGTGGATTCCTACTCTGATTCTTCCTCACTGCTGTTGACACCTTTCTCTTAAGATATGCAGTACAGCTTTTTTCCAACCAAGTAAAGTTAAACAAATCTCAGTATTAATTTTAACTGTCACGGTTAATTTCTTGAAGGGTGCATCCTGTATCTCCACTGAAGCCAGTAGGAGTATTTCCACAGGTTTGTTCTACTCAACATAATTCAACATGGAAAACATTAAATCAATTTCATTTATTCACAAAGATTTCTTTCATCAATTATTGGCATGGCCCTTATGCCAGAGAAGCAATCTGGGACCAAAACAACACGCTACCTGCTCAAGGGAAACAGCCTATGAATCTGATTTAACAGCTCAGTGATGCTGAGTGCACAGTTCTCCCCACATTTCTGCAAATTAGACCATTTTTAGCCACAGGTGTGAAGCATTCCTAATTCTAAGTCAAAACCATCTAAACCCAGCTACATTTTTAATAAGAAAAAGAGACATGTGAGACAGTGAGAATGCAAAGTCACCCCAGCCAAATCCAGACTTGGTCACAGAGTTGAAGAAATCGACAGAACCACCCCTGAAAGAGCAGCACAAAAGGATTGCTGTAACAGCAGCTTTCAGCGGCTGCGTAGCTGCTGTGTCCGCTTTGCAAAGATCCACCATTCAGACTGATAATGGGAATCCAGCAACGCCTCACCAACAGCACAGCCCCCAAAATCTTTTTGTTTCTGCTCTGCGTAGTAAAAGCACGTGAACAGCAGGAGTAACTTCTAACAGCATTATTTTTTTTCCAGCTTCAGGATACATTATTTCATGTTTATACCTCTTGCACCTTCTATGAAACCCTGCAATTCCTAACAACTCAGTGGAAGTTACACACCTAATACATGGACTACTGTGCTACTGCAGATGTTACTTTTCAGAAGAATAAGAAGTCTGATATTCATCATAATTAAAGTTCTCATTTATTTGTGTTGGCAGGACTTGGATGCTGTTCTTTGATATAAAGGGGAAACACCTGAGGAACTCTTGCTTAAAGAATCTCACGTAAGTTTCAAGACAGGAAGAGTATTTCAAAAATTATTCTATATATTGATGTGACCTACTAGGTTTTACCTTCAAACACAAAAAATAAAAATGTTGTATCTCACCAATATCTCAGCATATCTACTAACAATGAACCATTGTTGAATCCTTCAATATGAAAAGTGGTAAAAATGAAGAGTGAAAGTTTGGTTCCACTAAAATTCAGGCAAAGCTGCAACTAAAGAACTCCTTGAAATGCTGCCACTCATTTCACTGAAAACAGAATTTCATTCAATATTTTCTGTAAAAAAAAAAAAAGTAAATTTCAAATTAATGAAGTGTCTGTGAAACTGTATTTTTCTAGGAAGTTTCTGCCAAACAGTTCAGGACACAACAATGGTATTTTTCAATTTTTACCTCACCAGAAATTTAGAGCTTGCACTTACAGTTTTACCATCCTAAAGAGGTAACATAATTCTTTATGCCTTCATCCCACATCACATGCTCTATGGACTATCCCTAGCAGCGTACACACTTTCACAAGCTCTGTTCCTCACAGGCTGCTTCACAAAAGACCTTGAAGAAAGAAAAAATGTTTTTGGATAGTTTGTAAACACGATGACAGAAGTTTTGCTGGAACATGGTGAAACGGGGAAGAAGAGATGAATACAAACCAAAAGAAACAAAGAGCTTACAAGCAGTACGCTTGGTCTGAGCATAGAATGAAGCAGGACAGGAGACAAAAGTGAATGCTTGACCAGAAGCACATAAAATAACACACAATTCATGCAGCACTCCTAACAAATAACTAAATTCCCTTTAAGGGAACACTATGATATCTGGTTGCTGTGTTCTTAGCAGTTGCCTTCGACGGACAAATTATTGTATGATTCAATAGAACTCATAATCTGCTATGCATGTACAGTGAGGAAGTTTAAGCATATTACTCATTAATATCAGTAAAATTATTGAATCAGTATATCTTCTGAAAGTTATTATCCTGCACTCATGGTTGTTATTGTCATTACACACTGCTGCTTAGAAACAACATCCACAGTATGCATGGACATCATTTTACAAAACCAGGAAAAAATTCACAATCACAGGCTGGACATCAAGCAATACAATTCAGGTTCTCAAGGTCAACAGATGGTATTATCCTTTCACATGTCAGTGACAGTGTTGGAGACTCGCTTAATTGCTAAAAGATGCAAATTGAGAAGGAAATTAATCCAAGCTCTAGTGTGAACATCACTATCTTAAAAGATGGCAATTGGCTTCCAAAAAAAGAAAAAAGAAGTGTATCAAGAAGCTGAGTCACAATTATAAAAAGGTACTATACTGGCAGCCTCAAAATTACTCAGAGTTTAAATACTTAAGCATTCAAACTACTTACAGAGGTCATTATTTTCTAAAAGTATCTACTTTTAACACAGAAGTATAGGACTCCAGCAAAATTAAAAGCCCCTTCAATGTAAAAATAATTACTTCTAGGTTATTCAAGAGTTACATATAGAAACTTAAATCAGAGGAAAAATAGCTTTCTCCTGCATTTCACTACAGGGACTCATCTCTGCTTTCTGTACTATTTTCAAGGAAGATCTGATGAGCTTACTAGAACATAAATGCAAAGGATTATTTACAAAGGCACCCCTTTTCTGCAGGCATTTCAGCTATGACCAGTGTTACTTTTCTGTAGAAACTTCTTTTATCAAGAATATCCAAAACCCAAAGCCTCAACTAGAACATCTAAGAAACTGCCCTGACTAGGTTAGAAATGTGTATGTTATGATATTTATGAGAAAAATAAAGTTTCAGATATCTGACTGTGCTGTTGGAAATTTCTTACAACTTTCCCCAGTTTGGCTTTAGTGTACCTGCCATACAAGTACCTCAGTTCCCGCTGTATGTGTCAAGGAAGTGAATCCGCTTCCCTCTTCCATGTATGTTTTACAACCTATCGGTAAAAACTGTGCAGCACTTGGAAATGGGTCCTTCCAAGAGCACACCTAGAGTTTCAAGTGCCTAAAATCACAGACTACACACATTATAGTGTGTAAGGTTATGCTCAGTCATCATGACCACACACTTGCAATGACTAAATCCAAACAGACTAAATTAAAGGAGCTGCGTAAACATTAATCAAAACTGGCATTGTGCGGGTCTATGTAAGTCTTCAAGACTTAACCTGCTATCAGTGTTCTATCATCTGACCAGCAACAGAGTATCAAATAGAAAAAATGCTTGTATCACTATGTAATCCAGGAGAATAGAGGTTTGCCTCCAGCACTCAATCAGAAACTTGCCAACGACAGTAATATCTGGATGTCTCTGTATGGCTCTGACCTCTACTTCTTATGCAGACATCTCACTTCGGTAAAAAAAACCAAAACCATCTCAAAACTCAGCTGAACCTGCTGTCCTAGGCATCTGCTGCATCCACTACACAGCAGAATCATTTACACAATAATCATAATTTGTTACTTCCACATAACACTTTGATAATGGAACTTTGGCCCCCAGATAGTAACATAACACGTAAAAATAACAGTAAAAATTGCAATACTAGACATCTTGGAAATCAAGTTGTACCTCCCTTCCTTAAATCTCTAGGAATAAGTAAACCACAGGTAGGAGCCAAACAGACATTCCAGTTCATAAGACTAAAAGCACAGCATCAGTTACTTCCACAACCTCAGAAGAATTTTTGATACTTTGATGAGACTTTGTTCTGAAGGGAAACAAGCCATTTCCCTCCTTCTTTATAATCACACCCCCCACACACACCCCTCATGATTTCATTCTCCACCTCTTGGCTACTGCATACCCCCGTGTCAAAGAAGTTGAACTATCTCACATCACAGACAAAGCAAGAATGCAAGGACATGATCTGATGTGATGCAATAGATCAGATTTTTTTCTTTGCTAATATATGCTTCCAACAGATAGGAGTCTGCGTAGTGCTCTACTACTACAAATTAATTCCCCTCTCTACTCCCTTTCAAGTTAAATGAACTACCACAAAAAAAAAAATGGCTAACACATCATTCACTCTGAGGCAGCAACTTTCTTTTTTCTGAAATGCCTATTAAAACAAGACTTACTTTTTTGCTTACAGTCTAACCAAAATTAGAGCCTCAGGAACTACAATCAAAAATAGAAATAATATGACATTTACATCTGTATTTAGAACAATGCTATCCACTCAAAAAGCTCTTGCAGAGCTGTGTGACTAATGCTAACTAAACTAACTAGCAACAATTTGCTAGCTTCCCCATTTAATTAGTACTCTGAAACATAATTTGTGAACCGAGGGCTGCTGGGAAAAAGTTTATCGAATCAGGTATATAGTTTCTTATTTATTAAGAATGCTAGCATTACCAACAAAATTAAAAACAGAAATAGACAGCAGGATGTGAAGGATAAGGGAGACTGCTTCTGTCATACCCAACGTTGCATTGTCATTTGACTGCTCATTCTTTAGAAAACAGCTTATTGTTACCAATAAATAAAGTAATCCAGCCTCCCTTTAAAAATCTACATAACCAACTGGTCTCACATTTTTTGGAATTTGCTATCAAACTATGTTTTATAAACTAAGGAGTCAACTGAACACACATTTTTCCAAGCATCTGAAAACTAGCCCTGATGAATGCCATTACTGCTGGAAATCAACCTGACCTCTTCCTAGCGGTTCAGATTGCCTCTTCAGCCTCCCACTCAGCAACCCCCAGGATCCATAGCAGGGCGGAGGCTGCTATTGTTTTAGCTTCCTGGTTGTATAAAGCAGTTTAATCCTTACTACCATCATAAATAAAGGGACCAGTTGCACCCGCAGTTTTGGGGAGGTTTAAATTAGCAAAAACCAAGATTAATGATGTAAAGAGAGCAGTGAATAAACACCAGCTGACTGTGCCACAGCACAGGATTTCTTCTGTGCCTAGATAAAGTTGTCAAGAACACCACGGATCAGGGAATTTCTAATTCTCACACTCTCCAAGCATAGAGACCACCATAGGTGAGGTTCAGAGACAGGCAAAGTATCTGCACAGAGCATTTGTGCATGCGCAGGGCACTAACTGTGGTGCAACACTGGTCAGAAGATGGTTTCCCTCCTCCATCCCATTGAATTTCAAACATATTCCATTGTGTACTAGAATGAAACCAATTATCTTTGGAGGTCTTCAAATGAAATGGGGGTCAGAGAAGAGAGATTTACCCCCAGATAGCACCGTGGTTAGGCTACTCAGATGTGACATAGAAACCCACAGTCTGCAAAGAAACACAGCCTTGGAAGCGCTCTCCTGCATGCCATCAAACCGCTCCCATCATGAGCTGCTGGCTAGGAGTGGTAATTCCACCCAGGACCTCATAAATACTTCTCCTGTGTAAATTACATGAAAACAGCTATGCTCTGCTGACAAAACTGCAACAGATCAGTATTTCCAAAGTAAGAATTGGATTAACAAAAAAGTCCTGACCAGCTGGAATAAACAGGACAGGCTAGAGGTCTCCAGTTTGCTGATCTGGCTTTCTCCTGAACTTGGGAATGCAGACCATTAGCCTTGCTTTTTGGCACACTTGCACATCTGAAGTAACAAAGCAAGCTACCTTTATACTAGCAACCTTTATTATTAGTCTCCAGGTAACCCTGACTGCCAAGGAATTTATAGCTTCGTTCCACGGACAATGGAAACTACACTAATGATTTATCAAGCTATCATCCAGGCAAAATTCATCTTTGGCAGATGCACCAACGCCCACAAGCGTTTGACCGGCTATACATGATGACACATGTATGGCATTTTATATGTGAATCAAAGTGTGTCAGTAAAAACTGACAAGGATTCCTGCATCCCTCTAGGCTGTTGACAGGGGAGGTATCCTACACACTCGCATCTAACCACAACTGCTGAAGCACCTAACCTAGAAAAGCTTTATGTCTCTCCACCTTCCAACTAAAGTAAAAATGTAAGAGAATTACAAAATCATGCCAAGAAATATACAGTTTTATTAGATACTGCTTGTATATTTTAATTAAAATAGCAAACACTATACATAATTTCATATTTTATGGGCAACTGAACCCATATAACATATAGATTTGTCATGCAGCTTGAAACACCCCTACATCACATTGGTCAGGCTCACTGAGCAGTGGTTACATTGACAATACTGTGCTGCAATGTGGTATAAGGCTTTCTAGGCACAATTTCAGGATGGCTACATTAAAGGGAACAAAGACAGCAATGAACTAAAATTGTTACCCTTCCAGAACAGTGTTAATGCTATACTACTAATATTTCTCCGCACAAACTAACGTGAATTAATCATATATACATACATGTATTAAGAAAAGCATAAAATACATCAACACTTTGCTATTTGGGCCTTGCAAATCACAGAATCTCTTCCTTCCAGTTTTATACTGCTGGAAGGTTTGAAATGCTAAAACAGTTCTTGGCAGAAATGAAGCAGTGGAAAGAAGCAGAGCATTAGCATTCATATGAATCAGTCAAAGCCACACAATACATAAAATTCTATAGCATGCTACTTGGCTTTGAGACTTGCTGTACAGAAAATACATATTTTTACTTATTTACAGATCAAACATTTTATCTTTTTAGAAAGTGTACTGTTCAGTATCTTCTCCTAGGTGCCTGAAACTTTTTGAAAATCTTAAGTTAACATAGATGCAGTAAGCTTTATAATGAAAAATAGAAATAAATGTATTTGCCAATTTGTTGGTCAAGATCTGTTGGTAGTTTTTTATGAAAATAATGTTCATATTTGCCAAAGAACTGATAGATACAACTTTACAATGCTTATTTTCAAATGTCTTCACTTTTTTTTTAAATCAAGGTATAAAATAACCCAAGTAGCCACTGCAAAGAGTTGTTCCAGGAGTGCTTTGAACAAAAGCACAAGTGATACTTAAAACATCCCTGGAAGTGCTCAAGGCCAGGGTGGATGGGGTTTTGAGCAACCTGGTCTAGTGGAAGGCGAGTAGCATGAAGCTGGCACATAATACTAAAAAGTTCCTCACCACAAAAGGCCTCAGACAACTCTGCAGGCTGTATGTCCTGAAATGGCCTCTCCCTTTCCTATCTTTCCCCACAATCACAAATGGACCAAGGCTTTCCATGATGCAGGTTTACTATCATGCCCCACTGCCAAAAAATTTCATTGTGTCTTCCCAGTGACCACGAGAGATGCTGGTTGCTTCCTTATTGCATTTGTTTCCACTTGTGATCTGCAGCAAGCCTATTCCTGATTGCAGCCACCCCTGTGTTTCCTCTCACTGGTTTCCTATGGGACGGACTCAGCAGCCCCTACCACAGCAAGACTTCCTCTCCGAGTTCCTGCAAACCCTTATAAAGGCAGAAATCCTGGTGCAGTCAGAGGAAAAGTCTGTTTGGCAGCACTCTGGTTGCACCTTCATAGCCTAAACTAGCTTTGTTTTGAGTCACTGTAACTATTAACACCATTGTCATATGGGGTTAATATGACTCTGTTTTCCACCAACTGACAACAAGTTGTCATGTAAAGATACTAAACCAAAGAAAAATGGCTACCTGTCTCTAAGTAAAGCACCATGTCACAGCATAGCTCAATGTTCACTAGGAAATTTATGTATTTTTATGCTATTACAGAAAATCAGGTGGTAAATTCACCATGACACAAAAGTAACGCAAGCAGTGCTCATCATATTCCTTTCGCATCTGTATTCAGCCTCTCCAAGCTAAAAATTATAATGCAAGGCAAAAGTCAAAGGGCATGACTAACTCAAATCCAGCTATGCTTTATTCCTTCTAAACCTCTGGCTATGGTTCAGCAGCATTGAGATGTGTTTTAGATTCCTCTGCAACCTCTGCACATCTGATTTATTAACACTGAGGCATGAATTTTTAGAGGATTTGTCACTACTGTTACCCTACACTGGAATTATTTATTTTTTTATTGGGTTTTTTTTTAAAAAAAAAAAAAAAAAAGGGAGATAGGATGGGTAAAGATGTACGTAAACAAGTCTTTCTGCAGTAAAGAGTAAAATGCTATTTGGCAGACCATAGGGCTGGCACAGTATTATTCTTCCTGAACAAAGTCCTCAACATACCTCTGAAAGCCCACCAGCCTTCCCCATGCCTCCTTCCCTTCTCACACACAAAGAGCCCATAGGAAAAATATCATCCTCAGCTAGGGACAGAATCCAAACAAATATTTAATTGGACATCCAAATAAAGCAAACACAGAAAAAGTGCATTATTTGTAGCTTGGGTGCCTATCAGCCAACACAGCTCTCCTACAGCCAGAAACCTGGAGGATCACACACTCCTGCTCTGAGTAAATCTCTAGGTGCCAGACCAGTGCATCCTCCTCCAGCCTGCCCGGCAATTCCCCCAAGCTCCTGAGGATGGCCAGAAGGTAGTCCCCTTTCTGAAAAAAAGAAACACCTTTCCCATGTATACACTCCTCAAAAAGTTCCTGCTTCCTTCCAATAGCTCCATTCGCTTTGATGATCCAGCGGCAGCTACCCTTCCCAGGAGCTGAACCACAGCAGCCAACAGCTCTGCCCATGTCTGCTTGCAACTGCAGCACCTCAGCTCGATGGCACCCTAAACCGAGAGAGCTTAGTCTCCGTCTCCCTCACACAGCCAAGCCAGATGATGACAGTGGTTTCAGAGTTGCAACTTCAGAGCAGTTGCAGAAGGTTTCGAGAGACATGTAAAACCAATTGCTGAGCTAGGGGGAATCAACAACAGTCAGCATCTTACACAGCTAGGCCCGTATATGGTTGTTCTTAATATGGCACTTTGTACTTTGCTACTAGAGACATGTAAATATTTTATTTTTGGATTACAAGGGTTGCAAACAAGGTATGCCAACTAATGTCAAACAGAATAGCTTTACAAATTCCAGGAAAGTTACATGCAACGTTTAGGCAACACATGCGCAACAACAGGCTTATTCGTAGTTACAGTTATAAGAGACGAGACACATACTCAAAATAAATGACCCCAGTGGAAAATCCGAAGCACATTACTATAATTAAGCTAAAACATTTTCTGCAAAGTCATATTATGCAGATTTTTTGAAGCGAGGCTTGTATCCGTTCATAAATTTTGATACTGAGACATCATAAACTATTTTGCCAACATTGTAAAATACCATTCAGCTCTGTTCCTCAACTGATTCATTTTTAATTCCTTTTGAAAATAGTTTTGGTAAAACTGTCAGAAGTTTATTATACTGAACTCAAATATGAGAAACTTTTTAGCAACTAAAGATAAGTACTACCCGGCACAATGCTTACCTGTGTCTCAGGTAGGGCATAGTAGCACCTCTCCAGGTATGACTGCACAAGCTCTTTAATTTCTACTTCATCCTCAGCCTATGAATGAATATAGAAACTCCTATGATTAAAGCTCTCTACTGATTGATCTGCACTCCCACTCCACGGAAGTATCAGCATCCACTGGGACACCTATGCCATACTGCCTTCTAATGCGCCTCAAAGTCCCACAACATCTTTAGTTTCACTTCATTAGGGATTATCACTTACATTTATTTGGATGCACTGCACCCACTTGGTTTTGAGAATTCATCTCCCACAGGGAAAAAAATTCTTATATATATTTACCACATCCTATAGATAAAAACAATACAGCCTCCATATAATCCAGCAGCTGCAATACTTCTACAGGGAATTAGAGTTACAAAACTATTATTTATTCATTTTCTTGCTCAAACAATGGAATGTCGCTCAGTGATCTGTCACTGGCAAGCTTTTAAAATTAAACACTAGAAATAAATTGCCTCAGGATAAACCAAATGCAGCAAACAAAACAAAAGCAAAAGTAAAAACGGAGGAATCCCAGCAACATACCCTTTCTTCATCCTTATCTAGCTCTAGCCTGTACCCACTTCCACAAAGAACCAGAAGAAAAAAGCAGGCCTTGCCATATGTCCCAGAGGTTAGCAAATCTGGGTTGTTAAACAGCAGGAACTGGCAAATTCTAGAAATGCAGAGTCCTAAAAACGATGCCTGCCAGATACCTCCCTCTCCCGCTCCAAAGAGGCTTCAATTCAATGCTTTCCAGGGTCTGTATCTCTGGCAGGAAGACTGTAGTTTCACGTGCATTTAACTGTAGTCATACTTAGTATCTGCACACAAGTTTTACTGCTAATTTGCTCCACCACAGCCTAAGTATGGCATGTTACCTGCTACAGTCATAAAAACATTTTTCCCTAGTTCTCAAACCTGCCAGTTACGAGGTGCTGTTCCACTGCCTGTAAACTTAGGCCGAGAAAGAGAGCAAAAGAAGGGGGGGGGGGGGGGGGGGGGAAGGGAAGTGAAAACAAACATACACAAAAAAATGCACACAGAGCCAGATTTTTTTTCAGTGTGGAGTTTCAAATAATCACCAGTCAAAATTCAAACCAGATTTAAAAAAAAAAACCCTAAGCCCCAGTAGTTTCTATTCTATTGTGTTGTTTACAATTAGATAAACAGATTTTAACAATCTGATTAGTTATTTAGTTAACAGCTAATGAACCCTACTGAAAACCAAACTGTTGTAACTTAAAATTACATTTATTTACATATAAAACATTTCAGAAAAAAATCATGCTCTGTATTCTGCAAGCCCTTGTTATTTATTTAAGAAACTATGATCAAAATCTCTCAGAATGGTTGGTTGTTGGTTTGGTTGGGTTTTTTTTCCACAGTATGTCACTTTTCACACAGCTGTGAGAGGATGAATTGCAGCAGTGAAGTTCACGGTAAGGATGAGATCTTGAGTAGAGGAATTCCTGTTCACTGAAGGTCATGCGTCAGAAATACCCTTTTCTGTATATCAGGCTTTAAAAGGACAACACCTCACTTCCTGGTCTGAGCTGAATCTGCTACGAATTTTCAAAATAACACTGATGTGTTTTTAGCGGTTCAATTTGTAATGGTTAAATTTGCAGTTAAAAACCCCCAGCAACAACAAAAACAAGGCTATCAGCCCGTGCCGGCTGCACTCAGCCTGTCTGCTTATGCTTTACTTGCAGCAACTTTCAGTAACGGGGAGTTTGCTTTATTTTCAGGACCAGGAGGAAAGAAATATTTTCCCCAATACGATCTGTTCCTATTTATCTTCACGCAAGCTCTGTGAGGATGGAATATAAATTACCTTTTAGTTTTAAGATTTAGTTTATTTGCAAAGCATTTCATTTTGTGCTCTAGTACAAACAGCAGAAAACAAAACAAACTCAGAGAAAAACCAGCAATAACTATATTTTCTCCACCCCTTGCCAAAAACACTACAAAGAATGGAAAAAACAACGCCTCACTTCTAGACCCAGAACTGGTTAATCAAAGGAGTTGATGATCACGCACACCAGCCGGGAAAATAGCAGTTTTTTATGGATAGTGTAGTTGTAACCGGTACCTCTGGCGGCCTCAGATGGACTAGAGGAACGGGCATGCCCGTCAGGTCTGCAGAGCGAGGAAGTATTTCAGTAGCCCCCAACAAAACACACCGAGCAAAGGTACAAGAAACCTCCTAGTGGGCAATTCCTGAATAACCAGACCAGCAAGGGCAGAGCAGCTGCCCGAGCCCCCTCACTCTGTATTTGGCCCATCATTCAGACGCACGATCACCTGAGGATGAGGTGCCCACTGGGACTGTAGGTACCAGAAGAGCCTATGCAATTTTGTAGTTAGCATCCTAAGGCATTGGTGTCAGAGATGTATAGGGAGCAGAGAGTTCCACAAATATAAACAAATTTTATTTATCATCCAGTATGGAATGATTCATAGCCTTTATCCAATAAACCTGCAGTACATCTTGTGAGCCACGTTGCTCTAGCCAGGTTACAGGATCACGCTACACACACAGATCGATGCATTAACACCACAGAGGATTGCATATGACCTGTGATGATAACCTTCTCCTAAGCATTTTAGTAACAATATCAAGGCTCATTTATCAGGGACACATATTTCTCTGGGATAATACTGAAGTATTTCAGACATTAGCTTTTCTTTTTTTTTTAATGTTGCAATTATGATCCCAGTTTTCCTCTTCCCTCCTCTCCCCACTCAGGCAATGCTTCCTAGCGGGACCAACAGCCCTGCTAGCTTTGATTCACACTCTCCAGTAGAACACAACAGGGCAAAGGAAGACCGAGCATTACCCCCTTCATTTAAGAGAAGGACTGCTCAGTTCCCAGTCAGATCTCCAGATAAGCACACAGATTTCAAGAACTTTCCAAGCAACAGTCCATCCTTGTGCTTCACAGTAACTTACCAGAGGTGTCCTCCTGTGTGAGATCTTCTCACAAGGTCCCCAACTGCCTTAACAGAGAAGGGCTTCACAGCCCCCAGAGTGACCAGATTCAAACTAACCTAGGTATCACTATTTACTGATCATCTTCATGAGCTAAAAGAGAAGTAAGAGTTACAGGGGGTCTACCTCTACTCCTATCCTTTATTCTGCAGATTCTATGGAGAAGGAGGGGATAAATGTGGCTCTCCTTGTTCCTTGACACTCAGGGAAACAACAGGAATATTTAGCCCTAACCTTCTAAACCAGCACAAGGTATTTTTAAAGCTCTATAGGCTTCTGGGCTCCCCCTTTGAAGCAGACAGTCTGCAAGCCAAAAAAAAAAAAAAAAAATCACATGGTTACTTATTCCTTGTATTGGTAAACAAACTGGCTACAGTTCTTTCCCAACTATTGATCACTGCAGGCCTGGCTGCAGGAAACGGAGTCGTATCTTCTGTTCCAAAATTATTTGCTAATATTCAACTAATTTTGACCGTATCTGTACAGTGAAGAGTAAGATTTGGTCTGGTCTTTTCCCAGAGTAAGTACTGTCTGAAGCACATTTATTTTCACACTGAGAACCCAGAGATTCAAGGGACGGTCTGCAAACGTTTCAGAGGAAGTTATTCTTATCAGTATTTTTCAGGGAAGTCCTGTACACCAAATACTTGAGATCAAGAAGATGTAACGGGAAGTCTATATCCTAAAGGAGGTCAGAATTGCAACTACCAGCATTTGCTGCCCTTTCTACCACCTTGTTTTTCAGTATTAAGATCATCCTTTAGGTACGGTGAGAAAGACCAACTTCAAGATACTGACTTCTCCCACATGTTGATGTCATGATTACAAATATTGTCCTCTAAAGATTACTGTATATTAAGGAAGATGCCATATTTCCCAGGCTTGTCCCTTGCATTATTTTCTGGGCGATTTGCATCATTGCACAAAGGGAAACAAGGCTCTCCAGGCTTGACGGAGACTGCCTCCCACCACAAAGGAGTAACTTTCTTGCTTGCTAAATTTGGCTTAGCCTCCCTGTGGCCTCCCAGAAGGTGTCACCACACACCAAGTGAAAAAACACCGCCCTAGAAAACAATCCCCCGCCCCAAGTGATTATAGCTCAGGACCTGTACTTCAGATATTTCCTGGGTGCTGCTGGTCCACAGGCATGGAGGCACTCTTTCTCTGGAGCACTAGGAAGGCTCTGCAGCCTGGTGGTTAATCGCGCATGGTCAGCTTCACTCTCCTCAGGAGGAATGAGGAAACAGAAGTAGAAGAACCTGTCTGATGAGACTCTGAGCACTGAAGCCTGAGGCAGGAGCTTTGGTAGAATTAAGCACTGTTTCTTTTAAAAGTCTGTCTAATTTTTCTTTCCCTTTGTCTCCAATTTGGTTGTAACCCATATATTGGCAGGGTCAATGAACACACAAGTTCTATTCAAGCCACGGAAAACAGGGCAACACACAAGCCCAGGGAAAGGTATAACTTAATCAAATTCCCTTTGACTCAAGATCGTCCAAGCCTTTTATACAACATTAGCATAAATTTAAGGGGGGGGGGGGGGGGGGGGGGCACGGCTCTAACAGGGGCACTGGGGACCATGCCTCTCTGTCATGCCATTAAATACTGCAATACCATTTCAAGTCAGTTTCATTTCTACAGGCTGCAATAACCAGATGCAAAAATTTTAGCCACTTGTTCATCATAAAAGCAATAAATTATGAGAGGACTGAATCAGTCTGACTATTCTATGTACATTTCTCAGTTCATGCTTCGAGCATATGATTTCCTTGTGTAACTTCTAGAAACTCCTGTGAAGAAACAGGTAGTTTTCCCCTTCAGCATGACTAGCAGTCAGGTCTCATTATACCCACCCTTAGTTCAAATAACACCAACAATGACTGCAGTCAGAATATTGGTAGCAAATTAACCTCACGGGGACAGTAAAGTATGCATTAGTGGGAGAGGAGCTGTCTAATTCAAACATCCTTCGCAAGCTCTGACTCTCCATGCAGGCCGTGGTGTACTGAGATACCCATACAGCATGAAAGGCTCCAATGAAGTCAACAAAGCTAAATGTGAAGGGCTCTGCAATTCATCTGAAAGCGAAGCACTACACCACTACATGCTTCTCTACCCAAAGGTCTTGATTGCATATTGAATACATTCATCAAAGTGATATCCACTTAGGAATCTACTGATGAGAAGTACTACACACATTTGGCATTATTTTACTCTACATAAAGAAAACCACGTACAAATGCTCCTAAACATGACAGAAAAACTGAAGAGGGTTTTTTTCCTTTTGCCAATAAGCATCTGGTATTTTGCTTTATCCTCTTGATGTCTCACTTTCATATCAGAGTTCTTATTAGTACAACAGACAAACAATGAAAATGGGAAAGTGATACAGTCCCTGTAGATCAGCTTGTCTTTACTCAAGTGCTGCACATGTCTGTGTACATACAGAGCAGTGATGATGTGCACTGCAAGAAATATTGGCAGTTAAAAAAGCTGAGAGCAGTAACTTCATTTTACTTCAGAGAGTAGATCTAATCTTAGGACTTGATCCTGTTGGGAACTGAGCGCCATAAACGTACTGAAAATCAAGCAAGCTCAGCATTTCACTGGAGACACTCAGCACCTCACAGGTTCAAATCCATACTTTTTAAAAGTCACTTCCTATTTGTCCTTTGTTTACCCTGGCTTATCCTGAACAGCGAGGCTTTCCGACATAGAGATAACTTTGGAAACGATTACTCTCATATTCTTTGATGATTTCAAAAGGCAGGAAAGAATCCCTCTCCTTTCCGAGGGCCACCCAGCTGAAGCAAAGAACATTACTTTTTTCAGGCATGCTAATAAGAGCCAGTAACAAACGAGTTGCCTTGGCCTTGAAATACCTGACCAAACTTGCTCTTGTTCTCCCTCAGTAACATATTTTCCTTCTGTATCTGCTTTCGCCAAGTTATCATTCAGACAAACCCTAAAAGGGAGGCTGCCCATGTCCCTTCCAGTCAGTATAACATTACCTCCTCCCGCCACACATATTCGCAGCCTTGATGTGTTTTATCCCTTATACCTATCTCACATTCGGATGGAGCCACTGGGAAACACAGTTTAACAAAGTAGGTCTTCAAATTAAGCTTTCTAATGATTAAATACGTTAACTGTAACTAAAGCTGCTACCAGTATCTCTTTCTCCAGGGGAAAAAAAAGAACACACAGGTGGTGGAGAATGGCATCTCCTTTCCTAGATTCCTAACAGGAAAGAAAAAGCAGGATGACTTGGGACATACATACCCAAATAAATGAAGATAGCTTATTTCATCCCTTCTCACACTGATGTACTCCAATTATTCTGAGCCAAACCAATTTTTTTCTTTTTTTTTTTTAATTTTTTTTTAATTAAATCAGGCTAGTATGGTCTGCATGGTCTTCTGTGGCTATATACTCTGTTTCTGAACCAGGATTCTTCACAGTAGTTTTGATAAAGGCAGCCTGTCAACATGATTTTAAGTTCTGCCAGAAGCAGAAGTGAGGTACTTTTCAACTGAGGGGATGCAAACAGCAGCCAATGAAACCGTGATTACAAGTACCACTGGGAGAGTAAGGTACAAGAGGGAAGTGGTTCTGCAAAAGTAGTATCCCTTAGGATAGCAGGGTTGAAGTAGCACTGAGCCCTGGTTTGAAGATGTAAGCCCTGGGATGCAGGATCCGAGCTTCAGGGCAGGTGGCATTTTGAGGCACAAAGCAGTTATCTGCCCAGGCTCTGCCATTACTGCTCTTACTGGGAACTGTGAGCACAGATACTGTCAGGACTGCTGGGTACCCCTCCCATGCACTCTCCTTTTTGCTGTTGAAATATGTCAGCCTTGACAAGAACACCAAACATACTACATTCGTATTTTAAGTGAGGACACAAATGTTTACTTCACACTGAAGCACCGATGACTGATATGGTCTCACATTGTACAGTGGACCTGCCAACAATATTAATAATCAAATTTGTATTAATTCAATTCTAGTACACATTCAAAGCATTCTGTCTTAATACAGCTCATCCTTCATAAGTGTTACTGTTCCAGGAAAGTAAACCTGTGGCACCAGGAGAATCTGAAGAGAGCTGGTTATATTTGGGCACCACATCTTCCCATGTTTGTCTAATACAAGAAAATCGCAGGTTCTCTGCAGTCAAAGGTGTCACACTACTATAAACCTACAGTAAGAAATCAAACTGTTGACATACTCTCTTAAGCCACTATTCTAATTTAATTTCATGAGCCACATACGTTTGAAATCAAGGAAATACGTAAGACTATATTCTAAGGGCACTGGTTTCTTGTTGTAGATCGCTGACCAGTGTATTGCAAAGTTATTATTAAGTTTTGGATGGCCATACATAAATGTGCAAGTTGTAAGTTTAAAGTCAATTCTCATAAACAGACGAAAAACCTACGCAACTGAAGCCCTAAGCTCATCACCTTTGCACTCCAATGCCTTCAGCTTCGCATAACACTACAAAACCGATATTCCAGTCATTGACTACTTTTAGTATGAAGGACCTTAACAATCCACGTTTTGACTTTTTTTTCTGTAGTGTCTGCACAATACCTTTTGGATGAAAGAACTGTAAGTGAAAAGCTTTACTACACTTATAAATCCATCTCTTAAATTTATACTGATCAGGAAGCCCCACAATATACATAGTATCAAAAGACCCAACAGAATGCCACTTCTTCACAGCAGGTATATTGTGTCCTTCCCCCACTTCCGTTGAGGTCCAAACACAGTAAATAATGAATAATTTTGCAAAACAACTCTGTGCAGCTAAACTGACACCTCCTTCATCAATTTCCTCAAAACCTCCCTTCCCCAAATTCGCAAAGCCTCAGTTGCTATAATCCGCACCAAATTTATCCCACTCAGGATCAATCCTGAAGCATAATATGTTAACCCCAAGCCATGTTAGCATATCCGGTGTAGTTACTCTGTGGCTTTTTCAAAACCAGGGACAGCCTTGTGTAAACCACAGGCTAGTAGTCTCCCAGGCAGGCAACACCAATGTAATCTCACTGTATCTGTTTTATAAACACGCTCAGGTGTTGGGCTATCAGGCTCTGCTGCACTGCACAGCTGTTCCACAGCACACACCAGCTGCACTTACTCCCTCTTCACACAACTCCAGCTGAAGGATCCTAAGCCTCTCTCCTGCTATTAGCAATGATGAGGCCCTAAAAATGGAAAATTAAACTTTCTGTTTCTTCAACTGAGTGACCCAAATGGAGGTCCCCTTTCCTGTGAATTTAGTCTATGAACTATCAAAAAACAAATACTTCAATTTTACATTTTGTCTCCTGTTGTCTTCTACCATATTAACTACAGCTATGGGATTATAAATGATATACAAAATTATGAGTTAAGATGACAACTGTCAAAGGTGCTCAAAACAATTCATTCTACATTTCAAAGGGATTTGCACATCCAACTCTTCAGCCCCTTTGCCAGCCTATGTATATTCATACACAGGTAAGCTCAATACCAGAGGCATTCCAAGTACATGCATGTAGGATACCTCTAGGTGGTAATTTTTTCACTGAAACCATAAAGCCGGTGCTGCCTCCATCTAGTCATCCAGAGAGGCAGCACCACTTTGCACTATTGACACTGCTTTGACAGCCTGGAAGCTTCATTTTATAGATCCATACCTCTAAAGGGAAAGCTCCAGCGTCAAGGATGCAGCAATACAGAAGCCCTGCACTTCTGTTTGTTCATGACAACTGAAGGAAAGCATCCCCACAACAAAGTGGTTGCATAATTAAAACAGTGGGGGGAAAAAAAACAACAACAACAAAACCCATAAACCCAATAGCCTGCAAAAGCTATGCTACACGAAATAAACAGAAATGTGATGGTAAGAATCCTTGTGTTAGAAAAGGAGAGTAAGAAGAGTGATTGACAGGTGAGGAAGAAGCTGCAAAACAGAAAGAGAGCTATCTAAAAAGTATCAGGCAGAAGCATTATTTCAGTAGCGTAGGTCTCAGCCCCAGTCTTACCTCTGTACAAATGAGGATACTGATACCACCTGCAAAACTCTGAGACTAAAACCATAACACTTGTGCCATAATTCTGGGTGACAGGGAGGAATACAGTTTCTCCATCCATTACACTTCCTCTTAGGAATGCCGTGAAGATGACTACGCTCAAGATTCTCCAGACTCAGATATTTTGCTAATGAATTTCATTACTACCTGAGACAGATAAGATCTATGTATCACTACATGTACATCTAAAGCAGACAAAGGCCTCTTCTGGAACCACTGATACAAAAGGCTGGACTGTACATTTCGTAAGATCTTTTACCTGAATTATGAGTGAATGCCCATCCCATCATTTCCCTTTACTGACATCCTCATTTGTTTGAAGGAATTACGTGGATGGAAATAAAGGCAAAAATGACAGGAGAAAGGAGATAACGTGATATCACAAGTAGATGCAGGACAACCAAGTACGCAAAAACTTGTCCAACTAGTTCACAGCCTGCAAGATTCTGATGGAGTTATTACACATTATCTCATGGCTCACTAAAACTTCAGATCATAAAATAATCAGGATCAGGAACACTTTGTGCACTGTGAAAATTAATTCACCAACCTCACCTGTTGCCACAGACACCAAGGAAAAGCAGGCAATACTGATGACAGCCATTTTTATGCTGCGACCTGTTATGACATTTTGAAACTTTTATTTAAATAAAGCCTGCTGCAAATATGATCTTCATTATTTGTAATCTGGCCTATCACAAAGTGACTTCACTTTGTTGACTGTCCGTCTTACATGTTCCTTGGTTTGGCACACAAGCTTCAGCCTCTCTCTCTGCTGACTCACATGAACAAAACCTCTCTCCCTTAACTACTCAACTACTGCTTCCCCAAGGGGCTCAAATACATTTTCAAAAGTTGCAATAGCACACCATTTCTTTCTTTTGCATATTTCTGTTCTGAAAAGTATGGATTTGTACGTTATTATGCATTTTCTATGGCTTTTGCACAGTACTTCTATCTTGATACACACGTCCAAAACCTCTATAGATCTTACATTGTAGTTTATGACCTTATTATCCAAAAGATAGTAAGTTTTCTTACTTTACAGCATAAGCTCCTCCAGGAAGAAACTATGAATTTTCTGTTTCTGCAAAACCTAACACACTGTGAGTGTTATCAAAGAGAAATAACTCCCACATTCAAGACTGTCACCCTGCCAGAATGTACGCATCCATGCTCCAAGAAGGTTTCAGCACTTCACTCTTGTCTTACTGAAGATATCACAAGCATCAAGTACATTTTCATAGGCGCATAAAATGTCTCTGAGACTTCACATAATTTGCATCGTAAGTTGATTAACCGTGCATAAAGCTTATACGCAGGGGTTATGCAGACCAGCACGCTGCTACTGGGAAGCAGATTTTACTTGCTAGTCTGCACATAGGGTGCAGGGCTGATTCACAGTTGCTGGAAGAACTGCAAACTTTCTGGCAGTTCTACAAAACATTTGGCCTGCAATTTGTCTTACTGATCATTGCCACAATTACACCCAAGTCCCAAAGAGAAGCAGCTCATACAGTCGAGTGGGAGATTGCTCTAGGGAGAAAAGGCTTCACCAGAGATGCCCCCATTTCTCACTGCCTGCCTCCCATTTTACTCATATGCACTTTTTTTGACCTTGGTCTTCCAGGAACAGCATAAAAGACAAAATTACAATCTCACACTTCGCATCTGATTTTAAATCTGATTTAAAAACCTGTAAAGTTTGGATTATACTAAGGATTTTGAAAGCTTTATGGCATTAATAACACTGATACAGCAAAACAGTGCTTAGCTGGAGAGTGCACACATTTTAAACCAAATATAACAGTTGGAACATGTCAGAGCCTGTCAGTTTGATGTCCAGAGCACCTTCAAACAAGGCTAGAGATCAGTTTCATTTTATTTGTTCAAATATCCAATGTATCAGTCAGAAAAAGCAAAATGCTAAGGTTTTGGGTTGTGGTATTTGGTTGTTTGGGTTTTTTTTTCCTTTAAAAACACTCTGAACAATAGTACTTGCAAGAAAACAAGTGCGTACCAAACTAAAGACAAGGCTAGTTGGTGAGAAATCACAGTTCTGACCAACACGTTCAACAAGCAGTTCACAGTGCACTCACAAACACATTCATACACAGTTCAGAAGCTGAGCTTACTACAGATACAACACTGAAATAACCACTGATGAAAAGACAGCTGGGTAACACTTTTGAAAGACTGCTGAACCGGGAGCCTAAACTCTTTGTGTGACTTCCATACATCTGAAAAATTTACAATAGGCTTCAATTCTGAGAAATAGATAAAGTGCAATATTAAACATAGAAGGAATTCAACTGATGGCAATGTCACTATCCATCTCCCTAACTCAGCCGGCAGCAGAGAATCACTATGCATGCAACTCCATGATACATGTACTCTCAACAGTTTCAGCAACAAAGAACACCACTCAAAGAATTTTCCATTAAAATCAATATAGGAACATCAGCTTTGAATTGGTGTGCAAGACAATTTATGCCCTGTCTGCTCTCCAGTCATTAGCATACAGCACATGCTACAGAGTTAAACTTCTTTCCTGTTTGTTTAGGGTATATTGGGTCTTGCTTACTCACACATCTACTTAACAACAAAACCAACACAGAAAACTTTCTGCACTACACTGGGCTATGACAAACAGAGGTAAACTGTGCCTGATCTATTTTTTTATACCATACTCCTGTCCTACAGTAAATGCCTTTAAAAAAAGGATCAGGATCTCACAGTCCTATTAAATTATATATACAAGAAGGTAACGTGAGACCCCCTACACAAGGCATCTTGCAACATATGGGCAAAGCGGACACAAAGAACACGTGTGAAATGGCAAAGCAAGAGCACCTGAAGAGAACACAGGAACCTGTGTAGGTCACAGTGCTGGGCTGCTAATGCATCACAGAACTGTTACAAATCAGGTTAGCTGAATTTGTATTTTAAAACCTTTTACATGGCCTTATAAACATGCACATGCAAAGCTACCTCCTAAATATGACCACTAAACCAATATTATTTCTAAAGTAATGGATTTCACTATATATATAATATATATTAAGAAAGTATTGCATAAAGGTCATCAGAAAGAGCTACAAGGTTTTGCTCTTTAGGTGAAAAGCACTCTCGCCCGCTTCTGATACAATGGGTAACACTTTTACAAAATCAGTACAAGAGGTTAATAAAACCCTTCTTTGCTCCCCTCAGAGCCTAGACATGGCTCTGAGAACTAACTTGCTGGCACAAAGAGTAAAGCTTTGTTAAGTTTTATTCCACACCTTATCTCAGCTCAATGACATTAGGACATAAGATTAACCCTATATATTGTGTCTGCATCTGATTATTGTACTGGTAGTGCTCTAACCCAGCTAATGATAAAGAAAAAAGCTCAAATGCAACAATACAGTTAATGACAGCTTTAATGAAATTATACAGAACAATCCTGTACAGTTCCCTAAAAGTGGGTGATCCCAAACATTCTTAAAGCTATATGGGATACTTAGAAATAACTAGAAATTTGGGAACCGTGGACTAGAGGGCTATCCTTCTAACCCTGTCAATTCCTTGAACAGGAACACCACATCATGGAAAGCATCAGGATCTCCAAATACCTCCAGCAAAATCTCTACTATTGCCTCTTCCGTTCAGACTTCAAGTTAGGGGCACCAAGCAAAGCTGAACTGATAGGCTGCTGCTAAGCTACCGCTACAACCTTTCACACCGGTAAGCATTTTCCTACTACTTCTTTTGGCTTCCCCATCTGCATTTTTTGACTTGTGCTTGGCCTGTAATTTTTGAAGACCATAACCATAATTTCACTTTATATAAAATAAAAATACCAAACAATACTAGGTCTTTTCTGTGATTAGGAGTCCCTGAAAATCCCAACAGTCAGTACAAACTAAAATTTTACATCGCTTGGGAGAGTCCAGTTTTCAGGGATAGATCACATTCCTTCAACATCCCACTGACTGCTAAAACCAGAGCATTTTGCTTGAAGTTCAAAGCTACCATATCACACTTCTTCCTTCAACCACTTCTACAGCACAACTAACTGCAAACTCAGTGCATCACTTCTGACTGCAGTCAATTGCCCCTGTCTGATCAGTCAGTTCCCTGCCGCTTGCTGAGAAGCACGGTGGGGACACGGACTGGATGACAGTGACTGGGCAAATCCCATACAGCTTCAAATACCGAAGATGCTTCTGAGTCCTACTGACACAAGGAGCTCACTGGTCCACCAGAGTGACAAGAAGAGGGAAGGAGCTGGAGTGATGAGAATGACAGCAATATGAACATATGGGAAGTAAAAACAAGAACAATAAAGGGAAAGTTAAAACACAGAGCCAGGACTTAAGGACAAGGTGATAGCAGTGGGACTAAGGAGAAATGAGCCATGATGAGGTCAGATGTTCAAGAGGTGCCAAGGAACTATGGTGTTACAAGGAAGGAAAAAGCAAGGAAACTCAAACAAACAAACAAACAACAAAAAATTTCTCAATAAATCCAACTAGAACCACGTGAGAACAAAGCGGACACAGCACAAGTGACCTTTAGCACTTCCTTTTCCAACACATTCTCAGACATCATTTTCAAAGACCATGGACCAATCTCACCTTGAAATAAAGGGAAGTTAACAGACACCACAAAGACTTATTTATGCAAAGAGCAAACCGGTCCCAGCAATAAATTTGTACCTGCAATAGGTCTCTGTACAGAGACCTATTGCAGGGCATTTCATTCATGTAGCCTGCTAGCATTGCCAAAATCAAAATCTTATGCAATCCTGTAAAGGTCACCCTATCATTTCTTGAGCATCTTGAAGCCAGCGCAGATAAAGAAAGATTGAGAATTGGCAGCATGAAGACAGAGCAGATGATAAAGAGGAAAGTGAAAGAAAACAAGGAAGGAGAAAACACTACTGCCTTGCTGGCTCTTACTTTGTGAAACAAAGCAAAGCAATTCCAACCATCTCCTCATCACCTCTGCAGAGTAAACATCAGCCTTCCCTTCTTGTCTCCACCACCATTACATCTGCTTCATTGCTACCACATCACTATCTAAAGATACTTATAAACATTACCATTGACAGAGCCATGTATTTTTCAATTACGTTAAAACAGCCAACCTACTGAAGAATGAAGAGTTCTAAAATGCATGAGACCCTGGTCCCCCACGATAAATGGCTTGTTACATATTTATACTGTAAACTACTGAAAGATACTAAGCTGGAAACCCTAAGTATTAAGTTTACGTACTCTTCATTTAAAATACAGAGATACAATGGGGGCTCACTGTTTAAACAACACAGACGTGAAATTTATTTGGTAACATCTAGCCATTATTCACGCTTTTTTGCTCCTGTCTGTGATGAAATTGCCCAGCGGGACACCAGAAGCAACCAAAATGATTCTATCGTCTGGAACAATTAAATCAGCTTAAGTTAGCTGATATAAGGCAGAAATGGCTGCCTGCAAGCCTCCAATGGAATCAAACTTCGCCTTTTTTAATTCTAAAAGCAACAGTCTGTCTTTACTTCTGTTCTTGAACAACTCAAGCCCTACAGAGTTCAGTGGGGGAAAATCTCGTAGAACTGTGTAGTGTTTCTCTAACTCTGCTTCCAATAAAATAAACGTTAAAACTCCTGTTATATTTAATGGGTGCATGCCAATATCGCTAGGTTTTTTAGCTGTGCTATTCAGAAATAAATGAAATCTTGGCTTCTGTAACTTCTGTTAAATCACAGCAATGATAATTTAAGATTTTTTAACTCTTAAGAGGAATGTAAGCAAGAAGACACTCAGAAATCAACTTTACTAGTAATTCAAGCTACTGACTGTGAATAATGATCAGAGCAGAAAATAATTCTGCAGATGTTCTTACATCATCTTCATTTGCATTTCACTTTACTAAAATATAGGGCAAAGTACGTAACTGCCATGAAAGTTACCCAATCTCTAGAATTATTTATTAGCTTTACAGTTGCAGTTTCATGTTAATATTGCCGAATATACTTTTTAAATCTTCTAATTACTGCCTGCCAAATAGGAAAGCAGTTGCTTAAAAATGCAAAGTTAAAACTCTCTGTCAGCCTTCTGTAATGACCACTTTGCCCCCAAATGGTAGCAACGCCTATAACTGCTACAATGTCAATGACTCAAAAGGGCATTTAAAATATGCCCGTTCAGACCGTGCCCTGTCTAGCTTGACAAAAGAGTTTGTTTGCTTTCCTCTCCCCAGAACCGGCAGTTTTCCAAGCTGTCTTTGGACTTCTGATCTTATTCCATATCCAGATAGTTCCAGCCCTACCTTTCCATGTGGATGGAGGGAAAGTCTCTTCTCACTACTCCCTGACCACAGACTTCCCATTACTTGCATACCCTATTGTTTCCAAAACCTCTCTTACCATGAACTGTAGATGCCTTCCTCTTACAGTCTGATAACTGGGGTGAGGGAAAGGAGATTAAGACAATACAGGGTAAAGCAGAACTGAATTCTACCAGCCAATTCCAAGCAGAAAGGCTCTCACCTCTATTTTTTTTTTATTTTTTTTTATTTTTTTTTTTTTTTTTTTTTTTTTTACAAATTGCATTCACAGCCTCCCTTCAAACTTCAAAAAACCCCAAAATGTTCATTTAAATAGAAGTGTAGTTAGGGAGTGGAAACTAATCACACTTAGATGCCAAGTCCTACAATTCCAACTTAAATCAAATCCTCATTTGGGCAGTATTTAAAGAATTCTGGACGGGGAGGGCAGATTTAGTTTGGATGGCTGAGGACAGTAGAAAGCAGGTCTGCATGTGTAAGATTTGCAGAAGAATAATAAATCAGTAAGAGTAAAATAAAAGTAAAGGATGTTCTTAAATGTTATTTATTCTCAGTTTTCCCTTGGAAAACGTGGAACACAGGACTCTGTTGAGGAAAGAACTGAAACACATCTGCGTGAAATCCAGTGAACCCAGCAAACCCAGTGAGATCAGTGGTTTACTCACAACTGTGAAGTTCTGCAGTGTCCGTGGAACCACCTGAGCTGGAATAATTATATGCGCTGCCTGAAAACTAACACATGAAGGACACGTAGGAATCATTTTCACCACACTTGGACATTTCTTAAAGTCCAGCTTTGAATTAACACCTATAAACTGATGTCTGCAACTGGTAACTTTGTTCTAACAAATAACTTTCTACAGAGTTCATTAGAATTACTTTCACTATGTGGAACTTTTTATCAGTATTGGTATTAGCAACAACAGGACCAGGTTCTGATCAGTCATAGGATCAAATCCTGACCTACGTGTATGATAATTCAGTGCCAAGTGAAATGCCTGCTCTACTACATGCTTTTCATGCCCTGAGCAATTTTTTTTCACATCTGAACTGAGACTTCAAAAGCTATACAGTAAGCAAAGTAGGGAAAAAAAAGAAAAACAAAAACACAAAAAACACCAAACAAAGGAAAACAGGTCAGTGAGCAACATACGGCCTTCAACTAGTCAATTTGCCTATGCCAGCTCATCCATATCTCCTACATGTGCAGCCTTCTGCTGTTCCCAAAAGGGCAGCTGGAGCATGTGGGGCAGCAGCAACTATTCGTTACCCTCCTCCAGGTTTCTCGCCATGCCTCATCTCTTCCTGTCCCCACTTTGCCCCTTCTCTCTCCCTGCAGCTGCAACCACAGAAGCAGCTTTTCCCCCCCCTCTATTGCTTCTCAGCAGGCTGGGTAGAACTGCAGGTAAGCAGGAGCTGTTAGGAAAGAACATTTCTAGCAGGGAGTAGGAGTAGATTTACGCAGCTGTAGAAAGGGATTGGTACGAGATAGTGGGTGAGCTGCGTGGTGACTGCACCACATCCCCAGCAGAGAGGGAAAAAGAGAAGGCACAGGAGGGAGACAGGCTGGGGGAGAAGACAAGGAAGACCCCCACCTGCACAAATCACTCTCCAAAACCTGCGATCTCTTGACAACTGCTCACCCTCACAATCAGGCTTAGTCCCTGTGAAACCCTGCTGATCCCCTGCAGCTCCCTCACCCCTGCCCCCCAAACCCGACAGGCGCCGCTCAGTGACAGCTTTGCCATGCAGAAACCTGTCAAACAGGACAGCAACTTTCTTCTCATTTCAACAAATATTCTTCTGATAACGCTTTTCAGCAGCCCATGAACTACAGTTTAGTTGAGACGTAAAGCCTTCACAAGCAAAATCCTAGGCCTTTCAATGCCATCAGCATTGACAAGTTCAGCCAGAAGGCAAAAATAGAAATACCCCACAGTGACACTCTGCTAGCCTAACGCCAACCTTCTGCAGTGTATGGCACAAGCAGAGGTCAACATGCAGTGACCTGCACTAAAATGATGACAATTCCACTGTCTACCAGCTACAACAGATCAACTGCTGACTGAAAGGAGTTCCCATTTCAGCAACAGAAATGGCACTTTAAAAAAAACAACCAAACAAACAAAAAACCAAACCAAAACAGAAAAACTCCGATAAGCACCTAAGAAGTCTTTCCAGTTAATTCTGACTAGAGGTGCTGGAAGGGGACAGTTTTATTTCTCACATCCATGGACAGCTTATAGGACCAAGGACGCAAAAATGTTGTAATCCCTCCACTGCTGTTGCCTTTGGGGTGACATTCAGAGCTCCATTAACCTATGTGTCTAACTGTATGGACTGCAACTCAAAGACCTAGTCTTTCCAATAGGAAAAATTCTTCAATATTACATTATAAGCATGACATAAAAATGCATAACTCGGCAGTTAACAAGGATGTAAAAGAGTGTACTTCTTCCCCACGCCATTTCCCCTAACTCATCATCAACTTGATATTGAGATATTACATTAACTTGTAACAAACCTGCTTCATGCAGTGGTGGCACAGTTGCATGACTAATTTCATATAGATAAAATGGAAATATAAAAGGATGCTTTTAAAAAGGTATAATGTTTTAAATTTGGATCTGGAGAAGCAGCACTGAAGAGAAAAAAATTGGTACAGAAGATATTTGGGACCAACAAAGAAAAGCTCACTGAAATCTGCGTTTTATTTTTTCCCTGACAGCATTAGGGACTTTTTTCAAGACAGCAGAAAATTAAACTTGTTTAATTAACCAAATTACAGCTGTAAAATATTTTCAGTGGAAATAGAGGCTTTCCTTGCTAAACGTTGTGATGTCCTGACTGATTTAGTGAGTTCTACTACTCAGCCTGCAGGATTCTCAGGACGACTCAATAGGTTTTCTCGTATACAGCCAAGCTAATGGCTAAGACCCTCAGATGGAAGGTTTGGCATAGGTCCAATCACACTGATTTCATCTTTCCTCAACTCTGGAAAGTGGACTTGAACTCAGAACCCACACTACCAATCATCCAAACACATAAACATTGATCGTGCTAATTCACAGGGGTGAAACCACAAGGCTAAATATCAGTGGAATTTTCCTTTCAGATCTCAATTCTACTCTATTCTAAAATGTAGCTGCATTACCAACTCAAGTGCAACATTTATGTACGCCACATGTCAGAAAGCTAAAGACATACTTCATTATTCCCTGAATTACCTAACTCAAAAATATAGCGACAGCTTTCATATCATTAGTTTATTTTTCACTCAGAACTTGCAGGTTGTTCATTGTTCTGTATTTCATATTTTTCAATGTGTAAGTTCACCAACATCCTCAGGAATACTCTGTGCCGTTCTGTGTAACATTTTATGTGCTTACAGAAAAGCCTCTAATGTCATAAATCCAAAGCTCTCTTTAAAACTGCAGTGTAGCCATGACTAAAAAGAATCTGCAAAACTGACACTTTCACTGTGCTATGTCTGTATTGATGCACCACTGGAAAAGCAGCCATCTTTTTAATTGTCACTATACCTTTTTTAGAAACCCAAACAAATATTTTTTTGTTGATCTTCAAAAATAAAGGAAAAAGTATACGTTTTATTTAAAAGCTTCCTTCAGTAAAATCTGAACCACTGTTTTAGGCCTCAACTTTGATTTTTTTTCAAATATATATATTCAAGGACTACACATATCATAAGGTTAGAAATCATTTTTGCAATTGCTGAATACTCTGTAGATAAAAGGAACCAGGATTTTGCATATTTGTCTGACTTGTCCTAATACAATAGACGCTATCATGATTTCAAGCTTTGTACTTGTTTATCATTAGTGTTTCCACTGTAACCATGGCATCAGTATATAGCACAGGCTTAACAGTGAGAAAAATACCCAATATTTTCCTAAAAAACTCATCTCTTAGAAGAAATAGAAGGATTTGCACAATGGCAAAAATCAATCAAAGTAGGTGAGCTGGCTAAAGAAAGAAACCTTTTCTTTTTAGGGGAAAAAACCAGAACATTATTTCTTTGTCTCTTTTGCATTTTGGACTGCTGACAACAACCTAGAAATACATTACAGTATAAGTAATGTAACCTTGACCCTAGTGCAGAAATTATAAAACAAATATTGAAATTTCCTTATAAAAATATGTGCAGAATTATATGAGATGGAAAGCATTAAAGTAATTAATATATTGACAAGAGGCATTCTCAGCACACAAGCATTTTCTCAAACCTATTTAAATAGTGACAGCCCGGTCCTGCAAGAACTGTTGCATCATCCTGGAGGTGAAGAGGGGCAGCAGCGCAATTACACGGAACACACTCAACAAGTATGTGGTACCCAGTTCAAACTTTTGACTGCCTACAGAGAAACCCTCAGAATGGCATAAAAAAAGACTTTATGGTCTCCAGGAGTGTTTCTTAGGTTGCACTTACTGGGTATTTCAGGCAGTAAGGAGAAATGGGTTCCTGTGATTGCTGCTTTTCATTTGCTTGTTATAAAGTTAGGAAGGAGTACTACAAAACTATCTGCTTTAAATGCCAAGAGTGAAATGAAGGAGTTAGTCCTTTTATTAAACAGAAGAAACTGACTGTATCATACCAGCAGATCTTAGTCTAACACTGGTTTAGGCCACGTGCATTTTCCTTGCACTGTGAAACCCATTCATTTCATAGATGACTTCTCTTTTTCAGGTTTTAATATAGACTCCAGACACTGATGAAGATACCAATAAATCTATTTACTTCACTATGGACTCTACAGAGATATCATGGCCACAGGCCTTATTTTAACTCGGTGAAATCAGACAAAAAACCTGCAATTTTCTAAGAGCCAGTTCTCCAAAGGTTCCCACCTATTAACAATGCAATAAAGACACTCGATTTTACAATTACAGTGACACGGTCAGTAAATGGGAAGATTTTGGAAAGGTTAGAGCATAATCCTATAAATACTTGCTTCCCCATCAATTCTAACTGCAACCCAGGGAGGGTGGTGTTCACTGTGTATTATATGCACTGCACAAACACAATCCAAACTATGAGTATTTAACAGCACAAAACGAGGTAAGCAATGCTTCAGAAGCTGCATTATATTGAGAGGACCAGTTATGATCTGCTGCCATGTCCCAAATTCTGTCACATCCACAGACAACATGCGTAATCAGTCCCTCATCTCTTCCCACCCAGTGAATGCTGGACAGCAATGAATCCTGGTGCAATAAAACACAGCATTTATCTGATTCAGTTATGTAGATCCTCCCAGATCGTGTTTACAATAGGCCTCAATCTGTTAAATTCCACTATTTACCTAGGGACCAGACGTTTTGAGTTCACCTTAAAAATCAGAGCCAGGATGTATCCCAGCACAACCAGCACCACCAAAATTCAAACTTGGCATCTGCAACCTTCCAGATTTGGTGACAAACTCACAATACGTACCACACACAAAAAGAACATACAAAATTATTATTCTTTCACTAAATATTTGTGATGATGTCCTCCTCCCATCGGTCTCAAAGATGAAACACATGCACACACCCCTTGATATTGGGAGAGCCACAACTTGATTATCATTCAATCCAGGTAAAAGACATCTGCAATACCGCTGCATTTGTCTTTTCCAGATTTGGCTATTTTTCCTCTGCCTATCACCCAGCTTTACCATCCCAGCTTACTGATGTGCAGCTTTTATAGAGCGTCAGAATAATCTAGATCCTAATTATCACAATGTGGCATATGTAGCAGAAGTGAAAAATATTTTAAAGTTTTAAACATAAAAGTTTTAACAGTAAAGTTATTCAGCTCCTAATCAGCATAAATAGAGCCTAATTCTTTCACACCTCTCCATCATTCTGACATGTCTTTATACCACTGCATTAAGTAAAGAAGCCCCACAGAATACATGAAACTCAGAGCTATTAACTCTTGCTATTTTTACGTTGGTCCTGGTTTCTTTGTCTGTTTGCCAAAGAAATATTGCCCTGACTAGTATCCTTGACCAGAACAAGTAGATACTCAAAAAGATGAGCATACACATTTCAAATGGGCGGTCGAGCAGGGCGCATTTAAAATCAGAAGACAGCTACTATTGTCATATTATACATCTTATTTAGAGGATATACCATTTAACTGCTTAACTGCAGAAATGCAAAATGTGCGTATTCACGTTTCCTGCGGGGGTTTTTTTTGTTTGTTTGATGTTACTGTGTTAAATCATAGTACCCAAGGTTGTCAGACCAAGGCTTTTCCAGGGTTTTTTGTTGGTTTTTTTGTTTTGTTTTGTTTTCCCACTGAGGTACATTAGCCTCTGGGTCTTTAAGACACTGCAGAAGCTGTTAGACATGTTGTGTATATGGGTGACAGAATTTGTCTGGTTAGGGCCAAAATCCACCAGGACCCTTTTATCAGTTTCGAGCATCTGAAGAAGCATTTTGTTAGCTCTATGCATAAAGGTGTAGATCAGCTGGGGGAAGGAAGGAGGAGCATCAGTGTTGATGCAGTGAGCTTTCAAGTGACACGAAGACACCGAAGCGTCTCATTATCAGAGGTCAGGTCTGGATTTTTGAGGCTCGTCATTGACAGGCTGACCAAGAGTGTTCACACTGAAATGATAAATTCGGTCTACGTGCCAGATCCGAGTTCTGCAGTAACGGTCTGTACAGATGCATTTGGTTGGGGGTTTTCAAACACAGCAAGATAACCAGACTTGTATTTATGTAACGTAATTTCAGAAACTGAAGTGGTAATTATACATCTCTGACTTAGATTCAGCATATTTTTCTTTCCTCCCTTGCCCGTAGACCACATGCATTACATGTAGAGTAACCATGACTATCTCAGTGTAACGAAGTGTGGAAATAATGAAAAGCCTTCAGGGCCATTACATGCCCTTGGCAACCTAGCTCTGCAAGACAGATGTTGCACCCGGACCCATGCCACGGAAAATCATGTTACGTGTATGCACCTACAGCGCGAACACTCACCCAGTCCTCGAAGTGGCGGCTCCCGTTCTGCAGCAAGTCCTCAAACTGTATAGTGCAGTTAGCTACAAAATCGTCGTACCCGATGGGGGCATCGTGGAAAACAGCCATCTCTATCTTCCTGCCGTTACAGACGTCGGTGACAAATTCATCATTCCAAGCAGGACTGTTGGTCTTCTGCTTGGTTGAGGTCTGCCCAATCCTGGAGTCGTCCACATTGAGGGCTATGTAAGGGTCCAGCAAAAAGGTCTGTGGCCTGGGACCCACCGCATGCCTCAGAGACCACGCCGTGGGTTTCAGATTCACTGCCTCGCAGATCTTGATTTTCAGCAAGCCATTGAAAACCACCATGGCTGGATGGCTGCACTTTTCCCGGGATTAAACACTCGCCCGACGCACTCGCACCGAGAGGGAGGGAAGGAGGGAGGGAAGGAGGGAGGGAGGGCCGGAGGGAGGGAGGTCTCGCCAATAAATAGGAGGGCAGGTCTGGGAGTGGGGGAGCAGGATACGGTGCGGGGCTCTTCGCCTTGCTGCTGCTGTTACCTTGGATTATTTAGCCTTTGCTCTTGCGACACCCAGTGAATACATTTATTTTCTTGCCCGTGTTTCTAACGGAAGGCAAGGGAGGGGGGCCGCCGGGGAGGGGGAGGCGGCCGCGGCTGCAGAAACCCCTGAACGCGATCAACACCCGAGCATAACCAGCCCCCGGGGCGAGCAAGAGCCCTCTCCCTTCGCCCAGATCATAATCCTGGATCAGGCTTGGCAGCGGCGGCAGAGCCGCGGTCCCAGGCTCCCGCACACGCCAGTCCCGCCCGTGCGCCGCACAACAATACGCGCACACGCGTACACACACACGCACAGCCCGCGGCACCGATCAGCGACGCCGGCCGACCCACCGGCCCTGCCGACCGCACAGCCTGCGCTCAGCAAACATCCACCCGGGCGCCGTCCATCCGCGCCGCCGCCCGCAGCCGCCCGTCCTGCGCCGCCGCCTCCTGCTCCGCCGCCGAGGCCGAGGACCCAGCGGCGCGACCCCCGCGCATGGGGGGCGCCGGCAGCGGAGCGGGCCGCGCGGGTCTCGGCGGGCTCCGGCTGGGCGGCCGCCGCCCTGGCGATGGGCAGAGCCGCCGCCGCCTCCCGCCTCCCGCCGGCCGCCCCCCGCCCGCCTCCCGCCCGCCGGCCGCCTCCCTCCGCGCCGCGCCGCGCAGCCCCAGCCCAGCCCGCCTGCCGGTGCCGCTCCGCCGCTCGCTCCAGCGCAGGAAATGCGCAAAAGACGTCAGTGTGTGTGTGTGCGTGCGTCTGCGAGTGTGTGTGGGGCGAGTGTGCGGCGGCAGCCCCGGCTGCGCGCGCCCCTGCGCGCCTCTGGGCGCGCCTCTGGGCGCGTGTGAGCCGGCGAGCGCGCGCGCCCGCAGAAAGTTTTGTGCCGGCTGGGGGGGAGGGGGGGGAGCGCGGGGCCGCGGCCGGCCGGGACACGGCGCCGGGGGTCACTGCCCCTCCGCACCCGCCGGGTGGCCCTCCTCGCCGCGGGGGCCTGGGCCTCGCACCCCCCTTCCCCGCCGCCTACCTCCTCCCGGGGTAAACCGGGGAACGGAGCGCGCTGAAAACGCCCCCCGGGCGCCCCCTCCCCGGCCGCGAAGCGCCCCCGGCTTTTATTAACGTGGTCGGTCGCGGCGCTGCTGCCCCTGGCCGCCGGGCGGCGCCACCGCCGCGGCCGCTTCCACCACGCCGGGCGCTTCTGGCGCGGCGGGGCCGGCGGCCGCCCCTTCCCGCAGGGCTTTCCGTCCCGCGACGGCGCCGCCCCCGGGACGGCCCTACCGCGCCCCGGCCCACGCCTGACGGGCGGCGGGTCCCGCCGCTTCCCTGCCCCGCCACCGCCGCCTGACAGCGCCGAGCCCCGGCCCGCGCCGCCAGCAGCCGCGGCCAACCGCCGCCCCCCCGCGGCCCCCGCCCGCCGGCCGCCGCCGCGGCGGCAGAGACACCGCTACGTCAGCGGGGGCCGGGCCGGAGGAAGAGTTTCCCCGCGGTGTGCGAGCGCCGGGAAGTGCCGGCCGCCGCCAGGGGAAGCGGCCTCCCGGGGCCCGCCCCGCCCGGCCCGGCCCGGCCCGCGGCCGCCCTTCCCCCGGCCGGGAGGCGCTGCCAGGGGTAGCGGCTCGGCGCGGGCAAAGAACGCGTCCCGGGCGCCTGTCCCCCTGTGGCGGTGGGTGTCGGGCGCCTGTCCCCCTGTGGCGGTGGGTCACCGCCAGCCCCTTTGTTCCCTGCGGGTCACCTGGCCCGGCGGAGCCGGCCCGGGGCTGCCCCACTTCAGCCCCGGCGCCTCCCCGCTGCCCTCGGCCCCGAGCTGGCGCTGGGGGGGGCACCGCGGGGAGCCAGTCGCCGCTGCCCCGCAAGGGGGGAAAAAAAAATCTTCTGAAAGGGTGTACTCAATACGTAATTGAGCGTTATCTACACATCATGTAAGGTTTCAGTCCTTTCCATCACCGTGGCACCAACTACAGTATTAAATAACCGGGAAACTACACGCAGCCTGGCTTTCCCCTCCTCAGAATGAACGTACTCAGGCTCTAGATGAAATCTTTTGATGAAAATCACTACCACCTTATTTATTTTTGGTTACTGGTTTTGCCAGTCTTCTGTGAGAAAGTCATTGGAAAAGGGCTGGACTTTGCCCTGTGGCGGGATTTGAATTCATGTCATATTGCAAGGGACAGCGCTGGGCAGCCGGGCTGCTTGGGGGAGTCAGGCGGCGTAAAGGGGAGAAACTCCATTGCCTGCATCCAGTCAAATAAGGGCATAAAGCGTGAACACCCAGTCCTTGATCTGGACCTGATATTCCTGACTGGAGGGCACAGAACAGATAATTATGGATTTCTACAGGTAATGGCTCAGGAGGCAGGTGTTATATTTGGAGCTGATGAAATAGCTCCAGTATCTGTGCTTCCCGAGTAGTTCCCAGACAGAAGATACGGTACTAATGAATCCTAAGGGTCATGAGAGCATTCACGTTAATGGAAGGAAGACTTTTTGGTGACTGTTGCCACTTAATCTACTAGTCAAAATAGAAGTACAATAAAATCTCCATGTTCATTATCATCTTGACAGTCCCCCAGCAGAATCGTTTGATACAAAGCTGTGAGATGGAGCCAATTATGGGACACGTCTTCCTTCGCAATTCAGCCTCTCCCAGGCTCACAGCAGCCGTGACACATCTACTGTGGTACTTCTGCAAAGGTCCGTACTCATGGGCCCCACCAGAAATGCAAGAACCACCTGCTCCTTCCACCCCCGTTCACAACCTAGCATATATAGTACTATATATTAAGCTATATGGTCTTACATTTATTGTGTCAGAAAGAATGCTGTAATTAAATCTGTCCTCTGGATGTGTTTGTGTAGTCTCTCATAACAGCAATGTAAACAATGTACTCTGTTTCTTTAGGTATTGGAAAACATAAAGCCAAACTGATACACTGTTTCAAATTTTTTGTTTGTTTTAATGAGACCTGCAACAATGTATCTTCTGAATGCCCTTAAGTAAACAATCTCCTGGTGAGTTTCATGACTTCTCTGTGAGATCGTGAAAGTGTGTTAGGAAACTGAACAAATACAGAAAATACTAACACAGCATACAAAATAATATGATTAAACCTTATATTTGGCTAATTACATATACAATCTACTGCATGCATAGGTAAGCCCTGATATCTAATTTGAGATTTGAGCCATCTGGTGCTGAAGCAAGCTAAGGTTTGGTTTCACAACTCATTTTTTTCTAAGAAAACTGCCTGCATTAATAAGGATTTACAAGTTCACTTAGGATCAGAGAGCTCCAGCCTTACACTGCTTAGGAAAATACACATACCTTCCATGTTGTTTGGGTTTTCTTGTTTTGGTTTGGTTTTTGTTTGGGTGTTTTTGTTTTTTTTTTTTCAGTTCAAGAAAGCATGTTTATGTCAAGACTGAACTTTTAACACTAAGCAGGTATTAACTTACCAAAAGACCCTAGAACAATACTCTTAAAATCCAGCAACTTGGGTACATTCAGCAACATTACAATGCTTCCTGAAAAGTTCATCTGAAAAACTGGCTCAATGGTTTCAAAAACTTTAAGCGAGTTTTGAGAGACACAGAGAGAGCAAAGAGCAGAGAGACTGCAAAGAACATTCCAACTGTAAGACCATTTTCCACTTAAAAGGCTTTTTAATATTTGTTTATTGAATTATTTTTTTCTGTTCTCTTGCTGTGCATTCAGAAGGATTTGGCTCTGTAAGAGTTGAAGGGTAAATGCTATTCCTTCTGTTTCTCACTGGGAGGTCAGCAGAGGAAGATGCAGTACACGCGACATTTCTCCTGCAGAAAGGCAACAAGAAGCACTCTAGCTGCATTTCTGTACTCTGTTACAAAGGCTACAGCACAGCAGTAAGCCATGCCCTGTAGTTTAATTATGGTTTAGGTATTCTTCCCAGCTGTGCTTTTTTTTAAAAGGACACAGAGGGCCTACAGTATACCTATAGACTCAGGACTGGTTAAGGAGACCTATCTATTCCCCAGAAGTAACTTTTGCTGGTAGAGGTCCCTCTGCTGAGCGCTCTGAGACAAAAGTGCACCTGACCTTGTGCCAGGACTGCTCCGGGCATGCGCTGCTCACCTGCGGGAGGGCCTGCAGGTTGTGGTTTGCTTTTTCATTAGTGTTGCCTCAGTCCAGCCGATGACTTAACAGACTGCTGCATGGTTGGAATGTCCCGTAAAGCTCTAAGGAAAAGACCCCCAAGAGATCACAAAAGTGCAGCCTGTTTGCTTCAGCTTCTATTTGCATTCTTACTTTAGAAAAGAGACTACATTGAACTGGTAATGGATGGCAACATCAGCATGCAGGCAGGCGCAGACGACGCGGTTTTGCTCCTGCAAATCTCTCCGAAGTTGCGCGTATTTTCACGCAGAGTGGCAGTGGCAGCGGCAGGTAGAGTGGCAGGTAGGGATGAGCAAGCTGCAGGCAGCCTGTTACCTGGAGTCAGCCCCTGACCTTTCCCTGGCCCGGGAATTTCCAATAGCTCTGTGGAGAAACAGCACTATCTGGTGGAGAGAGTTTGTAAAGTCCTTCCAGGACTCGCAATGGGCTTCGTTCAGTTATTGCAGCCACAATCGCAACTGCTTTTGAGGTGTTCTTGCCCAAGGTTGGTAGTTTGACTGGATTATGTATTATTTTTTTTACGGTCCCAGTGGCAGGGGAATACATCTGGCTGAGTCTTTACAAAACTAATCAGTTATATCAGTTTCTAGTGCTTTCCTGAAGAGCTGCTTAAACCTTGAAGAAATGTCAGGAATTTTCAGGATTTTCCAAGTACAGCAATATGAAAGGACAAGAGGATATCTTGTGTTGTTTTATTTTTTAAAGGGCCATCATTTCCTGAAGTTATACTAAACTGATACACAAGGAATAAAATCAGGCTTGATTTTGCAGGAGAGATTTTCAGAAACATCTTCATGTCAAAAATGAAATAAAAGTCAGAACCCAAGGTGTAAACCTTGTGAAATTCGAGGAAATTTGGCTCTGCTTCCACACTGGACATGAAGATATTCCAAGCATCATGTATGTGAAGATGTTCGCTAGTATGAATACATTCACTGAATTCCTTTGAACTTAATGGATATACTTATACAAGGGCAATAGTTGAGTGTTAGTGGGATCAGTCCCTCCCTGGCAAGAAATCAAATTTTCAACTGGCTAAGGCGGGCTATCTTTGAAAGTCAAATTATTATTTGGATATCTAATTTTGGACACGTGGTTATGAAGAAAGCATCCTCCAGAGTATTTGCACCCCTGTCATGCTGCAAACTATCTTTAGGGTGTACCAACAGCTAATTCATGTTTTCTAAAGATGAAGAAAAAGCTTGGTCCAACCTCCAACTCCATTCCAGGGTTTCCCTTGTGTCCAGCCCATTTCCTACTGATTTATTCTTCACTTGCAAAGCATGCACCTGAGGAAGTTACTTCAGGCACTCCTAAAGTCCTCTGAAACGTCTCAGCAAAAAGAGATCTTGTCAATGTGTGATGAATTAGCTTTCCAACTCTCTCTAACGTAATTATATTTTTGGTACTCTTCCCAACCTCTTTTAAAAGAACATACTAAACACTACCTGATTTGTAGCTTTCATTGGTAATAAATCTCTCAGAATACATCTGCATTGCAACTGACGTGGGACTGCAGGATTTGCAGCTTTAAGGTACCTGGTTCTGGCAGACACAGTGATGTGGTGACCTCAGTGCAGCATCTACCAGCCAGCCTGATTTCAGGTATGCACCTGCTTTGCTAGCCAAGACTGAAACTCATGATGTCATACCCTCCGAGCAGTTCTTATCTGAGCTAGATAGATTGCAGCCAACTTAAGCATATCTGCATGTGCTACAAAAACATATCGCCACTTGCAGAACATATGCTTAGGTCACATCTAGGCTGGAAATGTCTGGCTCAGGCAGGGCTGTAGAGCAGTATGATCCCAGACAAACACAGCTGGGCCAGCGACCCTCACCATTGTGTGCTTTTTATTATTATCATTATTATTATTATTATTTTCTTGCTTGTGAATGGTGATCTTATTATACTGATATAAAAAGCTTTAGCCCTGTACATCTCTGGTCCAATACAGTGGTATTTCTATACTGGAAATGTACCCCAAATGTATAAACAGCCTTCCACTTGGTCTAGTACATGTATTCTCTCAGGCTTCACATATGCAGTTCTGCTTGCTGGCAACATTCACTCTGGGTTTGCCATTTGTGGGATTGTTGCTGTTCTAGACATGGAGCTGCTGGAGAAACTTGTGAAGGGTAAAACCTAAACCTGAACTGTTCTTGGTTTATCAGCCCTCATATGGAGAATTTACATCAGGTTTCTTGGGCAGGGAAACTTGCAGTTAACTGGTATTTCTCAGGACTATAACAGGAGTCTGCAGATATGCAGACTCAATGATTACATTGTCCTTTCTGTGAGTAATTTTGGGACAGAGTGACAAGGAAAGAATTCTGGAATGGATCAGGCTGCAAGAGAGAACCCTCTGCCCTACACCAGCCTCTCCATGTACATGGGGTGAGCCTTCGAAGAAGTGGTTTTCTAAAGGTGCAGCTCACTCTGCATCAGCACCAGAAAAGGACAGGAACATGAACTTCAGCCTTGCCTTTCCAAGCTGTTGCTTTCATGAGCAGCACACTGGGAAAAAAACTCCAAAACCAAAAACGACAACAACAAAAAAAACCAACCAGTATATATGCTGCTTGAATTAATGTTTTTGTATGGAATGAAAAGAAACCCCCAAACCCAACCAAACAAATGCAAACCAACCATGCAGAGTAAGCAGGGAAAAGGACAGGTCTTTTTCATTCCTTGCTTCTCTACCAGCTAAGCAATTTTGGGCAAGAAGCAAATGCAGTCTAGTGCTAAATGCAATTCCATTCATCATAGAAAAACTGGTCCTCAGGCTGCCACAGCCCCCTGAGGCTGGACACCCAATGCATTTTGGGATCAGTTATCATTTACCCATACTCCTGTTGGCTTTTGCTCTTGTTATTTCTCTCCATAGAGTACCACAGTGTGGAAAAAAACATGCTGGAAACTGTTCCTCATTTGAGGTAGACGTACCCAAAAGAAACTCTCTGAGGGAATCTGAGTGTGTTTGCCTCCAGAAAACAGAAATGAGTCTCCACTTCCTCGTACACTCCAGGAGTGCAAGCCATACTGCACACGGCAGGGTACAGCATACCAGAAGAACAGGCTAGAATGGCCTACTGTCCTGCTGAACTATTTAGTGTGGGTACATTGGGAAAAAAAATTAAAATAAGGGAAGCTCTGAGTCAGAGCAACTTGCTACTTGTGTGCCCAGATATCGCTGGATGTAGTAAGCCTCCTGAGAATAGTGGCAGGGTGTATGCGCTGTACTGAAGCATTGCTAGGATTCATCCTACCACCTCACCCAGAACCCTGTACAGGGTTTGAAGCATCTGTTGCTATTATGTGTGACACTCCAAAGTAAACTCATTTCACAGCTGATAAGTTGCAGCAGAGTAATAAGTGTGCCTGAGGTGTAACTATCATTACCAGTTTGTGATAATTTTTTTTGATGATTTTAAATTATGCATCAGTTCAGTAGTACCAATTAAATGTAAAAAGAACAGGCTTTTCCAAAGTAGGTATCATCACCACTTTACAGAGCAGAGGAGTGAGAAAGAAAATGATTAAAGGGCTACATTTTTGAAGTGCTTCTGAATTTTGAGTGCTTTAATTGTATAACATTTGACTAGAGATATTTTAGGTACCTCAAGTGGACGATTTTGAGAATTTAGTCCTAATCACCTGCTTAAAATCACACGAACTCATGAACAGAGTCATTAATAAAACCTGTATCTCATGATTCCCACAGCCTTCCTCCAGCCTTTTCCCACTGTAGTATCAAGAACTCAAACGTTTTAAAATTGAGAACCTAAGGCAGAACAAAGAAGTGATGTCATCATTTACAGTATTTGCAGTATTGCCACTCAGGACATGTAGGATATGCTGAGCTGTGCTTTCTACCTGGCTTCATTAACTGGTTATGATGATGGTCGGAGCCTAAAAAGGCCAGTATGTATGTGCATAACACTATACAATTTGAAACGTCAGGATTCAGGACTCTTCAGTAAACTTATTTCTGCATGTCTTTGGAGAACAGAACTGTAGTACCTAGCTATACAAGTATGTAATATTTACGTCATTGAAGTCGCTAAAGCCAAGGTTCATTTCCCAGTATATGTGGCAGTTTCAAGTTTTTCAAGACACAGACAGTCCAGCAATGGGTTTTCCTCTAACATACTTCTCCTAAGGGAAGGGAGAGAGTCAATGCTGGGAGAAAACTTTGAGGTATGGACTGACAGAGACGTCTTTTCCCACATGCGGATGCCTTAATGGGCCCGAGTTCACAAACAGGATAAAGACACAAAGGATTAGCATGTCACAATTACTCCTCCACATTTTATTATACTTTTCTTTCTCCTTTTTACTTTTGTGGGTGTGGTTTTAAGTTTGTCATACCCCATTTTTCTTCTGCATTTACACACCCAAAACATACCCACCTCACTATCTGCCCAGACAAAAGCTGCTCCTCTTTTTCTTAGTCTTTTTTTGTACTGGATTGTATAAGCTGTCAATAATGTAAAAAATGTCTTCCTTCAGTGTAATCCCAGTTTATTCTAACAGCACTAAGAGGGGCAGTAAGCAAAAGATGTGATCCTGCAAAGCACAACACTTGCAGCAAGACAGGGCACGATCCACTCCTATTACATACAGGTAACAGGGAACTTCTGAGCCCAAGCAAAACACTACAAGTCCGAGTTAGCACTACTTAATTAGTAAATATACCTCTGTCACCTCATTGCTATCTTCAAAACTTTCACATGTTACGATAGGTATTCCATAAAGGCAAGGAAAAATTATATTTGTTCTAAGTAGAAAACAGGTTTTCTTCTGTACGAAAATCAAAAAAACCAACGGGGGTTTGTTTTATTTTTTTTTATTTTATCTAAATACATTAAAAAAATAAGTCTTAAGTTTATCTATGTTTAGCAGATGACTTCTAAATTACACCCTTTTTCTCTCTACCATAAATATTTCTACTTTTTGACATACCAAGCATTTTGGGCCAAAAAACCAAAAAAGAATACCATAGACAACAAATGTTTAGTATCTGAAACCAATCTAGCTCTCAACTGCAAATAATCCATTATGGAATTTAAAGTTTTCATATGAAAAAATGTTTGTTTGTTTGTTGGGTTTTGCTTTCCTTTTTTTTAAGGAAAGCTGACACTCCAAAAGAAATGTGTTAGAGTTGACTGCCTTCATCTAAATCTCATACAATTACATCAGTTACTTCTTGTTATCTGAATTGAAATGAACTACCAGGGGTACACTTGCCCTAACGTTGCTTTTGTAAAGTCAAATAGGTAACTGATCCAACAGAATCAAATGTAGGGCTGCCGACTCTTAACAAATCCAAGATAGAGCAAGTTATATGAATTATTTTTTCCAGGTAATCTGCATGTTAAATAAAATATTTAAATTAGACTAGTTAGAGTGGTTTTGGGGGAAAAAAGCTAATAAAACAATTGTGTATTTATTTTTTTGTGTTGACCATAACTGTCAAAATAATTTGATGGAAATGTATTTCCTAAGTGTAAGTGCATGTTTTTTTTCTGAAGTGCTATTCATGAAAAATGTTTCCCATTTCTAATATTAATATAACTGAAGAAGTCCCTTAGGAGATTCTCAGTATCAGTTTTAACATTCTGAGCCTGGGGAGTCCAGTATCCTTCACCCATTCTTAGGGGAAGTGGAGGAAATTCACTGCATCTAGAGGTCTAGATGTGATGCTTAAAAAAGCAGCATGGAGAAAATATTAATGTTTCTTCTTTTGAATTACTGTACTGTTATTGTAGGTATCTCAGTCCCCACACCACTTCATTTTTCAGAAAATAAATAAACAGAAGTATATATTTATTAAAATATTGTAGCACATCATTGCTTCAGTTTTGCTTTCCCCTATTTATTTGTTTTAATCTGCTTGTTTACGCTGACATTAACATACCTTTGTATCCCCTTCAAAATAATGAGATTTCTGGTTTGTGCTCCCATGTTCCAGTTTGTATTTGAAATTTTTACACTAGATATAGCCCTGGTGAGAAATGTTGGATTTTTATAGGATAGACACATATTTATAAATTAAAGGAGCAGTTCCTTTATGTATCTGTTCCTCCAACATATGGAAGTAGCTTACACTTGCTCCAAAATACAGAAAGCTGTGATCTGCACTAAGAAGTCATAAGGGAGAGAGGAAGGAAAGGGGGGATACCAATCAGGTTAAAAACTGTAATATGGTGTTGTTATTAGCAAGTGCTTATTATCACAGAAACAGCTATTATCCAGTATAATCAAAGTAGAATTTAATCTATAATT